>NC_060123.1:660900128-661525128 GCF_021461395.2 Schistocerca americana | reverse complement strand
CCTGTGATACGTCACAGGCACGCGCGCGTCAGTGACGTCACATGCAGACTTCCCGAAACATTTAGGGTCAAGATTAAACAACTGTATGTCCTATTTGACGTTACGGCTCATAATGGAAGCAACACTGAAGAAAAATAAAGACACGTGCATAGTATTTGTCGACATGGAGAAAGATTTCGACTGTGTCAAATAGTGCAATATGTTCAACATTCTGAGGAGAATAGGGATAAGCTATAGGGAGAGGTGAGCAGTACACAACGTGTACAAGACCCAAGGGGGAATAGCCGGCCGAAGTGGCCGTGCGGTTAAAGGCGCTGCAGTCTGGAACCGCAAGACCGCTACGGTCGCAGGTTCGAATCCTGCCTCGGGCATGGATGTTTGTGATGTCCTTAGGTTAGTTAGGTTTAACTAGTTCTAAGTTCTAGGGGACTAATGACCTCAGCAGTTGAGTCCCATAGTGCTCAGAGCCATTTGAACCATTTTGAACCAAGGGTGAACAACAAGAGTGAAGACAAAGAACGGATTAAAAAGGGTGTCGGACGGGTTCAAAATGGTTCAAATGGCTCTGTGCACTATGGGACTTAACAGCTAAGGTCATCAGTCTCCAAGAACTTAGAACTACTTAAACCTAACTAACCTAAGGCCATCACAAACATCCATGCCCGAGGCAGGATTCGAACCTGCGACCGTGGTGGCCGCGCGGTTCCAGACTGAAGCGCCTAGAACCGCTCGGCCACTACGGCCGTCTGTCAGACGGGGATGTAGGCTCTCGACCCCACCGTTCAATCTATACAATGAAGAAGCAATGATGGAAATGAAACAAAGGTTCACAGCAGAATTAAAATTCATGGTGAAATGATGCCAGTAATAAGTTTCAATGATGACATTGCTCTCCTCACTGAAAATGAAGAAGACTTACAGGACCTGTTGAATAGAAAGAACAGTCTAATGAGTACAGAATATGGATTGAGAGTAGATAGAAGAACGACGAAAGAAATGAGAAGTAGCAGAAATGAGAACAGCAAGAAATTCAACATCAGCTTAGGTGAAGTTAAGGAATTGTGATACCTAGGTAGCAAAATAGCCTATGACGGATGGAGGAAGGAGGACATTAAAAGCAGACTGCGACTGCAAGAAAGGGCATTCATGGCTAAGAGAAGTCAGTTAGTATCAAAATTAGGCCTTAATTTGAGGAATAAATTTCTGAGCTTATACGTTTGGAGCACAGAGCTGTATGGTAATGAAATACGGACTGGGAGACAGCCGTAAGAGAAGAGAAGAGAAACATTTGTGAAACCTGGTAATCAAGGGAAGGCAGGATTCTGTTACGATTATGGACGGGGCTGTAATCGGTTGCTATTGGTTGCCTTTTACAGTTACACACGATTTATTTTAAACCAATAATTCCAGACTCAACAATAAATAAAATACCACACGATACTAATGAAGGAATAAACAACTCTGTAAATAATAGTGTTTTCAGTGAGCTACAGTTTAGCAAATACAGATACAGGAGATAATGTTTTAAAAGCAAGCCACTCTGATCAGGGCAGAAGGCCTTACACGCCAGGAATTCACTCAACTGCCTTAACCACATACTACGATCTCAGTCCTTTCATTTTCTTAGATATTTTACATTTTTAGTCACTACTACATGTGTTAACAATAGCTATGATAGTTACTGTTTCCTTCCGGATAACGAGTTTCAAAATTTTCTATACATTGCCTCAGTCACATTTAACATTAAAAATTTTCTACGTAATCATGACCAGTTTCGGTAGTTTAACTACCATCTACAGATTGCATGTATTACTATACATGCACTCGCAGCGTGTAATATGGTCGCTTCGTCCATAGCATCATTATTTTAAATCTCCAGGTAAAATATAATATGTACAGCCACGTCATCTATGACAGAAATTGAAGCAGAGAGCTTGTACAGGGTTGTACTTTTTTATGCACTGAAACACCTATATAATTATTTCCGTTACATTCAGTAACTGCAAACAGATATTTGCCATGTAAGCTGTATTTGAAGTCCATTGTACAGATCTTTTGTTTCAGTTGCTGTTATACATAACGTGGCTGTAAATAGGACATTTTACGTGGAGATTTAAGGTAAGAATGTTACGGATGAAGCAGCGGTCTTGTCCACTGCGACTGTATTTACAGTACTGCATATGATCTTAAGATGGTAGGTTAGCTACGGAAACTGGTCATCGCTTGAGACAATATATAGCAAATCTTCAAAGTTTTAAAAAAGTTTTGTAGAAAGTTAGTAAAATTTTCGTAGTCTTACATTTCGTTATACAGGGTGTCCCATTTGTGTAGACCACCCAGAATAACTGTTTGTCCAGATGGAAATTACAAAATGTTTCAAGCAAATGTTCTTTAGCTGTCATGGGAACATCAATCCGCACGATTACCTTCGTCGTAGCTTTGTTTCTTTTACAGAGATATGAACAGCGGTATGACTTTCTTAAATGGCACCCTGAACCTTTTATTCGGAAATTCATTTCCTCTCCTGAAGACCTAATCGAAAATGTATCACAGTGTACCATTCACTGATACACAACTTTATTAATTACATAACACAAAATTGACATCGACGCCCCCAGCGCTTAGTGCAGGTACTCGGGGTAATGGAACACATCCACGTGCTGACATTGACAGAGAACGAATGTGAAAATAAGTAGAATGCACACCCGTCATTCCGACAACCATCGCCAGTTGAAGAGTTGTGTCAGTAGAATATACACCAAAGAAGAGAAGGTAGAAATGCTACTCATTTGTGGGGAATGTAAGTTTGCAGAACAGTAATTGCAATAATGTTTTCTTATGTACGGGTACTTCTAGTACAACAGTTTAGTCCTTTTAAATACTGTTGCGTATAGTAAGTATACAGTAAATGCTGTCCCTCACACAAACTGCATCAACATATCGTTCCTTTTATTGTTGTTGTTGAAGGTAGGCGAAATGACACGCAGGCAGCGGAACTGTGCAGATAGCGGTATACTGACAAGGACCCATCTTTCCTACGGATGTTTTCTCGTATTGTTGCGACGCTTCAGTAAACGGGAAGTTTCACCCCACGACAACGCTATCGTTGTAGCACTTGTACTGACGAAGCTTCCGAAGTCACTGTTCTCGCTTTCGTTGCCATGAATCCACGTGAGAGCACACGACAGCTAGAACACGAGACTGGCATTCCTAAAACCAGTGTACATCGTATTCTTACACGTCACCGGTTCCATCCTTACCATGTACACCTACATCAAGAATTGAATGGGAATGATTTCCAGAATCTTGTACAGTTCTGTCATTGGGCACAGCAGCAAATCCTCGCCAACCCAAACTACTTCTCCCTGTTCTATTTACAGATGAATGTTCCTTCTCAAACAAAGGACAAGTAAATACAAGGAACAGGCATTATTGGTCCAGAGACAACCCACGATGGTTAGGCAGGTGGAACGTCAGCGTCAATGGAGAGTTAACGTCTGGTGTGGGATTCTTGGTACTACAATTACTGGCCCTTATTTCATCAATGGTAGTCTAAACGGCACAGCGTATGACAACTTCCTCAGACAAATTCCTCCTCCTCTTCTGGATTAAGTGCCCCTAAGAACCAGAATGCTTACGTGGTATCAACACAATGGACGTCCAGCACATAATGCCTTGCGTGCATATCGTGTTCTGAACCGAAGGTATCCTGCCAGATGATTGGTTGGGGAGGAACAGTTACTTGGCTGCTAGGTCTCCTGAATTACATCCTCTGGAATTTTTCTTTGGAGATGCGTTAAAGACGTTGTCTATCGCGATATTCCAACAACACCAGAGGGCATGCAGGAACGTATCTTGCTTGCCTGTAATTCTCTTCAGGCGGCAACACTGGAAACAGTAAATAATTCTTCCATTTAAAGAGTGCGTCAGTGTATTGGAGTCCATGGTCACCACTTTGGAGACCTTTGAATGTTCTACTCCTGGGCAATGGTGCAGGAGAGCCGAAGTCAATTTAATGTTATGTTATACATACTTGGTTTTCATTTGTTTCCTGACAACTCCAGCAAGAGGACGATTTTGTGGTCCCTGGATCAAAGTCAGTGTTCTGTTATGTAATTAATAACGTTGTGTTTCAGTGAACGGTACACTGTGATAATTTTTGAATAGGTCTTTTAGAGAGGAAATGAATTACCGAATAAAAAATACTGCTGTTCATATCTTTGTAAAAACAAAGCTACAACGAAGGCAATCGTGCTGATTGATGTACCCCTGAAAGCTAAAGAACATTTGCTTGGAAATGTTCGCAATTTGCATCTGGAAAAACAGTTATTTACGGTGGCCAAGATAAATGGGACAGCCTGTATATTATTGAATGGATATAGTTTTTATATTTGGCCAGCTGAAATGGTAACAGGCAGTTCAAACACTGAATTGACAATTCTTTCTTTTTACAAGGGACACGAAAAAAATTTCTTTAGTGAATTCCTGTACTTACTGCACTAAGAGTCATTTAAATTGCCAGTTACACAGGAGCAGAAGAAGACAGAATATCACTGTGGCAGGGTGCAACGAATTTTCTAACGATTCCTCAATAATACTTGCGAAATGCCTTATTATATTTTTCTAAGGAAAAAACATCCGTTTCTATCCATGATGTAAGTATCTTAAATAGAACAAGCGTTCATGTTTCGAGACTTCTGCTTAATACAGTACGGATACGGTAATCGAAATAAGAAGTATAATATGGAAATGACGTCCCATGCTTCTTGACAGAGCGTAGGGGAACGATGCGGGAGACCCGTACCGCCGTAATAGGCAAGGCCCTAATGTTGGTGTTTTGCCGTTGCCTTCCTCTGACCGTAATGCGAATGAATGATGATGACGATGAAGACGACACAACACACCCAGTCATCTCGGGGCAGGTGAAAATTCCTGACCCTGCCGGGAATCGAACACGGGACCCTGCGCTCGGGAAGCGAGCACGCTACCGCGATACCTCAGTGGACGAAGTATAATATATTTAAAAAATTGATTATAGACGGAGCTCTTACAGAATTAACATTCTGCTGTCTCAAAATCTTCGTTACTCACCGAAACGGCAGATACTGAGAGAACTGATCGTGGAATAGGATAGCAACTACAGTCGCTTAGTAGTGGAAAGACATCACGACGAGATGAGATACCTGTAAGATTATACGAAGATTATGCGAAAGAACCTGCTCCCCTTGTAGCATCAGTTTATCGTAGTTCGCTGGAACAATGAAGGGTACTTATCGACTGGAAGAAAGTGCAGGTCGTTTCAGTTGTTAAGATTTATTGTAAGGCTGATGCACATAATTATAGGCCTGCTCCGTTAACGCCACTCTCTTTCAGAACTATGATGTTCTTGAAAAAAATCTCTTCTATAAAAATCAAAATGGATTCTACAAATAGAGATCTTGGGAAACTCAGCTCGTTCTGTTGCTCCATGAGATCTACAGCGCTGTAGATAAAGGCGTTCAGCTTTATGCCGTGTTCCTTGAGTTCGGAAAGGCATTTGACACAGTCCCACACTGCCGCTTGACGAAAAAAATATCTGCTTCCTTGCAGACAGAACCTGTGTCATTCTTAACGACGAATGCAAAGGTAATTTCGTTCTGGAATGCCACAAAGAAGTGTGAGAGCGTTTACAGAGTATATAAATGATATAGCAGAAACCGTCAGAAGTTCTTTACGACTGTTTGCAAATGTTGTGGTTGTCTGTAAGAAATTAGGAACTCCAGAATGACCTACACATAACTTATGAATGGTGCAGGCTTAGGCAGTCGAACTTGAACGTAAATAAATGTAACGTACTGTGCATACACAGGAAAAGAGATCCACTACCGTGCAAATACACTACTGATGACAAATTGCTGGATACAATACCCACCGTAAAATATCTAGGAGTAAGTATCAAGAGTGACCTTAAGTGGAATGACCACATATAGCAAATACTAGAAGAAGCAGATGTCAGACTGAGATTCATAGGAAGAATGTTAAGGAAATGTAACTCACCCACGTAGCAAGTGGCATACAAGGCGCTTGTTCGACCGATTCTTCAGTACAGTTCATCTATCTGGGATCCTTACCAGGTGGGACTGGTGGAAGAGAAGCGAGAGCCTTATAGAGACGTCCGGTGGCAGACGGTACATGAAAGGCATTGTGTATAGCGGAGAGACATGATATCGAATTTTCGAGAGAGCTCTTTGCTGGAACAGTATGACAAAATATTTCTTCCTGCCACATACATCTCACGAAAAGACGACGACAGTAAAATTCGAGAGATTAGAGCCAATGCAGAAGCTTAGCCACTCTAATTTTCCCAAGCGCTGTTCATGAATGGAACAGGGAAAGGGGGACCTGTTGGTAGTGCCAGAAGTACCCTCCACACACAGTGTTAGGTGGCTTGAGGTGTTTGACGTAGATGTGAATGAGATTTCGATATGAGGACGGACGTATTTGTACGATACAGATTTATAACGGCCCTTGTCATTCAATTCGTAATATTTAGACCAAGTAAATTCTCTCTTAAAGAGGACCGTTTGCATTTGCTTGGTAACGATAACATTTCTTGCTTTAATCCTGTAAACCCACATAATCTCTTAAAAATTGCTTGTCACTTTTCGTGTATTCGAAACGTCTTTCCTTTCACATACATATCTAGGCAACCAAACGTTGCACAAGCTATAGTCATTATAATAAGGGAACCTTTACTGAAAATAGAACAGTTCAGGTAAATTAATCGGTATGCCAGAACTCGCCCGCTGGTGTATACCGCCACCAGTCAGCTGCCCGTGATGTCGTTGTCAATATAGTGCCGTCACGCGCGGTCTCAATCTCCTAGGAGCAAAGCAGACGACCGTGGTCCGGCGAGCACGCCAGGTCGGCGCTGGATGGAGCGACGCCGCAGACATTGTGCGCCCCGGCCGCCATTTCCGGACGCCATTGTGGCCGCCCCCGCGCCCGCCGCAGACAATAGTGCCGGCGGAAAACACTCCACGGGACGCGGCCCCCGGCTGCCGGCCTTGGCTGCGGTCCCCTGCAGGGTTTGTCGTACCACCCATCCCTGGCCGAGGCGCTCGGCTCCACGATATTGCCCACCTGGCCCCGGGGTCGTACTCTCCATTACCTGTTGCTTATGCAACCCGCATACCTCCGCTGTTTCGCCGGAAGAGGGATTAATCCTGTCGTTGAACGAACAGTAGCTGTGTCGACGTTTCCATTAACGAACAGACGAGGATCCATTCGAGAGGGGAGGGATATCACGTTGGGCATGACCATCCGTCCCACAAACGAGATTTTACGATGTCTACTGTATTCACGTCAGGGAAGGATGGGTAAATTGTGTGCAGCGGATAACCTTACACATGTGGTATTTGGATCTTGTGGTAAGCGTTACGACTTCGGACTACTACTACTCTAATCTACACTTGTACTTAACAAAGAAACAAGAAAGAAGACAGGATTCATGAGAGCCGTGAAATCGCAGATTATTTTCTTTTTGAGCAGACAGAAGATGAGAAGGTAAGCTTACATTTATTACTGATTTACTTCTATCTGAACGTATTAACTCGCGATCGCTCGCTCTTGTGAGAAAAATCTAACATTCATGATTGTACCGAAATACATGAGTAGATTTGAAAGATATTGAAGTGTTGATCCATAATTGCTTTCTTTGATACCTCTACCTCCAATCGACGCGTCTTTCGTCTGTCAATTTACAATTAAAACTTGCAAGTTAACGGCTCCGCTAGAAGCACTGGACATTGTTAAATGTTTTGTTATGTTTTCTATATTCTTGAAACCACTCCTTGCAACTTTCGTAATCTGTTCTTTTGTGCTAGTAACATGCAGCTGGATTATTTTTTATCTTCGGGACGTTTCAGTGTGTGTTACGCCTTTTATAAACAAAGTAAGTGTTTTTATTAGGACTTAAATACTGAATGACGCAGCTGCATACACCGAGTCAACGACGTACTGCTAGATGCGAACATACACACAGAATTTTACAGGGAAGAAGTCATGTCAGGTGAACTGCTATTAATATGACTTGAGAGGCCTCCAGACGAGAATATACACATAGAAGCCTTTTCTTCACGTACCGACGTGCAATCTTAGAATTAAGAGATCGACCCGGCAACAGAACAGTCTGACAGCGATTTTGTGAACGCTCTACGAACTTTTAAAAACAGTGATACGTATCAAGCAAGGTATTGAAAACCAAATACTTCAAGAATGAGGCTCCTCCAGCAAAAACTGCTCGTCAGAATATTGTGAAACAGTTTCATAGTGTAAAGGGGGGGAAAATTTTAAATGGTTTTGTATTGCTGGAAACTATTTTTTCAGATAATTTGATTTACAGTATCGTACAATATACAAACCAAGAACTATTAGACAGAAAGTCAGCAGCTTGTTCACGAAGTGCTCGATACAGCCCACAGACATTTATTGAATTACTGACTTTTTTTGTCTTTTATACGAGTAGGAATACGATTACGAGCCCCACTGAAGTGAAAAATTCACAAGAAATTGGACCTGACTCAGACTGGTAAAAATAGCGTGAAGTTCATTCTAGTTGTTCACTTTCTATGATTAGGAAAGATGTTATGAATTTAATGCTAAACTGTTCGCAACATTGCATTTTGAAATATTTTTAGTTTAAGCAATATACGTGGTTCATTTAATGATGATGCATATTTCTAATGTGTTCGTAACAACTAAAAAAATACGCTTTATATTGCTTTTTATGCAAGTTAAAACGGATAAACGTAAGTTATCTTTGTTAGGAAAAAAGCTAAGGCGGTAGTTATCGCGAGACAACAATAGGCCCTAGCGATCGCCGGTTATAACCTGTACTTCATTGTAAAATTGCATGATTTATTTCCTAAATATAAGATTTTACCATACAGAGTCTAATCATATGTAATGGCAGACTGAGTTAATGATACGGTGAAAGAACACAAGTGCGCACTCCCGTAAAAAGTGAACAAGAAGTTGAAGTAAAGGCTGAGTTGATGAACAGGAATGTGAAAGCTGTACATAGGTGCTTTACCGAGGAGCCAGAGAAAAGAGACAAGAAACAGGAAGTAAGAAGAAACACTAGAGTCAGCAGAGGTATTGGATGATTCAAGGACTTTTGGTGATGCCAATGACGATGATTATGACAACCAATTTACTGGCGTACTGAAATCACTGCCTACACATAGCAAAGAACCTAATGACTTACACTGCATCTTTGTGGAAGTAGGGAGAGACGAAGAATTGTGATACAGGTGTGTTGGGTCCCTGCTTGGATCCAAGGTGTGTGTACTGGATTTGAGCGATCTATTCCTGAACTACTTTAAAAATCCAGGCTCAAACCGCTACATTCTTCTCTGGAGTCAGTTATCAGTGACTCGGAAAAGAGCAGCATTAGTTCCTCTGATTCGAAATGTATCTCTTGGGACATTAGTGAGCAGAACGAAGATTCTGTAGCAGGCAACAGCTGCCCATGTTACGTTCTGAAGGAAATGTTTCATAAGCTTCAAAAAAGGGCGTTTATGGATTTGTGTATCTAACCAATGTATGAAAAATTTATCAGCCCTGAAAAGAATAGAATATGAGAAGAAATAAGTTCTTTAGAACACTGCATCAACACAGGAAACACTTTACACCTTACACTGGGTGCAAACAATAGCTCCTTACCTCGTACCACAGTGGTGTAGAGGATGTCAAGATGCAACAATTTGATGGAGGACACTTGTGTTCTATCAAATCTGGGAACAACCTCAAACTGGCATACAAAAACTACCTAAGCTACAGCATATGCCCGTCACTTCCGATTTGCAGTATTCTCTTGCTCTATTCCAACAAAATATTAGTCCTGGAGAAAAAGATCGAATACGACCTTTTTTGTAGGAAATTTAGTGTAGTTCAATTTTTTACTGGGCTACGTTTTCACTAGAGGCCACTTTTTCCAAGTTATTAAAGAAAAAATGTACAAAAGTTACTTTCATATGCACCTCCACCCCAACACCAGTCAGTAACTGGTCAGTATTGGTAGTATGTTGTTCATGCCACTCCCTCCTACCACTGTGTAAAACTGTGCAACCACAGGAAATATTTCTATTGGACCATTTTTGGTCTTCACTGACTGCCCTGATACGCCACCATCTTAGTTGTGCGCTTTAAGATTGTAAAATTGACGTTTCTGTATATTTTACTTCATAGTTTTGTGAATTTAGGAAGCGTAAAACTAACAGTTAAATAGATTCGTTAGTCTGGCCTCTCTACTACGAAACTGCACTATTTCTAAGAATTAAGTTTGGATTGAACTGTTAACATGATTAGTTTCTGTATAACGTTTACAAAAGCCTTCGATTCTTTCATTAGTGTCATTGAAAACTTTAAATTAATAATGTTATTGAAATATCTGAAAAATCCTGCGGTGTAACAGCCCAGTCAACGAAGACAAAAAGGGCCTAACATGGAAAATAATACGTGTAGTTGGACATTTTGAACAGTGGTGGGTGGGAAGGCCGTGAAGTACCTAATAGAAATTTGGAATAGCGGGAGATGAGGAAGGATGGTGGAACTGAAGGCCACATGTGTTTTCCTTCAAAAACTCGAAAAAACACAGTTTCCCAATGCAAAATTAAACTACATTTAACTTCCTACAAAATAAAGGTTGTATTCATTTTTTCTGTAGGACTTACAGTTTGTGTGAAGGTAGCGGGAAAATACAGAAAATCGCATGTGATGTATGTCCCTATTACACCAGGAACCTTGCAACCAGTCTGAGATAGCTTATCAACTTAAATGACCACAAGTGTCCTACTTCCTCTCAATGTCCTCTACACTGCTGTGGTATGTAATAAACTGTTATCATAAACACACTATATTTTTGCTCTTGCTATGAATCTCAAATTGCAAAAGCCTAATTGATGTTCATGTATTATTGATTTAGTTGTCCTGCTTATCCTTTGACATAGCATTTCAGTTCGAGGATGTCATTGATGGTCATGACAGTCATACGAGCAGCTGTCTTAAGCCACCTCTTCACAAAGGTGATAACAAAGTGAAACATTCATACAGCTCAGTGGGGGATCCCCATCACCAATCTATCCCTGATGCCGAGCGATCTCCATCATCAGTCTGTCTCACATGCCGGGCGATCTAACTGCCAGTCTATCCCGCATGCCAGACAATCCCCATAGCCAGTCTATCCCACATGCCAGGTGATCCCCATCGCCAGCCTTTCTCGCATGTCAGGCGATCCCCATTACCAATCTATCACTCATAATGGGTGATCTCCATCACCAGTCTATCCCACATGCCAGGCAATCCGATCGACAGTCTATCCCACATCCCAGGCGATCCCGATCGCCAGTCTATACCACATGCCAGGCGATCCCGATCGCCAGTCCATCCCACATGCCAGGCGATCCCGATCGCCAGTCTATCCCACATGCCAGGCGATCCCGATCGCCAGTCTATCCCACATGCCAGGCGATCCCGATCGCCAGTCTATCCCACATGCCAGGCGATCCCGATCGCCAGTCCATCCCACATGCCAGGCGATCCCGATCGCCAGTCTATCCCACATGCCAGGCGATCCCGATCGCCAGTCCATCCCACATGCCAGGCGATCCCGATCGCCAGTCTATCCCACATGCCAGGCGATCCCGATCGCCTGTCTATCCCACATGCCAGGCGATCCCGATCGCCAGTCTATCCCACATGCCAGGCGATCCCGATCGCCAGTCTATCCCACATGCCAGCCGATCCTGATCGCCAGTCTATCTCTCATGCCGGGTGATCTCCATCAGCAGTCTATCCCTCATGCCAGGTGATCCCGATCGTCAGTCTATCCCACCTGCCAGGCGATCCCGATCGTCAGTCTATCCCACATGCCAGGCGATCCCGATCGCCAGTCTATCCCACATGCCAGGCGATCCCGATCGCCAGTCTATCCCACATGCCAGGCGATCCCGATCGCCAGTCTATCCCACATGCCAGGCGATCCCGATCGCCAGTCTATCCCACATGCCAGGCGATCCCGATCGCCAGTCTATCCCACATGCCAGGCGATCCCGATCGCCAGTCTATCCCACATGCCAGGCGATCCCGATCGTCAGTCTATCCCACATGCCAGGCGATCCCGATCGCCAGTCTATCCCACATGCCAGGCGATCCCGATCGCCAGTCTATCCCACATGCCAGGCGATCCCGATCGCCAGTCTATCCCACATGCCAGGCGATCCCGATCGCCAGTCTATCCCACATGCCAGGCGATCCCGATCGCCAGTCCATCCCACATGCCAGCCGATCCTGATCGCCAGTCTATCTCTCATGCCGGGTGATCTCCATCAGCAGTCTATCCCTCATGCCAGGCGATCCCGATCGTCAGTCTATCCCACATGCCAGGCGATCCCGATCGCCAGTCTATCCCACATGCCAGGCGATCCCGATCGCCAGTCTATCCCACATGCCAGGCGATCCCGATCGCCAGTCTATCCCACATGCCAGGCGATCACGATCGCCAGTCTATCCCACATGCCAGGCGATCCCGATCGTCAGTCTATCCCACATGCCAGGCGATCCCGATCGTCAGTCTATCCCACATGCCAGGCGATCCCGATCGTCAGTCTATCCCACATGCCAGGCGATCCAGATCGCCAGTCTATCCCACATGCCAGGCGATCCCGATCGCCAGTCCATCCCACATGCCAGGCGATCCCGATCGCCAGTCTATCCCACATGCCAGGCGATCCCGATCGCCAGTCTATCCCACATGCCAGGCGATCCCGATCGTCAGTCTATCCCACATGCCAGGCGATCCCGATCGTCAGTCTATCCCACATGCCAGGCGATCCCGATCGTCAGTCTATCCCACATGCCAGGCGATCCCGATCGCCAGTCTATCCCACATGCCAGGCGATCCCGATCGCCAGTCTATCCCACATGCCAGGCGATCCCGATCGTCAGTCTATCCCACATGCTAGGCGATCCCGATCGCTAGTCTATCCCACATGCCAGGCGATCCCGATCGTCAGTCTATCCCACATGCCAGGCGATCCCGATCGTCAGTCTATCCCACATGCCAGGCGATCCCGATCGCCAGTCTATCCCACATGCCAGGCGATCCCGATCGCCAGTCTATCCCACATGCCAGGCGATCCCGATCGTCAGTCTATCCCACATGCCAGGGGATCCCGATCGTCAGTCTATCCCACTTGCCAGGCGATCCCGATCGCCAGTCTATCCCACATGCCAGGCGATCCCGATCGCCAGTCTATCCCACATGCCAGGCGATCCCGATCGCCAGTCTATCCCACATGCCAGGCGATCCCGATCGTCAGTCTATCCCACATGCCAGGCGATCCCGATCGTCAGTCTATCCCACATGCCAGGCGATCCCGATCGCCAGTCCATCCCACATGCCAGGCGATCCCGATCGCCAGTCTATCCCACATGCCAGGCGATCCCGATCGCCAGTCTATCCCACATGCCAGGCGATCCCGATCGCCAGTCCATCCCACATGCCAGGCGATCCCGATCGCCAGTCTATCCCACATGCCAGGCGATCCCGATCGCCAGTCCATCCCACATGCCAGCCGATCCTGATCGCCAGTCTATCTCTCATGCCGGGTGATCTCCATCAGCAGTCTATCCCTCATGCCAGGCGATCCCGATCGCCAGTCTATCCCACATGCCAGGCGATCCCGATCGCCAGTCTATCCCACATGCCAGGCGATCCCGATCGCCAGTCTATCCCACATGCCAGGCGATTCCGATCGCCAGTCTATCCCACATGCCAGGCGATCCCGATCGCCAGTCTATCCCACATGCCAGGCGATCCCGATCGCCAGTCTATCCCACATGCCAGGCGATCCCGATCGCCAGTCTATCCCTCATGCCAGGCGATCCCGATCGTCAGTCTATCCCACATGCCAGGCGATCCCGATCGCCAGTCTATCCCACACGCCAGTTGGGATGGAAGTCATTAAAGCAAAGGCGTTTTTCGTCGCGGCGAGATCTATTTACGAAATTTCAGTCTCCGAATTTCTCATCCGAATGCGAAAATATTTTGTTCAGCCCCACCTACTTAGGTAGGGATGATCATGAAAATAAAATAAGAGAAATCAGAGCTCGAACAGAGGGCGTTAGGTGTTAGTTTTTCCCGCTCGTTGTTCGGGAGTGGAATGGTACAGAGATAGTATGATTGTGGCTCCATGAACCCTCTGCCAGCACTTAAATGTGAATTGCAGAGTAGGCATGTAGATGTAGATGTAGATGTAGCAATATTGCGACTGACCAGTTGAATGGGTCATCGTGTGGAATGAGGACGACGCTGTCTTGTGTCGGAGCCGCTCTTTAGACTCAATATCCACGGCATCTCCGAAAGAACAGACAATAAATATATAATTATTGTCGGTACTGGGATGGAGCGCTGATGTTTACTAGTTGTGTGGTAACACATTCCTGGCCATTATAGTTGCTGCACCACGAAGATGACGTGCTACAGACGTGAAATTTAGTCGACAGGAAGAAGATGCTGTGATACGCAAATGATTAGCTTATCAGAGCATTCATTCAAGCTTGGCACCGGTGGTGACCACATACAACGTGCTGACATGAGGAAAGTTTCCAACCGATTTCTCATACAAACAGCAGTTGACCGGCGTTTTCTGGTGAAACGTTATTGTGATGCCTCGTGTAAGGAGGAGAAATGCGTACCATCACGTTTCCGACTTTGATAAAGGTCGGATTGTAGCCTATGGCGATTGTGGTTTATCGTATCGCGACATTGCTACTCGCATTGGCCGAGATCCAATGACTGTTAGCAGAAATTGAAATCGGTTGGTTCAGGAGGGTAACACGGAACGCCGTGCTGGATCCCAGCGGCCTCGTATCACTAGGAGTCGAGATGACAGGCATCTTATCCGCATAGCTGTAACGGATCGTGCAGGCACGTCTCGATCCCTGAGTCAACAGATGGGGACGTTTGCAAGACAACAACCATCTGCATGAACAGCTGGACGACGTTTGCAGCAGCATGGACTATCAGCTCGGAGACCATGGCTGCGGTTACCCTTGACGCTGCAACGCAGACAGGAGCGCCTGCGATGGTGTACTCAACGACGAACGTCGGTGCATGAATGGCAAAACGTCTTTTTTTCGGATGAATCCAGGTTCTGGTTACAGCATCATGATGGTCGCATCCGTGTTTGGCGACATCGCGGTGAACGCAAATCGGATGCGTGTATTAGTCTTCGCCATACTGGCGTATCACCCGGCGTGGTGGTATGGGGTGCCATTTGTTACACGTCTCGATCACCTCTTGTTCTCATTGACGGCAGTTTGAACAGTGGAGTTACATTTCAGATGTGTTACTACCCGTGGCTCTACCCTTCATTCGACCCTTGCGATACCCTGCATTTCAGCAGGATGATGCACGACCGCATGTTGCAGGTCCTGTACGGGCCTTTCTGGATACAGAAAATGTTCGAATGCTGCCCTGGCCAGCACATTCTCCACATCTCTCACCAACTGAAAACGTCTGGCCAATGGTGGCAGAGCAACTGGCTCGTCGCAATACGCCAGTCACTACTCTTGATGAACTGTGGTATCGTGTTGAAGCTGCATGGGCATGTGTACCTGTACACGCCATCCAAGCTCTGTTTGGCTCAATGCCCAGGCGTATCATGGCCGTTATTGCGGCCAGAGGTGGTTGTTCTAGGTACTGATTTCTCAGGATCTATGCGTGCTAATGTAATCACATATCAATTCTAGTATAATATATTTTTCCAATGAATACCCGTTTATCATCTGCTTTTCTTCTTGGTGTAGCAATTTTAATGGCCAGTAGTGATTTTACGACTTTAGTATCATACAGAAATTACTCTCACGCGGGATGCGGCAAAAAATCTGACAGATTTATTTAACGTCATTTGATTATTGCGCAACATTTCAACACGTTTATCGATAGAATAGCTTAAGAGTCACAGGAATAAATCTGTAAAGTATTCTAAAGATTTGAAAATGTTGCTACTTGTGTGATGTGGGCTACGCTCTGCTATGCACTGTGCAGTGGATTGTGGAGTATATGTGAGCAGGTACAAGCACGGTAGACAAACTGTGGCTGCGGGCAGCATCTCTGGGCCACGCAGCGGCGCACTGTTCTGGACACACCGCTGCAAGAATAAGCCTTGTCGGCCGCATTAATTCATTAGGGCAGCCGAGGAAGGGCGCCGGAGGGACGTATTAAAACACAGCCGGCCGTTTGCACCCCTGCCAGACTGCGCCCGGTACGAGGTCCGCGATAAAAGTTACGCGCGGCCAGAGACCCGCGGCAGCTTAACGAGCTGCGGCCTGCTGCAGCCGGGAGGCGCTGACCTGCTTCTCTTCTCTTCTTTTCCTAGCCGCGGCCTCATTCCCTCTCCAGCTCTCTCGCGAGGACACACACACCGACGCTGAGTCCCCGGTCACGCCGGCCCACTGCCGTCTAATGCACGGCCCCAAGGTGGACAGAGCCACACCTGCACGCTCCGCTGAAGCAAGTTACTGAACCAGTTTCTCTCCTGCTACAGAAATTGTCCCACCACAAACTATTCAAAATGGCCACCTGAGGGACTGGTTACTGACTACCACACACACGCCCAGTGTCTCCTCCACGTCACCCATCGTGGATTCCGAAAGCATCAGTCTTACTAAAACTAAATCACGCTCTTTTCACAAGACACCATGAAAGTCTGACAGCGTCGCTGATCGCACCTGATAAAGTGTCGAGTCGTAGCGCCGTATAACGATCCTGCCTTGAGCTGAATAGTGTCAGATAGTGACGCGAGACTGGACGCGCACATAGTTTATGTATCAACCGATAGAGGACAGTATTGGATAGGAGGACTGTCGATTGCCCCCACTAGAGTGTACTAAAGTAATAGAATGTTTTTCATAAACTGTTCTAGCATTTTCATAAAGTGTTATTATGTTTTTTGTGTAGGTAAAATGCTATAAATGTGTTTTAGCAGTATGAATGATGCGTGAGTGTGGTTTAAGGTTAATAGAAGATAACAGTTTAACGAGGTATGTAGTGGGACTTAGTGTGGGAACATTTCGAAGAAGTATGGATGTGGACAAAGGGGATTTTTGTAGAAAAGATTTGTAAAGTAAGTTTATGGTGAAGGGAAAGTTAATTCATGTATAAATAACAATAGTAAATAACTTTATGCATAAACAAAACTGCAGAATATTAGATAATTACGTCAGTAAAAAGTGCAGTTGTTAGGTTTACTATTTTGCGATTGGTTATTGATGAAAAGCGCGGATTGACGCTGGTGAATGTTGTTTTGCTATTGGCTGTTGAGTAAACTGACCAGTGGTAAAGTAATATTCTTCGCACGCCTTTGTCTGCTGGTAGAGAAGACTTAGAGTATTCTAGAGAAGAGTCGAAGCCTAGCCATGAAACAGATCGGACGTATGTAGTAGTAGTTCCGATGGAAATGATAAGTTGCCGGATCTAGCAGTGTTTCATACATCAGAAGTGTTGGAAAGTGACGGCATAATTATTCCGATGTGTGTGTTGAAATTTCGGAACTTTTAAGTGAATTTTGTGACGAGAAAAGACATAAATTCCGCGTGGCGTTATTGAGCAGGTCGGTGGCTAGAAACTGTGACTGCATTAGGTACCGACAGACTTAGCATTCTCAATCAAAAACAATCAGTATTTTTGTAGCTATTACGTTTTCGGGAAATGCAACACCATAAACTTGCTAACGTGAGTGAAACGGATTACCAGTGGCTGTGTTAAGACTAGCATGGGCTTGGCAGTGATACTTGTTCACCTAAGTTTCGGAATATGTTAATCGAGGACAAAATTTCCAACCTTTTTTTCTCCCGAAACGTAGATTAGTGACTTTAATTGTAGCCTGGTTCACGTCGAAGTACAGTAGGTTTCGCTCGGCTTCCCTACTGATGAAATGCAGAGGCAATGTTCGCAGGTAGGTGCAGGTTCGTCGTAAGGGGACAGAAAGAACCGCGCCGCCGCAGTGTTTATACTTACTGAAGAGTGGCGTAGTGAGGAAAGTATATAAGCAGAACAGAGACGAATGGGGAATAGTTTTTTTTTATTGATTCATTTTATTTTTTCAGTTTATTTGTTTTCGAAACGTGCTCATATATCTACCACAGGAAATATTATATTGCAATTATTTTAATTCATGGTAGACATTATTTTAAGTCCTTTCCTGGTACGAAGTTAAACAGGATTAACAAAGGTCTGATTTAATATAAAACAAGATTTACAATCAGAGTATGCCAAAACGAGTAAACAAGACGAAAATAAAACAAAGGATATACTATAAACATCATAATGGTAACACAATAAGAAATGATACAACGCCACTGGTATATACGAGGGTCACTCCAAAAGAAATGTACACTACTTTTTTAAAATCTATCTTTTACTCTACATGTTTGATAGTTTTACAGTGTGTAGATACAACCTTTAGCAACAATATTTTCATTTCACCACATAGTTTCCATCCCTCTTAACTGCCTTACGCCATCTTGGAAACAGCGAATGTATACCCGCACGGTAAAATTCTGGACCAACCTGTTGGAGCCACTGTTTGGTAGCGTGCACAAGGGAGTCATCATCTTCAAACCATGTTCCATGAAGAGAGTCTTTCAGTTTTCCCAAAGAGATGATAGTCACATGGAGCCAGGTCAGGACTGTAAGGCGGGCGTTTCAGTGTTGTCCATCCGACATTTGTGATCGCTTCCATGGTTTTTTGACTGACATGTGGCCGTGCATTGTCGTGCAACAGCAGAACATCCTGCTTTTGCCGATGTGGTCAAACACGACTCAGTCGAGCCTGAAGTTTCTTCAGTGTCGTCTCATATGCATGAGAATTTATGGTGGTTCCACCTGTCATGACGTCCACAAGCAAGAGTCCTTCCTTCAATTCAGACCGAAATTTTGGGGGCTGAGGGGTCATGTTAATAAGCACTTTCTTCTGAAAATGTTTGAT
The DNA here is from genome assembly GCF_021461395.2 of Schistocerca americana. Classification (NCBI taxonomy): domain Eukaryota; kingdom Metazoa; phylum Arthropoda; class Insecta; order Orthoptera; family Acrididae; genus Schistocerca; species Schistocerca americana. The sequence continues at coordinate 661,506,094 of NC_060123.1, read as the reverse complement.
TAGAAATTTTGCGTTATTGATCACTGGCCTGTCTTCTTTTCCTAATTCAGGAGTCGGATCCACATGCACACCGAAATATTATTTTCGCTAAAGAATATAAGGTTTTGGAAATATATTCAGAAATAACTAAAGAACAACCTTTGTCCGACTTAGTTATTACAGCATGTGGTTCCTTAAGTATTATTAATGGAATTAACCAATTTTCGATCGCTATGCGTAAGATTATGAAGAGAGGCTGCATTTTTTTCTAAGAACATTAGTTACATCATAAGCAATTCTAGTTTGACATGTATTATCTATTTTTTTACAATCAAGACCAATTTTTAGATCGAGAAGCACTTTTTCAATTACCTTTCGTCAGACAGATTTGGCATGACATTGTACTTCAGCCCTTTTTCTATTAAGACAGTTTCATTTTATGTAAAAGTAATGTTAGTTTTATTTAGAATGATTTTATAAATGACATGACCGCTTTTTTTAAAAGGGCTTTGCGGGAATTTTTCACGAGGAAACAGACAGAAAAGCTTACCAAGTAACAACCTGTGGCTGTACAGGTATTAGATAGCCCTTAGAGGCTCGCCTTCACACTTTATTTTTAAATTTTTGTGATTAAAGCCCTTCTAGCTTGTTATTTATGTTATACATAACATGTGAGTACTATCTCTGTCTAGTATTGTTAGTCAGTACTTACTTTCTTATATATAAAATAATTTTCTGCCATAAATTTGTAATTATGTTGTAAACCATTTTGTATGTTTAATTCTGATGAAGGCACCCTTAGAAATGTTGAAACCTGGTCAATAAGACTAAAAAAAAAACAGTGACCGAGTGCTCATTTGTTTCATTTTCAATTGTAAATTTCTGAACGACCATGAAGTTCTTCTTTGTGTCCGTGGCACGTCCTCTGTTACCCGCATTTGGTGCGCATCCCACACACTTGAGCAATAATCTTGGATTTATTCTACCATTTGTTTACACACAACCTCTTTTCTAGACGTACCGCATTTCCCCAGTATTCCGCCATTGAACATAAGTTGGCCACCTGCGTTACCTACCATTTTACCTATGTGCTCTTTCCATTTCATGTTCCTACAACTTGTTAGACTCTGTCGTTGTTTTTGTGATCTTCAGTCCTGAGACTGGTTTGATGCAGCTCTCCATGATACTCTATCCTGTGCAAGCTTCTTCATCTCCCAGTACCTACTGCAACCTACATCCTTCTGAATCTGTTTAGTCTATTCATCTCTTGGTCTCACTCTACGATTTTTACCCTCCACGCTGCCCTCCAATACTAAATTGGTGATCCCTTGATGCCTCAGAACGTGTCCTACCAACCGATCCCTTCTTCTTGTGAAGTTGTGCCACAATCTCCTCTTCTCCCCAATCCTATTCAATACCTCATCATTAGTTATGTGATCTACCCATCTAATCTTCAGCATTCTTCTGTAGCATCACATTTCGAAAGCTTCTATTCTCTTATCTAAACTATTTATGGTCCATGTTTCACTTCCATGCATGGCTACACTCCATACAAATACTTTCAGAAATGACTTCCTGACACTTAAATCTATACTCGATGTTAACAAATTTCTCTTCTTCAGAAACGCTTTCCTTGCCATTGCCAGTCTACATTTTATATCCTCTGTACTTCGACCATCATCCGTTGTTTTTCTCCCCAAATAGCAAAACTCATTTACTACGTTAAGCGTCTCATCTCCTAATCTAATTCCCGCAGCATCACCCGATTTAATTCGACTACATTCTATTTTCGTCGTTTTACTTTTGTTGATGTTCATCTTATATCCTCCTTCCAAGACACTGTCCATTCCGTTCAGCTGCCCTACCAGGTCCGTTGCTGTCTCTCACAGAATTACAATGTCATCGGCGAACCTCAAAGTTTTTATTTCTTCTCCACGGATTTTAATACCTACTCCGATTTTTTTCTTTTATCTCCTTTACTACTTGCTCAATATACTGACTGAATAACATCGGGGATATGTCTGCAACTCTGTCTCACTCCCTTCCCAACCACTACTTCCCTTTCATGTCCCTCGACTCTTATAACTGCCATCTGGTTTCTGTACAAATTATAAATAGCCTTTCGCTCCCTCTATTTTACCCCTGCCACCTTCAGAATTTGAAAGAGAGTATTCCTGTCAACATTGTCAAAAGCTTTCTCTAAGTCTACAAATGCTAGAAACGTAGGTTTGCCTTTCCTTAATCTATTTTCTAAGATAAGTCGTATGGCCAGTATTGCCTCACGTGTTCCAACATTTATACGGAATCCAGACCTTTCCCGAGGTCGGCTTCTACCAGATTTTCCTTTTGTCTGTAAAGAATTCGCGTTAGTATTTTTTATCCGTGACTTATTAAACTGATAGTTCGGTAATTTTCACATTTGTCAACACCTGCTTTCTTTGGGATTGGAATTATTATATTCTTCTTGAAGTCTGAGGGTATATCGCCTGTCTCATACATCTTGCTCACTAGATGGTAGAGTTTTGTTAGGCCTGGCTATCCCAAGGCTGTCAGTAGTTCTAATGGAATGTTGTCTACTCCCGGGGCCTTGTTTCGACTTAGGTCTTTCACTGCTCTGTCAAACTCTTCACGCAGTATAATATCTGTTATTTCATCTTCATCTACATTCTCCTTCTTTTCTATAACGTTGTCCTCAAGAACATCGCCCTTGTAGAGACCCTCTATATACTCCTTCCACCTTTCTGCTTTCCCTTCATTGCTTAGAACTGGGTTCCCATCTGAGCTCTTGTTATTCGTGCAAGTGGTTATCTTTTCTCCAAAGGTCCCTTAAATTTTCCTGTAGGCAGTATCTATATTACCCCTAGTGAAATAAACCGTTATTTTGTGCGAACTGATTCCAAGCGTGCCTTAATGTAATCTGTGTGTTGGGAAGTGTTCAATTTTACTTTCCTGAACATTTACAGCGAGTTGACAAATCTTTGCACCACGTTTAAATCTATTCGGGATTTTAATGTATAATTGTTCATATTTTTCTGAGAAGTTACTCCAGTACAGATAACTGCAACTTCTGAAAGAAAGCATGAGATTCCAATAGTATTGTCTGGAAGGTCAGTAGTATACATCGACAGCAAGTGTCCCAACACGGTTTCCTGTGGAACCCTAGAAGTTTTTCTAGGTGTATCTGTGTCTCTATTGAAGTCCAAGATACTATGCTGCACCCTCCCTGGTAAAAAAATGGTTAAAATGGCTCTGAGCACTATGGGACTTAACATCTATGGTCATCAGTCCCCTAGAACTTAGAACTACGTAAACCTAACTAACCTGAGGACATCAAACAACACCCAGTCATCACGAGGCAGAGAAAATCCCTGACCCCGCCGGGAATCGAACCCGGGAACCCGGGCGCGGGAAGCGAGAACGCTACCGCATGACCACGAGCTGCGGACCCTGGTAAAAAATCCTCAAGCTAAATCATTCCATATACCGTGTCGACAGAGGCGTTCTCTCGCCAACGACGCAGCTCTCTATGACAGAATTGCTTCTGAGTCTGTTTTGAAAGGGAAGAGACTTTTCAAGGGTGTCTCGTACTATGTGGACAAATTCCATTGATGTTTACTTTTTCTACTATCGTTTTGCGCATTAGGTACGCGTAGATCCCAATTTTCCGCCGTGATCTTGCATTTCCCTACGATCCACAAAATGACGGAAGTTTGTCAGTTAATGGCTGGCCGATGACAGTATCATTAGACACGAGTCACCCCTGTTGTACTTGTACATAACAAACTTTTGCATGATTAATGAAGTAGGTGCATTACAAATAATTGCCAATAAGTCCTGTATACACTGAGGTGACAAAAGTTCTCGGATAGCGAAATGCGCACACGCAGATGGTGCTGTCTCACACACTTAGTATAAAAAGGCAGTGGATTGGAGGAGCTGTCAGTTGTACTTCACACGCATGGAACATTGTCTTTCGTGAATCTTTAGGGAATTCACTGTTGCGAGATCCTCAGTGTGAAGAGTGTGCTGAGAATACCAAATTTCAGGCATTACCTTCCACAACGACCTTCACTTAACGACCGAGAGCAGTGGCATTTGCGTAGAGTTGTCGATGCTAAGAGACAAATAACACTGCGTGTAGTAACCTAATAAATCAATATGGGATGTACGACGAACATATCTGTTAGGGCAGTGCGGCGAAACTGGGCGTTAATGGGCTATGGCAGCATACAAGCGACGCCAGTGCCTTTGCTAACAGCGCGACATCGCCTGCAGCGCCTCTCTTGGGCTCATCACCATATCGGTTGGACTTTAGACGGCTGGAAAACCGTGGCCTTCTCAGATGAGTCCCTATTTCAGTTGGTAAGAGCTGATGATTACGGTGATGTTGTTTGTTTTGTGGGGAGCTCAACTGCGCTGTCATCAGCGACCGTATGAGGTCACAATCTTCTACACAGTCCAGTCTACCAATTTCACGAATGATGAATGGTGAGGACAGCACAAACACTCAGTCCCTGGACAGAGAAAATCCCCAGCCGGGCCGGGAACCGAGCCCGATGCCCCGTGATCCAGAGGCAGCAACGGTAGCCACTAGAACACGTGCTGCAGACGTACGAGCTGATGGTAGGGTTCGAGTGTCGAGCAGACACGCGAAGCTGTGGACCAGAGCTGCGAACTGGGCACTGCGCGAGGTTTTGGTGGCTCCAGAATGGTGTGAGCTGTGTTCATATGAAATATTCTCGGTGCTCTGGTGAAACTGAACCGATCATTGGCTGGAAATGGTTATGTTCCGCTACTTGGAGACCATCTGCAGCCATTCATGGACTTTCATGCTATAGAGACATGGGCCACTCACCGGACCACAATAAATAACGATTGGTTTGAAGAATATTGTGGCCAATTCCAGCGTATGACTTGTCCAGCAAGATCGTCTGATATGAATCCCATAGACAATTACGGGTGATAGGCAAGAGGTCAAATGGTTCAAGCCGGCCGGTGTGGCCGAGCGGTTCTAGGCACTTCAGTCTGGAACCGCGTGATCGCTACAGTCGCAGGTTCTAATCTTGCCTCGGGCATGGTTGTGTGTGATGACCTTAGGTTAGTTAGGTTAAAGTAGTTCTAAGTTCTAGGGGACTGATGACCACAGATGTTAAGTCCCATAGTGCTCACACCCATTTGAACCATTTTTTTCAAATGGTTCAAATGGCTCTAAGCACTGTGGTCCTTAACATCTGAGGTCATCAACCCCCTAGAATTAGAACTAATTAAACCTAACTAACCTAAGGACATGACACACATCCATGCCCGAGGCAGGATTCAAACCTGCGACCGTAATAGCACCGCGGTTCCGGAATGAAGTGCCTAGAACCGCTCGGCCACAGTGCCCGGCTGGGGAGAGGTCAGTTGTTGCCCAAAATCCTGCACCGGCAGCACTTTCGCAGTTATGGCTACCCTTTCGAGCAGACATTCTAGCTAAAGTAACCATGAAATAACGACAGATAATGAATTAATATCGCATAGTGATATTTGACAGTAGCATCACAGTATAACCTATCTGCTTTGTGTGAGCGCAAATCTTTAGTACGATGCATACAATTGATGTTTAACGCCGGCCGGAGAGGCCGTGCGGTTCTAGGCGCTACAGTCTGGAGCCGAGCGACCGCTATGGTCGCAGGTTCGAATCCTGCCTCGGGCATGGATGTGAGTGCTGTCCTTAGGTTAGTTAGGTTTAATTAGTTCTAAGTTCTAGGCGACTAATGACCTCAGAAGTTAAGTCGCTTAGTGCTCAGAGCCATTTGAACCATTTTTTTATGTTTAACCGAGAATAGCTTTGGCTGCATGCAGAACTTTTTTAAATATTTGATAGTTTGGTTTGAATGATACGTCATCTGGAAAGGCTGGCCATTGTGGTCTAGTGGGTAGAACACTAGACTCGGACCCTGGGTATCGCTGGTCTAATCTCGGCTAGAGATGGGTATTTTCTCCCATTCCAGTCCCTCCAGAATGGCGCCAGGTCCCCTCAACCTTCTATCAAATGACGGTTGGGAATCCTTCCAAGGGGTAAAAGGCTACTTGGACAATGGATACGTCACCATTCCACACCCACTACCGCAGTACAGAAAGGCTTCACACTGGGTGCAATTGGGCCAGTAGACCCATCACGGGTTTGTGCCACAGACTAGTTGCATTTGCACCGAAAGTTGGAAACAGTTGTGCTGAAATTAACTCTTGTCGATGAGGAAGATAAATCTGCGGCCGAATATCTATTTAAATGAATTCTTTTCGCTGGAGGAGGAGGCTCTTTGTATACACCGAGCTGGTGACTGTGGCTAGGAGGCTACAAGGCTGTATAGCTCGATATTTCTGTAGGCGGCTTGCAACGGCTTGTTGAGTGCATGCCACGTGCAGTTGTTGTACGAGGGCTATTCAGAAAGTAAGGAATGATAGGTCGCGAAATGGAAACCACAGTGAAAATCAAAACTGTTTTATTTGCAACAGTCAGCTACAACTTCCAGCTACTTATCGCCATAGTTGCCGATTCGACTTAGACGTTTGTCGTAGCGTTGTACAAATTTTCCAATACCCTAGTTATAGAAGACAGCCGCCAGGGCTTTCCGCCAATTCTCTATGCCGGCCTACAGCTCGGTGTCTGTGCCAAAGTGTTGTCTTTATAGCCAGCGGTTCATGTGAGCAGAGATGAAACTCAGAGGGAGACAGTTACGGGATGTATTGTGGGCAATCATACATCTACAAGTGAAAACGATGCAGGAGCATCTTCATTGCCCCTGCAGATGGCGGCTGAGAATTGTCTTGAAGAAGAAAACGCGCGGCAGTTATGTAATGTTGGCTGCATATCTTCAGGCGAAATTTCTCGCCAGGGCCTCTTACTTAGCGGGAGACACTATTGTTCTAGGTATCTTTATGTGCTCCCTGTATGCTCAGACCTAAAAAGAACGATCTAACGTGATCGACGGGCATACTAGTAACACTACCCAACACACCTGTGAATAACTTCATCGGATTTTCACTGTGGTTTCCATTTCGCGACCGATCGTTCCTTACTTTCCGAATAACCCTCGTACTACGGCGGGCGAAAGGAGGTCCGACACTATATTAAGAGGTATCCTATAACTTTCGTCACCCTAGTGTATGTGCCGAATTCACAAATTAACACATGAGATAGATCTTAAAAAGTAAGGTGACGGCTATATGATACCTGAACACAGCCTGAACTCACGTAGATGCGAAGAGTTACTAGTCACTAAAAGCTGGGTTGCGCCACGTCCTGTTTCTCTGCCCTCCATGCCAGCAGGAGTTGGGCGGCTGAGACGCTGTAACTGGATACAATCGGCCGTGGGTAGCGGGCCCGCGGGAGCTGAGGTGTGTCAACATTGATTGTGGCCGGCAGCCGCGGCCTCCAGGGGCGCAGGCGGCTGGCGTGCAGGTGGGCACCGTGCGTGCCGGCCGCCGCGGACACGCCGCTAATCAACACTGCCGCCAACCGCTCGCTCCTGGCTACAGCCATCAGCTGTCCCTACACAGCGTGTTTCCGCAAGAGCGTGCAAGAATGTAACAGGACGTAGAGAATGCTGCAGTGAACAATTTGAGGCAGGGACCTGGGGGTCAGAGAAACCATCTTAAGGAGATATGAAAGTAAACTTTTTTTTTTACTTAAATTTTCACTGAGAGTTAAGTCTCTAACTTATCTACAACAACGTTGGAAGCTGAAAAAGTGAATTAAAATTTTTGTTGTGGTCGGGACTCGAACCCAGGTCTTCGCACTTACCATGTAGATATTCTGACCATTACACCACCACAGCTTTATGGCGGATACAGTTGGACGAACTACCCAAGGCGAACACCCCTCCCAACACGAACTCCAATTCACATCTCCCCTTATATTGTCACTATTACCAGGGATCTCCTACATTGGAATAGCACCCCATCATTGGACGTAATGGGGAAGTACTGTACCACATGTGATCCTATAGACCTCAAACTAAATTTTCCCTGAGTCATTTAAGTCTCAGTCCCGATGTCTCGGGCTCCGTCTTTGTTGACGACTTTGCAATCTGCTACAGCTCTCAACGATGTTTCGATCGCCTTCATTCAAGGAGCCTCGAAACCGGCTTCCGATTCTCTCCCAGTAAGACCGTCTGTGTAAGTTTTTGGCGTCGTAAGGAGTTTTGTCCGCCTTTCCTACATCTAGGCCCTGTTGACCTTCCGTTCGCGGACGTCGCCAAATTCCTGGGACTTATTTGACACAAAACTATGCTGGTCTTCCCACATTCCATATCTTCTGGCTCGCTGTCTGCAATCCTTCAACACCCTTCGTGTTCTGAGCGGTACCTCCTGGGGAGCGGACCTAATGGTTCTCCTCCGCCTATATCGCGCCTTAGTGCTCTCGAAATTGGACTATGGAAGCATAGTTTACTCCTCTGCACGGCCTTCTATTCATCGGCGTCTAGGTTCTGTCCACCGCCGTGGATTGCGTTTTGCGTCTGCATCTTTTTACACCATCCCCGTGGACAGCCTTTACGCTGAGACTGCTGAACCTCCGCTGTCCTCTCGGCGAGCTGTCCTTTTGAGTCTTGACGCTAGTCATCTGTCTTCCATGCCTGTTCATCCAATCCATGCCATTTTTTCGACGCCTCCTTGGATTTAGGATATTCGTCTCGATTATCACCGGGAGTCCGCTTCTGTCAACTGCTACAAACACTTTCCTTGCAATTTCCTAAAACTTTCTTGACAAATGGGGGTACGACACCACCATGGCAGTCACCTCCAGACCTGCCATCTCCATGACCTTTGTCAGCTTCCCAAGGATATTACCCTCCTATAGTTTATTGTTGGGCATTTGACGCTTCCAAGATCACTCTTGTTGGAGGTGTCTATATTATTGACGATACCCCTATGAGATTTAGGCTTCCCCATCAGTGTTCGGTTTTAATTGCTGAGCTTTACGATATCCAATACATCAGTCGCCATCAGTGGATACAGTATATTACATGCTCTGATTCGCTCAGTTCTCTTCTCAGCCTCCATCCTCTTAATCCCGTGCACCATCTGTTCCAGCGGGTTCACGACTGCCTCTACATGCTCCACTTGGGAGGGGGGGGGGGGCGGCATCTCTGCGGCATTGCTCTGGATCCCAGGGCGTGTTCTTATACGCAGAAACGAGGCATCCGATAGAAACGAGGCAGCCGATATGGCAGCAAAAGCTGCTGTCTTTCTTCCTCGGCCCGCTGTTCGCATGCTTCCCTTTGCCGATCTGCAGAGCGTTTTATGTCGTCATCTTGCTCTTTTACGGCACACACATTGGTCTGCACTCCATGATAATAAATTACGGGACATAAAACCCCTTCCCTGTGCTTGGACCATTTCCTCCAGGCCTCGTCGTTGGGAGGATGTAATTTTAACTGGATTACGGATTGGGCACTGTCTTTTTAGCCCTCGACATCTTTTAAGTGGTGCTCCTTCCCCCCTTTGTCACCACTGTTCTCAATTGCGGACGGTGAGACCCCATTTACTTCAGTGCCTCTATTTTAATCCGCTACTCACCCGTTTACAGCTGTCGCCTGATATATCTTTCCTTTAAGCAGATGACGCACGCATAGCCGATCTCGTCCTTGAGTTTGTAAGTGTTAGTGAGATGACATCGGTTATTTGAAACTCTTTTAGGGGAAAACAGTCACCATTCAATAGCACTTTTATAAGAGTTCCTTCTGTTTTTAATTTCCCTCCTTCTTGAGTTTCGCTCCCATTGCTACTGATTTAAATTCCTGTTTTTACCCTTCACTAAGTCACACATTTGGCGCTTATGACCATGGCTGTTTTGTGCCCCACAACCATAATAAAAAAAGAATGCCCTTAACTAGGCTATTGGCATAATTGCAGGTAGTGTGCAGCCCTTATTCGCTTCAGCACTAGGAGGGGAACGGTGGTGGGCCATTCTTCTACTCCAGGGAAGGATTCGCGATACATATTTGGTAGCAGGCTCAGTCGACCTAAGGCTGTCCTGGAGGGACTGGAACGAGGAAAATACCTCTTCCCTATCCTGGTTAAACCTCGGACATCCAGGGCCTCATTCTAGTGTAGTAATGACTAGACCACAATGTCCACGATCTTTTGATGACCTGTTACACAAAATAATCTATCAAATACAAAAAAAGTAGAGCATGTTGGCAAAGCGATTGTCAGTTAGATGTCAGTTCTGTGTACCATATTAAAGAAGTCCGTTCAGACAAGGCAGATGCTCTATACTGTGACATTGTCAGAGATATATATACAATAGTAATTCATTTTCTGTCCTTATTTCATAGTTGTATTAGTGAGAATACTGGAGCTGTTCCCTTGGAAAGGTAGCCTTGCACACTTCGTGATGGGGCAATTAACCGCCAGAAACGTGTCTATGGCCACTGTTGTCGCTCTCATTTGGTGAAGAGCACCTCATTGGGGGATACAGGCCGTCTATCCTGGACGCCAAGTTCTGACAGCCGGAGTATGACGTGGACGCCCTACGGCAAGTGAACGTTGCAGCCTCCCTACAGTCCCCAGAGAATATTTGAGCACTGTATGTTTAGCCTTTCTCCACAAAAATCAAAGAGGAGCACACTGCAACTCTATCCGACCAGTGTTGGAGGGGCAGCTTCATTCGCTCTGATAATTTGTTTTAGTCAATATAATTGTTTTACTCTAGATAATGTTATTGGCTTGTAAGGCTGACCAATTGTGAAGACACTGCTTCAGCCCAGTAGAAACTTCGTGTTTAAAAACGTCTCTTGTACGCAAAATGTTTTCATGATTTAGCATCAGTTTGTCCTGTCACATTGGCAACAGCGCAGAGTCTTTCCTTCCATGCAGAGTTGGGAAAAAGAAAGTAGCTAAGGGTCAATTAGCGACCGGCTACCGTCTGGAGAGGGATCACCACCTAGCGGCCAATTGGTGCTGTCTGGCATACTTGACTGTTCCTGCCGAAATGTAAATTCGCAATCTGCGGTAGTTCGAGCCATATCCTGGGCAGTTCGCTCTTTTTTGTGTTACTAATACGCAGCTTATGTTGCCGATTTGATTTATTGAGAACTGTACTTTCTGACTTGAGTCTTAGTACTTGATTCTCATCCAGTCTTCCAGGTAAATTTTGTTACATCACACAGTGTTAGCGGCATTCTCTGTAAATATGTTGTTAATTTTGTGTAGGATGCAAAGGAAATAAACTTCTTCTATACGCTGAATTGACTTCAATTTTGAGATCCTTCTTTATTCTACTATTTTTCCTGGTTAGGCCACCCATTAAAAATAAAGTGGTGTGCACCCAGTTGGTTGGATTCACTTTGTCGGCGTTGTCCTTGACCACAGTGGCCAAGTACAACAATAGTTTATTTGTTATTTTGTGAACAGCAACGAGCACTGCACTTACTCGTCTCGTACTACTAAGATTTGGTTTTATTAACTAGGAAGTGTTGAGTCCATCTCCCTTTGATAAGGTGATCGTGGCCTGGCGTTAAGCCACAATCTAACTACTAACGTAGTACGTTTCGATACACATGACTACGGAATTTCTAAAATCATTGAACGAGCTGTCAACCACACGAGATTGCAAAAAAAAAAAAAAAAAAAAAAAAAAAATAGTATACATATGAAGATGGTATCTGTTCTTTCGGAGATGTACGAAGAACAGACACCATCTATACAGGGTGTTACAAAAAGGTACGGCCAATCTTTCAGGAAACCTTCCTCACACACTAATAAAGAAGAGATGTTATGTGGACATGTGTCCGGAAACGCGTAATTTCCATGTTAGAGCTCATTTTACTTTCTTCCACCTACGCTTAATGGAGCACGTTATCGTGATTTCATACGCGATACTCTGCCTGTGCTGCTGGAACATGTGCCTTTACAAGTACGACACAACACGTGGTTCATGCACAATGGAGCTCCTGCACATTTCAGTCGAAGTGTTCGTACGCTTCTCAACAACAGATTCGGTGACCGATGGATTGGTAGAGGCGGACCAATTCCATGGCCTCCACGCTCTCCTGACATCAACCCTCTTGACTTTCATTTATGGGGGCATTCGAAAGCTCTTGTCTACGAAACCCCGGTACCAAATGTAGAGAGACTCTTCGTGCTCGTATTGTGGACGGCTGTGATACTATACGCCATTCTCCAGGGCTGCATCAGCGCATCAGGGATTCCATGCGACGGAGGGTGGATGCATGTATCCTCGCTAACGGAGGACATTTTGAACGTTTCCTGTAACAAAGTGCTTGAAGTCACGCTGGTACGTTCTGTTGCTGTGTGTTTCCATTCCATGATTAATGTGATTTGAAGAGAAGTAATAAAATGAGCTCTAACATGGAAAGTAAGCGTTTCCGGACACATGTCCACATAACATATTTTCTTTCTTTGTGTGTGAGGAATGTTTCCTGAAAGTTTGGCCGTACCTTTTTGTAACACCCTGTATAGTTAAGGCTCACCGGCCATTTAGCCATTTTGTTCTGTGCGGGTGCACAAACAATGCCCGAACTCTAACAGGAATCGGCAAAAAGCCGCGAGTAATGAGTATGATGGGCAGGGAAACTATGAATATAGTGCGGGACAATAAGTTGCGAATGTGGGTCTCACGGGAGGCGTGCCACAGATAAGTCCCTGCAGTCGCACTATCCTCTGTGTCGTCGGTGGCTCCGAAGGACAGAGCGTCTGCCATGTAAGCAGGAGATCCCGGATTCGAGTCCCAGTCGGGACACACATTTTCAACTGTCCCCGTTGACGTGTATCAACGCCTGTGTGCAGCTAGGGGTATTCATTTCATTGTAAAATGTGGAATGTCTCAGATGACGATCAATCTGATTGAAATAAAAGTAAAGACACGAGCGAGGGCAAAAATAAAGACGGAAACAAGACTTTCCGAAGGCTTTCTCGATGTAGAAAAAGCTTTCTACTTCTTAAAATGGTACATGATCTTTCAAACCCTTAAAACTGTGTGTGAGCTGTAGAGGAAGACGGGTAACGAGGAATACGTGCAAGAAACAAAATGGAGCATTGAGAATGGAAGACATAGAAAGAAAATCTCGTATCAGAAAGGACAAATAGTGTGCATGAAGTCCTTCTCCCCTACTGTTCGACCTTTGCATCGAGGAAGAAATGAACTGACTAATCGAGAGCGTCATAAGTAGCATTGAAATACGTTGTGAAAAGATAGCAACTACACTATTTCCTGACGATGCTGTTATCGCCTGTGTAACTAAAGATACGTTAGGGACCTGTTGAGAGAAATGAACTGGACACATTGTGGATTGAGTGTAAAGAAAAGTATCGAGGAATAGCAAAATGAGACTAGCAAAAAAGTAACATCAAAATTGCAGACCACGGAACAGACGTAAATGATTTCTGCTGCCTCGGAAGCAGAGTAACATGTCACAGAAGAAGCAAGAAGGACATAAGAACATGACTGGTATAGGTAAAGAGAGCATTCACCACCAACGTAAGTCTATTATTTCTCAATCAGAAGAAGAACGTTACAGAAGGAGGCTGAGAATTATATGGAGTTATATGATATGAAATTATATGATATGAAATGAGAGGTCCTTCGGAGATTTTGGGAAGAAAGAAGTATGGGAAAAACACAGACTAGAAGAAAGTATAAGATGACACGACATTTGTTAACACACCAGGTATGTACATCCATGATACTAGAAGGAGCCACAGAGGGCAAATTCGTAGGGGAAGGTAGATGTTGGAAATATACACAACAAATAATGCGACTCTGAGAGGAAGAGGTTGGTAGAGGAAAGGAATTAGTAGTGTGCCACATCACACCAGCGACAAGACCAAAGATCCAAAAAGAAATATCTTATCATTAAATACTTTTCAAAACGTGATCATCTTTCTTTCCGATAAATTTAGCTTCTATAGCTTCTGCAGACCTCACTATAACATCCTTTCTACTACAACTACAATTTAGGACTCCCATCATCATATGCTAAATTTGTCTGACTGTTCTTATTTACCAAATATTCCTTGTATGTGGCTGGCGTCACTTCCTTTGTAGATTTTTGCTATTAAATCCTTCCCGATTTGGTAATCATTGTTGTTCTTTGCGCTCAGATATATAAGTATTTCAAGAAAATTATTTTTTTCTAGCTGACTACCCGGCGATGTCCGTATACGTGTTTATTTCAGTTCAATTAGCCAATTTCCTCCTCCTTCCTCTCTCTCTCTCCACCTCTTCTGTCCCCTCTCTGTTCATCTCCTTCTCACCCTTGCCTCTATCCACTTTCTCCACTCCTTAATATCTGCCAATATCCTCCTAACCTCACTAGCCACCCCTCCACTTCCCCTTTCTTCGTCTACCTCCTCTTCCCCACTCACCCTGTCCATCTCCTTCTCTTCCCCTTCTCCGTCCATCTACTCCTTCCTCCCTCCTTCTGTCTTCCTCCTTGCCTTACATCTCCTGAACTGTGCCGTACGGTGATATACATTTGTTGGTACATTCATCAACACATGTTGGCACTGCCTACTAAATGCATTGCGACTATAGTAATTAGCAAACATGCAATAAATGTAAACGTCATGATGCCATGTGTGATACGAAAGTGTTTTTCATGAACAGCGAAAGCTTAGTAAACGAGAAACTTACACTGTGGCTGCGTATTCAAATACGTGAACAGGCAGAGTACGGCGCTGCGGTCTGCAATGCCTGTATAAGACAGACAAATATTGGTTAGCCGGCCGCGGTGGTCTAGCGGTTCTAGGCGCTCAGTCCGGAACCGCACGACTGCTACGGTCGCAGGTTCGAATCCTGCCTCGGGCATGGATGTGTGTCATGTCTTTAGGTTAGTTAGGTTTAAGTAGTTCTAAGTTCTAGGGGACTGATGACCACAGATGGTAAGTCCCATAGTGCTCAGAGCCATTTGAACCATTTTTTTTATATTGGTTATGTTGCAATGGCAGATTATCAAGATTTAAGTGAATTTGAAAGTGGTTTTACAGTCGACGACACAGCATCTCCGAGGTAGCGATGAAGTGGAGATTCTTTTTTCGTACGACCATATCACGACGGTGCCATGAATATCAAGAATCCGATAAAACATCAAATCTCCGACATCGTTTAACAAGATATAATAAGTTGTCGTCTCTTCCTCTATGAATAGATTATGAATGCAGCTAGCCGCTAACTTTGTGTAATGTCTTGTCTGTATAGACGTGTATCTGTTGCCTTTAAGACCCTTTCACCTTCACACATAAATCTATACAGTAATGTAAGGGCCTCCCGTGTCTTGGCTGATCCGTGATAAGACAGGCGAAAAGTTAGACTAATGGAGGATTATTAGTATTATCTCTATTTTCATTCGCTCTCTCTCTTTCTCTCCTTTATCTATGTACAGTTTTTAATATAATATTTCATTACGTGAAATCAGCGAAATAGGACCTTTGGTGGAGTCCTTCGTCCTGGTAATCAGCGGCTGGCTTGCTGTAAGAGATATTTACATTTATTATTACTGTTAAACACTGTATTCAGTCGGGAGAATCAATCGTGTGGACAATTTGTTTCTTTTACGAAAGATTGCGAATTCCAGATGTGTACGAAGCCTTTTTGGACGATTTAACACAGACTCAGTGATTGCAGGCTCTCTTCGACACAGCTGAAACTTCCCCACTAATTACAGGACCAAAGTGATCATCAAATGGTTCAGAAAAACTCATTCGTTCATTCACTCCGGAACAAAAAGTAACAAACCTTATTTATGAAGGAAATTGTGTATTAAATCCATCTCCATTACATGTCCAGATCTCCGGTGATTCCACGTCTTAATTATTTTCCGTTTACACTCTCTTTCTATTCAAACAAACCGCTAGTGGCACAAAAGTTAATTCGCTCAATTTAGCGAGAAGAAAATCCGAATATGTAATTCTCAGAAATACGTCAATCCCTCAATCCCTACTCCAGAAGCTGTCCTAGTTACCACTCTAACAACCATGGAGAATGCATATATGCATCTCTGTTATTTCAAAGAATAAACGCGCTAGAAAATACTTCGGCGTCGTCTAGCTGTCGCCGCATATGTTACGAGAAAATCAGATCAGATACTTTTCCAAAGTGAATGAATGTGGATGGTTTGATTGACAATGATTAATAGGTGCGTGGTAGAGGGTAGTTTCTGTGGGGACATTACAATCGCTGCGGCCGAAAAAAGATCCTACAAGAAAGGGACCAACGACGGCTGAAGAGAATCGTTCAACGTAGTAAAATGGCGTGCTTATGGAATATCGTCTCAGTTATGTGACTGGATTTGCGATTTCCTGTCAGAGAGGTCACAGTTCGTAGTAACTGACGGAAAGTCATAGAGTAAAACAGAAGTGATTTCAGGCGTTCACCAAGGTAGTGTTACAGGCCCTTTGCTGTTTCTTATCTACATTTGGAAGACAATCTGAGCAGCCGTCTTTGGTTGTCTGCAGATAACGCTGTCGTTTATCGACTAATAAATTCATCAGAAGATAAAAATAAACTGCAAAACGACTTAGAAAATATCTGAATGGTGCGAAAAGTGGCAGTTGACCCTAAATAACGAAAAGTGTGAGGTCCTCCACGTGAGTGCTAAAAGAAACTCGTTAAAATTCGGTTACATGGTAAATCAGTCTAATCTAAAAGCCGTAAATTGAACTAAATACCTAGGTACTACAATTACGAACAACTTGAATTGGAAAGAACACACATAAAATGTTATGGGTAAGGCTATCCAAAGGCTACGTTTTATTGGCAGGACCCTTAGAAAATGTAACAGACCTACAAGGGAGACTGCCTGCACTACGCTTGTCCGTCCTCTTTTAGAATACTGTTGGTGTAGGATCCTTACCAGGTAGGACTAACGGAGTACATCGAAAAAGTTGAAAGAAAGGCAGCACGTTTTGTATTATCGCGAGATATGAGAGAGAGTGTCACAGAAATGATATAGGGTTTGGGCTGGAAATCATTAAAATAAAGGCGTTTTTCGTTGCGACGGAATCTTCTCACGAAATGCCAATCACCAACTTTCTCCTACGAATGCGAAAATATATTGTTGACACCGACCAACATAGGGCGGAACGATCACCACGATAAAATAAGGGAAATCAGAGCTCGAACGGAAAGATATAGGTGTTCATTCTTTCCGCGCGCTATACGAGGTTGGAATAATAGAGAATTGTGAAGTTGGAACGATGAACCCTCTGCCAGGGTTTGAAATTGCAACTCACTAAATGCTCTCGTTCTCAACTGCTGGGTGAATGAAGTCTGGATATTTGCCCGTGGTGGCCTACACTTACTTTTCACACCCATCCCTACCCCTTTTATCGGTAGTTGGTTTCAATCCCGACAGCAATTCCTTCCAGACAGTAAGTGACATGTATACAAAGGTCGGTTGATCTTGATACAGTGGTTTCGGAAGGGATGTGGAACAGACGTTATATACGTACATTTTTACGATACGTATGAATACTTTTGCCCCCCCCCCCCCATGAACCATGGACCTTGCCGTTGGTGGGGAGGCTTGCGTGCCTCAGCGATACAGATAGCCGTACCGTAGGTGCAACCACAACGGAGGGGTATCTGTTGAGAGGCCAGACAAACGTGTGGTTCCTGAAGAGGGGCAGCAGCCTTTTCAGTAGTTGCAAGGGCAACAGTCTGGATGATTGACTGATGTGGCCTTGTAACAATAACCAAAACGGCCTTGCTGTGCTGGTACTGCGAACGGCTGAAAGCAAGGGGAAACTACAGCCGTAATTTTTCCCGAGGGCATGCAGCTTTACTGTATGATTACATGATGATGGCGTCCTCTTGGGTAAAATATTCCGGAGGTAAAATAGTCCCCCATTCGGATCTCCGGGCGGGGACTACTCAGGAGGATGTCGTTATCAGGAGAAAGAAAACTGGCGTTCTACGGATCGGAGCGTGGAATGTCAGATCCCTTAATCGGGCAGGTAGGTTAGAAAATTTAAAAAGGGAAATGGATAGGTTGAAGTTAGATATAGTGGGAATCAGTGAAGTTCGGTGGCAGGAGGAACAAGACTTCTGGTCAGGTGACTACAGGGTTATAAACACAAAATCAAATAGGGGTAATGCAGGAGTAGGTTTAATAATGAATAGGAAAATAGGAATGCGGGTAAGCTACTACAAACAGCATAGTGAACGCATTATTGTGGCCAAGATAGATACGAAGCCCACACCTACTACAGTAGTACAAGTTTATATGCCAACTAGCTCTGCAGATGACGAAGAAATTGAAGAAACGTATGATGAAATAAAAGAAATTATTCAGATAGTGAAGGGAGACGAAAATTTAATAGTCATGGGTGACTGGAATTCGAGTGTTGGAAAAGGGAGAGAAGGAAACATAGTAGGTGAATATGGATTGGGGGACAGAAATGAAAGAGGAAGCCGCCTGGTAGAATTTTGCACAGAGCACAACATAATCATAACTAACACTTGGTTTAAGAATCATGAAAGAAGGTTATATACATGGAAGAACCCTGGAGATACTAAAAGGTATCAGATAGATTATATAATGGTAAGACAGAGATTTAGGAACCAGGTAATAAATTGTAAGACATTTCCAGGGGCAGATGTGGACTCTGACCACAATCTATTGGTTATGACCTGTAGATTAAAATTGAAGAAACTGCAAAAAGGTGGGAATTTAAGGAGATGGGACCTGGATAAACTAAAAGAACTAGAGGTTGTACAGAGATTCAGGGAGAGCATAAGGGAGCAATTGACAGGAATGGGGGAAATAAATACAGTAGAAGAAGAATGGGTAGCTTTGAGGGATGAAGTAGTGAAGGCAGCAGAGGAACAAGTAGGTAAAAAGACGAGGGCTAGTAGAAATCCTTGGGTAACAGAAGAAATATTGAATTTAATTGATGAAAGGAGAAAATATAAAAATGCAGTAAACGAAGCAGGCAAAAAGGAATACAAACGTCTCAAAAATGAGATCGACAGGAAGTGCAAAATGGCTAAGCAGGGATGGCTAGAGGACAAATGTAAGGATGTAGAGGCCTATCTCACTAGGGGTAAGATAGATACCGCCTACAGGAAAATTAAAGAGACCTTTGGAGATAAGAGAACCACTTGTATGAATATCAAGAGCTCAGATGGAAACCCAGTTCTAAGCAAAGAAGGGAAAGCAGAACGGTGGAAGGAGTATATAGAGGGTCTATACAAGGGCGATGTACTTGAGGACAATATTATGGAAATGGAAGAGGATGTAGATGAAGATGAATTGGGAGATATGATACTGCGTGAAGAGTTTGACAGAGCACTGAAAGACCTGAGTCGAAACAAGGCCCCCGGAGTAGACAATATTCCATTGGAACTACTGACGGCAGTGGGAGAGCCAGTCCTGACAAAACTCTACCATCTGGTGAGCAAGATGTATGAAACAGGCGAAATACCCTCAGACTTCAAGAAGAATATAATAATTCCAATCCCAAAGAAAGCAGGTGTTGACAGATGTGAAAATTACCGAACTATCAGCTTAATAAGTCACAGCTGCAAAATACTAACACGAATTCTTTACAGACGAATGGAAAAACTAGTAGAAGCCAACCTCGGGGAAGATCAGTTTGGATTCCGTAGAAACACTGGAACACGTGAGGCAATACTGACCTTACGACTTATCTTAGAAGAAAGATTAAGGAAAGGCAAACCTACGTTTCTAGCATTTGTAGACTTAGAGAAAGCTTTTGACAATGTTGACTGGAATACTCTCTTTCAAATTCTGAAGGTGGCAGGGGTAAAATACAGGGAGCGAAAGGCTATTTACAATTTGTACAGAAACCAGATGGCAGTTATAAGAGTCGAGGGACATGAAAGGGAAGCAGTGGTTGGGAAAGGAGTGAGACAGGGTTGTAGCCTCTCCCCGATGTTGTTCAATCTGTATATTGAGCAAGCAGTAAAGGAAACAAAAGAAAAATTCGGAGTAGGTATTAAAATTCATGGAGAAGAAATAAAAACTTTGAGGTTCGCCGATGACATTGTAATTCTGTCAGAGACAGCAAAGGACTTGGAGGAGCAGTTGAATGGAATGGACAGTGTCTTGAAAGGAGGATATAAGATGAACATCAACAAAAGCAAAACAAGGATAATGGAATGTAGCCTAATTAAGTCGGGTGATGCTGAGGGAATTAGATTGGGAAATGAGGCACTTAAAGTAGTAAAGGAGTTTTGCTATTTGGGGAGCAAAATAACTGATGATGGTCGAAGTAGAGAGGATATAAAATGTAGGCTGGCAATGGCAAGGAAAGCGTTTCTGAAGAAGAGGAATTTGTTAACATCCAGTATTGATTTAAGTGTCAGGAAGTCATTTCTGAAAGTATTCGTATGGAGTGTAGCCATGTATGGAAGTGAAACATGGACGATAAATAGTTTGGGCAAGAAGAGAATAGAAGCTTTCGAAATGTGGTGCTACAGAAGAATGCTGAAGATTAGATGGGTAGATCACATAACTAATGAGGAAGTATTGAATAGGATTGGGGAGAAGAGAAGTTTGTGGCACAACTTGACCAGAAGAAGGGATCGGTTGGTAGGACATGTTCTGAGGCATCAAGGGATCACCAATTTAGTATTGGAGGGCAGTGTGGAGGGTAAAAATCGTAGAGGGAGACCAAGAGATGAATACACTAAGCAGATTCAGAAGGATGTAGGTTGCAGTAGGTACTGGGAGATGAAAAAACTTGCACAGGATAGAGTAGCATGGAGAGCTGCATCAAACCAGTCTCAGGACTGAAGACCACAACAACAACAACAACAACAATGAATACTTTTTCCTGTGAAACTATTTTGATGATTTATAGCCTTCACAGTGCACGTAGCTACGCTGAAGTTACAAATCAAAACCCTCTAAAAATCAGTCCAGTAGTTTTGGAGATTAGCGTGATCAAGCAGCAGAAATAGTTTTATTAAAAAGTTAAATCACGGTGCCTTGCCTTTCCGTTATCCGATTTTGATAATTAAAGCCTTTTCGGTCTCGAAAACTGTGATCAAAATCCTATGAAAAACCGTCTAATAGTTTTTGAGATTATTGCGTTGAAAGACAGACAGATGTGACGGTTTTACAGATCTGTTATTAGTACATTTTTAATTATTTCAAATTTTCAGCCTCTTAACTTTTGTGATATAAGGTAATGCACACATAGAGTTCAGAATTAATTATAAGCCATACAATACTTCTCAAGTAAATGGTAGGTTCGAGGGTGGAGACGATCACGTTTATAGTCAGACTTGGAAACCATGAAGTAGAAACTGAGGCTTCACTTAACGCATCTACATTTCGCGTCGTCCATCCACATAAATTTGGTAATTTTGCGAGCATAAATCTTCATCTTTTCTCGTTGAAACACAGAGATGACAACGGCTCTTAAGAATTTACTGTAAGTTCTGTTGTGGTGTTGGTTAACAGCCACGCCACTCGGAAGTAGCCGAAAGGCACGCGTTAACTCACGCAGGCTAGAGTTAGGTCTGAAACAGGATACGTAATGAATGCTATAAGGAAAAGTACGTAGCTGCTGGAATACTTAGCTTTAATCCATCCTTGTTGTACATCGCTATTGACGATACAAGTGAGACTCTGTAGATTCAGGCAATAAACTACTAATGGCGCCTTGCTAGGTCGTAGCCATTGACTTAGCTGAAGGCTATTCTAACTATCTGCTCTGCAAATGAGCGAGGCTTCGTCAGTGTGCATCGCTAGCTACGTCGTCCGTACAACTGGGGCGAGTGCTAGTCCGTCTCTCGAGACCTGCCGTGTGGTGGCGCTCGGTCTGCGATCACTAACAGTGGCGACACGCGTGTCCGTCATGTACTAATGGACCGCGGCCGATTTAAAGCTACCACCTAGCAAGTGTGGTGTCTGGCGGTGACACCACAGTTCAGCTCCATTATGATGAGCTGTCGGTTATTTGGGCGTGATTACCTACGATTTTAGACATACAGAGGGCAGTAGCTGACCTCTTGCACTGATAGTTCATCTGTGCAAACTACGTCCACTACACTCCCTTTTCATTAAATCTTTGCTACGCGGGGTGGGATCTTTACCATATAGGATTGACGGAGAACATCAAAAAAGTTCAAAGAGGAGGAGCTCGTTTTGCATTATCACAGAATAAGGGTGAGAGTGTATGAATTGTGACACGCAAATCGGCCTGGCGATGTTTAAAACATACGCGTTTTAAGTTGCGGCGAGATATATACACGAAATTACGATACCCAGCATTCTCCTCTGAATCTGATTTTTTCCTCATTCAAAGCCACAGTATGTGTACAAAAATATCCGGACACCCCCAAAAACATACGTTTTTCATATTAGATGCAGTTTGCTGCCACCTACTGCCAGGTACTCCATATCAGCGACCTCAATAGTCATTAGACGTCGTGAGAGAGCAAAATGGCGCGCTCAGCGGAACTCAAGGACTTCGTACGTAGTCAGGTGATTGGGTTCATTTGTGTCATACGTCTGTACGCGAGATTTCCACACTGCTAAACTTCCCTAGGTCCGCTGCTTCTGATGTGATAGTGAAGTGGAAACGTGAAGGGACAAGTACAGCACAAAAGAGACAGAGACGGCTGTCAGTTGAAGAAGGTCGTAATGTGTAATAAGCAGACATCTATCCAGACCATCACACAGGAACTCCAAACTGCTTCAAGATCCACTGCAAATACTATGACAGTTAGGCAGGAGGTGAGAAAAGTTGGATTTCATGGTCGAGCGGATGCTCAGAAGCCTCACATCACACCGATAAATGCCAAACGACGCCTCGCTTGGTGTAAGGAGCGTAAGCAGTGGACAATCGAACAGTGACCAAACGTTGTGTGGCGTGATGAATCACGGTACACAATGTGGCGATCCTATGTGAGGGTGTGGATGACGAATGCCCGGTGAACGTCATCTGGCAGCGTGTGTAGTGCCAGCAGTGAAATTCGGAGACGTTGGTGTTATGGTGTGGTCGTGTTTTTCATGAAGGCGGCTTGCACTTCTTGTTGTTTTGCGTGGCACTATCACAGCACAGGTCTACTTTGACGTTTTAAGCCCCTTCTTGCTTCCCACTGTTGAAGATCAATTCGAGGATGGCGATTCCATATTTCAACACGATCGTGCACCTGTTCATAATGCACGGCATGTGGCGAAGTGGTTACACGACAATAACAAATCTGTAATGGACTGACCTGCACAGAGTCCTGACCCGAATCCTATAGGACACCTTTGGGATGTTAAATACTATGTTTGTTGTTGAATTACTTACATCGTAATTTTAGCTCCACAGACACTGACAAAGCATATCCTGTTCCAGATGTCAAGACTTATCATATCTTAACAATAATATCTGAATGATCAGTTGTAAATCCAACATACAACGACGGTAATAATGAAATACTTCGTGCTTTTGACATGACAGCCGCCATGCTCGTTGTCAGATGCATGTACGTTAAGATACCTTCTTTGGGAGTGAACTGAGGACAAGAAAAACTTTCCAGAATTGGCTGTTGAAGGGACCGTCTTGACAGTACGTTCCCACTTCGACAGTCGGATTACTACAGCTTGTTTCATATAGGAGTCGCAGGAACACTTGATGGAGCGACAAATTTAATTTTGTCTCATTTCGTGCGACTACTGGTCACATGTTAATAATAGAGAAACATCGATCGAAACTGACATTGAAAATGTCCCCATCTCACTCTATGCAAATCAAGCATGTTAATCACTGTGCCACTACAGTCGGCTGATTGATTAGTAGTTTACAATCAAAGCTAGGATTAGTAGGTGCGATTTGGATTCTGTTTTTTGTACGATATTGCAGGCCTATGTTATTCCGAATTACGGTGCGAAATTCCTTAGGACATGCGTGCATGTCCAAAGGCACACACTGCGGTGACTAAGCTGTTATGAAATACATTAAATGTATTCGCAGGGGCGAATATGGACCACCATCAGCAGTAGAATGGAATGACGACAACGATAATTTGTGCCGGACCAGAACTCAAACTCGGTTTTATCCGCTTACCGCGAGCGATCGCCTTACCATTTGGCCGTCCATGGGCCACTCACTGCCAGACTAAAACGTCCATATGTCGTCAACCATGTCTCTACGATCTGTAATCGCATACATCTGTTATGAATATTCCCGTACAGGTGAGACATCATACTTGAAATTCACTTGCCCTGTGACGGCGGATAAATACCACTGTGCAGTGACTGTGTCATTCCGAATTACGATGCAAATTTCACTAGACGTGCATGATTGTCCAGAAGAACTTTGCTTCATAATTCGGACATTCATGCACCTCGAAAGCAACTTTGTATCATAGTTCGTAACAACACAGGCACTGCAATATCGCTTTTGTCCTTCATCACAGAGCAAGCGACTTTAACATAAAATGCCTCACTAGTACAGGTATATACATGGTGGATGTACATAGTTGATGAGATATGATATTTTCGGTCTTGGTGTGAGTCGTACATGGATAGTCACATGGTAGCCGCCACGGTAGCTCAGCGTGTTCAGTCAGAGACCTGGTTGGCCTCTGTAAATAAAAATAAAAAAAATGAGTGGTAGGATCAACAAACGAACTTAAACGGATGTCATTGTGCGCCCGCACCTACCAAACGCAATGACGAACAACGAACAAAATGAAAAAAAAAAGGGAAGGCGACTGCTCGCGATATGCGGAAAAACCCGTTTCGAATCTTGGTCCGGCACAAATTTTCGTTGTCGTCATTCCATTCTGCTGCTGGCGGTGGTCCATATTCTCAATTGCCAATACAATTAATGTCTGTCTTGTATGGCTCATCCAATTATAAAAGGAACCTATATTTTAATGTTACGAAGTGAATACCAGAAATTAAAACAATGTCGCGTCAAGCGCAGATATTTGTGAGGTCAAGCAGAAATTAGACATACTAACGCAGACTACCTCCATAGAAATACGTCTCACATGTATACGATGATTTTATAAAGTATAACTGAATGAAAAAGGCAAAAGGAAGAAATAATAAAAATCTTGTAATGCTATGGTTCGAGTCATGTAGAAAGCCGCATAAACAGACATAAAACTTGCTCATTTCAGAAATGGGATTAGCTGCATTCCAGTGGAAAATCTGTCAGTAAACAGAATAATCGTGCTTCGCAAGCGGATAATCTCAAACAGCGTGGAATAGCTAATCTTCTCTGAGACGTATATCACGTGGCCGCTTTCAGACCTGCTGCTCTCAACCATAAATCAGTGCCCACCATCTTGTTAAGCGACGCACTGCTGAGAACTCTACGCTATAATGTTCGCTACGTAAGCGTTGAGATAAAATCTCGTTTTAATACATCCCTTACCATATCCGTACAGGAGGCACGTAATTTGCTGACTGTTGCCACCTAATCAATCTTCAACGGAATCCAAGAATCATCTATGCTGCTCAGCGACTATCTCGAAACACAGAATGCAATATCATTTTAAAGTTGCCTATCTAACGGCTTCCAGAGGCAACAAAAATTTTATTTTCAATATATCGAGCAATTATTGACCTAATTTGAAATTTTGTCAAAATCAACTCATTTACAAATACAATCTTATCTGAGAAGTTTAACACAATAAGACATTATAGTTCGAGACTGCGTGCTTGTGTTGAAGCAGCATAACTGATAGTGCGCAAATACCCCGACTGTTCATCCAGTAAGCGGGAGTGAGAACACTTAGCAACTTCCAACAAAATGTACAAATAATTTCTAACTTTTACGAGACTTTTTCTTGCTGACAGCCGTTCGTCTCCCTTCCAAACAAAATTACGAAAAGAAAAAATGTAAAATGCTTATTTATTTCAGTCTCTGATCACAATATGAATTCTTTAGACGATGCTATGCTGATTATATTTATATGTTTTGACGATGCCATTATGGCCGTATCGTAAAAAAGATCTGAGGATGGTCAATACAGACTGAACCCGGTCATCGTCTAAAGAATTCATATTGTAATCAGAGACTGAAATAAAAAAGCAGTTTACAGTATTGGATCATTGTTTGTATATGCGATTATGTCGCAGTTGCAAAAGAAAAAAATGTTTTTCGCTTACTAGATTTTCGTTGTTCATGCTCAAAAATCAGCATTAGGCATGAAGTTTTAATTTATGAGTTCTTTAATACTAATACTGTTCGGAACAGTGTCTACAGACAGCATCCACATATACCACAGAATGTATTTCCCAAAATATCTCATTGTACGACACATAGTTCAGTAGACACTACATCATTGATATACGTGGAATACATGCTTTTACTTAAAATGGAGTGCAGATTACCCAGACTATATTCATGCAGTGCTTTATAATGAGAGCACTTAGCAACTTCCAACCAACGTTAAGTGTAACTTGAAACATTCACTAAAATTTTTCCCTCTTACATGCCTAACCTCAAATATTTAACACGTTAACTCATTTTTAAGTAATCAGACGTCTGAAGCTGT
The DNA here is from genome assembly GCF_021461395.2 of Schistocerca americana. NCBI lineage: Eukaryota > Metazoa > Arthropoda > Insecta > Orthoptera > Acrididae > Schistocerca > Schistocerca americana. The sequence goes on along the minus strand of NC_060123.1, from coordinate 661,479,633 downwards.
TTCATTCGTGTGAGTTGATACTTTAAAGAATTGGAGGATTGCTGATAGTGACGTATTATTGGACTAAGATGTAAGACGTTCATATCTATTGCAAAATATATCGCCTCTGATTCGCAATTCGCAATGAGGTTTACGCAAATCTATTAGTTTTCGTTGCAGTCATGGTTTTATTTACAACAATTACATTACATCACGTATTTACAGTGAAACTAAGCACTGTTTTATACTAAACGGTTGCTTAGAGTTATTCATACAACACTGGAAACCCTATACCCTTACTACTACTACACTACTACTACTACTACTACTACTACTACTACGTGATGAGGCCCGGTGGACCGCACACATCTACAAGTTTCCTCCTCTACTGTATTCTGTCCATTGCTGTTACCCGCCATTCGTCGACATCTATTGACATTTGTTTTAAATCTTCATGGAGTCCATCGCTCCAACGCTTCTTGGGTCTCCCTGGCGGTCTCTTTCCTGTAGGTGTGAAATCCAGGAGCTTCCGAGGCCATCTGCCATCCTCCATCCGGGCCACATGGTCGGCCCACTGCATTCGTTTGGCTTTGACAGTTCCTGCTATGCTGGGCTGCTGGTATAGTTCCTCAAGCTCTTGGTTGTATCTGATCCTCCATTCCCCTGTATCTGCATCCAGAACCGGATCGAAGATCTTCCGAAGCACTTTTCTCTCAAAAACAAGGAGCTTACGGAAGTCCTGTTTCCTGATACTCCATGTCTCACAGCCATATAGACAACAGACTGGCTCAGGGTTTTGTACAGTCGAATCTTGAACTGTCTGGAGAGACATCTGGACCGAAGCAGTTGTACTAGGCTGTGGTAAGATCGGTTTCCTGCTTGTATTCTGGCATTGATCTCTGCTTCACACGACGAGTTCTCAGTGAAAAGTACCCCTAGGTGGAAAATGTGAGCTAGGCTGCCTGTCTTAAGGCAACTCTTCATTAGAGTCGTGATTACGTACACTATCCCATTCTGTTCTATGTAAGTGTCCCTGCCACTCCTAGTGACCCCCAGTATGGACGTCTTCAGTGCCCACTGGGCAATCCACTGCTTTTCATTTGTTTATGTATGTATATACTATCTCATTATGCGTCCATCTTTCGCTGTCTACACGTCTAAACTAGGCGTACGTCCTAATGACAAGCTTTCTTTTCGCACAAATTGGCAGCTCGGATCTGAAAACACTATTTAGTTTTTATAGGAATTCCAGGCCATTTTTACTATTCTGTTCATTTGTTTTGCCGTCCAACCAGTCGCCTTTTATAGCTGGAATAAATATAAAAACTCATCAACTGATTCTAAAATTTCTTCGTTAAATTGTAGTGTGTTGTTTATAAAGAAGGTAGGCGCCGACAAGTCTGAATAGTAGCGAACCATCAGTTTAGTTAGTCAGGGTAGAAAAATACTGACACGGGTTATTTACAGATGTACGAAACGATTGCTAGTAGCTGACCTTGGCGAAGATCAGTTTGGGTTCACAACAAACGTAGGAACATGCAGTGCGGTACTCACGTTAGAAGGTAGACGGCAGAAATTAACTTCTTGGCGTTAGTAGAGTCAGGGATACTCTTTCAGATTCTGAAGTTATCAGGGGGAACGTACGGGGAGCAAATGATTTTCTTCAACTTACGCAGAAACCAGATCGACGTTGTAAGAATAGAAAGCAGGGAAGGAAGGCATTACCTGGAAAGGAAGTGAGGTAGAGCTGTAACCTATTCCCCATGTTATTCAATCTGTAGGCTGAGCAAACAGTACAGGAAACCAAAGAGAAATTTCGGAATGGAATTAATCTGCCAGAAAAAATAACTATAAGGTTTGCCGATGACAATGCAATCCTGTAGGCACAGCAAATGACTTCGAAGATTGGTTGAATGGGACTGGTGAACGCCTTGAGAAAAGATTATAGGCTGAGTATTTACAAAAATATAAGAGGTTAATGGATTGTAATCAAATTAAATCGGGTGATCTTGAGGAAATTAAGGTAGAAAATGGCACAATAGTGTAATGGATGTTTTTTGTTATTTGGCTGCGAGATAATTGACAATAGACGAACGTAAGTTTCTTCTGAATGATTTTGGCTGGAGTGTTCATATGGAAACGAAACAGTGGCTAAAACATATAAGAAGATAGTAGAAGCATTTGAAATTTGGCGTACAGACGTATTCTGTGGATGGGTAGACACTGCAATAAGTGAGGTACAAAATAGAGAAAAGATCTTTGTGCACAACATGACAAAGGACAGGTTCGGTGAATACATGCTGAGGCTGTGTTAATGGAAGGAATTGTAGGAAGTAAAAGTTGTAGAGAGAGAGAGAGACACCAAAGCTTCTCTTCTACTGTAGGCAGATCCCAGGGGATGAAGAGAGCAATACTTATATAGAGATAAAGTGGCTTGTACGGGATAGACTTGTGCGAAAACCACGACGACAACAACAACAACAACAACAACATGCTGGTTATAAATTATTTTAAACATATTAAAGACGTCCATGTCTGCATTCGAAGAAAGTGCATATGTTCCATTGGCATGTATTTCTTCTTTTTCCTCTCAGTTCAAGAATCTGAAAACTTGCTCTTTAACTGCAGTGGTGTGGAATCTCCTAGCTTGATTCCTCTTTCGATTCTGTTTTTCTCACTGTCTTGTTGACGTTTAAATGGACACATGATCTTCAGCATATCCACTTAGGTTGAATTAAATGCTGCTCAATAGCTATTAATACAGATTTTGTTGAAACTGAATGAAAAACTTTACAAATATGCGAATACAATGAAACATACTAATTCGTATTCATTAATCAAATAAGGTCATGTATCGAAAGTTGTCCACAGAGCAGCACCTGTTTCTGAAATCAGCTTGTGCCCCTGATTGTCTAGAAGCAAATGTTTTTTTCCATGCAGCTAGAGAAAATGTTCGTGAATAACCTTTGCGTTATGGAACGTAGTTTAATACAACGTTAGTGTACAGTTTCTTGTCCGTGTCGCTCCTTGTGAACTTAAACATTTATATCATTACCTCGTTATCTTATTTTTGGGGAGTTCTGCAACTACGAAAAAGTTGACGTGCACAATGTTCAAACTGGAGCGCGTAATTCACTTTGCGAATTTATTTATAATGATGTAGCCACACTACGCTCTATCTGTTTCAGAAAACTAAATATTCTCTTGTTTCAACTTACATGTTACTTTTATCATCTTTCATATCACACATATTTCTAAATCACATTTGCACATTCGTTGTACATAATATGAACTGTTTGCACTATGCACATTTTGGTATGTGTCAGTCGGCAATCGTGGTGGCCTACACACAGTACAGTACCGGTAGGACATGCAATATCTTACTTTGTTCGTACTCTGGGATTTAGATTATTATTGACGTCTTCACCTTCTAAGGTTACCCTTTTAAAAGTTCAAGTTTGCTCGACGTTTCAAGCTTTACACAAGATTTGGACGCAACACGTATTATAAATACGAATCATTGTTTTGGTAATGCATTTTCTTCTCTATGCTTCAATTAAAACGAAAAATATCATTTATGATAAGATTATTGTCTAAATTATTTGCTTTTTACTTCTGTTAGTCACATCATCTATTTATTTATAAATTATTCTTTTGCTACGCGATTCCAACATGTTTCTTTCACCATCAGGCATTTTTTGTTGAACGAAAAGACCCCACAATGAGCAAAATATGCCTGAAACACGTAGCAATGAATAAATTGAAGATCAGTAAATAATGTAACTGGTAGTAGTACAAAACAAACAAATTAGATGTCATAGTTGTGGTGTCAACACTTACCCATTAGAGGCACGGTTAGTACTGTTTTCACAACTGTTCTCACTGTTTATACAATTGTTTTTGTCATCCACGGTTTCAGATGGAGACTGGCTATAGGTCACATGGTGGTCAGCAATACTGTGAATACCAAAAAATAATACGAGATTGGCTCAAAATTTCTTCCTTCCAATTCCTTATAATAGCAGTAACGTGCGCATATGATTTTCGAATAATAATATATTGTTCACAAAAATGGCCTCCTCAATAGATATTGTCCATCCATGATTCATTAAAGAAATTCATATGATTTGGCTGGATGCCCTTTGTGATATCATAAACGTCATTTACATCTACATTTATTTTCCTAAAGAGGAGGCCTCGAAGCATGATCGTTCTGAAATCAGTAGTAATCATAGACTGGACATACAGAGAGATCACACAGCATCTCCTGTTTCAGTGTTGTATGAACACGACTATCATGCTGATCGTAACGCTAGTACCACGTCTTGGTTATGAAAGAGTCATTGTAGTTAGCAAACTCGCCTGTATTCAGATCTAAAGATGCTAATTACTGATGGATTATTAGAGGAAATAGAGAAGATCCAATGAAGAGCGGCACGTTTCGTCACGGGGTCGTTTAGTGAGCGCGTCAGCATCTCTGTGATGCCCAACTAACTCTAGTGGCAGACGCTGCAGGAGGAGCACTGTGCACGACCGAGAGGTTTACTACTGAAATTCCGAGATCGTACGACTACATTCCTAGAACAGGCAGGCAGCATGGTAGTGGTGTCCGAAATGGCCTCCACCACATACCTTAAAGTCCCCGGCGGATCACGTACAAGGACGTGCTGAAAAGTAATTAATCCGAATACTTTTATTCTGCTCTCAGTAACGGTTGACGTATTACGTATCATGCGTATTACTCATCCGATTTTCCCGCTTCGACGATGCAAGGGGTAATCTTCTATCACTAGAGGTCACTGAATTGTAGCGTGTCATAGGGCGGTGTGTAACGTAACTGTGTCACTGAATGAGAAACAGCGTGCCGCAATGGAGTTTCTAACTGCAGAAGAGTTCGTCCACACTGGAGCGCCCTGTCTTTCAGCACGACAACGCCACATACAGTTCTGACTTGTCTCCATCCGATTTTCATCTGTTCTTGTACCTTAAAGAACACCTTCCAGGACAGCAGTGTGATAGTAATGAAGCAGTGCAGGCAGAGGTGAGGGTTTGGCTCCGTCAACGAAGATAAACGTTCTACAGTGAAGATATGAACAAGTTGGTCTTTTGTCGAGAGAAATGTGTTCATCTCCAGGGTGACTATGCTGAGAAGGACATATGTAGACATGAAGTATATAGGTGTAGAAGGTCAAAACGCTTGCTTCGTTTAAGAAGGTTTTAGAGTTTCACATGAAGTCAGAGGCATTACTTGTCAGAGTATCGTCCCATACAGATGTATTGGTAGAATGAAATCAAGAAAGTATAAAACCAGAATGGCATAAAAATGAAAAATGTATAAACACCCATCTCGCCACCTCAGTCGTTGAGAGAGTTTGGTTAGCAAGGTCACTGGATCCATATTGCCTGGCCAACCACTACTTTTATTAATATGTGTCTAGCGCACGCCTTACGTCTTCATAGACGAGCTTTGACATTGTGTTCTGTGTTTACTACACTGGCGTGCAAAATGTAAGGATCAGAGTAATTTTCGCATTATGTGTCACTGCCCAGTATTATAGCTTAACGAAACTTGGATCATACATAGAAAGAACTGCTACAGTATGGAACAGAACGTAACTCAACGAAATACGCACTAACACAAATAGAAATGACACTACTATTCAGAGACAGTAATTACACAGTGTCAACGCTGCTGATGCTTGTCTCCTTGACATTACAAAATATCCGCGACATAGTTCCTGCTAGGGAGTGTAATCACCACGGATGACAGTGTCTGCTGGGAAACGTGTCCCTGTGCTCGCCACAAGCTTTTTAAGGAGTTCTTGTGATAGCCCTACCACAAGAACTGCGCCTTTGCGGTTGAAAACTGCTGGATGGTCTTTGGTTCACGCACACTGAAGAACCAAAGAAACTGATACACCCGCCTAATATCGTGTAGGGCCCCAGCGAGCACGCAGAGCTTCCGCAACACGACGTGTCTTGGTCTCCACAGTTGTCTGCAGTAGTGCTGGAGGGAACTGACACCTTGAATCCTGCAGGACTCACCATAAATCCGTAAGAGTAACAGGGGTTGGAGATCACAACAGCACGTTGCAAGGCATCCCAGATATGCTCAATTACGTTCATGTCTCGGGAGGTTGATGGCCATTGGAAGTGTTTAATCTTAGAAGAGGGTTCCTGGAGCCACTTTATGGCAATTCTGGACGTGTGGGGTGTCGAGTTGTCCAGCTGGAGTCGCCCAAGCCCGCACGAATGCACAATGGACATTAATGGATGCGCGTGAGAAGACAATATGCTAACGTGTCACCTGTCAGAGTCGAATCTAGTCGTGTCAGAGGTCCAATATCACCCCAGCTGCACACGCCCCACACCATTACAGAGCCTCCAACAGTTTGAACAGTCCCCTGCTGACATTCAGGGTCCATGGATTCATGACATTCTCTCCATACCCGTACACGTCCAACAGCTCGATACAATTTGAAACGATACTCGTCCGACCAGACATGTTTCCAAACATCAACAGTCCAATGTTTGTGGCAACGGGCCGCGGTGAGGAGTCGATCTTTGTGTCCTCCACTCATGAAGGGTATAGGGGTGGACTTTCGGTTTCAAAAGCCCATATCGATGATGTTTTTTGCGAATGATTGGCACGCTGACACTTGTTGCCCCAGCATTGAAATCTGCAGCAATTTGCGGAAGGGTTGCTCTTCTGTCACGTTGAACGATTCTCTTCAGTTGTTGGTCCCGTTCTTGCAGGATCTTTTCCTGGCCGCAGCGATGTCAGAGATTTGATGTTTTACCGGATCCCTGATATTCACGATACGCTTGTTAAATGGTAGCTCGGGAAGTCCCCACTTCAACGCTACCTCGGAGATACTGTGCCCATCGCTCGTGCACCGACTGTAACACCAATTTCAAACTCACTTAAATCCTGATAACCTACCATTGTAGCAACAGTAACCGATCTAATAGCTGCGCCAGGCACTTGTTGTCTTATATAGGCGTTGTCGACAGCAGCGCCGTGTTCTACCTGTTTACATATCATGTATCCGAATACGCATGCCTGTACCAGTTTCTTTGGCGCTTCAGTGTAGAAGTTCTGCAGTACGTCTCCCTAACACATACAAGATGTACTCGATGAAGTTCAAGCCCGGGCAACGGACGGCCAGTCCACTCGACGAATGTAGTCTCCTTCCAAGAGTTCTTCCAGCTGTTCTGTTTGATGCAGTCGCTCACTATCGTCCATAAAAATCAATTCATCATCGAATGCGCCCCTGAAAAGACGCAGATGGGGAGGGAGCACCCTTTCACAATATCGTTGACGAGTGCAGTGTGATCAGAGATTTGGAGGTTAGTACTATCACTCAAGCAGCACTATGATGTTTGGTTTCTGGGGCGCTCAACTGCGTAATTATCAACAGCCGTAAAAAGTCCAAAACTTCACACAGTCCAATCTCGCCACTTTCATGAATGATGATGAGATGACGGAAACACTAAGAGCCAGTCCCCGGGCAGAGAAAATCCTCAACCAGGATGGGAAGCGAACCTGGTGCCATGCAACACTATGCCTGCCCATATCATAACACGGGGACCACCAAAACGATCACGTTCAAGAGAGCAAGCTGGGTGCATTAGGCGATTCCATGTCCCACCGTATGAGGATACGTTTACCACTGTCGAACGTGATCGTTTCTCTGGTCCAGATGTTATGATGTGGGTAGAGCTATGATTACCAAATCGTTCAACACGGTGCACTCATTGGCCGACGTTATCATGACCCAGTAGTCCTGATCCATGTTCGCCTTTTTCAGGGAAACAGTATGCCCTGACTTCAGTTTTATGGATGACAGGCTGGTCTGTCCGTTACCTCGAGTTAAATCCCATCGAGCACGGGTGGAATACCTTGAGGATACGTATTACAGCACTTCGACAAGCGCCAAAGATCATCCAGCAATTGTCAACCCCGATGATGGAAGAACGGAACGGTGTACCACAAGTAACCTGTACCGATCTTGCAGCCAGCATGTGAGCACGCTGCAGCCGGCCTTGTGGCCCAGCGGTTCTAGGAGCCTCAGTCCGAAATCGCACTGCTGGTACAGTCGCAGGTTCGAATCCTGCCTCGGCTTTTGTGAGCACGTTGCAGAGCGTGTGCTGCCGTCCGTAGTAACCACTCACCGTATAAACAATCATGTCTGACCTTTTGTAATGTCCGTGAGACCACTATCAATTTTTGAATAAAATCGTCATTTCTGTTTGTCTCTATGCTTATTTCTTTCAGTTACATTCTATACCATACTTAGCCGTTCTTTCTACGTATGGTCCAAGTTTCGTCGAGGTATGTTTCTTGGTAATGACACATCATGCGAAAGTTACTTTCGTCCTTAACTTTTGCACACAGGTGTACGTTTCAGAGAACGCTGCACTTCATTTACATGCAGACGCGTCGCGTTTTTCATCGAACTCCAGACGTCGCAGTTTTCTAGTCCGGTCCAATAAATTTTGCGAGGGTAAGACACGGACGGAGACGGTATTGTTATTCCGCTTCTAGCAGAGATCGGTCTGTTGACGTTTCCATTCGGCCGCGGAGCAGCGACAAAAAGAACGGGAGTCAAAGAACCGCAGCCGCGTTGCGGGTCACACACGTGGCGTGCAAAACAACGTTCCCCGCCATCTCATCCTCAGCGTTCCCTCACTGCAGCTGGGGCGCTGAAGACTTCATCTAGGGTAAACATTACGCTGTCCCTCTCTATCTCATCTGATGTCGCCGCAACTCGGTGAGTGTTGCTGCTCTTCAAAGGCGCTTTACATTGTTCTCATAACCACATGCCGACGAATTAACTTACCTCACGTGCAGCTATTCGCAATTTACTTCGCATAAAGAAATATACTGAAAAGTTCTGCAAGATTCTGCCATCAGTTGATTTGAGCCGATGATTCAGCTACACAGTGACTGTAGGTTAGCACGTTAAAATGTAATATTTTCATAAGTAGCAGTTATGCGAAATGGAAAATTTAGATGTCTGAGAAGCTATATAATCTGTATCTTGAACTCACATTCTTGAACATGTACACTTCAAAATTCAAAATACGCTGTTCTCTTCCTAGTCTCCTTCCGCTGTGGTATTTTAACCGTTCTTGTTATTCTGTTTGTTACTCAGAACTTAATACATTTTTCTTAATTTATTACCTTTTGAAACGTATACATGTAGCCACCTCAACAATGAAAACGTTATACAGCATTTTGTTTTTACAAATAGCCGGCCGCTATGGACGAGCGGTTCTAGGCGCTTCAGTCCGGAGCCGCGCTGCCTCTACGGTCGCAAGTTCGAATCCTGCCTCTGGCATGGATGTGTGTGATGTCCTTAGCTAAGTTAGGTTTAAGTAGTTCTAAGTCTAGGGGGCTGATGACTTCAGATGTTAATTTCCATAGTGCTTAAAGCCATTTTTGACAATTCAGAGTACACAGCAGCTTAAGTCGTAGTTTGGCAAGAAGTTACGTGGGCTTAACAAAGTAAAGATTCCGAGCTAAAACAAACTTTGCATACACTTCGTTATTAAGGGAGAGTGCCTTTGCACCAAATGACATAACAGTACTTTGGAAAAGATTATTAATAATTTCTTATACTGATATTTCTGTACGACGAGTAATTGGAATTCGTATCTCATCCCCGCAAGTCCAAATGGAAGGCCAGTCACACATATAAACAACGAATGCGGATTCAGACATTTCTCTGCTTCGTGCATAGTTTCTCTTCTTCTTCACCATGTTTTGGATTAGTTTCGCTAACCATGAATCGAACCAGATGTTTATATTCTTGTAGTCAAACAATTTAAAGTTTTGTAAGAGTTTATCGTAATCAGGATTATCAGTTATCACCACTGTGGTTACTTGAACGCGTTATCGATAGTGTAGATTATTTGTTTAGTTTCAAGTATTTCATTTTCCAGTGAGCCCTCTAGCTTCTGTATCCGCACAAGTCATTACCATATGAAGTAGACACGAACTCACAGTATCACTTCTACTCACCGCTCGTCTTCAAAAATTGATACACCATTCTCTGCGTGCACCGACTCTCAGAATATTTTTCTATTTGTAGCTGTTCTGGTGTAACAGGTGGCCCTCGAGAATTGAAACTCGTCAAAAATTAACTGATCGAAGTATCCAGTGAAATGGTTCAAATGGCTCTGAGCACTATGGGACTTAACTTCTAAGGTCATCAGTCCCCTAGAACTTAGAACTACTTAAGCCTAACTAACCTAAGGACATCACACAACACCCAGTCATCACACTGCGACGATATAAAGACTACTGTATATAAGGGGCATTCCAAAAGAAACGAGCCGGAGGTCTAATTACAGAAACCAGTACATATATGTTAGAAGTATTGACCCTGGCTGTTGAGACACTTGTCCCACTATGACGCGTATTTCTCTTTTTTTCGGGAATATTTTTCTTAGCATTGATATTCTATGTCATATCAAGTCAGTTATTTGGCAATCAAGTTAGCAAATATCGTCCACAAGTTCTACATAGAGACTTCATGAAGTGAATTACGCACGTCGTCCCACACTCAGACCACAGCCCAACAAGAGTGGCGGATTCTCAGAACAGACTACATGTTCAGGGTTTCCTGTAGATAGAGTTCCACTGCGCTACAGATAACAAGTGCACCACAGGGATTGAGTGAGAAAGGTAGAAATCACGGCTATGAAATGAGTGTCACAAGTCTGTGTGGTTTTGTTCCAACTTTGTCACGATTACCCGATAATTAATTACGCCAGCATGGAACATTCTGCTGGGAGTGGCAAGTGCTCGACTTCTAGCCAGAGGGGAGTGAGTCTGGAAGGCCCAGCATCCCACAAGTTTGGCAGAAGGCTATTTACTGTGTCTGAGTTCCATGAAGCCACTTGAGTGGCAGCCAGTTTTCGAGGAAATGATCCTGTTTCCCGAAATACTTATTGTGGACGGTTTCTGGCGCTAGTCCCCTGAGGGAGCTCGAGGGTGAAATTAGCTTCTGTGCGTGGACATCAAAGAGCAGACTGCCTACAATCTCTCCTCTTGCGTGAGAATGTTCGTTGCTTCTCTCTAAAATTACGCACTGTCCAATCCAGAGTCATGAACCGTGATGACACTTTTCGTGAATTTTTACTTTGGAGTTACTGTTGTTTTTACGTAGAAACAAGCGGACTTATTCGTTCGCCATATCGCCACCAGGAATCAATAAACCTCGAACCCCCCCTCCGCTTCCCCAAGTGGACTTCGGAAATTGTGAGGGCTCTGAAGAGGGTTTGTAATATTAGATTCACCTCCTGGATTTCATCTAATGCAGACGGTCGCTAGCGCTCTCTTCTTAAGGAATGAAAGTGTTTTTGATACAGTAACGTAATACCTTTTTTGAATAGGGCAAATTCAACTCTTTCGCTTATGTATCTTGAATTCTCAGTTACCTGTATTAAATATTTGTCTCATTTATCTTCTTTTTGTAATTTGGCCGGATTCTTCTTCCTGCAGTTTTCCAATTAAACGTACTTCTTGCAGTTTGCTACAATTCTCAGAACATTGCCCAATATTGTTCATTTCAGTTGTTCACTTGAGCAAATTAAATAACAGTTTTGTATTCTCCACCTGACCTACATTATGAGATCCCTAACCCTTTCACCGCTGTTAGCCAAATGCTGAGACCTGTGTTGCGAGATAGCGTTCCAGCCGCTATGAATTACTTATTGTCTGATTTCTTAACTATTCACTGAAAAATTTTTATTTATGCAAATCTTCGCTCGATAAAGGACAGACTTTGTCTTCATTATTCGTCATTGTTACTGTACAGCATCACATGTAAGTGAAACTGTACATGCTATTTTAAAGAAGTTGCAGAGGTAAAAACTCATTGCCTAAGCTTTATGTATGGTTGATTTTAGCTCATATATTACTGTGCGCGAAATTTATTTTGTATAAAATTGAGAGCATAACGGTGTCTCATTTCGTTTTCGATTTACTGATTATTGATTTTTATGTTTGACGGATGGTCGCGCTCCGTGTGCCCAATTCAGTCCATGAGGACTTGTCGACTGCTATGAAGTACTTCTCATCCGATTTCAAGAAAACTGTTCACGGAAAAAAAATTATTTTTGGACATCTAACATTACGGAATCTTCGCTCGAGAAAAGACTTACTTTCTTTTCATTACACATCTTAATTATTGCGCTGCATCAAATGAAGCAAAAAATTGTATGAAATTTTAAAGAGTTTGGAGAGGTGAAAACGCCTTGCATAAACTTTGCGTATCGTTGATTTTAGCTCTTACACTGAATTATATGAAACGTAGGTAAGATATCGAATTTGTACCTAAAATTGAGAGCAGAACGGTACCTCATTTTGTTCTCGAGTTACTGATGTTTGTATGCGACGAAGGAGCACGCACGACACGCCCATTCCCGTCCCTGCGAATCGGGAATTACGTGGTCATACCAACCGATAGCGAGTTTTTTAATTTTTTTGTGTTTTTGCCAATGACACCACGCAAAGAGGCACATTTGTTGTATGATAAATACTCAAAATGCTTTTACTCGCCGAGATATGACAGTAACTCGCCCACACTAGTGAGAGATTGGCTGCTCAGGAGGTTTACGAACGTCAGCACTGTAGGAAAATCCAATCCAAGGCATATACGTCCACAGCACCTGAGGAGCGGCAGAGCAGGATGTGTATTCACGTCAACGGCAGCGAAATGACTGTGTTCTGCAACTTCCCTGTGATAGGCTGACCCTTTAATACTGAATTTAACCAACTGCAGAGGTGCTACCTTCTTTGTCATGGGTAGCCAAACACTGTTTCTAAAGATATATGGGTTGTAGAGGTGGTAAACTCTAACATGTTTTATAGCAGATGTAGTTGGTGCACAATGTACTGAACCTTATTTGGACTTCTTCCGGATCTGTTAACATGCCAGTTATGTCACGCGTCCCATGTAGGAGCATTCCGCATACTTTGCTTTTAATTACCGCGAGCACTAAAGCAGCTAGTTGCACATCCTCCCTTTCTTAACAGTGGGAAGGTAATATTCATGATTATTCTGTTATGAAGAATTATTGAACAGTTACTGAAAGCAGTCACATTCTTTAAATATTTAGAAAGATACATACTAAACGATTTAAAGTGGAACGACCACATGTATCTAGGAAAGGCAAATGCCTGACTAAAATTCATTAGAAGAATCCTCAGGAAGTGAAGTGCACATACGAACGAGGTAGCTTGCAAGTCTTCTGCGCCACCCATGATTGACCATTACTCTTAAAGGGAGGTTTACTATCTTTTGGTTAAGAAAATCGATTCTTCTAAATTGCATTTTTGGAGGCATAAAAGTATTTAGAATCCAGCCCCGAAACGGTTTTTCGGAATACGGAAAGGAAATGTTTGTTCTTCACGGTTGAACAAAAAACTGCACCTGCCCGATATCGGCGTTTTTCACGCAACAGTTGTTTTCTTTCGGAGGACGAGTTATTGTACCGGTGCTTGGGAGGAAACACACAAAATTAATATGAAAGTTTCAACGCTTGTGTTTGGAAGTTAACTCCCAAGCATTTGCATTCTGGTGTGAAGACTGTGGAGGTTGCGACTTTTCTGGCAGTGAGCAGCTTCAACGAAGGGCATTCAGTATTTCTGAAGACCATAACAACGATGGACGTCACCCTGGGACTCTGCTCGACGCAGTTCGCCAAGCATTCGGACGACCACCGGATTCAAGAAGCCGAGAACCGCTTGTGACCGGCCTCACGAGCGGCTCTGGAGCAGCGCAGGATGGCCTAGATCGAGCAGAGCGCCCTCAGTGAGGAAGAGAAAGGAGGACTAGTTTATGAACCCGGAATAGCAGATTGAACGTACGTTGCATAATTCTGCATTTATATGTACTCAAAACTTCAAGCGCGTTTTTCTCGAAATTAGGTTTTTTTATCGCGCGGTACTGTAACTTCAAATCTACTGAACCGATTGGCATGATTCTTAGTTTCCGAGGAAGCTAACTAAATTGTCTAGGAGCTGTACCACTTTTATTTCGATCCATCAACTATAAATATTTTTACTTGGCCGACGAAGTCGGAAAATCGATAAAAAAACCCTTTTTCCTTAAATGGCCGCCATTTTGTTTCCTATGGTCCAAATAACTTAAGCGAGGTACAACTGCTAAAGAATCTTATATACTTCGCTAACGTCGACTCAATTTTGATTTCAGACGAGCCGGCTCACCTGTGACATACCGCGCATGGAGGTCTACATCAAAATTTTGCTTCGTCCCGACGGCACTTCCACCTTTGCTCTTCGACATTTCCGGTGGAAAAAATTCTAGTTTGTTGAGGAAATATCAATAAACATTTTCACCAAATTTGAGTTTGATATCTAGAACACATTCCGAGAAAAAATTCTCAAAAAACATTCTTTTCTCGGGCCAAAGATAGTAAACCTGCCCTTAAGTCTGAGACCATATAGCATCGAAAGAGGGAGTAGAGAAATTCCAAAGAAGAGCAGATTTCTTCGCCATAGTTTCATTTAGTTAGTACGAAATCGTCATGAGGATACTCACACGAATACAGTGGCAGCCGCTACAGTCGTTGTACATCAAGTTGCTTTATAGAAAGAAAAAATATATATTGTTTACTCCAACGCAGATTTCTTAGTATGATAATGAAGGGGAAATGAGAGCGATTTGAGCCCGCATGGAGGCTTACCAGTGATCGGCTTTCCCCCGCAACTTTCGCGACTGGAACAGAGTAGGGAGGAAGAGACGGCGGTACGATATACACCCTCCGCCTCACGGGTGGTTTGCTGGGTGTAGATGCAGCTGTTACACGACCTATGGAACGATCATCTAAGTTTAATTTATCATTATAATTGCCCTTTTTAAGCTGAAATTTATGCTGCTTATTTACTTTATCCCAGTGCAAGTTTACTGCAGATTCGCCATTTGTAAACGTACCTGTGGGTTTCATACGTTACATTAAGCTTGATATACGTACTGCCACTAACGTAGCTTTCACGAGCACTATAAAAATTACACGCTGCGCTTAACCGGGCGCCGCTACAGAGGCGTAACAACAGACCCTGTCTGTGTGCGGACGCGCCGCTGTGTTCGCCGGGGCTGCCGCAGAACACTCCATTAATGCCTGAATGGGTCAGCGGTGTCTCCCGGCGCTACGCGGCGCTTGCATAATTAAACAAATTAGTCCCGGCTACAGCGGGCGGCTTGAATTTCCTTTCCCCCGAGACGGGGCTCCCTTTAATTTTCTTTACTTACTCTCCAGAATGAATTTGGCTCGATGGGAAAAAAGAAGTCAGTGTCGAATAAAACAAACTTAGAGAAATTCTCAAGTTGCCTCTCATTAAAATTTTCATAAGAGCAATACTTAATCGGTTTTTTGTTGCTCTTGTGAGGTTTTTGCTCAACACAAGCAGCACTAACATTAACACAGGGAAGGCCTGAAGCAGTCTGTTTTGCTTGTAGCTCATTATATATTCTTCCGCATGTTTCCGTATTCTTTAGAGTAGTGTTGAACATTTAGAGACTTACTTTATCACATTCACGTATTGTAAAAGGAACACAATTCTTTCTCTGTTCGAGAGACTCGCACAAATGATTGAATTTTTTTATTGAGAATACTTGTTAGATGTGTGTGGGAATTGTACAGTAGCGCATTACCAAAATTTGCAGCCGGCCGAAGTGGCCGTGCGGTTAAAGGCGCTGCAGTCTGGAACCGCAAGGCCGCTACGGCCGCAGGTTCGAATCCTGCCTCGGGCATGGGTGTGTGTGATGTCCTTAGGTTAGTTAGGTTTAAGTAGTTCTAAGTTCTAGGGGATTGATGACCACAGCAGTTGAGTCCCATAGTGCTCAGAGCCATTATCTCTCTCTCTAAGTTCTAGGGGATTGATGACCACAGCAGTTGAGTCCCATAGTGCTCAGAGCCATTTGAACCATTTGAGCCAAAATTTGCTGTTCATTTGAAGTTAGAAACACACACCGCGAACTCCATGCCCAAGCGTACGTTCCAGGACTATTATTATGAATTAAACATATAATTAACTACATCGAAAAGTGACCATGAAGAACTTCCCAAAGAAACAGGAAAAAATCGAAGAGATAAGAATATCACCAATCTGCTTTCACAAAAGTAATTTCATGAACAGGGCAATATCTTATTTGGCATTATTTCATTCAATAAAGGCACCCACAAGTACAAATCCATTTGCGTTCGTGGTGTTTATAAGAAGCAGACGACTCAATCGAGCCAGAAGTCAGTGCATAATTACGTGTAGGAGTTTACAGTAAATGACAAGCGGACAAATCTGATAGAGCAAAAGTTGCCCAAAACAATAGCAAAGACAAGTTCATTGATGAAAAGTCGAAAACGTTTGAGAACAAAGGAAACTAAGTTCGTTGAAAATTAATAATATTCACATCTCTTTCTCAGTTCGTTGATTTGAGATTTACTGAAGGCAGTACATCCGAGAAAAGGCAAATGATGGTTAATTCATACTGGATTCCAGATTATTAACTGGTATACGTGGATTGCCTGACAGTCGCAAAAGACCGTCCTCTTTCAGCTAATAATAATTAAAAAAAAAACGCTATTCGAGGCGGCCGGCCGGTGTGGCCGAGCGGTTCTAGGTGCTACAGTCTGGAACCGCGCGACCGCTACGGTCGCAGGTTCGAATCCTCCCTCTGGCATGGATGTGTCTGATGTCATTAGGTTGGTTAGGTTTAAGTAGTTCTAAGTTCCAGGGGACTGATGACCTCGGAAATTAAGTCCCATAGTGCTCAGAGCCATTTGAACCATTATACGAGGCGAATATTAAAAAGACAGAGGAACAGCAGGGACGGATTCCTGAATGGAAATTGATGAAGAATGGTCCTATGAATACACATCCGGAAATGGACGGTGTGTATGAAACGACAACAGATCGTCCCGCACCACAATAATGAGCTGCATTGCATCAACATACACTGTAGAACCCCGTCTTCTAAATTTTATGTACTCAGTCTGTCTGAAAGGACGCATGATCATACAAACGCCCAAAAAGGGCTTGAAACGTTGTGTGATATGGTTGGTGTCTGTGAGGATACTTTCGGTATTGCGGTGCTGTTTCTCGATCGTTTATATCTGCTTGGCCGTACATAAACACCATCTCGGCTTGTTGCCGACATGAATATTCTTACAGTATTTTGCGTCAATTAATGTGATTGAAATATGTATTTTTGATAGTGAAAATCCAGGATCTGTTAATCTACGAAACCAGATTTCTGGCGAAGTCCTCGATATGCTGTGGCCCAAGTGTCTCGCATTGATTTTCGTCTCACATTCAAAGTGGGCTACTCGCTATGTGCTTTCATGTTTACAACACACTACTCTGTAACAGACTGCTCAGATTATCGTGGCTACAGTCTCATCTTATGCCGCATTTAGCAGCAAAATTCGGGAGTTTTACATGGAATATCCTCAGATTTGACAACCCCTCCTCTAACTTTTGATCCCTCACTTTAGCTTTCGCACACCCGATGATATACGACCAAGGCATTGGCAGAATGGTTCTGGGCCGTCAGATACCACGACGTTATATCTACATCTACATCCATACTCCGCAAGCCACCTGACTGTGTGTGGCGGAGGGTACCGTGAGTACCTCTATCGTTTCTCCCTTCTATTCGAGTCTCGCATTGTTCGTGGAAAGAAGGATTGTCGGTATGCTTCTGTGTGGGCTCTAATCTCTCTGATTTTATCCTCATGGTCTCTTCGCGAAATATACGTAGCAAGGAGTAATATACTGCTTGACTCTTCGGTGAAGGTATTTCTCGAAACTTTAACAAAAGCCCGTACCGAGCTACTGACCGTCTCTCCTGCAGAGTCTTCCACTGGAGTTTATCCATCATCTCCGTAACGCTTTCGCGATTTCTAAATGATTCTGTAACGAAGCGCACTGCTCTCCGCTGGATCTTCTCTATCTCTTCTATCAAACCTATCTGGTACGGATCCCACACTGCTGAGCACTATTCAAGCAGTAAGCGAACAAGCGTACTGTAACCTACTTTCTTTGTTTTCGGATTGCATTTCCTTAGGATTCTTCCAATGAATCCGTCTGGCATCCGCTTTATCGACAATCAACTTTACATGATCATTCCATTTTAAATCAATCCTAATGCGTCCTCCCAGATAATTTATGGAATGAACTGCTTCCAGTTGCTGACCTGCTGTTTTGTTGCTAAATGATAAGGAATCTGTCTTTCTGTATATTCGCAGCACATTACACTTGTCTACATTGAGATTCAATTGTCATTCCCTCCACCATGCGTCAATTCGCTGCGGATCCTCCTGCATTTCAGTACAATTTTCCATTGTTACAACCTCTCGTTATACCACAGCATCATCTGCAAAAAGGCTCAGTGAACTTCCTATGTCATCCACAGGGTCATTTATGTATATTGTGAATAGCAACGGTCCACTTTCCGCTCGTCTTGCATTCGCGAGCTCTCGAAAGCAGCAGAGCTCAGCACTGCCGCAGGCAGCAGGAAGGTTTGCATGCGTGACCCGGCGCGCGCAGCAACGAGGGGAAAAACGGCGGGCGGGTTTACAAGGTCGTCCCCGCACTGCGGTAGCCAGCCGGCTAGCTCACGCGCGCGCGCCTCGATGAGAAAACTTTGGCCGTTTATTGCCCCGGTTTTAATTTGAAAGCGCTGCCGCTGTTCTGTTCTGTTCGTACCTGCGTTCTATATTTCGTGCCAACTTGTGGTGCCGTCGGGGGCCAGACGCCGGCTGCCTAAGTGCTATCTGTTCCTCGGAGCGGTTACTGCGGCCCTTCTGGGCTCAGCGCAGCTTTTAGCGAAATAATCAAAAGAGGACGAAAACGAGTACAAGCGCCGGAACGCGGCACTCAGTTTTACGGCTCTTCCCTGTGCCTCGTGGAACCCGGCTGTATAATGCGTTAATTGCGGGGGAACCTGAGAAAGGAAACAAAATGTAACCTCTTCTGCTGTTCCTCTCGCTCCTTCCGTAAAGGATCAACTGTCCGAAATTATCGTCTTTATGGAGAGACGGAAGGCAAGCGGGCTTAAAAAATTCGATTTTTATATTTTAGCATTTTGACACTTAAAGTAGTGAAGGAGTTCTGCTATTTGGGGAGCAAAATAACTGATGACGGTCGAAGTAGACAGGATATAAAATGTAGACTGGAAATGGCAAGGAAAGCGTTTCTGAAGAAGAGAAATTTGTTAACTTCGAGTAAAGATTTAAGTGTCAGGAAGTCGTTTCTAAAAGTATTTGTATGGAGTGTAGCCATGTATGGAAGTGAAACATGGACGATAAATACTTTGTACAAGAAGAGAATAGAAGCTTTCGAAATGTGGTGCTACAGAAGAATGCTGAAGTTTATATGGGTAGATCACATAACTAATGAGGAAGTACTGAATAGGATTGGGGAGAAGAGGAGTTTGTGGCACAGCTTGACTAGAAGAAGTGATCGGTTGGTAGGACATGTTCTGAGGCATCAAGGGATCACCAATTTAGTATTGGAGGGCAGCGTGGAGGGTAGAAATCGTAGAGGGAGACCAAGAGATGAATACATTAAGCAGATTCAGAAGCATGTAGGCTGCAGTAGGTACTGGGAGATGGAGAAGCTTGCACAGGATAGAGTAGCATGGAGAGCAGCATCAAACCAGTCTCAGGACTGAAGAACACCACACACACATTTTAGCATATTTGAAATGTCTGGTGTTTCCTGTGTGACACAGCTTTTGTTTTATATAAATACGACAACTTCTTCGTGAGATATGATGGTTTTCCTGACGCTCTCTGCAATGTGGCATTTAAATGCCACGCCTTCCTTTTTGCGTCATGCAGAGATAATGCACGGCATTCTCTTACTGCTTATATATTATTTCATATTTTCATCAGTGATGAACGAAATTGAACCCATATTTAGAGACCTTTGTAAAGGCACCTTGTTGAAGAAGCGTCTTCATGTGCAAAACCAAATTTAAAATAAATGTCTCAATTCTGTCATTTGGTTCAAATGGTTCTGAGCACTATGGGACTTAACATCTGAGGTCATCAGTCCCCTAGAACTTAGAACTACTTAGACCTAACTAACCTAAGGACATCACACACATCCATGCCCGAGGCAGGATTCGAACCTGCGACCATAGCCGTCGCGCGGTTCCAGACTGTAGCGCCTAGAACCGCTCGGCCACCCCGGCCGGCCTCTGTCATTTGAAACCGGCTACCGAATGCTGTATTTGTTCAGCTTACAACCCTCACATTTGGCGTTTACCATGCTATTTTATGCTTCAGTGATGCTGTAATTAGAAAACTGGATGTTTTGGATTTATTGGGCATAAAATCTAGTGGAAGTACTGCAAAATCCTTGGTGCAAATAGATGAAGAGAGAATCCGAAAAGCAGATATTGCTAATTTAAGATGCACAACAGGAGCCAGACAGAAAGGAATAGGGATCAGGAGATGAAAAAAAGTTCAGTATGATTTAGAAGATGCTCAGTATGGTGCAGGAGTATATTAGTGGTAAGAAATTGTCGTCCATAAATATATTAGAATTGCAATATTGAACTTTAAATGTATTTTTGTCAAAACATCTTTTTTTTACCTTCACGTAACAGTATTTGATAATCTAATGGGGTTAGAAACATGAAATTGGGTTAATTTGTACTGCCGATGGTAATAAGGTACTAAAAGTAAATTGAGAACCACCAAAAAATCAGAAACTTTTATAACAATTAATGTACTTAAAAGCTACATTTTACAATTGAAATAAATTACGTTCATTTTACTTGTTAATTGAGGCATATATGTTACATATATGCAGTAAAAATTTCATTGTTTTACCACTTGTAGTTCTTTTGAAAAGTTTACCTATTCAAAGGGTAAAATAGCATTGGCAGTATAGGGATACAAATTGCCTTCCGTCTTCCCTTAACAGAGGTGCAGTCGCTCCACGCCCACACCGGCGTGATAGCCAACACAAAAGGTCTACTGCCATTTCTGCATAAGGGTTAGTTCTCACTAAAGTGAGGTCTCGCAGGAAGTGGGTACTGCGATGTTTGCGTACGTCTGGTTAAAGTTAAGCATTAATACGCGCTAATCTAGAGATAGATTGGGTCGTAGGTTGAACGAAGAGTAGCGGTTTGAAAGGCAGAGGGAAAGAAGTGCCAAGGCACGAGCGAAGGGAAAAAAACCTCTACAATAGTTGGGTCGGGTTGTAAGAGCAGTAGCGATTTTCATGCAAGGGTAGGCTTTGTTTTTTTTTTTTTTTTGGTCATCAGTCTACTGACTGGTTTGATGCGGCCCGCCACGAATTCCTTTCCTGTGCCAACCTCTTCATCTCAGAGTAGCACTTGCAACCTACGTCCTCAATTATTTGCTTGACGTATTCCAATCTCTGTCTTCCTCTACAGTTTTTGCCCTCTACAGCTCCCTCTAGTACCATGGAAGTCGTTCCCTCATGTCTTAGCAGATGTCCTATCATCCTGTCCCTTCTCCTTATCAGTGTTTTCCACATATTCCTTTTCTCTCCGATTCTGCGTAGAACCTCCTCATTCCTTACCTTATCAGTCCACCTAATTTTCAACATTCGTCTATAGCACCACATCTCAGATGCCTCGATTCTCTTCTGTTCCGGTTTTCCCACAGTCCATGTTTCACTACCATACAATGCTGTACTCCAGACGTACATCCTCAGAAATTTCTTCCTCAAATTAAGGCCGGTATTTGATATTAGTAGATTTCTCTTGGCCAGAAATGCCTTTTTTGCCATAGCGAGTCTCCTTTTGATGTCCTCCTTGCTCCGTCCGTCATTGGTTATTTTACTGCCTGGGTAGCAGAATTCCTTAACTTCATTGACTTCGTGAACATCAATCCTGATGTTAAGTTTCTCGCTGTTCTCATTTCTACTACTTCTCATTACCTTTATCTTTCTCCGATTTACTCTCAAACCATACTGTGTACTCATTAGAATGCTCATTCCGATCAGTAGATCATTTAATTCTTCTTCACATTCACTCAGGATAGCAATGTCATCAGCGAATCATATCATTGATATCCTTTCACCTTGTATTTTAATTCCACTCCTGAACCTCTCTTTTATTTCCATCATTGCTTCCTCGATGTACAGATTGAAGAGTAGGGGCGAAACGCTACAGCCTTGTCTTACACCCTTCTTAATATGAGCACTTCGTTTTTGATCGTCTACTCTTATTATTCCATCTTGGTTGTTGTACATATTGTATATGACCCGTCTCTCCCTATAGCTTACCCCTACTTTTTTCAGAATCTCGAACAGCTTGCACCATTTTATATTGTCAAACGCTTTTTCCAGGTCGACAAATCCTATGAAAGTGTATTGATATTTCTTTAGCCTTGCTTCCATTATTAGCCGTAACGTCAGAATTGCCTCTCTCGTCCCTTTACTTTTCCTAAAGCCAAACTGATCGTCACCTAGCGCATTCTCAATTTTCTTTTCCATTCTTCAGTGTATTATTCTTGTAAGCAGCTTCGATGCATGAGCCGTTAAGCTGATTGTGCGATAATTCTCGCACTAGTCAGCTCTTGCCGTTTTCGGAATTGTGTGGATGATGCTTTTCCGAAAGTCAGATGGTATGTCGCCAGACTCATATATTCTACGCACCAACGTGAATAGTCGTTTTGTTGCCACTTCCCCCAATGATTTTAGAAATTCTGAGGGAATGTTATCTATCGCTTCTGCCTTATTTGACCGTAAGTCCTCCAAAGCTCTTTTAAATTCCGATTCTAATACTGAATCCCCTATCTCTTCTAAATCGACTCCTGTTTCTTCTTCTGTCACATCAGACAAATCTTCACCCTCATAGAGGCTTTCAGTGTATTCTTTCCACCTATCTGCTCTCTCCTCTGCATTTAACAGTGGAATTCCCGTTGCACTCTTAATGTTACAACCGTTGCTTTTAATGTCACCAAAGGTTGTTTTGACTTTCCTGTATGCTGAGTCTGTCCTTCCGACAGTCATATCTTTTTCGATGTCTACACGTTTTTCCCGCAGCCATTTCGTCTTAGCTTCCCTGCACTTCCTATTTATTTCATTCCTCAGCGACTTGTATTACTGTATTCCTGATTTTCCCGGAACATGTTTGTACTTCCTCCTTTCATCAATCAGCTGAAGTATTTCTTCTGTTACCCATGGTTTCTTCGCAGCTACCTTCTTTGTACCTATGTTTTCCTTCCCAATTTCTGTGATGGCCCCTTTTAGAGATGTCCATTCCTCTTCAACAGTACTGCCTACTGCGCTATTCCTTATTGCTGTATCTATAGCGTTAGAGAACTTCAAACGTATCTCGTCATTCCTTAGTACTTCCGTATCCCACTTTTTTGCGTATTGATTCTTCCTGACTAATGTCTTGAACTTCAGCCTACTCTTCATCACTACTATATTGTGATCTGAGTCTATATCTGCCCCTGGGCACGCCTTACAGTCCAGTATCTGATTTCGGAATCTCTGTCTGACCATGATGTAATCTAATTGAAATCTTCCCGTGTCTCCCGGCCTTTTCCAAGTATACCTCCTCCTCTTGTGATTCTTGAACAGGGTATTCGCTATACTAGCTGAAACGTGTTACAGAACTCAATTAGTCTTTCTCCTCTTTCATTCCTTGTGTCAAGCCCATATTCTCCTGTAACCTTTTCTTCTACTCCTTCCCCTACAACTGCATTCCAGTCGCCCATGACTATTAGATTTACGTCCGTCTTTACATACTGCATTACCCTTTCAATATCCTCATACACTTTCTCTATCTGTTCATCTTCAGCTTGCGACGTCGGCATGTATACCTGAACTATCGTTGTCGGTGTTGGTCTGGTGTCGATTCTCATTAGAACAACCCGGTCACTGAACTGTTCACAGTAACACACCCTCTGCCCTACCTTCCTATTCATAACGAATCCTACACCTGTTATACCATTTTCTGCTGCTGTTGATATTACCCGATACTCATCTGACCAGAAATCCTTGTCTTCCTTCCACTTCACTTCACTGACCCCTACTATATCTAGATTGAGCCTTTGCATTTCCCTTTTCCGATTTTCTAGTTTCCCTACCACGTTCAAGCTTCTTACATTCCACGCCCCGACTCGTAGAACGTTATCCTTTCGTTGATTATTCGATCTTTTTCTCATGGTAACCTCCCCCTTGGCAGTCCCCTCCCGGAAATCCGAATGGGGAACTATTCCGGAATCTTTTGCCAATGGAGAGATCATCATGACACTTCTTCAATTACAGGCCACATGTCCTGTGGATACACGTTACGTGTCTTTAATGCAGTGGTTTCCATTGCCTTCTGCATCCTCATGTCGTTGATCATTGCTGATTCTTCCGCCTTTAGGGGCAATTTCCCACCCCTAGGACAAGAGAGTGCCCTGAACCTCTATCCGCTCCTCCGCCCTCTTTGACAAGGCCGTTGGCAGAATGAGGCTGACTTCTTATGCCGGAAGTCTTCGGCCGCCAATGCTGATTATTT
Organism: Schistocerca americana; assembly: GCF_021461395.2. Lineage (NCBI taxonomy): Eukaryota > Metazoa > Arthropoda > Insecta > Orthoptera > Acrididae > Schistocerca > Schistocerca americana. The sequence continues at coordinate 661,455,118 of NC_060123.1, read as the reverse complement.
ATCAAAATATAGGCAGTGGCGGGGATTGAACCCGGGACCGAAGACGTTTTGATTATGAATCAAACACGCTACCCCCCTTTTCTTTCTTCTTTTTTTTTAATCTCATGTTGTTCGTTTTTGTTCGTTTTATCTGCTCGGGGCGGACGTCGAAAGACACCCATTTCAGTTCGTTGTTGATCGATTAACTCAGTTTTTTTATTACAGAGGGCAGCAAACCCTCTGACCGAACACGCTGAGCTACCGTGCCGGCTGCCCCTAGACTACGGGTACTCACTGCTTTGTTAGTGGAGGGTATCACGCAGACCTTTGACGTTGTGCTGTGGTGTTACTCGGCGGCTGCGACGGGGTACCAGTGTTGACTTCTCGACCAGCGTCAGTGTACCTATAACAGTTGCATTCATCATCCTTTAGTGTCCGACAGGTTATATACCGCATTCACTGTGTAGGGTAGTGTTGACGGTCTGTTTGTGCGTCAGCGTGCGGGTTTGCCGGTTTTCCTGCTGTACCCTGTTTGTCGGCTTTAATAGCAGCTGATTAGCAGAGGCTTGCCGATTTTATCACTTGTGGATGTATGTTAGCTGGCCATAGGTGCCCTAGCTAGTAGTGTCTTTGGGCGCTTACGTTTCCACCTATAGTTGTGATCATAGCTTCCCAGAGTAGCGATGAAACGATCCTTAGAGTGTCTCGAGTTCCTGGCTAGTATTTTGAATACTTCCTTCAGGGTTTGAAGGCGGTATTCATTGTGAAGTTCCCCCCTGCGGTTGTAGCGTAGAGCGTTACTAATGATGTATAGGACTTAGTTCTGTATGATATGCAGGAGGTGCAGGCGTGTAGGAGCTGCGTATACCCAGACGGGAGCTGCGTACGTCATCAGAGGTCTAATCAGTGTCGAGTATATGGACCTCGACACCCTCCTATTCAGTGTACTTTCCCTGTTGTGGGAGGGAGTGGTTGTACGTGTTTCGAGCGAGGCTTGTATACCAGAAACTTCCCCCACGTTTCAGAACTGCAGTCTGCCTCGAGGCAGATTGAATTTTATTGGCACATTGCACACGTGGGTCAACACCTGTAAAGGGCAAAAGGGAAAAACATATTTCAATTATTAATTACAAACTACGAAATATACACTAGCGGAAATATTAGTACACCCGTTTGGAAATTTACAATTCACTCAAGATTTATTGTCGCAACGCGGCATATGGATTACGCAAAATGATTACACTTACAGATAAATGCCACAAGCAGTTCTGAGGTACCAGGTTTCGACCCACACTGAAATATCTATGTCAGCATGTGGTGTAATCTACATGGGATACGTTATGCCACCCCTACTCGATCTGTTCACATAGTTCTGTGAGAGTTGTTGGTTCGCGAGTCACTTCTGGTCCCATCAGATCCTACAGAGGCTCTATTGGCGACAAGTCCGGAGGTCGTGCTGGCCAGGGAAGTTGCTGCAGGTCTTGAAGAGCACGTTGAGTTTCAAAGGCAGTTTATGGGCGAACATTATAAGAATAACCCACTGAGGATGCTACATCTCTGATGAAACATAGTTAGGTACTTAAATAAAATAATAATTTGTGTATATGAAAACTGGCGGTCCCATCCTTAATTCACTATTATTTTCCGCAACCACGGGATCTGAGCTCAGAACTTCGATCTGATAATCACTGACAGCGTTTCAAAAAAGTGAGGGATCTGCTGAAACTTGCACACCATATTCCTGCATGATGTATCGAGTTTTATGAGATACCTTTTATGACGCCCATAACAGAAAAAGAAGATAACAATAACTGAGAATGAAAGTTTCACGGAATTTGTTTGTTCATATGTAATTCTGAACATTCTGACCAGTTTAGCTCCCTTCTTAAATTTCAATCATATGAAACATTAATAAAACCCTTTTTTATCTGGCAGTTTCATCATAGTTTTTAAAATTCCTATGATTCTAAAATATTTTGAGAAAAAGGCATTTGTAAAACACGTAATGCAAAATAACTACCTGATACGTCACGTCCGCGCGACTGCGACGGTCGCAGGTTCTAATCCCGCCTCGGGCATGGATGTGTGTGATGTCCTTAGGTTAGTTAGTTTTAAGTAGTTCTAAGTTCTAGGGGACTGATGACCACAGATGTTAAGTCTCATAGTGCTCAGAGCCATTTCAACCATTTTTGATACGTCACGTGTCGAAGCAGGGTTGCTTTCGCTACTGTGCAAAACACAATCGTAAAGCTGGGTTTCAAACTATGTACGAAGTTTTTTACGTGTGGGTATCAGGACGGTTTCATCTGGACAACCTGTGCGGGGTATACCACAACGAAGAGCGTACACTGACGCGAGTGAAAGTATGCGAGAACAGAAGCAAGAACGTTGCAGCAAACGTGCATCTGCAAAGAATCGTTTACGAGATAGTGTGTGTAGCGGCCAGTCGTCCCTGAATACATTGTGAAGTACTGCCTCAGTAGCAACTGACTCGATTAGGTCCTCATCAAATTGGGTTCAAATCTGTCCATAACTGAGGAATGTGATTGATTCATTGTGGGGTACATTCTGCTGCTGTTGTAAGACAGTATGGTCCAAGAGTGATTGGTCTAGAACCTCCAAACTCATCTGACCTCAGTCCTCTGAATTTTTTTTGTCTGCGATCATCATCGAAGGGAAGAGTGCAGCACTCCTGTTGATACATTTGAAGGATTGTTGCTAGGATATGTACGGTTTTGCCAAAATTTGAAAGGTGACCAGTGTGCATTTGTAAGAATTCGTAGCTGTTCTCAGAGATCAGTACAGTATTGCATCCAGATACTAGGACTACACACAGAACACCACCTTTGACGTGTACGAGTGTACAGTAGGGCAAAATAGGGATGGATAGCGACATGGGGGAGATGGCCAACGGCTGTGGTTCTCCAACTACCCACTTCGCAGCGCTGCCGTTCAGTTTATAGTGAGGGTTTGTCGCGAGTAACACGTCGATGCTTTCCGTGACTCCCTATTTCCACAAGTAAGCATTTCTCACGATTTTATGTTTCAGTAGACATCAACATTATGTAGCATGTTAATACTTTCCATTTTTCCGTATTTTGGATGTGAGTAGTTACGGAAACTGTGGTGTCACCGCCAGACACCACACTTGCTAGGTGGTAGCCTTTAAATCGGCCGCGGTCCGTTAGTATACGTCGGACCCGCGTGTCGCCACTATCAGTGATTGCAGACCGAGCGCCGCCACACGGCAGGTATAGAGAGACTTCCTAGCACTCGCCCCAGTTGTACAGCCGACTTTGCTAGCGATGGTTCGCTGTCTACATACGCTCTCATTTGCCGAGACGATAGTTAGCATAGCCTTCAGCTACGTCATTTGCTACGACCTAGCAAGGGGCCATTACCAGTTACTATCGATACTGTAATCATGTACCGTCAAGAGCGACGCTCATCCTTAATGGATTAAAGTTAAGTATTCCACAAGCTACGTCCGTTTTTCTAAATTCTAATTTCCTTGTCCTGTTCGAGACCTCACGCAAGCCTGAGTGAGCTAAAATGCGTGCCTTTCGGCCTCCTCTAGTAACCCGGTGTTGGCTCTCCTGCCAACCCACAACAGAAACTTACATTTCATGGCTGTACAGGTCTAGCTGCATAGCATCATGTTGTTTCTCTTCCCGTTCTCGTCCACCATCTTTGATGACGCTCTGTTATCATCTGTCACTGCTGATTGGGAGAGATTATCGCTAGGATAGTTATCTAACCTATAAAACTTTATTTTTTTAGTTTGATGGGAATTCATTTCGTTTACAGATGCCAACTAAGTACGTTCCCAAGATTACTTCTACTAAAGGCAGATGGTAAGGAGAAGACATGAAACTGCTTTTAATAAAGTAATAAATGATAGTTATTCAGTCAGAAAAGCTTCGAAAGAGTTTAATATTCCAACGAACACCCTAGAGCGGATTGTGATTCAAAAACAGCAATGGGTCCAAGTTCCTATTGGGGTTTAGCCAATGAGGATCGATTTGTACGATTTGCTATAATTTACAAAACTTACGTGTAACAAGTAGTTAAATAAAAACATGTTAAGATTATTGGATAAGCTATCAACACTCTTTGCTTTTAAAGGGTTTTGCCAACTGGCAGCCTATCCCTTGTATGTCTGACCATCTAAAGCTGATACATGGGTGCATAATTAATAGAAAAACGTAGTTAGTTTTAAATTTGGCATAAATTCGTCAACCATGTCTTATTTTGTTTTTTATAAATATATAAAGCTATATATGCAAATTTCACAGTTTTTTGTGTATTAGGGCTTCATATTGGCATTTGACAAAAATCATGGCCGTCTATTCAAGTTTTACCATAAACAGAATACGTAAAGTACTGAAGTACTTCTTGTCAAGACAGGCTACAGTTGAAATCGGAGCCCAGTTTTGCGGGCACTTAATCGCAGCAAAGTTCACGTTCCAAATAAGTCAGATAAACTTATACTAAGATAATGTTTCATAGTGAAATCTTCGTTGTCTCGTAACCACACATACGCAGTTGCCTCACAAAATTGGCTGCTTTGCAGAGCCATTTCTATTGGAACGTCTTTGCTTCTGTTGTCGTTTACTTTCCACCGTGCATGTTTACATTATTAGGTACACCCTACACGTGATACATTTATTACTTTGTATAAACAAACAATGGCGCATAGGTTCCCGTATTGCAGTGATAGAGCTGTCACGCTACATTATTTGGTTTCTTTATTTTCAACTCAGTCGTTTCAGGACAAGAGTTCTTCATCTGCCGTTGAAAAATCTGCGCTTCTCCATATAACAGTGCGCTGTTGTCTCCAGATATGATTTCATATTCAAATCACTGTGTACCTGGAGTCCTCCGCACATCCTAGAAATCTGTAAGCAGGTTACACCACCACAACTATTCTGATTGTGAGTTGGCATATTAGATGCACAATCAGAGAACGCGTATGAAACGTGATTTGGGTCAAACCATACATCGGAGCTTTAAGCGTAACGGAAGAGAAATGACCTCTGCCGTATTAATCAAGCCATATAAATGCAAACCGCGAAATTATTACCGGCTCGTATATGCATGTAAACACATGCTATTGGTGCCAGATGCTGGAAGGGATGCCGCCAGCCTCATCGGGTGCGTTTGGCAGTCCACCGTTTGTCTGGAAAGCGGGTCAGCGCGGCGACTCTGCAGTAAAAGAGCGTCGCTCCGTTTAGGGCTCCCCGGAGGCCGATACGTCGCGTCCGAGCTTAGACTGCACTCTGTGCCGTTATTCAGTGGCCGTTTCCTGTTTCCTGCTGACAGATGAAGAGGAAAACAAAATAGGAAAAGATTAGCTGTAGTCTGCTACGTAGCGCGGTGGCACGTGCTCAGCGCAGTTACGGACGACTACGGACAATACTCACTCTTCACTGGACCACACAATACATGTACACTGATCAGACCGAACATTTTGACCATCCGAAAGAACAGACACCATATCCATAAAAGTATATACAGTAGTTCTGGCGGTACCGGCCATGACCTCCTTCTTCTGTGGGGATGCACACATATTCCTCGAACTCTTACGGGACTTGGAAGAATGTCTTCCACGAGTAGTGAGTGTGTTGGGGTGGGACACTACGAATGTAGTGTGTGGACATACAAGGTGAGAATGTCAGTCTCGCAGGAGGCGTGCCCGAGATAGTCCCTGCAGTCGCACTATCATCTGTGCCCTTGGAGGCTCAGATGGATAGAGCGCCTGCCATGTAAACAGGAGATCCCGGGAACGAGTCCCGGTCGAGGCACACTTTTTCACCTGTCCCCGTTGATCTATATCAACGCCCAAGCGCAGCTGTCGGTATTACTATAATTCTAATTTCATCCACGTCATAGCTCGTACGTTCAACTTTGGCACGGACAAAAGCGTCGTGGCATGGAAGCAATGAGGACTGGGTAGGTCGCTGATGGGAGATGGCACCACACGACCACACACAAGTCATCTAATTCCAGTAAATTCCGGGGAGGGGGTCGATGAGCTCTGACGTCAGATTCCAGACGCGTTCGACACAGTGGTCAGCGGGACAGCACGGACTATTTAGCATGCCTCCCGTTTGACCTAATTTCTGAACATGTATTGCACACTACTGATGTAGAGTCCAGCTGATTAGCCTCATTACTTGAGGCATCTTGCCCGCTCCCGTAAGAATTCGAGGTTGGTGTGCATCTGCATTGAAGTTATCATTGACCGTCCTCGCCTTAATTATATAAGTGGTATCTGTTTTCTCGGATATATACTACCGCAAATAATGAGGCTAATGAGCAAAGGCACTACATCAGTACTACGTGATTAAGTAGAAAATTTGCGTCTGACGGGAGACGTGCTAGGGTAGTCCTTGCTCCTGCAGTGACCACTGTGGTTCAAATGGCTCTGAGCACTATGGGACTTAACTTCTGAGATCGTCAGTCCCCTAGAACTTAGAACTACTTAAGCCTAACTGACCTAAAGACATCACACACAACCATGCCTGAGGCAGGATTCGAACCTGCGACCGTAGCGGTCGCACGGTTCCAGACTGTAGCACCTAGAACCACCCGGCCACACAGGCCGGCAGTGACCACTGTGTTCTGATGGAGTAACGGTCAGCGCATCTGCCTGGTAAGCAGAACACCCGAGTTCGAATCCCAGTGTGGCAGAAATGTTTCAGTTGGCCCCATTGATATGAAACAATGCCCACTGGCAGCTAATGACTTTAATTCCGCTATGTCTTAAGGGATTTTATCTCACTTTTCTATACATGTGTATTGGAGATAGAAAAGTTAGCAATGCGATCTAAATATTGAAGCAATGTATACGTGCTACCACACTACCCATGTAACCTATACGACTATAAACGAAATCTCTTTACTAACTAGGAAATATTGTACTCATTATTTTCTTCGTAGATGGCTGAGGATGATGTACCAGGTGTAGATGAGCCCCGAATTTGGTTGCAATAATTACACGTCCGATATCTGAAACTTTTAAACAACATTTTATTCAAAATAATCTCAATTGCCATTTATAGGTTCATCCCATCTCTCCGGTAGGCTGTGAATGCAACGCAAGCAAAAAAAAAAATCTTCTTTTAAAGCGAACCTGTCAGCCAGCGATTTTCGTACATTTTCATACGAATTGAGGCCTTGTTCACCGAGAGCATGTCATAGTGATGGAAATAGATAATTAAAGTCTGGATAATAAGGTGCCTCGATCGTTCCCCTGACCTGTTTTGCAGTGTGTGATGGGGCGTTATCACGCAGTGTTATTACTTTGTGTTGCCTTTTTCCATACACCGGTCGTTTTCCACGTAATGCTCGATTTAAATCGGTCATTTGCTGTTGGTAGCGATCAGTGTTAACGGTTTCATCAGGTTTTAGCAGCTCATAATAGATGACATGCTACTGTTCCCACCAAACACAGAGCATTGTTTCCTTTCAAAAGCGATTAGGTCTTGCAGCGGATGTCGATGGTTTGCGTTCATTCACCCATGTTTTAGGATTCTCAAAATCTATCAATTTTTCATCACCTGTCACTATTCGATGGAGGAACTACCTTGTGTCTGGCGTGCAGCATTTCACAAGTGGTCTATTGATTTGCTTGCTGTCTTTCATTCAGTTCATGCGGAAAATATTTTCCCACTTTCTGCACATTTCCCATAGCTTCCAACCAGAGAAGCAGCTTTCTGCGTCACATTCAAATGTTCCGCGAGTTCATGTTGAGTCTGAGTAGCCGGGAGAGGTGGCCGAGCGGTCCCAGCCCCTTCAGTCCGGAACGGCGGGACTGCTATGGTCGCAGGTTCGAATGCTGTCACGGGCATGGATGTGTGTGTTGCCCTTAGGTTAGTTAGGTTTAAGTAGTTTGATGTTCTAGGGGACTGTCGACCTCAGATGTTAAGTCCCATAGTGCTCAGAGCCATTTGAACCATTTCAGTCTGAGTATCATCTTCATCCAATAAGATCCGCGATTCGTTGTCTTCGTTTTCAGTGGTTTCCCGCGCTCGTCGTTTCTCAAGCCCAAATCACCACATTTGAATTTTTTTAACCACTCGAGACTTGTATTTCCGCAAGAGTATGTTAACCGAAATCTTCGACAAGCATCCGATGCGGTCTTACGGGCCCAACAGTGTAGGGAAATTCCTGTTTCATACTTCCACACCTGGTACAACATTCTGATGCAGAAGACGTGTACGAGTTACTTTTATTTATCAGGTGAACGACACTGAACAATCAGCTGATGAAGAATGGCTGCAAGTACACTCCTGGAAATTGAAATAAGAACACCGTGAATTCATTGTCCCAGGAAGGGGAAACTTTATTGACACATTCCTGGGGTCAGATACATCACATGATCACACTGACAGAACCACAGGCACATAGACACAGGCAACAGAGCATGCACAATGTCGGCACTAGTACAGTGTATATCCACCTTTCGCAGCAATGCAGGCTGCTATTCTCCCATGGAGACGATCGTAGAGATGCTGGATGTAGTCCTGTGGAACGGCTTGCCATGCCATTTCCACCTGGCGCCTCAGTTGGACCAGCGTTCGTGCTGGACGTGCAGACCGCGTGAGACGACGCTTCATCCAGTCCCAAACATGCTCAATGGGGGACAGATCCGGAGATCTTGCTGGCCAGGGTAGTTGACTTACACCTTCTAGAGCACGTTGGGTGGCACGGGATACATGCGGACGTGCATTGTCCTGTTGGAACAGCAAGTTCCCTTGCCGGTCTAGGAATGGTAGAACGATGGGTTCGATGACGGTTTGGATGTGCCGTGCACTATTCAGTGTCCCCTCGACGATCATCAGTGGTGTACGGCCAGTGTAGGAGATCATTCCCCACACTATGATGCCGGGTGTTGGCCCTGTGTGCCTCGGTCGTATGCAGTCCTGATTGTGGCGCTCACCTGCACGGCGCCAAACACGCATACGACCATCATTGGCACCAAGGCAGAAGCGACTCTCATCGCTGAAGACGACACGTCTCCATTCGTCCCTCCATTCACGCCTGTCGCGACACCACTGGAGGCGGGCTGCACGATGTTGGGGCGTGAGCGGAAGACGGCCTAACGGTGTGCGGGACCGTAGCCCAGCTTCATGGAGACGGTTGCGAATGGTCCTCGCCGATACCCCAGGAGCAACAGTGTCCCTAATTTGCTGGGAAGTGGCGGTGCGGTCCCCTACGGCACTGCGTAGGATCCTACGGTCTTGGCGTGCATCCGTGCGTCGCTGCGGTCCGGTCCCAGGTCGATGGGCACGTGCACCTTCCGCCGACCACTGGCGACAACATCGATGTACTGTGGAGACCTCACGCCCCACATGTTGAGCAATTCGGCGGTACGTCCACCCGGCCTCCCGCATGCCCACTATACGCACTCGCTCAAAGTCCGTCAACTGCACATACGGTTCACGTCCACGCTGTCGCGGCATGCTACCAGTGTTAAAGACTGCGATGGAGCTTCGTATGCCACGGCAAACTGGCTGACACTGACGGCGGCGGTGCACAAATGCTGCGCAGCTAGCGCCATTCGACGGCCAACACCGCGGTTCCTGGTGTGTCCGCTGTGCCGTGCGTGTGATCATTGCTTGTACAGCCCTCTCGCAGTGTCCGGAGCAAGTATGGTGGGTCTGACACACCGGTGTCAATGTGTTCTTTTTTCCATTTCCAGGAGTGTATTAACGATATAATTTTCATAAATTCGAATACAACGTTCCCCGAGCGGCAATCAAATATTTTGTTGTTCCGTGTTGATTCCGAGATTAAATTATATGTGTGTAGTTTGGAAACTTATCTAAGTCCACTGTGTGTGTGTTTCCGGTCCAGGCACAACGTTTCCTTGCGAACTACTGTGTTCAGTCCTCCCACGTGAAACGCGCCGCAGCGGGTATACGTTACTATGTGGATGAATGGTCGCGGACATATAGCACCATAATGGGCAGTGCGAGGGGCTTAGGCAGATCGGCTAAACGGCGGCTCGCGTCGTTAATTGCGTAGCAGCGGTAATGCAGCAGGCCGGCGCCAGATAGGCCCATTAGCTGTGTGGGGCCGAGCCTGAATAATAGAGTCGAGGTAGGCCACTTGAGGTGGCCGCCACGCTCACCGCCCGTGTATCGATCCGAGGACCACCTTCACGGTAGCGGGTAACTTTCTGGGAAGTCGTATTGCGTCAGTAGCACCGGTGTTGTCCTCCGTCTGACTCCGCCGCTGGAGCTCGCATCCAGGGACAGATTTATCTGACTCTTACACCCGGCTTTTCTTTAAATTGTTCCTGGAATTTTACTCTCACCCCAGGAAGATCGTCGGCGGCGGCACTGAAAACCATTCGGTGTGAAAGACTGATTAAAAATTGTGGGAATCTTCACAACGTTCCTAGAATAACGATCAAAACACAGTGGTGTGCAAAAATTAAGGACGAAGATAACTCTCGCATAATGTGTCACTGTGGAATAAGATAGTACGATGAACCTTTGACCATACGAACTCCTATAGTACAGTACAGAAGATGAAGGGTGACAACTACTGAACTACAAGAAATAAAATCGTCGTAACTTCTGAACGGTTTGCTTTAGGACGTTCAAACTGCGCGGTTGGCGGCGGAGCATGATGGGAATTAGTTTGCGCATGCGCACGTGCCTTTTTCCTTTTGTAAGGTGACGCGTGGGTCTGCTCCTGAAAGCTGACAGAGACCGAGTGAAGGAAGCGAGTAGGAGCAGGTGAGGTAATGCACGTCGGTACTATAAGTAAAGTAAAAGAGATTTTGACTGGTGCGTGAGTATATATTAATGTATACGTAACTCTGTATAGGTGAGCACGTAGTTGCGAAGCCAAAGTCCAGATAAGAAAGTCTCATTAGCAAATTAAACTAAGCGGTGGTCCTTGGCCGTCTGCTCGTCATGAATGGCCGGCCGCTGTGACCGAGCGGTTCTGGGTGCTTCAGTCCGGAACCGCGCGACTGCTACGGTCGCAGGTTCGAATCCCACCACGGGCATATATGTGTGTGATTTCCTTAGGTTAGTTAGGTTGTTCTACGTTCTAGGGGGCTGATGACCTCAGATGTTAAGTCCCATAGTCCTCAGAGCCATTTGAACCATTTTACAGCATGCCTGAGCGTACAGCGCTTGTGAAAGCCTACTATGCCAGCAATAACAACCCAACTGCCGCTCAAAGAAAGTTTGCGACCGAGTTCAAGCTGAAGACGACCGGTCCGAGAGTGGTAACAAACAAGAATTTGATTCGCAAGTTTGAGAGAAGGGGTAGAGTTACTGATGACACTGTTGGTACTGTTGGTCGTCCAAAAATGGTGAAAACGCCTGAAAACATAGAGAAGACACGCGCTGTGTTTCAAACCAGCCCCAGAAAATCGATCAGACGTGCTGTACAACAGGTGGGAATGTTCCGGGAGATACTGCGACAGATTGTTTTTAAAGACTTGTACCTCTTCCCATTGTTGTTGTTGTGGTCTTCAGTCAAGAGGCTGGCTTGATGCAGCTCTCCATCTATCCTGTGCAAGCTTCTTCATCTAACAGTACCTACCGAAATCTACATCCGTTTGAATCTGCTTAGTGTATTCATCTCCTGGTCTCCCTCTGCGATTTTTACCCTGCACGCTGCCCACCAATACTAAACTGGTAATCCCTTGATGCCTCAGAACATTTTCTACCAACCGATCCCTTCTTCTAGTCAAGTTGTATCAGAAATTTCTCTTCTCCCATGTCTATTCAGTACCCCCTCATTAGTTAGGTGATGTACCCATCTCATTATTAGCATTCTTCTGTAGCGCCACATTTCGAAAGCTTCTATCCTCCCCTTGTCCAAACAATTTATCGTCCATGTTTCACTTCCATACATGGCTACGCTCCATACAAATCCTTTCAGAAACGACTTCTTGACACTTAAATCTATAATCGATGTTAACAAATTTCTCTTCTTCAGAATCGCTATCCTTGCCATTGCCAGTCCACATTTACATCCTCTCTACTTCGACCATCATCACTTATTTTTCTCCCAAGATAGCAAAACGCACTTACTACTTTAAGTGTTTCAATTCCTAATCTAATTCCCCAAGCATTACAAAATTTAATTCGACTATATTGCATTATCCTCGTTTTTCTTTTGTTAATGTTCATCTTATAACCTCCTTCAAGACACTGTCTATTCCGTTCAACTGCTCTACCACGTCCTTTGCTGTCGCTGACAGAATTACAATGTCATCGGCGAACCTCAAAGTTTTTATTTCTTCTCCTTGGATTTTAATTCCTACTCCGTAATTTCTTTTGTTTCCTTTACTGCTTGCTCAATATACAAATTGAACAACATCGGGGATCGGATACAACCCTGTCTCACTCCCTTCCCAACGACTGCTTCCCTTTCATGCCCTTCTACTCCTGTAACTGCCATCTGGTTTCTGTACAAATTGTAAATAGCCTTTCGCTCCCTGTATTTTACCCTTGCCACCCTCAGAATTTCAAAGAGGGAGTATTCCAGTCAATATTGTCAAAAGCTTTCTCTAAGTCTACAAACGCCAGAAATGTGGGTTCGCCTTTGCTTAACCTGTCTTTTAAGATAAGTCTTATGGTCAGTAGTGCCTCACGTCTTCCAACATTTCTATGGAATCCAAAGTGATCTTTCCCGAGGTCGGCTTCCGCCAGTTTTTCCATCCGTCAGTAAAGAATTCGCGTTAGTATTTGGCAGCCGTGGCTTATTAGACTGATAGTTCGGTGATTTTCACATCTGTCAACACCTGCTTCCTTTGGGAATGGAATTGTATTTTTCTTGAAGTCTGAGGGTATTTCGCCTGTCTCATACATCTTGCTCACCAGATGGTAGAGTTTTGTCAGGGCTGGCTCTCCCAAGGCTGTCAGTAGTTCTAATGGAATGTTGTCTACTCCCGAGGACTTGTTTCGACTTAGGACTTGCAGTGCTCTGTCAAACTCTCGATTCAGTATCAATATCTCCCATTTCGTCTTCATCTACATCCTCTTCCATTTCTATAATATTGTCCTCAAGTACATCGCCCTTTTATAGGCCCTCTATATACTCTTTCCACCTGTCTGCTTTCCCTTCTGTGCTTAGAACTGCCTGGTAACACGGCGTACGAACGGTAGTCGTAAATTGATACTAAATAACAGGGGCTGGAGACAAGTTTCAGATCTTGCCACTGACAAGTGATTTCAAGCATGACACGCGATAATGCTGTCAGTCAATACAAGTGCATGTTAACCATTTTCCAAGCGGACAATATTAATGAATTGAGCATTTAAAGCTGTACGACTTCAATGGGTCAAAAATTTCTGCGAATGGGAAGTAGTCTGATTATTGGAAGCGAGTTGTAGGGTTTCTACAAGATGTGACTTTACCTCTTTTTAAATGACGCAAGGGTTCTAGAGCACCGGCAGCTCAATGAAACGATTTACCCAGAGTGGGTGGAGGGTGTAGCTCAGACCAGAGATGGTTCTATGATGTTTCAGGAGCGTTTCTTCTACCATGAATTGGGCCTATTTAATCGGTTATCGTAAACATGAACCAGGATGTTTATTTCAAAGTTCTCGTTGCCTAAATGTTGAACTCTACTCCACATCGTCATGATGGGTATGCTGTGGAATCTCCCGTATTCCAAGATGACACTTGCCGTTTTCACATGGCAGCACACTTACTTTTGTGATTTCTACATCTACATACATACTCCGCATTCCACCATACAGCACGTGGCGGAGGGTACCTCGTACCACAACTAGCATCTTCTCTCTCTGTTCCACTCCCAAACAGAACGAGGGAAAAATGACTGCCTGTATGCCTCTGTACGAGCCCTAATCTCTCTTATCTTTGTGGTCTTTCCGCGAAATGTAGGTTGGCGGCAGTAAAAGTGTACTGCAGTCACCCTCAAATGCTGGTTCTCTAAATTTCCTCAGTAGCGATTCACGAAAAGAACGCCTCCTTTCCTCTAGAGACTCCCACCCGAGTTCCTGAAGCATTTCCGTAACACTCGCGTAATGATCAAACCTACCAGTAACAAATCTAGCAGCCCGCCTCTGAATTGCTTCTATGTCCTCCCTCAATCCGACCTTATAGGGATCCCAAACGCTCGAGCAGTACTCAAGAATAGGTCGTATTAGTGTTTTATAAGCAGTCTCCTTTACAGATGAACCACAGCTTCCCAAAATTCTACCAATGAACCGAAGACGACTATCTGCCTTCCCCACAACTGCCATTACATGCTTGTCCCACTTCATATCGCTCTGCAATGTTACGCCCAAATATTTAGTCGACGTGACTGTGTCAAGTGCTACACTACTAATGGAGTATTAAAACATTACGGGATTCTTTTTCCTATTCATCTGCGTTAATTTACATTTATCTCTATTTAGAGTTAGCTGCCATTCTTTACACCAATCACAAATCCTGTCCAAGTCATCTTGTATCCTCCTACAGTCACTCAAGGACGACACCTTCCCGTACACCACAGCATCATCAGCAAACAGCCGCATATTGCTATCCACCCTATCCAAAAGATCATTTATGTAGATAGAAAACAACATGGACCAACCACACTTCCCTGGGGCACTCCAGATGGTACCCCCACCTCCGATGAACACTCACCATCGAGGACAACGTACTGGGTTCTATTACTTAAGAAGTCTTCGAGCCACTCACACACTTGGGAACCAATCCCATATGCTCGTACCTTAGTTAGGAGACTGCAGTGGGGCACTGAGTCAAACGCTTTCCGGAAGTCAAGGAATATGACATCCGTCAGATACCCTTCACCCATGGTTCGCAAGATATCATGTGAAAAAAGGGCGAGTTGCGTTTCGCAGGAGCGATGCTTTCTAAAGCCGTGCTGATGCATGGACAGCAACTTCTCCATCTCAAGGAAATTCATTATATTCGAACTGAGAATATGTTCGAGAATCTTGCAACAAACCGATGTTAAGGATATTGGTCTGTAATTTTGAGGATTCGTCCTGCTACCCTTCTTATATACAGGCGTCAACTGCGCTTTTTCCAGTCGCTCGTGACTTTACGTTGGGTAAGAGATTCGCTATTCAGTAACACATAGGCGACTTTTCACTCTTCTATTGGTCTGTTCAATTATACGATCTTAATACCCTGGGAAATATCAGTGACTGTTTGAACAGCGGGAAAATGTACTCGAATTCCTCGCAGCTTCGTATCTTTATTGAATCAGATCAGCAATAAGAGGCTTCAGCACGATATGGCACACCTGAAGAAACGTGTGGACTTCCATCCTCGCTAAATCAAGGCTACAGACGGTATTACACGGTACTTGCGTCATGTCTACTGAAGGCGTCTAGTGCGCTCTCCGGTTTTCTTGTAAGTTATCTGGTGGATATCCTGAGAAGCTACACAACGCTCTTGTCGCACAGGGCTTCAGTTTATAGGAAAGTCATAATGACCACAAAAGTGAAGCTAAATGAAACGAGATAGGAGTGTATCTGCGCTTGGAAAATGTACTCGCCGTTGCCCATGAAGATAAAGAACTGCAACATATTGCAAGTACACTACTGGCCATTAAAATTGCTACACCAATAAGAAATGCAGATGATAAACGGGTACACATTTGACAAATATATTATACTAGAACTCACATGTGATTACATTTTCACGCAGTTTGAGTGCATAGATCCTGAGAAATCAGTACCCAGAACAACCACTTCTGGCCGTAATAACGGCCTTGGTACGCCTGGGCATTGAGTCAAACAGAGCTTGGATGGCGTGTACAGGTACAGCTGCCCATGCAGCTTCAACACGATACCACAGTTCATGAAGAGTAGTGACTGGTGTATTGTGACGAGCCAGTTGCTCGGCCACCATTGACCAGACTTTTCAATTGGTGAGAGATGTGGAGAATGTGCTGGCCAGGGCAGCAGTCGAACATTTTCTGTATCCAGAAAGGTCCGTACAGGACCTGCAACATGCGGTCGTGCATTATCCTGCTGGCATGTAGGGTTTCGCAGGGATAGAATGAAGGATAGAGCCACGGGTCGTAACACATCTGAAATGCAATGTCCACTGTTCAAAGTGCCGTCAATGCGAACAAAACGTGTCCGAGACGTGTAACCAATGTCACCCCATATCATCACGCCGGTTGATACGCCAGTATGGCGATGATGAATACACGCTTTCAATGTGCGTTCACCTCGATGTTGCCAAACATGGATGCGACCATCATGATGCTGTAAACAGAACCTGGCCACTCGTGCACCCAGGTTCGTTGTTGAGTACACCGTCGCAGGCGCTCCTGTCTGTAATGCAGCGTCAAGGGTAACCGCAGCCATGATCTCCGAGCTGATAGTCTATGCTGCTGCAAACGTCGTCGAACTGCTCGTGTGGATGGTGGTTGTCTTGCAAACGTCCCCATCTGTTGACTCAGGGATCGAGACGTGGCTGCACCATTCGTTACAGCCATGCGGATAAGATGTCTGTCATCTCGACTGCTAGTGACACAAGGCCGTTGGGATCCAGCACGGCGTTCTGTATTACCCTCCTGAACCCACCGATTCCATATTCTGCTAGCCGTCATTGGATCTCGACCAACGCGAGCAGCAATGTCACGATACGATAAACCGCAATCGCGATAGGCTACAATCCGACCATTATCAAAGTCGGAAACGTGATGGTACGCATTTCTCCTCCTTACACGAGGCATCACAACAACGTTTCACCAGGCAACGCCGGTGAACTGCTGTTTGTGTATGAGAAAGTTGGAAACTTTCCTCGTGTCAGCACGTTGTAGGTGTCGCCACCGGCGCCAACCTTGTTTGAATGCTCTGAAAAGCTAATCATTTGCATATCACAGCATCTTCTTCCTGTCGGTTGAATTTCGCGTTGTAGCACGTCATCTTCGTGGTGTAGCAATTTTAATGGTTAGTAGTGTATACTAGTTCTCTAAGCAAAATGTAATATTGTATTTGCAATGAACTAACTAGTTAGTTACTCTAAAAATATCTGGCTATCGATGTCGATTTCTCAGCTTACGATAATCAGTCGAAATCACCCTGCCGATGGAAGAACTAGTGAGACAAATCCTTGCTGTCTTGATTATCATTTCTGAAAGTTACCCACGCAGTGATCGGTGTTGTGTATAGTACTAAGCGCTTGCTCCTATTCACTGATGAGCATTGTCAGCCACGATTTCCACACACGTTTCAATTTTACTAAGAGTTAACATTTTCTTTAGTTCACGATTCACCCGGGCCAAGACCGTATAGATTCATACAGATTCAATATGGGACGCATACTGTCATACCCTTTTCTGTAACAAACTTAATAATAATGGACGTTCGATAACGTCAAAAGTGACTTTCCAGTGTTTTACCATCACACTGCTGTTTACGTCCGTTTCTGTGAGACCTGTTAAGAAGAGACAAAGGATTACAACGTCGTCTCGGAAACTAAATTCAACATTCGACACCATAATGGTCGCATCCGTGTTTGGCGACATCGTGGTGTACGCACATTGAAAGCGTGTATTCGTCATCGCCATACTGGCGTATCACCCGGCGTGATGGTATGGGGTGCCATTGGATACACGTCTCGGTCACCTCTTGTTCGCATTGACGGCACTTTGAACAGTGGACGTTACATTTCAGATGTGTTACGGCTCGTGGCTCTACCCTCCATTCGATCCCTGCGAAACCCTACATTTCAGCAGGATAATGCACGACCGCATGTTGCAGGTCCTGTACGGACCTTTCTGGATACAGAAAATGTTCGACTGCTGCCCTGGCCATCACATTCTCCAGATCTCTCACCAACTGAAAACATCTAGTCCATGGTGTCCGAGCAACTGGCTCGTCACAATACGCCACTCACTACTCTTGATGAACTGTGGTATCGTGTTGAAGCTGCATGGGAGATGTACCTGCACACGCCATCCCAGCTCTGTTTGACTAAATGCCCAGGCGTATCAAGGCCGTTATTACGGCCGGAGGTGGTTGTTCTGGGTTCTGATTTCTCAGGATCTATGCACCCAAATTGCGTGAAAATGTAATCACTTGTCATTTCTAGCATATTTGTCCAATGAATACCCGTTTATCACCTGCATTTCTTCTTGGTGTAGTAATTTTAATGGCCAGTAGTGTGAAAGAGGTTATGTTGGAAACGGAATTGTTTTGTCTCAAGACTCAAGAGACAGTTATCGGAGGGCAATTGATATTTCATGAAAGAAATAGTTCCTGTAGGGATAATATTTATAGAACACGCACAGGTGGCTCCAAGTGCAGTGTGTTTCACCCTTCGAACATTCCACTAGAATATATAACAGTTTAGCATACATGCTGTCAGTAACACATTGCAACCTCTCCGCCCCTCTTCTCGCACCCCCCTCCGTGGAATTGAAGCACGCACTGATTCAGTTGGGAAGGGTGTCATAAAGAAGTTATATCCTTTTATCTCTTCGTTATGCAAGATGGGTCACAGCTGTTGTAACTGGTCTTTAACATCCTTAATACTGGCACTCGGACGGAGTTGACTTGTGAGCTGTTCACTCACATTTTCTATAGGGTCAGATCTGGTGATATTTCTGGCCAAGGGATTACCTCGACATGACGCAAACAATTCAGAGAGACATGCTCCATGCGTGGACGAATATCGTGGACGAACATCGCCCTGTTGAAAAATTGAACTACCAAATTGTCGCAGGAGGTGTATCACGTGAGGACGCAAGCTGTCTGTGATGCATTCCTGAATCACTGCCAGCCGCGACTGACGTTATGCCAGGTGGTTCCACTCACCTTTACGCCAAAAGTTGTTCAAACGGCTCTGAGCAGTATGGGACTGAACATCTGAGGTCATCAGTCCCCTAGAACTTAGAACTTCTTAAACCTAACTAACCTAAGGAAATCACACACATCCATGCCCGAGGCAGGATTCGAATCTGCGACCGTAGCAGTCGTGCGGTTCCGGTCTGAAGCGCCTGGAACCGCTCGGCCACTGCGGCCGGCATGCCAGAAGCAACTTCGCTGTGCCAGTCCAAAACAATGGAAAAATGTGATGTATCCCCAGCTTTACCGCAGACGCGGCGATTGTGGTCAATTAGGATAGTGGAGAAACGCGACTCATCGATAAACACAAAGCGCCGTCATTCATCAGCAGTCCAAGCTTCTCGACAGGGCACCACCGCAGACCCTGCTGTTTGTGCTGCGGTGTTAACGGCAGCACACACATGGGACGCTAGTACCCTAGTGTCCGACTAATGGAGTGGGGTGAGATAAAATGTTGCAGAAAGTCCATTACTTGCTTTCGGATGGCAGGTGCAGATGTGAAGAGGTTACATAATGCTTTGTGCACAATGTGACGGTCATCGCATGTGGAGACCGGGCCTGTTTGACCGGAAACACGGCGAATATGCCTGCCCCTCACATTTCCATGCAGTCCAACACTGGCCACTGTCACATTCGGAAGCCCCATATACACTGATCTGCCAGCACCTTACGACCACCGAACTACTATGAACGTAAATCCGTCCAGACGATAGCAGCGTCACCTGACGAGGAATGCCAGTTAGCTGCATGTAATATCAGTGAGCTTGCTCTCCGTCTGTTGAATGGGAAAGGCGCGCGACCTATATGAGTTTGAGCGAGGGTACCTTGTGATGGCCTGGAGGTTAGACTCGAGCATTTCGGAAATTATATGAGTTCTTGGCTGTTGGAGGAGTGTTGGACTGAGTGTCTTCAGCACGTGGCGAAATCAAGGTGAAACCAAGTCCAGACGTAGTGGCGTTGGGCAGCCACCCCTCATTATAGATGTCTGACGTCGTAGGCAGACTGGTAAAACAGGACAGGCGACGAACTGTGGCGGAACTGTCAGCAGACTTTAATGCTGTGAAGAGCACAAGTGTGTCTGAACACACAGTGTACCAAACATTGGAAAAGACGGGCCTCCGTAAACGACGACCCATGCATGTGCCAATGTTAACACCAATACATCGGCAACAACGACTGAAATGGACACGTCACCATCGGCACTGGACGTCGGCGCAGTGGTAGAGTGTTACATGGTCTGACGAACGCTGATACCTTCTTCATTGAGCCGATGTCAGGGCGCGAATCCGTCGCCTTCCAGGGGGAACAGCTCCTTGACACCTGTACTGCGAGATGGAGACAAGCTGGCAGCGGCTCCATTATGCTCTGGGGAACATTCACGTGGGCATCCATGGGGTGGATCCAGCGGAATTTGTACAAGGCGCCATTACGGCCAACAAGTTTCGCACACTGGTTGAAAACAACGTATACCGCTCCGTGATGATCATGTATTCCGACAGCAAAGGTATTTTGCAACTAGATAATGCGCCGCGTCACAAGGCCAGGAATGTGATGGAGTGGTTCGAGAAACAAAGCGGCGAGTTCTAATTGATCGGTTGACTCACAACTCGCCACATCTGAACCCAATCGAACGCATCTGACATGTGATTGAACGAGGCGTCAGAGCTCTTTGCCCCCTCCCTCGAATTTACGAGAATTAGGTGACCTGTGTGTGCAGATGTGGTACCAAATCCCTCCAGCGACCCACCAAGCCCTCATTGCTGCCTGCCAGGACGTATCGCCGTTGTTATCTGTACCAAAGTTGGGATAGCGACTGTTACGTTGTTGGTCATAATGTTCTGGCTGATCAGTGTGTATACTGCCTGACGACAAAACTGAGCCACTAAGAAGGCATGATCACATGTCAATATAACTTCATACACGCTCATATCGTCGGCAGGTACGTAAATGATTAGACTTGCAATTCTGTGTGGCACGTACAACGGCTACTAAACTACATTTGTGTACTTCGAGTTTTGTTAGAAGGCCTCTCAGAGCAGATAAGGGGCGCGAAAAACGCCAGAAGTTGAGTGACCACTCTAAAGGACATGAAAACCCCAAGTACTCCTATGAGGCAGAGTCATCAGCACTTCACAAACTTGAAAGAGACACCAAAGTAGGTCCCTATTCGACCTGCTTGTCGAATCGTGGAAACTGTATTGTATACATATTAGCTTAGCACCCATTGCTTCGTTCTCGTAAACAGTATTGTCTGCAGAGATTTTTTGTGTGGTTTTATTTAATCGAATTTCTAAGTTGTCCACAAATTGCAACACCTTCTAAACTTTTCACGCTAATTAAGGCCATATAAGCATGGTCTTTACTGAATGTACTTCTGACCAAAAAGCTGTTCTGGTTGCTGGAGTCCAATTTTTTGTTTTTAATCATACCTTTTGCGTTCCTGTGGAGATATTTGTTTATATCTAACCCAGAAATGAAATTCCAATTTTCTTAACTGTAGCCTTAAAATTCTTTAATGCAACGAAATATTTTCTTACAAATTTTCATTCTCTATTGTACTCCCTTAGGGGTGAATTTCCAGAAACACTGAAACAAGTTTTTTTTTATTTGCAACCGAGAAGTGAAACACCAGACGTTATAGATACAGCCCATAAATCCTTTAGTTGTTGTTTAGTGATAATTTATTTTTAAAAATATTTCACCCACTATTTTACCCCCTTAGTAGCTGAATTTCCAAAAATGCCAAATCCCAGCTTTCGTAGTTCTGGCTTCAGAATTCCCTTAATAGCGACGTACCTTCGAAAAGCCTTTCATCCACTATTTCTCTCCCCCCCCCCCCCCCCACACCCTTTCAGGAGTGGAATTCCGGACAAGCCCCTCTTAAACGATGCCTACAGTATAAGATCCACACCGTCTTGCAGTTAAAGTTTCTATCCTTAACAATTTGGGCTGGAAGATAATGAGTCAGTGAATCACTCTGACCCTATTTCACCCCCCCCCCCCCCCCTAGCGGCTGAATTTCCAAAAAACAGTGGAACGCGTACTTTGTCATCTCTAACTGAGAAGCCGAAAACTAATTCCCTGAGATTTAGCTTTAAAAATGCTTTCCCAATGAAATAGGTTCATAAAACGTTTATCACTATTTCACCCTTTAGAGGTGCACTTCCCAAAAACTCCGAAACACGCATTTTTTTCTTTGTAAACAAGAAGTCAAATTCCACGGTTCATATATGTACCTTTAAAAATAATTTAGTAGTTCTTTAATAACGATATATTTTCGAAAAAGACTTTCATCCATTATTTCAGGGCCATAGGGTTAAATTTTCAAAAATGCTGAAACAGGTATTTCTTTAGTTCTGACCGAGAGACCACTACGAATTTTCGTAGGTCTAGCTTCAAAAATGCCTTTTATATGTACGGGTAAGTATTTAAATATCTTTATTACTGCATCATTAGTGTTAAGATCAAAGTATAAGTATCAAAAACGAATTATTATGTAGAGAACTTTCAATATGTTGTACAACCATCTATATAGTAACGTCAGGGTAGCTGTCTAGAATGAAATAAATAAATAACAGTAAAATGTCAAAATGAAGCAAGTAAATGCAGACTATCACAATTTGTGTCAAACACATGTGAGGTTACAGCATTCTCACAATCTGCTAAGCATGGTAACTCTTTGCAAATACGCTTCTGATGACAGCTGCGTATTGCTTTACGCCTCTTGCAGGTACAGCCCATCTCAACAGTATTAAGAGCCCCTAAATGATTCACGAGACACTCACCTCCCACCTCGAATGCAGGGATGTGGTGCAGCCGACCTAGAGCGCTAATTACGATTCAGTTGCAAATGCGAGTGCTGGCGGATTTGCGGAATCGATTCCACGCCTGCCTTGCGATATTACTTAGCAATCCGCTCTACTCGCGACGAGACCGCATTCAGTAGACGCGCCGGATACATCATTCCCTTTTGAGCGAAAAGAAATGGAACATGTTGTGCCCAGAAGGAAAAATGTACTGAATAAGCATCCACACGGAAACTGGCGTTCATCGAGAGCTGCACCTACATACATCTATTCACGTATAGATAAACGATGTTTCCGAGTGATGAGATAGTTTAATGCATCGCGTTTCAGTTAAGAGCTGGCGAACGACCTGATCCACTCGATACTCTAATGGCCGAACTACAATTAAAATATTTTTTACGACTTAAAAATGTCGGAAGACACATTGGCATAGTTATGATGTCACCTCTTCTTTGTCTCTTCATTCTGACCGCTTAAGGATCTCGTTTGAACTTGGTAGTTGGCTTGATGGTTTTTCTCTTCTTATCATCCCAAAATACATTGTACATTGTTGAATTCACTGTGTTTTTTCCTGACCATTTCTAGACAGTCCTCCTGTTAAGCTTGTCCGTGAATTTGTACCTTGTTCCTAGTGTTCCGAGGCTAGGCGATTTATTTTAAATTCCATAAAGTTCATGCCTCGTAAACCTTCCCCAGTTTCTTCTAACCAGCTTATGTTTATCTTTTTGAATCAATATTGTTGGGTAGTCTTCTGTTGAGGCTCTTGTTGTCCACTCTCTAAATACTGCTTTGAGTGTGAAGAATCTCTTAACGCACACTGCTGGTTAATTTATCTATGTAGAGATCAGACGTTCTCCTCTTCATCCTAATTCCATTTTCTTGTGTGGGCCCATATATTTCACTAACAATTTTCATTTCCTGTTTTTCATTTTCTGGATGTTTAGAGTGCCCTCCAACAGCTATTCCCTGATGCATGCAGTGCTTCGGGTAAGAGATTTGCCTCGTAATGTCGCAAATTCGCATTACACGATATTCATTTTTTATAAGAGTGGTTCTTTGCGATCCTGAAAGTCTTTTGAAATTTCATGGCTCTTTCTGGGTTAGCGCAGCTCTTCAAGCCTTATGGAAGTGTGCTCTCTCCAAGGCATTTCAAGGAAGATACCTGTAAAATGATCCCATGTTTTTCATGTATAATGGGATTTTTCTGATATTTTGATACAAATACCTGAAGGTCTATCTTTGTGCTGTGTTGTGTAGTTTATCTAGTCATATTTTGCCCCTTCTTTGGTCTTATCACTTATTTTTATTATTATTATTATTATTATTATTATTATTATTATTATTATTGTACGGGAACAAGCTATGTAGCTAACCGTTTCCATTCGATTCAGACAGTTTTTAGTCAGAAGCTACTAAGTAAAAACTAAATTGAATTTGGTGAAAATCTATCAGAAAATTAAATGAACTGTACACTTTATAAAGGCATAAAATGTCAGAAAAAGCATTGGGCTGAATCACAGTTCTGTAGTATCGAACTAATAACATCGGAGAGCACAACAGATAATCGTACTAAGTTCATTCGATTCTTATTACAATTGAATGTTGTAATCTCTGGCTGAAGAACAGCGAACTTATCACGAGAACTCTATTGCAACTGGAACGTCAGCGTTCGTAATACCTGAAAACGTATTTTCTAAAAGCAGATGTCTAGTGGAAACGCCATACTACGAGATGAAAGTGATTTTAGTTGGCTGAATGTACTCCAACACTGCATTGAATTTTCTCATTTTTAGAGCACTGTAGGGCGATCTGTTTAATTGTTGAAAACCAAACAACAACGGAGCTGGCACAAAATGCTTTTTCTTAAAGACAACCGTTTTGAACATGACTATGTTGTCCTCATCAAGTCGTAACATCTTTTGTTGTAAAACAAGTTCTTTACTGAACACATTCCTTAAGTTTCCCATAACTGTTTTACCATATATTGCGGCCGGCCGAAGTGGCCGTGCGGTTAAAGGCGCTGCAGTCAGGAACCGCAAGACCGCTACGGTCGCAGGTTCGAATCCTGCCTCGGGCATGGATGTTTGTGATGTCCTTAGGCTAGTTAGGTTTAACTAGTTCTAAGTTCTAGGGGACTAATGACCTCAGAAGTTGAGTCCCATAGTGCTCAGAGCCATTTTACCATATATTGCATCTCTCTTTTCTTCAAAACCCTTGTATTGAACGTCTTGCGTGGAATGTGAAAGAGCTATGCTACCTCCTCATTCGCTTTTTCCGTCGAATTAGGGTCCCATGTGTCTTTCTCATATTTCTGGACATTTTGTAGGCATCTTGATGCCCAATTATCTCAGAGAATACCAGCTGGCTGCAACAGAAAGTTTTCAATCGGAGTTTTGTATTAGACCAAATAGAATAGATATGGTTTCAAATAACATGAATTAATTAAATCAAAATCGTCACAAAGGAACAGAATGATGGATTATAGCTTTAAATGTAAAAGAAATTAGAAGTCAGTCGGTAGTATTAACTGCGATATTTGGAACTAACTCCTATTGGAGTAAGTACATTAAAAATGGACTGTTGGGTAAAGTGACAGTACTCTTTGCTGTATCTTTCTTAAGACATGATCTTTTGGCTTACAAATGGAGATCCTTGTCGTTTCTGTCGGTCTGATAGTTCCATCTGTGAAACATTAATGCCCACATGGCGTCCTTTCCAGAAAAGTAGCCCCACTTCTAGCTGGGAGTAATGGCCACCTTAGGTACTTTATTTTTAATGTTTTCACCCCAGTGAGACTAATTTATTTCTGTATGATACTACGGTTCAATAAGTAATGCAACACTGTTCATTCTCGGCCAGTTTGAGTTGAAAAAAGCGGAACTAGTTGCGGGACCTTGTGGAATATTCCAGCTTCTGCCCCCGTGAATTCATGAAGTTCCCGGTAGATGGCACTGCGTAAGCTTCAAAATGGCGTCTGCGATGGAGGTGCGTTCCAAGCACAGAGCTATCATTGAGTTTCTTTTGGTGGATAATCAGAGCAGATATTCATAGGCGCTAGCATAATGTCTACAGAGATGTGGCAGCACTGTGAGTCATTGGGCGAAGCGTCTGTCATCACAACAAGGCCGCGCTAACCTGTCCGATCTCTTGCCTGCTGGTCAGCTACACACAGCTGTGACTCCTGCTATGTTGAAAAGTGCGGACGCTCTCAGTGGAGGTGATGGACGGATGACAAACAAATACCTCGCTCGACAACTGGATGTCTCTGTTGCTAGTGCCGACACACTCGTCCACCGATTGGGATTCTCAAAAGTCCGTTCCTCGCCGCCTTAGAGAAGACCATAAAGGGCAACGGAGGACAATCTGCGCGGAATTGTGTGCGCTTTACGAGCCTGATCGTGACAATATTTTGTCGCACATCGTCACAGGCGATGAAACATGACTTCGAACCGAAACCAAACAGGCAATCTATGAAGTGGCTGCATATTTCCTCTCCCCCGAAGAAAAAGTGCAAAGCCGCACCCGCAACCTCTGAAGTTATGGCTACGGTCTTCTTGAACCCTGAAGGGGTTACTCTGTTTTTATGTCGTCCCTCATGGTGCAACAGTCAACTCTGATGTGTATTGTGCTACCCTGAGGAAACTGAAGAAACGGCTTCAGTGTGTTCGTGCCTCACACAAGACTACAAGAACAGCTCAAAAACTTTCGATACAGTTTCCTTCTTCATCCACCTTACAGCTCAGATCTCGCACCTTCTGACTCCCGTGTGCATGAATACATCATCATTTCGCCGGAAACGACAAAATACTTACAGTCTTTGGAAGTATATTTCTTCTGGATGTATAAATATATACAACAGACTCTCCAAGAACTCTCTCCGCTGACTTTGACACTGAATTAGGAAGCAGAATTTTCATAATGAAAATGCATTCTGTAATTCGTAACCAGCTGTCTGCTCCAGTGTATTACCCTATGCTTCAATATTTCTGACAAGCTGCTGCCGACAATACTCCGGCAAACATTGTTGATTTCAAGGATGTGGTTCAGGTGAGATTTTACATTACATTTCAAGTACGCCATTCTGAGGAGTGTCCAGAAGTTCGTCAAATGGGTCTATTGCCGTTCTACACTTTAGTTGTGGAACATCATGTAGATTTTTGAAGTCATATAGTTAGCAACCAAAGAGTAACTAATTCGAATGCTTTCACCATCACAATCACAGTGGTACGTAACGCTTCTAAATACACAGAAGCGCCAAAGAAACTGGTAAGGCATGCGTAGTCAAATACAGGAATATATACAGGGTGGTCCATTGATAGTGACCGGGCCAAATATCTCACGAATTAAGCATCAAACGAAAAAAATACGAAGAACGAAACTCGTCTAGCTTGAAGGGGGAAACCAGATGGCGCTATGGTTGGCCCGCTAGATGGCGCTGCCATAGGTCAAACGGATATCAACTGCGTTTTTTTTAAATAGGAACCCCCATTTTTTATTACATATTCGTCTAGTACGTAAAGAAATACGAATGTTTTAGTTGGACCACATTTTTCGCTTTGTGTTAGATGGCGCTGTAATAGTCACAAACGTATAAGTTCGTGGTATCAAGTAACATTCCGCCAGTGCGGACGGTATTAGCTTCGTGATACATTACCCGTGTTAAAATGGACCGTTTACAATTGTGTAAAAAGTCGATATCGTGTTGATGTAGGGCTATTGTAATCCAAATGCCCAACGGGCGTGTGATATGTATGCTGCTCGGTATCCTGGACGACATCAACTAAGTGCCCGAACCGTTCGCCGTATAGTTACGTTATTTAAGGAAACAGGAAGTGTTCAGCCACATGTGAAACGTCAGCCACGACCTGCAACAAATGATGATGCCAAAGTACGTGTTTTAGCTGCTCTCGCGGCTAATCCGCACATCAGTAGCAGACAAATTGCGCGATAATCTGGAATCTCAAAAACGTCGGTGTTGAGAATGCTACATCAACATCGCTTGCACCCGTACAATTTTTTATGCACCAGGAATTCATGGCGACGACTTTGAACGTCATGTACAGTTCTGCCACTGGGCACAAGAGAAAATACGTGACGACGACAGATAGATTTTTTGCACGCGTTCTGTTTAGCGACGGAGCGTCATTCACCAACACCGGTAATGTAAACCGGCATAATATGAATTATTGGGCAACGGAAAATCCACGATGGCTGCGATAAGTGGAACATCACCGACCTTGGCGGGTTAATGTATGATGCGGCATTATGGGAGGATGGATAATTGGCCCCCATTTTTTTCAATGGCAATCTAAATGGTGCAATGTACGCTGATTTCCTAAGTAATGTTCTACCGATGTTACTACAAGGTGTTTCAGTGCATGACAGAATGGCGATGTACTTCCAACATGATGGATGTCCGGCACATAGCTCGCGTGCGGTTGAAGCCGTATTGAATAGCATATTTCTGTCGGGAGAGTTGGAAGATATTTGCTATCGTGATCCACCGATAACGCCTTACAACATACGTCAGCGCATTGTCAATGCATGCGAGAACATTACAGAAGGCGAACTACTCTCTGTTGAGAGGAATGTCGTTACACGTATTGCCAAATGCATTGAGGTTGACGGACATCATTTTGAACATTTGTTGCATTAAAGTGATACGTACAGGTAATCACAATGTAGCAGCATGCGTTCTCAGAAATGATACGTACACAGAGCTAGATGTATCACACTGGAACAACCGAAATAAAATGTTCAAATGGACCTACGTTCTTTATTTTAATTTAAAAAACTTACCTGTTACCAACTGTTTGTCTAAAATTGTGGGCCATATGTTTGTGACTATTACAGCGCCATCTATCACAAAGCGAAAAAAGTGGTACTACACGAATATGTAATAAAAATGGGGTTCCTATTTTTAAAAAACGCAGTTGATATCCGTTTGACCCACGGCAGCGCCATCTAGCGCGCCAACCATAGCGTCATCTGGTTTCCCCCTTCAAGCTAGACATGTTTCGATCTTTGTAATTTTTATGTTTGACGCTTATTTCATGAGATGTTTGGTCCGGTCACCACCCTGTATACAGGCAGAATACAGCGCTGCGGCCGAAAACGTCTTTATAAGACAAGGGTCTGGCGCAGTTGTTAGATCGGTTACTGCTGCTACAACGGCAGGTTATCAGATTTAATTGAGTTTGAAGATGGTGTGATAGTCGGCGCACGAGCGGTGGGACACAGCATCTCCGAGGTAACGATGAAGCGTGGATTTTCCCGTACGACCATTTCACAAGTCTACCGTGAATATCAGGAATCCGGTAAAACATCGGATCTCCGACATTGCTGCGACTGGAAAAAGATCTTCCACGAACAGGTTCAACGCTGACTGAAGAGAATCGTTCAACGTGTCAAAAGTGCATGCCTTCCGCAGATTGCTGTAGATTGCAATGATGGGGCATCAACAAGTGTCATCGTGCGAACCATTCAACGAAACATCATCGATATGGGCTTTCGAAGTCATAGGCCCACTCGTGTACCCTTGATGATTGCATGACACAATGTTTAACGCCTCACTTGGGCCCGTCGACACCGACATTGGACTGTTGATGACTGGACACATGTTGCCTGGTCGGACAAGTCTCGTTTCAAATTGTATCGAGCGGATGGACGTGTACGCGCATGGAGAAAATCTCATGTATCCATGTACCCTGCGTGTCAGCAACGGACTGCTCAAGCTTGTGGTGACTCTGCAATAGTGTGGATCGTGTGCAGTTGAAGTGATATGGGACCCCTGATACATCTAGATACGACTCTGACAGATGATACGTACTTAAGCATCCTATCTCATCACCTGCCTCTATTCATGTCCACTGTGCATTCCGACGGACTTGGGCAATTCCACCAGGACAATGCGACATCCACAAATCCATAATTTCTACAGAGTGGCTCCAGGAACACTCTTGTGAGTTTGGACACTTCCGTTGGCCACCAAACTCCCCAGACATAAACATTACTGATTATGTCTGGGCTGCTTTGCAACGTGATGTTCAGAAGAGATCTCCACCTCCTCGTAATCTGACCGATTTATGGACAGCCCCGCAGGATTCGTGGTCTTCCCTCCAGCACTACTTCAGGCATTAGTCGAGTCCATGCTACGTCGCGTGATACTGGGCAGTTGTACCACTTTCTTTGGCTCTTCAGTGTATATTTGGAATACCAAATTCCTATCTAGATGATAGAATTGCCTTATGAGCACTCCTGATGCAAGTTTGACATTGATTACGTGATGTTGCCTTCATGTGGCTACCGTCTTAATGGCCCATGGTGCGTGTGTGTGGACGTAAGGTGGCTGGAGGAGGACTGACGTAAGCAGTAATGGTGTGTGGGTTGCACCAGAGTGCCGCAGCTGCGTGGTGGGCGGCCCCTTTCGCGCGCGCCGACACCCGTGGCTTCGGCGAGGGTCGGGCCGATGCGTGGGACGTGGCCGGCGGGAGGTGTGCCGGCCGGAATTCAATCTCCGGCGGGGGCGGCGGCGGCATCGCCAGGGCAGAGGAAAGGCCGGCGGCTCCTAACTTCGTTGCGGCCGCCTGCGGACCTCGCAGCCCCGACAGCTCTCAGCCTTTAACCACACACTCCACCCCGGGCCGAGCCGAGGTGTCGCAGCTTCGCAGCACCACACACACACACACACACACACACACACACACACACACACACACTCTGTTCTCACACGTGGCCATCTCCAGGGTCTTTGAAGGTGATGTCTAGAGGCCTGTCCAAGCACTACAATCTGTAGGGGTAAATTACTGCCTGCTGCAAGTCTAGTTGTATGTGGACCTGAAATTATCCGCGGATTCGAGATGTGCGCATATTCGGAAGGCGAAGCGGCGAGTTTGAATGAGCAAAATCTCTGTGTTCAAGTCACATGTTGTTGTTGTTGTGGTCTTCAGTCCTGAGACTGGTTTGATGCAGCTCTCCATGCTACTCTATCCTGTGCAAGCTCCTTCATCTCCCAGTACCTACTGCAGCCTACATCCTTCTGAATCTGCTTAGTGTATTCATCTCTTGGTCTCCCTCTACGATTTTTACCCTCCACGCTGCCCTCCAATACTAAACTGGTGATCCCTTGATGCCTCAGAACATGTCCTACCAACCGATCCCTTCTTCTAGTCAAGTTGTGCCCCAAACTTCTCTTCTCCACAATCCTATTCAATACTTCCTCATTAGTTATGTGATCTACCCATCTAATCTTCAGCATTCTTCTGTAGCACCACATTTCGAAAGCTTCTATTCTCTTCTTGTCCAAACTATTTATCGTCCATGTTTCACTTCCATACATGGCTACACTCCATACAAATACTTTCAGAAATGCTTCCTGACACTTAAATCAATACTGGATGTTAACAAATTTCTCTTCTTCAGAAACGCTTTCCTTGCCATTGCCAGTCTACGTTTTATATCCTCTCTACTTCGACCATCATCAGTTATTTTGCTCCCCAAATAGCAAAACTCCTTTACTATTTTAAGTGTCTCATTTCCTAATCTAATTCCCTCAGCATCACCCGACTTACTTCGACTACATTCCATCATCCTCGTTTTGCTTTTGTTGATGCTCATCTTATATCCTCCTTTCAAGACACTATCCATTCCGTTCAACTGCTCTTCCAAGTCCTTTGCTGTCTCTGACAGAATTACAATGTCATCGGCGAACCTCAAAGTTTTTATTTCTTCTCCATAGATTTTAATACCTACTCCGAACTCTTCTTTTGTTTCCTTTGCTGCTTGCTCAGTAGCATCGGGGAGAGAATACAACCCTGTCTCACTCCCTTCCCAACCACTGCTACGTTTTCATGTCCCTCGATTTTTATGACTGCCATATGGTTTCTGTACAAATTGTAAATAGCATTTCTCTCCCTGTATTTTACCCCTGCCACCTTCAGAATTTGAAAGAGAGTATTCCAGTCAACATTGTCAAAAGCTTTCTCTAAGTCTACAAATGCTAGAAACTGTAGCGTGTGCACCGGAAATCACCGCAAATCTGGCGCACGAAAAGTTTCTAAATTCAGGGTTTGCTCAGTCTAGTTTTTCTAGTCCATCTATGCAAAGTGAATTCTAAACTTGTAAAGTGGCTGTCATGCATCAGAGCTCCAGGCATTTTTTGAAATGTTGGGGTGGTGCATAAATTCATAGCGCTTTCCCCTGAGTTTAATAAATACAAACAATACACTTGACTTCAGTCACCAGTAATACACGTATTCTCCTTCAGTCTTTACAACAATCTGCCAGCATTGGCGTAATTTCCCGATTCCTCGACTGTAGAATCACGTGCTCCTGAAGTGACCCGCGCGGGATTAGCCGAGTGGTCTAAGGCGCTGCAGTTATGGACTGTGCGGCTGGTCCCGGCGGAGGTTCAAGTCTTCCCTCGGGCATGGGTGTGTGTGTGTTCGTCCTTAGGATAATTTAGGTAAAGGACTGTATGAGCTTAGGGACTGATGACCTTAGCGGTTAAGTCCCGTAAGATTTTACACACAGTTGAACATTTTTTTTTTTCCTGAAGCGAAGAACTCGTAGAGGCGTGTTGGGACCGCATTTTCATCCAGAAAGGAAGCTTGTTGAAAGTTGTTCCACAGAGAGCGCGAAAGGTGAAAATCTCAGCGGGGTAGATCTGGTGGATAAGGAAGGCGCGGAATGATTTCCCAACCTGAATGCTGTATAGTGTTTTTTGTCAGTCTAGTAGAGTGCGGAGTGGCGTTATCGAGGAGTAGCATCCCTTCACGCTATCTTCCTGGTTCTTGGACTGCGTGTGCAAGACGTCTCAGCTGTTGACAATAAATGCTAGCAGTGATGGTTACATCTCGAGGAAGCAATTCGTAGTACACCACTCTCTTTGTGATGCCTAACACTATCTTTCGTGGATGCGCGCAGGTGTTTCGAAGAGAGGTTGCTACTTTGTTTGGGTCCAATCATTCCTTCCTTTTCGTTACATTAGCATAAAGACACCATTTCTCCTCATCAGTAACGATAATAGATAGGAATTATCTATATTGTTCACCAGCCGATTAATACCGAGTAAGCAGTTATGCACATCATGGACAAATGGGAAGAGAAGAGGGTCGAAGAAGACTATTAAAATGAGGTGGACTGATAAGGTAAGGAATAATGTCGTTTTCCGCAGAATCGGCTAAGGAAGGAACTTCTGAAAAGCACAGCCAAGAGGAAGGGACAGGGCGTCAGGAAATGGCCGCCCACTGATTCTTGTGATTTTGGCTTGGAGCAGGTGTCCATGTACCTGATTTCTTGAATCTTCCCCATTGCATGCAAACGTCGCACAATCAGGGAATGATCACAGTTTATTGCATTTTCCAGTTCTCGAGTATAGTGACGTGGATCATTGTGGATTAATACGTTTAAGCGACGTTCGTCAAACCCCCCGGGGGTCTGAACGTGGAGAGTCACTAATACTACTTAGCTGATGCAGGAACCTAACACACAGGAGGTCTACATGTTTGTGGAAATTTAAGAGCACGCGATTTAACACATTTCCTGTCGCCCTGTTCCTTCCTCTTGGCTGTGCTTTACAGATGTTCCTTCCACCACCGATTCTGCGGAAAACGACCTTATTCCTTACCTTATCAGTCCACCTTATTTTCATAACCTTCTTCGACCCATTCTCTTCCCATTTGCCCACAGTCCATGGCTGACTACCATACAATGATGTGTCCAAACGTACATTCTTGTCAATTACTTCCTCAGATTAAGGCCGATATTTTATACTAGAAGGCTTTTCTTGCACAGAGATGTCCACTTTCCGTCTGCTAAACTACCTTGTATGTCCTCTTTGCTTCGTCCGCCATGTGACATTTTCCTTCCAAGTTAACAGAATTCCTCAACTTTTTCGTCGACCCCAATTTTGATGATAAATTTATCAGTAATTTCATTCCTGCTACGCTTGATTAGTTCGTCTTACTTTAGTTTACTCTTAAACTACATTCTGTACTAGTTACTCTGTTTCATTCCATTCAACATGTTTTGTATTTCTCCTTCACTTCACTTGAGGAAAGCAATGTCATCAGCAAATTCCATCATAGACACCCTTCTACGCTGATAAATCCGACTCTTGAACAGTTGTATTATTCCCGTCATTGCATCTTCGATTTGCAGATTGAACAGTACGGGCGAAAAAAGTACACCACTGACTTAAATCCTTTTCAACTGTAAAAAAAATATTCTTATCGTTCCTTCTTCGCACATGTATATCACCCCGCTTTCGCTATACCTGACTCCTATTCCTCGGAATCTCTAATATGTTTCACCATTTTACAATGTCGAACGCTTTTTGGAGACTGAAAAATACCACAAACGAAGCTTGATTTTTCCTTAAACCGTGCTTTCATTATCAGTCACAATGTTACTACTGCTGTATGTTTCTCAGGGGTTTAAAATTCTGTAATAGAAGAAATGAGAGATATTCACCCAGCAGAGAAACCATAACAGTAAAAGAGAGGAATTCACTCCAGTTTGTTAACCACAAAGAGATGAGCAAAATAACGAAATCTCTCCCTCCTGACGTATTTTGCTGACATTTATAAAATCCTTCTGCATAACAATGCATGTATCTTTGCATGTGTTTAGTGTAATTTTCGCACACTGGCTACTTAAAGAATGTAGCAGAAAATTCCAAGTCTTCCTATTTTCTTCGTGTCGCCAGGAATCTTAATACTCTAACGAGATCGAACTCTTCTACTGACGCAGACGTATGATTGAGTTATGTGAGGACCTAAGTGCTACTTTAAACAACTGTATGTTGAACAAACAACTATCGTCTTCCACTTCAGAGTTTAGCTCATGAAGTGAACTGATAAGGCTGTTAAGGAGCCGCGGTCTTGACCATTAGGCAGGGAATGGGTGAATGGTGAGCGGTCATAAGGACTGTCTGTAATCCTCCGCAGCGAAACGCAGCAAGGGTGGCCGTTTTGAGGCGCTCTTCCGCTCTCTACCGTGTATTTACAGTCTCATTCATTTATTTTATGAACAGTTTGGCGGAAACAGCAAGGTATTTCAGTTTCCGTAATGTAAAATTCAGTAACTCTCTTCAGACTACACTGAAGAGCCAAAGAAACTGGTACACCTGCCCAGTTTTGCGTAGGGCCCGTTTGAGAACGTAGAAGTGAAGCAACAGGATGTGGTATGTACTCAACTACTGTCTGAAGTAGTACTGCAGGGAACTGACACCATGAATCCTGCAGGGCTGCCCATAAATCCGTAAGAGTACGAGGTGGTGGAAAACTCTTCTGAACAGCACGTTGGTAGGCATCCAAAACATGATCAATAATGTTCACGTTTTGTGGCCAGCGGAAGTGTTTAAACTCAGAAGGGCGTTCCTGCAGCCACTCTGTAGCAATTCTGGACGTGTGGGGTGTCGCATTGTCCTGCTGGCATTGTCCAAGTCCGTCAAAATGCACAATGGACGTGAATGAATGCAGGTGATCAGACAGGATGCTTATGTATGTGTCACCTGTCACAGTCGTTTCTACACGCATCAGGGGTTCCATATCACTCCACGTGCACACGCCACACACCATTGCAGAGCCTTCACCAGCTTGAACAGTCGCCTGCTGACATGCAGGGTCCATGGATTCATGAGTTGTCTCGATACCCGAACACGTCTATCCGCCCGACCAGACAATATGTTTCCAGTCATACGCAGTCCAACGTCGGTGTTGACGGGCCTTGGCGAGGGGTAAAGCTTTGTGTCGTACAATCATCAAGGGTACACGAGTGCAGCTTCCACTCCTAAAGCCCATATCGATGATGTTCCGTTGAATGGTTGCACTTCTGTCACGTTGAACGATTCTCTTCAGTCGTCGATGGTTCCGTTCTTGCAGGATCTTTTTCCGGCTGCAGCGATGTCTGAGATTCGATGTTTCACCGGATTTCTTAACTTCACGGCACACTCATGAAATGGTCGTACGGGGAAATCCCCACTTTATCGTTACCTCGGAGATGCTGTGTCCCATAGCTCGTGCTCCGACACCACGTTCGAAGTCACTTAAATCTTGATAACCTGCCACTGTGGCAGCAATAACCGATATAAAAAGTGCGCCAGCCACTTGTTGTCTTATATAGGCGTTGTCGACCGCAGCGCCGTATTCTGCTGTTGACATATCTCCGTATTTGAATACGCATGCCTGTACTGGTTTCTTTGGCGCTTCAGTGCGGTTTTTTTCCCTGAGGATAGTGTTTCATTTCTGGCGTTAAATACCTGTAAGTATGATTTTATGCTGTGTGGTTCCAGAAATGTAGAGAGCTACTGTTATTTGTTCGTGAAATTAATTACACCGACACCACTTTAATTGATTTCTGGGTGAGGATAGGTCTTTCGAAGAAGTTTGAAAACGCTTATTCTCTGCTCTGCTGTACTGGTTTCATTTGACTGTGTAAATTACAGGGTTCGATGTCTCAACGCGTTAAGTGCCAGGCTAAAAATCCGAAGATCAACGGTTCCATTAGCGCTGTCAGCCACCTCATTTTTCCGTCACTTATCACTTGTTCCACCTCTGGCAGTGAGCTGTAACTGTAGAAATTGGCGAGCAGTGTTGTGATTCGCAGTTCAAAATCCAGGTACTCCACCCCGGGTCACAGACTATTACAGACTGCTACAGCTGGGAGACCTGCCGCGTGGGGTAGCCGCGCGGTCTTCGGCATCTTGTCACGATCCGCGTGGCTTTTCCCGTCGGAGGTTCGAGTCCTCCCTCGGGCATAGGTGTGTGTGTCGTCTTTAGCATAAGTTAGTTTAAGTACTGCGTAAGCTTAGGGACCGATGACATCCGCAGTTAGGTCCCATAAGACCTTACCACGAATTTCTAAAATTTCCGGGAGACCAAGTCCTTACAGAGGCGTCTACCAAAAAATTAAAATAAACAAACATCTTAGAGTTAACATGTTGTTCAAATAATCGAACTCCAATTTTTATTTCTCGTGGGGCTGCAGCGCTGTATATGTCTTGTAAGGACATTATATATTGAAAAACCAATTACGCTGCTGTAAAGTTTTTATTGAGCTATTGTGATTGCTATGAGCTCATTTCGAACCTCATGGTCATTTTCAAGCTATCTGCAAGTAATTGAGTCTCGAAACAAACACTTTTGTACATTTTCGTTATTTACAAATCATGTTACAATTTTGAATTACTTCCATCCTGTCTTGTTCTGTCGAAATTTTAATGTAGGTGGAGATGTATTAAGATTCAGTTTATACAGGCACTGCAAACTACTTTCAGTGATGGTCAATTCTTTTTGTATTTGACAGCTTCTCTTGCCAGCTTTTAAACGATGTACTACGGTACATCTGTGAATTGCTATTCTAAGTATTTGTGGCATGCTATGATCTTTGTTTTGTTTACTGGAATTACCCTTTGTTTCATGGTTTGGCTAGTAGATACAATCTTTATTCTGTTTATTGGTACTATGGACCATATATAACATAGACCTCGCATGTCCCTATCTCTGCCGTGCTAACGCTTCAAACGGACGTGACTCGGGGCAACGCGCTGTTTCAGTACTCTTGATATCGTATTTTCAAATTTGGAGCTGAGACTTGCAGTTTCTCTCATTTATACTTGAAATCAAGAGTTAATTTTGTCAATACAACGAACTGTAGTACAGCTCCTACACATGTAGTACTGCAGTTAACGTAAATTTCTACGAAATTCCTGATAATAAAGCAGTGGTTATCGTTTTTACATGTGGTCAAGTTGAAACGTATTGACAGTTTTTTAATAAGCGACAGAATGACTCTTCTTTAGTGAATACTTTTTTTTTTTTTTTGTACAGTGAATTCTTGTAGTTCACCGGTTCCACAGGAATGGTTCAAATGGCTCTGAGCACTATTGACCTTAACATCTGAGGTGATCATTCCCCTAGATTTGGAACAACTTAAGCCCAAGTAACCTAAGGACATCATACGCACCCATGCCCGAGGCAGGTTCAAAATGGCTCTGAGCACTATGGGACTTAACATCTGAGGTCATCAGTCCCCTAGAACTTAGAACTACTTAAACCTAACTAACCCAAGGACATCACACACATCCATGCCCGGGGCAGGATTCGAACCTGCGACCGTAGCGGTCGCGCGGTTCCAGACTCAAGCGCCTAGAACCGCTCGGCCACAACGGCCGGCGCATTCGCAGGAGTGGAAGGCAAAATAACAGTGTCGAACGATGATTTAGTTTTCACGATTCCACAAGAATTTGTGTGAAATGTTTTAGTAAGCACTTGTAAGAAAATAAATTCATTTACGTGCATAATGTCAGGTATTTGCACAAAATAAGTACATACGTTTTCAGACGTTTGGTTAATCTAGTACAGATACCGATACGATATCAAGATAGGAAGCATAATATATTACAAAATCTTGATTACACTGGTGTAGTGAGCTCCAATCATGCTCATAAATTAATGATAACTGCAGAATGTGGCGCCACACAGCGTGGCACTACATAAAACTGGCGCTGACAGCACAGGCACATAATGAACACACATGACACAGATCTGTAAGTCCAGGGTATTGGTGATAAGTTGAGAAAACCGTCCCGAAAAACATGTGCTACAAAACGCCACTGTTTCCTGCGCATGAACCCCGACATCAGTATGGGATATGATCACCTCACACAGGCCGCACAACGGGTTGTCATACTCTGGATCTGGTGGTCGAGCAGCTGCTGAAGTATAGCCTCCCATTCTTGCACCAGTGACTGTCGGACCTCCTGAAGTGTCGTAGAGGTTTGAAGACGTGCAGCGATACGTCGACTGAGAGCATCCATGGGGTTTAGATCTGGAGAACAGGCAAGCCACTCCATTTGCCTGACATCTTCTGTTTGAAGGTACTCCTCCACGATGGCAGCTTGGTGGGGCCGTGCGTTATCATCCATCAGGAGGAAGGTGGGACCCACTGCACCCCTGAAACGACGGACATACTGGTGCAAAATGACGTCCCGATACACCTCACCTGTTACTATTTCTCTGTCAAAGACATGCAGGGGTGTACATGCACCAGTCATAATCCCACCCCACACCATCAAACCACGACTTCCATTTCAAGGACATTAAGGGGTTGGTATCTGGTTCCTGGTTCACGCCAGATGAAAACCCAGCGAGAATCACTGTTCAGACTATACCTGGACTCGTCTGTGAACATAACCTGGGACCACTGTTCCAATGACCATGTACTGTGTTCTTGACACCAGGCTTCA
This sequence comes from Schistocerca americana, assembly GCF_021461395.2. Lineage (NCBI taxonomy): Eukaryota > Metazoa > Arthropoda > Insecta > Orthoptera > Acrididae > Schistocerca > Schistocerca americana. The sequence goes on along the minus strand of NC_060123.1, from coordinate 661,416,263 downwards.
CGGGCTCTCCTGTGACCAGAGGACAGTGGAATGCACCTTGCAGGACTCCAGGCGAATAAACCGTGTCTGTTGAGTCGTCTGTAGACTGTGTGTCTGGAGACAACTGCTCCAATGGCTGCGGTAAGGTCCCGAGCAAGGTTACCTGCAGTACTCCGTGGCCGTCTGCGGGCACTGATCGGTCTTCTTGTGGTGTTGTACACTGTGGACGTCCAGTACTGTAGCGTCTGGACACGTTTCGTGTCTGCTGGAATCCTTGCCATAATCTTGAGATCACACTTTTTGGCACACAGAGGGCCGATGCTATGACCTGCTGTGTTTGACCAGCCTTCAGTCGGCCTAGTATTCTACCCATCATAACGTCGTCAGTATGTGTTCTTTGAGCCATTTTCAACACTCAGTCACAATTAGCACGTCTGAAAACGTCTACACACTTACTCGCTGCACCGTACACAGACATACACCAACACAATTCTGCGTATGTGGACTGCTGCCAGCACCACCGTGCGACGACCGCAGGCCAAATGCACTACATGGTCATACTCCAAGGTGATTGAAACCCGCAAACAGCCCACCAGAGCGTCGTTTCACAATGTATCAGCGTTATCCTTAATTTATGAGCATGAAGTAGATATTAACCATGTCGTCTCAAAAGCTTAGTCATTCACCAATTTTACATACGAGGACCAACATCCATTCTAACTTTCAACTTATGGAAATACCCTTGCAAGTATTTCAAAGTAATGCACTTACACAACTGAGATTTTCGTCACTTTACTTAATCTGCAGGATAGAAAAAAAGACTTATCTGAGCATCTGTGAAGGTCTTCACTTCTGCATCTAGTAAAAAACTCAACATATGATATGTAAAAGAAAAAGTCATAGATTGTGCACTATAAATGCCTAATGATTTACACAGCTTCGTGCCCCGAGTCACGTGACTTAGATGTTGCTTTCAGTAAAATTACGTCATGCGCAATCACCTATCTATGGTCTATGATTGGTGCTATGGTGACGTCTCGGTTATAAATTGGTAGATTTGTATGATTTTTTTTATTTTTGTTTTGTTTACTGGTGGTATTATCTGTGCTTAATTTATTTACCCATGATCGATTTCGATTATTTCAATAAAATTGTCGATGTATTTTTTATGTTTTAATTCAGTTTGTACATTTAAGATTTTGTTGGGGTAATTGCGCATATGAGTGAAAATTTGTATTTCTTCCAGAAGATATTGTTTCAGGCCCTTTGGTGTTACGTGCAAGATTTGTACAGCGTGTTCTGACTGGTGTACTACGTGGTGATTTTATGTTATGATGCGATGATAGAACGTGGATTGATTAGCGCCACTATGTCTCATGTACTCTTGATACCGTATTTTGAAATTTCTGCCCGTTTGGCCTATATAGAATTCGTCAGAGACGCTTCACTTGTTTTTATATTCACCTCCGTGTGTGTGGATTGGTAATTGTGTTTTTCACATCGGATTTGTGTATTGATGTGTGCAGTGCGAAACGCAAATGTGATTTTCTTTAATATTTCTTTTAACTTGTCAGATATGGCTCTCATATATGTCTGTGGTATGTAGGTGAATTTTCTCGTCGTATGTATTTCTCTATCTCACTAGGGGTAAGATAGATACTGCCTACAGGAAAATTAAAGAGACCTTTGGAGATAAGAGAACGACTTGTATGAATATCAAGAGCTCAGATGGAAACCCAGTTCTAAGCAAAGAAGGGGAAGCAGAAAGGTGGAAGGAGTATATAAAGGGTCTATACAAGGGCGATGTACTTGAGGACAATATTATGGAAATGGAAGAGGATGTAGATGAAGATGAAATGGGAGATATGATACTGCGTGAAGAGTTTGACAGAGCACTGAAAGACCTGAGTCGAAACAAGGCCCCCGGAGTAGACAACATTCCATTGGAACTACTTACGGCCTTGGGAGAGCCAGTCCTGACAAAACTCTACCATCTGGTGAGCAAGATGTATGAAACAGGCGAAATACCCTCAGACTTCAAGAAGAATATAATAATTCCAATCCCAAAGAAAGCAGGTGTTGACAGATGTGAAAATTACCGAACTATCAGTTTAATAAGTCACAGCTGCAAAATACTAACACGAATTCTTTACAGACGAATGGAAAAACTAGTAGAAGCCAACCTCGGGGAAGATCAGTTTGGATTCCGCAGAAACACTGGAACACGTGAGGCAATACTGACCTTACGACTTATCTTAGAAGAAAGATTAAGGAAAGGCAAACCTACGTTTCTAGCATTTGTAGACTTAGAGCAAGCTTTTGACAATGTTGACTGGAATACTCTCTTTCAAATTCTAAAGGTGGCAGGGGTAAAATACATGGAGCGAAGGGCTATTTACAATTTGTACAGAAACCAGATGGCAGTTATAAGCGTCGAGGGACATGAAAGGGAAGCAGTGGTTGGGAAGGGAGTAAGACAGGGTTGTAGCCTCTCCCCGATGTTGTTCAATCTGTATATTGATCAAGCAGTAAAGGAAACAAAAGAAAAATTCGGAGTAGGTATTAAAATTAAAGGAGAAGAAGTAAAAACTTTGAGGTTCGCCGATGACATTGTAATTCTGTAAGAGACAGCAAAGGACTTGGAAGAGCAGTTGAATGGAATGGATAGTGTCTTGAAAGGAGGATATAAGATGAACATCAACAAAAGCAAAACAAGGATAATGGAATGTAGTCTAATTAAGTCGGGTGATGCTGAGGGAATTAGATTAGGAAATGAGGCACTTAAAGTAATAAAGGAGTTTTGCTATTTGGGGAGCAAAATAACTGATGATGGTCGAAGTAGAGAGGATATAAAATGTAGACTGGCAATGGCAAGGAAAGCGTATCTGAAGAAGAGAAATTTGTTAACATCCAGTATTGATTTAAGTGTCAGGAAGCATTTCTGAAAGTATTTGTATGGAGTGTAGCCATGTATGGAAGTGAAACATGGACGATAAATAGTTTGGACAAGAAGAGAATAGAAGCTTTCGAAATGTGGTGCTACAGAAGAATGCTGAAGATTAGATGGGTAGATCACATAACTAATGAGGAAGTATTGAATAGGATTGTGGAGAAGAGAAGTTTGGGGCACAACTTGACCAGACGAAGGGATTGGTTGGTAGGACATGTTCTGCGGCATGAAGGGATCACCAATTTAGTATTGGAGGGCAGCGTGGAGGGTAAAAATCGTAGAGGGAGACCAAGAGACGAATACACTAAGCAGATTCAGAAGGATGTAGGTTGCAGTAGGTACTGGGAGATGAAAAAGCTTGCACAGGAGAGAGTAGCATGGAGAGCTGCATCAGACCAGTCTCAGGACTGAAGACCACAACAACAATAACATGTATTTCTCTTGTCAGCGTTATGTCATTGTGTATTCTGTTGTGAATTGGCTTTGTGTGTTTTTCATACAATCTGTGTACTACAGTGGGGTTATAGCTGTTTGTATGTGCTATTTACTTTATAGTTGCTAATTACTTCTGTATTGCAGGATTTTGTAGTGGAACTCATCTGTTCATCGCAGTGTGGAAATATGCATATTTGTGTATTCTGGGTGGTAGGAAAATGCAAATATGATGTTTTCTGATGTCGTATGTTTCCTGTAAATTTCGAATTCATGCCTGCTGCGTATGTTTTTTATCATTAGATCTACGAAGTTAATAGATATATTATTAATAGATATATTACTTTCTAGTTCTATCGTGGATTTCATATCTGGCTTTAGATTGTTTAATGTACTGTGGATGTATTGTATGCCTGTGTTAATTCCATTTATTGGAAGCAATGTGTCATCTACATAACGAAAGTAGCAACTGGTTATGTCAGTAATCTTGCTTGTAGGGTTGAAAAATTTTTGTTAATGAATATCGAGAAAAATATCAGCGACGTTTACTTTTATATTGCATTCCACTGCGACTCCGTCTTTTTGGTTGTATAATTTGTTGTTAAATTCGAAATAGTTCTGTTTGAGTGCTAGTTTCAGTAGTTCTTTTGTTTCTAGTATTCCTGAGACTGGTAATAGTTGAAAGTCTCCAAGTCCTCTCATGATAAAACACTGGGTAAGTGTAGTCTGGGTAATTTTCTCATCTTTTCAAGGGAAGCTAGTTTTTCATTCAGCTCAATGATTACGACATCATATCTCCTGAGCTACGTGTCGTACAATGATATAACTGTGTAGACACATTCAGTGGTGTATGTTGATTCTGGCTACAAACTGTGTTGCTAATAGTGTTTGTGGAAAAGAAATAATAAATTGAAACGTCATATCTGTTGCTGACGTTTTGCTTCATGAACATCGAAAATGCATTAAACGATAAATTTTTGTACTTTCATCATTTTGTGTGAGACGTGAGCGAGAAAAAGTTTCGAGAAAGTTTGAAAGTCTGTGATAAAGTTTATCGGAAGTTGCTAAGTGCTCTCATTCTCAAATACTGATTTCATAAAAGACGGTATCTGCGCGCTGCCGGTTACGCTCGAGACATACACACAGTTTCTATCTGTAATACCTACTCCGCTGTATCAAAGTTTCAACGTAAGATTATACCTCTTCATGTATTGATTATGACAACGTTTTATTTTTTTGCGTTTGGTCAAAACTTACGCTAAACATTGGAAATCAAGTTTTTGTTGTCCGTAAAATCTCCTGGACAGGGAACATGCAACTGGTATTCGGTTCTGGGTTCTGCAATAGTCGTTTAGTAACGTAGAAGGTGCTAGGGGCATAAGAGCAGATACTTTTATTGGTGACTGAGGACTGTCTACTGAAGAACATTGCTTCACTATTTACGTTATTTTGCAGACTAGTAATTGTAGCTATTACATGTCGTGTGGATTTAGATTGTTCGCTATCTCCAAGTACTCGCATGTGTGTCAAGAGTGAGACTTTATTGCTTACTTTTCGCTTGGCAGCAGGTCAGGTGTTGAAGTATGGATGCGTGGATATAAAACGGTTAGTCTGTACTGACAGCCGTAGTACACTTGCAAGGAACCGTGTAAGTGCAAGAGGCCAATGACGTTTACGGCATTCGACACCCCCACATATTGCCTACCACGCAACCACAATATTGGCTGCTAATAGCAACAAGGGGCGGGACTGCAGGTATTCGTTGGTGATCGCAGCGTGGTCCTACTAGCGTAGCTGAACTGCTTAGACGACGTATGACTCACAGCAGTGCTACAAGGCTAGTGGTGTCGATACAATGCAGAGCAATGGCAACAATAAACAAACCAAACATTGCATTATAGCTACAACAGCAGTGCAGTAGCAGACATTTCGTTAGAAAAGAACACAAGCAATTTCACAGAGAGAGGAAAAAGAGGTAGATGAAACATTAGCGTTTCTGAGAGATGAGTCACTGAAATCTTTGGTGCCGCATGCGCTCCACTGTGCGAACAGTGTACATGAGGAGAACAGTAATGGCGATACGTGCTTAACAAGTGAAAATTACATTGAAACATGTAGTTCACCATCCTTGTCGGACAGGGAGCCACAAATTCCGCCTCCAGTGAACCTTAGTAAGGGACAATAGCTAGCCAAGGAAGGTGTACTAAACATAATTATGTACACGGTAGATCTTCCACAGCATAGAAAAGAAAGCAAGTCTGTAATAAGTCCGCAGCAATGTGACCGTGTAGCGCATAAGAAAAACTACGAATACTCGCGAGAGGATAAGGCGTACTTGTTACAAAATCTAGAGTTTGCACGTTTCAAGAATGCTCGATACAAATGGCTCTGAGCACTATGGGACTCAACTGCTGAGGTCATTAGTCCCCTAGAACTTAGAACTAGTTAAACCTAACTAACCTAAGGACATCACAAACATCCACGCCCGAGGCAGGATTCGAACCTGCGACCGTAGTGGTCTTGCGGTTCCAGACTGCAGCACCTTTAACCTCACGGCCACTTCGGCCGGCTCGATACAATTGACAGGATGTGCATGATTGTATCCTCCTGCGTTATGCACATCAAACTGCGCACGTTATAGATTACAGTGGTTTCAAGGGAGGTAGTGTATGGTTGAATAACTTCAAACAGTGCTACAGAATTGGAAGACGTAAGGTACCTCAAATTGCAAAATCGACCCGAATTTTTTAGATAAGGTGAACAAACTTATCCTATAGATCAGGAAGGAATTTGTTTCCATCTCCGACCAATCGCGATCTGAAGAGGAAATTCGTATGAAATGTACCATGGAAATTATAGGTACCAAGAGAGTTGTGGCAAGGCCAGCTAACGTCATTGGCTTAACGCATTTGTATACAATTATGCCGGCTGTTAATATGGATGGTAAATTGGCTGGAAAGTTATTTATTGTGCTGCGAGAAGTCAGAGGTGCTCTGCTCCCTAAGATTCTTTCTCGCGTGCGTGATTTTGCAAGGGCAATGTGGAATATTTAGGTCGCAGGAAGCAAGAGTGGGAAAATGGGCGTAAGAGAACAAGAAATACGGCACGAGCGCTGCTTTGGACCAACAGCTGGTCAAAGTAACTTGCTTTTGCTTAATTCTTAGTATGTGCATAAAAATCATGCTTCTTCACAGCAAACTATCCCTCAGGAAATGTGCGCGTCATTGAAGTTCATACCACTTGGAACCACTTTACAACTTCAGCCCCTGGATGCTGCACTATCTGCAGCTGCGTCTTTGAAGGATGGCCAGTTTCAAGATAAGATACCTGTTTAGCATTCAGTTGCATGCCATCACACGACTCCAGTTCTCATCAGCCCGTCACATCAATATGATTGTCTATGCATTCCATAGGAGTGGAAACTTAGCAGAACGTTCTGCACGGGTTGTAACTTTGATCATGATGGTGGGAACCTTTGTGATGACTGTGGCGCGCCAGTTCTCATTCGGTATATACGGTACAAGTTAATGAATTGTTCTGCACGTTTCGTGAACGTAGACGATAGCCGTTCTGTGAGGTTCAGAACAGACATCGAGTAGAAAGTTGAGCTCTGCACCTCCAGGTCATTCATTCTCTGCCGCCCTTCAGATGGACATGGTAAGCCATTAGCAACTAATATTCTTCCTGTCATAATTGTTAACACAAAAATTTGAAACGAGGTTGACCAAAAGTTGAACTTGCGACCTCGCACTCAAGGGGTTCCTTGTTAAATGGCTCAAATGGCCCTGAGCACTATGGGACTTAACACCTCCGGTCATCAGTCCCCTAGAACTTAGAACTACTTAAACCTAACTAACCTAAGGACTTCACACACATCCATGCCCGAGACAGTATTCGAACCTGCGACCGTAGCGGTCACGCGGTTCCAGACTGAAGCGCCTAGAACCGCTCGGCTACACCGGCTGGCGGTTCCTTGTTAACTGTGCAGTTACGACCGTGCTGAAAACTTCTGGTCACAATGTTTGTGACGTGTTTGTGGGAAAAATGTTCGACGCAGAAAAAAAAAAAAAAACACCGAAGTTTATATGTCTTAAGGTACCACATCTAAAATATCTGCACTTCAGCCATCACACCCTGAAGATGTTGTGTCATGCGTACCCGACATACAAGACGTGTCTCCTGCCCCTTTGAGTCAAATTCCCAGTGACCTCCTGTCATACACTTCCCACTTCAACTGGCAAAACATTAAGATATTTAAAGAAAAGTAAACGGATCTTAGTAAATTGCTTACTAAGTGTTGTTTTCCTAACACTTACCGATATCACTCTAGGAATGCACATGTCACTAATCGTCACAAACTTTAGCTGGAAAAGATCATTTTCGCAGCCGAATACGATCACAGACTGACTTCGTGCTACAGCAGTGCTACAAGGCTAGTGGTGTCGATACAATGCAGAGCAATGGCAACAATAAACAAACCAAACATTGCATTATAGCTACAACAGCAGTGCACTAGCAGACATTTCGTTAGAAAAGAACACAAGCAATTTCACAGAGAGAGGAAAAAGAGGTAGATGAAACATTAGCGTTTCTGAGAGATGAGTCAATGAAATCTTTGGTGCCGCATGCGCTCCACTGTGCGAACAGTGTACATGAGGAGTACAGTAATGGCGATACGTGCTTAACAAGTGAAAATTACATTGAAACATGTAGTTCACCATCCTTGTCGGATAGGGAGCCACAAATTCCGTCTCCAGTGAACCTTAGTTAGGTACTGAGAACAGATGATTTTTTCATATCTCTTTTCATGTAAAACAGGACAAATAAAATGTTTAGTGTTGTTTTCCTAACACTTACCGATGTCACTCTAGGAATGTACATGTCACGAATCGTCACAAACTTTAGCTGGAAAAGATCATTTTCGCAGCCGAATTCGATCACAGACTGACTTCGTGCTCTTACGTTAGAATAGAGGTTCATCATTTTGGTTTCGATAATATTGTTGGTGTTGTGTTCAGTCCGAAGATTGGTTTGATTTATCTCTCCTTTTTTTTGTCCTGTGCAAGCCTCTTCATCTCTGCACAGCTATCATATCCTACATCCATTGAAACTGATTTTTGTATTCCTGCTTACGTGTCCCTCGGTAATTTTTGCCCTCTACATTTCCTTCCGTTTCGAAACTGACAACTCCTTTATGCATCAGGATGTGTCCTGTCAGCCGATCCCTTATTTTAGTGAAGTTGTGTCATGAATTTTCTCCAGTCTGTACGTATTGAAGGTGGTATTTTAAGGCAATTGAGTTACCAAGATATTATAACTAGCTTCATGAGTTTGAAGTGGAGACGAAAATAAGATAACCAGCAAGATCGTTAAAAACTCCCAGACTGCTTATTTGTTAAAAACTTTTGTTTTGATTAAATATAGGTAAAATCAGATTGTTTCATGCATTTCATTCGTTATCCTTCATTTGCGTAATGCACTTATTTGTATATGTTCAACACGTTACAATTGCATTAAAATACTGGTTTTTTACATGGACGTGAATCTCAAGTTTTTGTTCTTTTTTTTAAATATATGTACTGACGGAAAAAATTTGCAACAGGAAGGACAAGTTGTGCGACATAAGTGAATGTTGGTAGGCGCCTTTCTACAGCTCAAAGATGATGTCCATTAAAATTTGGCGCCAGTCACACATTAGTAGCGTCACAAACCAGGTTTGCTTTAAATACACACCGTAACGGCAGTGAGCGTTATTAGACACCTTTGAGATTAGACATGGTGAGCTGGCGTCAGTCATGAATGCTATTAAGTCGGCAAAGACGCCATTATCAGAACCTCACTGATTTGAACGAGCTCGTAACAGGGCTACGAGAAGCTGGATGTTCCTTCTGTGAGGTTGCAGAAAGACTTGGCAGCGGTGGTCACGACAATGGTACGGTCGCAAGAAGACCAGGCCCCTGACAACCACGTGCCACTACCGAGAGGGAAGACCATCGCGTACGGTGTCTGGGTATGGCGCATCATACTGCATGTCCAGCAGCTATTTCAGCAGCAGTTGGCACCACTGTTACACATCGGTTACTTCAAGAACAGTTCCGAGCCAGACGCCATGTAGCGTGCATTCCACTGACAACAAACCATCGCATTTCGACTTCAGTGGTGTCAAGCGAGAGTTCATTGGAGTGCTGTGTGGAGGTCCGTTGTGTTTTCTGGTGATAGCTGGTTCTGTTCTGCTGTCAGTGACGGCCGTGTGTTGGCTGGAAGGAGGCCTGTAACCAACCTGTCTGCGTGCCAGACACATTCGACCTACACCTGGAGGTACTGTATGGGCTACGATTTCATATGACAGTAGGGGCGCTCTCGTGGTTATCCCACGCACCGTGACTGCAAGTTTGTGTATCAGTTTCGTGATTCGAACTGTTGTGCTATGATTCATGAACAACATTCCAGGGGGTGTTTTCCAACAGGATGACGCTCGCCCACATACCGCTGTTGTCACACAACATGCTCTACAGAGTGTCGACATATTGCCTTGGCTTGCTCGATCACCAGATCCGTCTTGAATTCAGCACACATGGGACATCATCGGACAACAGCTGTAGCCTCATCCACAACCAGCATTAACTGTCCCTGTATTGACCTACCAAGTTCAACAGATACGGAAGTCCATACTACAGCCGCGCGGGATTAGCGGAGCTGTCTAGGGCGCTGCAGTCATGGGCTGCGCGGCTGGTCCCCGCGGAGGTTCGAGTCCTCCCTCGGGCACGGGTGTGTGTGTGTTTGTCCTTAGGATACTTTAGGTTAAGTAGTGTGTAAGCTTAGGGACTGATGACTTTAGCAGTTAAGTCCCATAAGATTCCACACACATTTGAACATTATTTTCCACACTACAAATCGACATCGACCGCCTGTAAGACACAATACATGCCCGTATGCATGCTTGCGTTCAACATTCAGCGGCTAAACCACCTATTAATACGTCAGAATTTCAGATTTACAGTGACTCCTTTCACGCTTACACTAACCTGTGGTCTTGCAACATTAATCTCTTAAATTTGTTACCTAGACAAATGTGTTCTCGATATTTCATTACTCTACATTTTTGGTGTTGGGAATCTTTTTCCGTCAGTGTAGTTGTTCATGGCAATGTGAATAAATCGTGTTGAATTCTTCAGTGCTTTCGAGTCTTATAGTTTTCTCAATCTCGTAAGTTCATCGAACCATAAAAATGTGCGTTCAAATGTTATACATATAAACAGTAAATCTTAAATTGTGTATTACATGTTCTTATTTCGTAATTCAATGTAAGCTTTAGGACCGGTGTTAATTTCAGTTAAAACGTCCTAGTTGAGAGCCGTCCATAATACATAAAACTTGTAAAACTGTTTTTAATGATTCGTCTTCGACAGCGCGAATCGTCTTTGGAGGTAAAACGATAACAAGAGTTCGAGCGGCCTCCGAATTTATAAAGTCGCATAGAGGGTATCACCATTCATCACGTGCTGCCAGTTGCGCGTTTATCACTGGCTGGCGCCATCGGAATAAAAGTACCCAGTCGTCATTCTGCTGGCGCAAAATCGACAGCCACATTTGATGTAACTTATAACCTCCTTCCTCTCTTTCAAACTCATTGTGGTGTCCTTGATCACTGGCCTCTCTGCATGGTAATCCTCCATCTTTGCTAATATGCTTGATTAGGTGAACTGTATTTAGTCGCTTCGGTAGTTTTAAATGAAGGAGTGCTTTAAACTGGAATTATTCTCGCAGGTAACCTGTCATAAAATTTCTCACGTCACCACACCGCAGGCCCAGCCTAGGTGTCTGTAGGTCCTGAGACACCGTCCTACTGGATACCCATGTAACTGGCTGTGTAAGTCAGCTCAGGGATCACAAGAAGGCAACGGCGTTCCACCTCCAACAGGACCAAACCTAGTAAAACACTGTGGTGTGCTTCGGGTTGATGACAGCTTTCTATGCTTTTGTTATCCTGAATATGATTCATTTATCTATCGTATGGCAATACATATACAAATATTACAATTGACTACAACATCTCAACATTTAAACGCAGCTCTCCAGCACAAAATAACATAAATGGCAACAGCTGTATATGGGTGTGACGGCCTTTTATGTTTTCTGCCACACCACTCGTCATTGTCAGCAAATCTTCGAAAGGACCCTCAGAATTACGTGGAGGACATGTTGACACAGCATGAGCAACAATTCAAACAAATCGTGTTAATGAGTTTTGTTACGAAAAGTAAACGACAATACTTACCTCTGAATAATACACAGATGTGTCGCAAGCAAAGGGCGACAGACAAAATAAACAAGCTTCTTCAGTATATACAGTTCCTAATACGAGGGTAAGTCAATTATTATCCGCAAATACACTCCTGGAAATTGAAATAAGAACACCGTGAATTCATTGTCCCAGGAAGGGGAAACTTTATTGACACATTCCTGGGGTCAGATACATCACATGATCACTCTGACAGAACCACAGGCACATAGACACAGGCAACAGAGCATGCACAATGTCGGCACTAGTACAGTGTATATCCACCTTTCGCAGCAATGCAGGCTGCTATTCTCCCATGGAGACGATCGTAGAGATGCTGGATGTAGTCCTGTGGAACGGCTTGCCATGCCATTTCCACCTGGCGCCTCAGTTGGACCAGCGTTCGTGCTGGACGTGCAGACCGCGTGAGACGACGCTTCATCCAATCCCAAACATGCTCAATGGGGGACAGATCCGGAGATCTTGCTGGCCAGGGTAGTTGACTTGCACCTTCTAGAGCACGTTGGGTGCCACGGGATACATGCGGACGTGCATTGTCCTCTTGGAACAGCAAGTTCCCTTGCCGGTCTAGGAATGATAGAACGATGGGTTCGATGACGGTTTGGATGTACCGTGCACTATTCAGTGTCCCCTCGACGATCACCAGTGGTGTACGGCCAGTGTAGGAGATCGCTCCCCACACCATGATGCCGGGTGTTGGCCCTGTGTGCCTCGGTCGTATGCAGTCCTGATTGTGGCGCTCACCTGCACGGCGCCAAACACGCATACGACCATCACTGGCACCAAGGCAGAAGCGACTCTCATCGCTGAAGACGACACGTCTCCATTCGTCCCTCCATTCACGCCTGTCGCGACACCACTGGAGGCGGGCTGCACGATGTTGGGGCGTTAGCGGAAGACGGCCTAACGGTGTGCGGGACCGTAGCCCAGCTTCATGGAGACGGTTGCGAATGGTCCTCGCCGATACCCCAGGAGCAACAGTGTCCCTAATTTGCTGGGAAGTGGCGGTGCGGTCCCCTACGGCACTGCGTAGGATCCTACGGTCTTGGCGTGCATCCGTGCGTCGCTGCGGTCCGGTCCCAGGTCTACGGGCACGTGCACCTTCCGCCGACCACTGGCGACAACATCGATGTACTGTGGAGACGTCACGCCCCACGTGTTGAGCAATTCGGCGGCACGTCCACCCGGCCTCCCGCATGCCCACTATACGCCCTCGCTCAAAGTCCGTCAACTGCACATACGGTTCACGTCCACGCTGTCGCGGCATGCTACCAGTGTTAAAGACTGCGATGGAGCTCCGTATGCCACGGCAAACTGGCTGACACTGACGGCGGCGGTGCACAAATGCTGCGCAGCTAGCGCCATTCGACGGCCAACACCGCGGCTCCTGGTGTGTCCCCTGTGCCGTGCGTGTGATCATTGCTTGTACAGCCCTCTCGCAGTGTCCGGAGCAAGTATGGTGGGTCTGACACACCGGTGTCAATGTGTTCTTTTTCCATTTCCAGGAGTGTAGTTATAAAATTTTATTGTAATCAAATAGGAAACTTACAAAAACATGATTTTGCGACTTAGTTTCCTTGCGTTACAACGCACTTGGTCCATCGTTGTACAAGCTTCCTGATGTCCTCATAAAGAAGGTTCTCCGTTGAGCTGTGAGCCAGGAATGCACCGCTTCTTTCACTGCTTCGTCCGAGGCAAATCGACGGCTCCTTAAAGCCTGTTTGAAGGGACCAAACAACTGATAGTCAGAAGTGGAAAAATCGGGACTATATGGAGGATAACCCAGTACTTCAAATTTGAGTTTCTGGAGCGTTTCAGCAGTGTAGGCAGCAGTATGCGTGAAATAACACATCTTTTGACAGCAATCCTGCGCGTTTGTTTCGAATTGCAGGCTTTTGCCTGGCAGTAAGCATCTCACTGTAATGTACACTGTTTATCGTTGTGCCCCTTTCCCCATAATGTTCCAGTACTGGACCTTGTGCGTCCCAAAAAAAAAAAAAAAAAAAAAAAAAAAAAACAAAAAAAACGTGAGCAACAGCTTTGCTGCGGACGGTTGGGTCGAACTTTTTCTTGCACTGCGAATTTGGATGTCTCCATTCCATTCTCTGCCGTTTACTCTCCGGCTCTTAATGATGGATCCATGTTTCGTCACCAGTAGTGATAATGTCCAAGAAGTTGCCCCTTCGGTACCATAGCGATCTAAATGTTTTCTGCACATGTTCAAGTGCGTTTGATTATGCAACTGTGTGAGTTGTTTTGGGACCCATCTTGCACAAATTTTATGAAACCCAAGTCTTTTGTGGATGATTTAGTAGTCAGAACCGTGACTAATTTGATTCAGGTCACTACACTTGGAAGCTTCTCTTTGATTCGGCCGCGACCAGCCGGGAGCGGCGCTTATGTTCTCTTCGCATAGAGGCCGTTGCTGTCGTCTTGTCGTCCAGGAGAGTGGTCGGTCAGTGTTCTATTGGCTGACGTCTCCTTCGCAGCCATCTCTGCTCTCTCGTTCCCGACTGGCGTGCCGGCGCTTGACTTTACGCCGTAACAGTCCGAGGCTGGTCAAGCGTGCCGGCGCTTGACTTTATGTCGTAACAGTCCGAGGCTGGTCAAATACGAAACTGAAATTGTGTGCTGGTAGAGTACAGCCGGTCTAGCGCTATTCTCAACCACCAACGTTTACAGACGCAGAAGTGAAAACGAAAATATTCTTTCCACAGCTGCTAGCGTTTAACATTGGTTCACCCGAAGTACGCCCTCTAGTTGTTACAATTTTTACCAATAAAAGTTAACATTCCAAATTGTAACCACGTTCTCTTCACTTCTTTGTTGCAGGTATGTGGTGATGGGCCAAACGATTTCTGAAGGACACCTTGAAACATATTTTATGAACAGTATGTATGAAACTCTAATACGTGTTACTTTTCTGCACCAATATTAATTGCACAGCTTGCTATCAAAATATAGTGTATAGCTTCTAAACTGCATTTTCTTCGGCGTACATGTTTCAAGACAACTCTCCGTGTATCATTCAGCAATGCTGGTAACGTTCTCACACAGGTCTCTAAAATTGAGCAGCCCTGTAACAGTAATTCGCACATTCAGCGATAGAGACACATCATATCATTTTGTTGAAAAATTACTACAATGCGGACAATTTAAAAATCAAAACATTCAATGGAGGGTATCGGAAGATGAGTGCACAGAAACTACAAAACATACAGGAAATACCCGTATCAGTCGCTAGAGTTTCTCTCCAAGTTTTGAACTCACAGTTGCTCAATAAGTGGTACCATTTGTGATGGGGCAAAAGTCAATATGAATGGAAGAGCTCTGAAGTCTCTGGTATTCAGGAAGGTTAAATGGTAACAGTCCGCATTAAACAACTGGTCATAGAGTTGCCCTTCTGAAGACGCATGCTAAATCGACCCAATAATACTGAGTAAATGACCTTTGTCCATCTCATGACACATCGACCCCCATAGTGCTTCTATTATGGAACAACGCCACAATTTATATTATTACTCCAAACTTGGAGACCAGCTCTATCTACTTTTAAGTAATTTTTTTCTTTATCTTTCATAGATAGCTCTTCCACAATAGTTTTCTGAAAACACAGAGGGGCCGACCGCGGTGGCCACGTGGTTCTAGGCGCTGCAGTCCGGAACCGCGCGACTGCTACGGTCGCAGGTTCGAATCCTGCCTCGGGCATGGATGTGTGTGATGTTCTTAGGTTAGTTAGGTTTAAGTAGTTCTAAGTTCTAGGGGACTGATGACCTCAGATGTTAAGTCCCATAGTGCTCAGAGCCATTTGAACCATTTGAAAACACAGAGGTGCGTGTAAGCAAATCTGTATAAGATTTATTCTGTGTTTCTAATCGCTCTTTCGTTACATGCTACGTCTACCACAATGTATGAGCTTCACGAGTGACTAACATCAGCTTTTACAGGATTGACGAATTACTTTCTGTTGGTTTAACGACAAGTGTGTTTCTAATTTTGCATATTTTCGTTGCTCGTTGTCTTATAGCATTATTTCATGGAGCAAGGCACCAAAAATAAATAATATACTTTATTCATGAGAAACGCTGAGATAATGTTTGCTTCACGGAATATCATTACAAGCTCTGAAAAATCAAAGAACATCGAAGGCCTAGTGAGCGTCC
Organism: Schistocerca americana; assembly: GCF_021461395.2. Classification (NCBI taxonomy): domain Eukaryota; kingdom Metazoa; phylum Arthropoda; class Insecta; order Orthoptera; family Acrididae; genus Schistocerca; species Schistocerca americana. Next base: position 661,400,437 of record NC_060123.1, on the reverse strand, counting down.
GGATTCGAAATCGGCTATAAATAGCTACAGTGACGAGAGACCAGTCGTAGTTCGCAGTGTGGATGGAACTCAGACAGCGAATACACATAACAGCAAAACTCTCAGCACCTGAAGAAGACCCTTGTCGAAATGTTCTCCAGAAATGTGAAATCAACGACTCGGCTGGCCGCCCGGAAACACACCATTTACAGCTTTTCAGGTGTTGCATAGGTACACAACTGAAGTCGATGATTGCGTCGTCCATCTCGGCAGAAATACTGCAATTATGTAGGGACAGGACGACTTGTGTAGAAGCAATCAAACTCCGTTCTGACTAGAGAGCGGAGACTGGGGAGATAAATCTCGACTAATTAATTATTCCGAAGTTTAATCACGTGGACGAAGTTTAACCGCCCGGAGGCTATGGTCTGTAATTACTCGTGCGAACTCTAGTGTCTAGCAGAAATTACGCAGATATTTACTGTGCATTTCAAGCTGCGATGTCTCCATGTTCCGACGCTGGCGTCGTATTGACTCAGTGTCTTTAAGCTGACCTAAGGGCACATAATGACCACAGCTGGCGGGTGCCATGTTCAACCGCGGAATCGTTTATCTACACTGTGATCTTTCGGGTAGAGTCACATTCACAGCTGCAGTCTTCCATACATCCAGTTTTGCTCGTCTGAGGTTCACCCGTCTCTGCTGCCGTACGGCTATCAACACTAGATGATGTTTCACGCAACGGCCCCGTGACAATCGCTTGGAGAGAATTCCGTTGACCGTTTATGGATTACAGAGTAATGTACGATTTTATTAAAATCGTTGTATACAGACATACACAAAAGGAATGAAAATAATTTCACAGAGAATGGTACATTTAAGTGAACAAGTGTAATTGGAGCTGAGACAGGGCCAAGCTGATGAGCGGAAGTAAATGACTAATCATTCGCAAGGGGATCGTACCTACTCGCCATCACCCGTTTCGTTCACATTTATGGTGCTGGGCTTGGCCAGAAATGAACGTGACATTAGCGGGAGCTCCACATGGCCAAGCGTCTAGATAAAAATAGCACTTCAGGCATGGACCTGGCGAGGTGTGAGCCACTAATAACAGCGTTTTCTCCAGGCAGCGGTTGGGGCAGTTGATTGAGTGCAGAGGAGTAATCAAGGTCTCCTGGGATTGACATTTTTTTGTTATTTTCCGTTTTTCCTTTGCTTACACTGCAAATAAACCGACATAATGGTCAATAAATTGTATTAAGTGTGATGAAACACTGTGTGCAGGAGAATAAATTTCATCTGTTGACTGCCTCGTGGAGAGGTCAAGAAGAAGTCCGCAGTTATTGACCAGATTTTTGAGGACGATGGACTACTTTAGTGCAATATTAAAGTGATTTCCTCCTCCCCCACCAAATGCATACCGTTACTCCAACCCTGACACGTCTACTTTCATCATCAGCTAAAGAATTCGACAAAAAAGTTTCAAAATTGCTCTTACGTCGCCGGGAGAGAAAAAAATTCACATCCTGAGAAGACTGCCTAATAATACAATCCACATCACAAGCTATCATTGCCAATATTTTGCGCAATGGAGCGTTATGCATAATTCACTGCTAAACTATATGATGAGAGGGAACTTTTATGAAAATAAACCAAGTTCGTGGTTGCTTGATAGGTTCTCGGGACTTACGCCGGATAATATTGTAGAAGCCGCACAATATTTCAGCGAGACAACTGCCCGCCATCTTCAGGTGCTACTGTCGCGTCGCTGAGAAACGCGCCAATTTATATGCTGGCTTTCTAGAAAAGCGCAGGCGCCAGCGGGGCATAACGTCATCGAAGACCAATCGTAGACAGCGTCGAATACCAGAGTCCTCTGCTGGAGAAACGGGTCGCGGTCTGCGGAAGCGCGCCGCGGCGCGGGAAATGCGGCCGGGAACGACGGACCCCGTTCGCGCGCGCGAGGTGTTGGCGCCCGATTTAAGCATCTGCGCTAAGGCTTCCCATCTGCGTTGACTCGGTGCGGTTGCCAATCTGTGGCTGACGGTTCCTTAGTGCCGACAAGGCTGGTTCCCAGGCTTTGCTCAGGTGAAACCCTGTGTCTCTGTTTATTAGCTCACTGCTTATACGTATTTCGACCGCCTCTTTGATGATGCAGTATGTGGAAGCATGCGAGAGGATCTTGGTTTCTTCGTAATTCATGCCGTGTCCCGTGTCAAGGCAATGTTCAGCAACCGCAGATTTCTCTGGCCGACCCAACCTCGTGTGAAGTTTCTGTTCGTCGCATCTGTCTTTGACCGTACGACACGTCTGGCCAATATAAGATTTCCCACACTGGCACGGTATTTTGTATATTCCTGGTCTCCTCAGGCCGAGGTTGTCCTTAACAGAGCCCAGCATCGATTTCACTTTTGCTGGAGGCCGGAAAACACATTTAATACGGTGTTTCTTGAAAATTCTGCCCACCTTAAAAGACACGCCACCGACATACGGTAGAAAAACCAACCCTGTGGTGTTATCTGCTTCTTCAGGTTGTTCTTGAGGTTTGGAGCGTGCTGGTCGAAACGCGTTCCGGATCTCCTTCTCGGAGTACCCGTTCTGGGCAAATACAGAACGGAGATGGTTGAGCTCTGCCGATAAGCTGTCCTGATCTGAGATGGCTCTAGCCCTATGCACTAGCGTCCGTAATACACCGCTGCGCTGTGAGGGGTGATGACAGCTCGTAGCTTGTAAATACAAGTCTGTGTGCGTAGGCTTCCGGAACACACTGTGACCCAAGGAGCCGTCACCTTTTCTACGCACCAAAACATCCAGAAACGGGAGCTCACCATCTTTTTCTACCTCCATGGTAAAACAGATACTTGGATGGATGGAGTTCAAATGTTCCAGGAAAGAAGGAAGCGTTGCTGTCCCATGCGGCCATACCACAAACGTATCATCTACATATCTCCAAAAACATTTGGGTTTCAGAACCGCCGTCTGAAGTGCTTTGTCCTCGAAATCTTCCATAAAAAGGTTTGCTACTATGGGAGACAAAGGGCTACCCATAGCAACACCGTCAGTCTGCTCGAAATACTGGTTGTTAAATAAAAAATAAGTCGAGGTAAGCACATGTTTGAAAAGGTGTAAGACGTCCTCTTCCAGCTTGGCTCCTATAAGTTGTAATGAGTCCATCAGAGGCACCCGTGTGAACAAGGAAACCACATCGAAACTCACTAGTAAGTCTGTAGATTCAAGACGCAAGTTCTTCGTTCGCCGTATAAAATCTTCTGAGTTTCGAATATGGTGTTCACATTTCCCCACCATGGGACTCAGAAGAGAAGCCAGATGTTTAGCTAGATGGTATGTTGGGGCACCTATATTACTAACGATAGGGCGAAGCGGAACATTCTCCTTATGTATCTTAGGCAGGCCATAAAGTCGTGGCGGAACTGGCGCTCGTTCTCTTAAACTCTTCTTCAGATGGTCAGGAAGTTGGCTGGATTTGAGGAGAGCGGATGTTCTCCGTTGTACGGCATCCGTCGGATCTTTCTGGAGTCGACGATACGCTGTATCCTGTAGTAGGTCCATCATCTTGCCAGAATAAGATGTAGCAGGCATAAGAACAGTGGCGTTACCCTTGCCAGCTGGTAAAATTACTATATCATTGTCTTCTTTTAAAGAACGGAGCGCTCTTCTTTCTTCAGTGGTGACGTTCTGCTTGGGTGCAGGCATCCTGGTTATTGATCTACAAGCCTCTCGCCTTATTTCTTCAGCAGCGTCATTCGGAAGTTTTAAAACACCTTGTTCAACGGCACTGATGAACTCCTTGATGGGCAAGGTCTTGGGAGTAGGCGCAAAATTAAGTCCCTTTTCTAACACAGACATTGCAGCGTCACTCAGTGGTTTATCTGTGAGATTAAACACAGTCCGTCTGCTAAATTTCTCTTCTTGCAATGACCGGTGTGTAAGGCGTTGGAACTTAGAAGTTTGACGCGCTGTGATTTGCTGCCGCACCCAGTTCGTGGTTGTGCAGAAACTCAAAAATAAACATGAAATTCTGATGCGAGTGTAAGTTGCCGAGAAAATTAATGCTACCCTTTTTTTACGATGAATATTACTCCAACACATATAAGTTATCAATTACAAAATTTAAAAAAAATATTTAAATTTGTGAGGAATTCATCGTGTAAACCTCACAATCCCTTCCTCTAAATTTGTTTGCAAATCCAAACTTTTCTTTGCCTTTTGTTTTCATGCCTTTTTATGAAATTATTTATAAATACAATATATTGAGAATCATTTTATTGATTTTCAGTGTAAGAAACATAAAAATTGATAAAAAGAGATTTCCTAATCGAGATTCGTTCTTACGATTTTTCGAGGTTCCAATTTTAGTTTTCAAGAGATTCATCATAACTTCTTGTGGAATAAATTGTTAAATATTTGGTTATTCTTTGTTGTAGGCGGCTACTTTGCTGTCATTATTTATTTGTTGTATTCTCTTTAATACTAGTCAAAAAATCGAAGACCTTTTGTTTAGCCGACTGGGGCAAGTTGACGAAATCACCATCTATTGAGCACTGCTTATGTCTAAGCAGCTTCGGTCGTTAATACATTTAATTGTATTAAGGTATGATAGATCTAACCGTATGATCCTCTTGCGTTGATTGAGACTAATTTTACTACGATGGAAATCATAGATGGATCATGCCGAAACTGAAAGTACTCCTGCTCAGCCTGCAGCACTTACATCCCAATGCACAGAAACTCCTAACTAATCTTCTCATGTACATACGGTGGTTGTAATGAAAAAACGCGACCTCCAAACCAGTACCAAATTATTTGCAATTTTAAACCATTGCCTACAGAAGGACCATGAGTGGAAAAATGGAAACGTCTCATACACAAAGTGCAAATGTTCCAAAAGGCTCACCTGTAAAGTCGATGCTTACTGGTAAGGAAGGACACAATGGAACAAGAACATCTAAAACAACAAGAAAAAACTTCCAAAGAAAGAATAGTGCAGTGTTCTGCTTGTGATGGAAACGAAGCTGACCCTTCATCAGAAGACCGGCTAGAGCGTTGTAAATGCTCCAAATTTTGGGATGAACACTCGACAAAGCTTGAAGGAGGAGCATTTGTATCTGATTTTTGTTAGTTATAATCACTAATCTCAAGTTACGTGAATCCTCAGTGCAGTAACTCGTCAGTAAATACTATTCAGTTTCAAGTACAATGCAACGTTTCATGAATTAATGTACTGTACTGTACTATACGTTCTAAGAATAAAAAGGTATTCAACTTTTGTCAGTATAGTCACCATGTCCCGTAATCAAAGTCATCTATACACAGCAGTGGAACGAGATGGTACTTTTCTATTATCTTTTAAACAAGGCAAAATAATTACGATTGTTTGAGACAAGTATCTATACAGCAATGTACAATACGATATGTAACCAACACCAAGAAGGAGTTGTGCGAGATAAACTAAAGTTGACAGGCGTGTTTCTGCACCTGAAAGATTACGTCTGTTCAAATTTCGCGCCAGTCGCCTTACTATGAGGACGAATATCAGGTTTGCTTTAAATACGCACTGTAAAGGTCGTGAGCGTTAGTTACCTTTAAAATGGGACGTGGTGAGTCGGTGTTAGTCAAGAATGCCTTTAAGGCCACAAAGACGCCACTATCAGCTCCTCAGTTAGTTTGAACTAGGTCGTTTAATATGGCTTCGACATGCTGGATGTTCCTTGCGATGTGCTGCAGACAGGCTTGGCAGGAATAAGTCCAACGTACATGAATGCGGCAGTGGACACGGGAGACTGGGCCCCGCTCTGCCAAGTGACGCTACGGAGAGCCTATGGCGCAATGTACCGCACCTGCAGCAGCAATTCGAACTGCAGTTGGCACCACAGTCACATTAAGATCTGTTGTCTAATATTTATGAACGAACCACTAACTGACCACGAAGTATTCAAGGAACTGTGGATGAAGCCCGACCAACAGGCATTACATGCATTAATAAAAAATGATAGTGCATTGAGAATGGCTAGTTTCTAGCTGAAATCTGCGTGCAACAGCCGCTGAATGGAGGGTAACCTGATGACCACAAAGTTCTATTCTTATTCATTTAGAAACAGTGAACCAGCTATTAATGTAATTACATATATCTCTCATTACCACGCATGCCGCCTCTTAGCAAGCATCTCTGAAGGCGAGGCCAGTACCCATCCCTAACCACGGCTTGGAGGGCACGCATTACTATATGGCCAAACTACGGATTTTTCTCACGGAGGCAATTACAAAATGTTTTTTTCCCTTTTTCAGCTTTTAAACTACTAAACTAACGACACCATAATAAAAAGATATCCGACACCAGACACCCTTTATCTACTGCAAAAATGTTAAGGTGGAAGGCTAGGAAGAAGGGACACCTTTCACAGATAACTTATTCCACAGACCTCTCTCAGTCCTTGATTGCTCCAGCTGGGGCGACCTGCAGTCTTTTCTTTTCTCGCCTCTACAAGCCGATCGTCCTGCCCATCCACAATCAGCACTTGACGTTTCTCGGTGGGAGTCACATCCGGCCAATTTGTCACTAGAGGTTTTGCTTCCTGTGTGTGTTAAGAGCACACACGGCCTTTCTCGCCTAATTTTCACCAGGCTATAGCATCTCTCTTTGATAAAGTAGCTGCGCGTGGTCTGACACTCTCTCAGTTAAAAGTGCAAAATTTTTATATAATTCTGGATTACACAGTAATGTATCAGTGCCTCTTTCGGCCACGGCTTGAATCTCGCAGGAGACAACTGGTGCGAAGGTCGGGCGTCCCATAATAACGTACTCCGGGGAGCCCACCTCTTCGCTATGTTCACACGTCGCAGTCAGTCGTTTACCTACCCGATGTAAATGCAACGGGCAAATGCTTATACCTTATCCTTACTTATACAGAGGGCATAACGAACTGTCAATGGGCTACTTCAAGGACAGCTCCGAGCCAGACGCCCTGTAATATGCATTCCACTGACCCCAAACCACTGCCGTTTGAGACTTCAGTTCCGTCAAGCAAGAAGTCAGTAGATGGTGAGCTAGAGGTCTGTTTGCGTTTTCTGATGAAAGCCGGATCTGTATCTTGCCAGTGATTGCCGTATGTTGGTTACGAGGAAGGCAAGGAAAGGCTTGCAACCAACCCGTTCCAGCCTACACACACTGGACCTATACCTGGAGTTGTGTCTAGGGTAGGATTTCGTATGATAGCAGGAGCGCTCTCGTCGATGCCTGACGCACCCTGACTGCAAGTTTCTACGTCAGTTTGGTGATTTGTCCTGTCATGCTGCCTTTAATGAACAGCATTCCCGTCGGTGTTTTCCAACAGTATAGCGCTCGCACACATATCGCTGTCCTAAGCCAACGTGCTCTACAAAATGTCGACACATTGCCTTGACTTGCTCCATCAGCAGATCTGTTTACCGTCGAGCATGTGTGGGGCATCATCGGGCAACAACGCCAGCGCCATCCACAACCAGCATTAATCGTCCCTGTATTGACAGACCGAGTGCAACACGCGCGGAAGTCCATTCCACAAACTGACATCCGGCACCTGTACAACACAATGTACGTATCCTTGCATTCAACATTCTGGCAGTTACACTAGTTTAGTTATTAATGTACCAGCATTTGACATTACCAACTGCTTTTCTCGCGCTTATATTAACCTGTGATTATGCAACGTTAACCACTTAAATTTGTTAGCTAGACCAATGTATTCCAGAAATTTCATTGTTGTTGTTGTTGTGGTCTTCAGTCCTGAGACTGGTTTGATGCAGCTCTCCATGCTACTCTATCCTATGCAAGCTTCTTCATCTCCCAGTACCTACTGCAACCTACATCCTTCTGAATCTGATTAGTGTATCCATCTCTTGGTCTCCTTCTACGATTTTTACCCACCACGCTGCCCTCCAATTTGTGATCCCTTGATGCCTCAAAACATGTCCTACCAACCGATCCCTTCTTCTAGTCAAGTTGTGCCACAAACTTCTCTTCTCCCCAATCCTATTCAATACCTCCTCATTAGTTACGTGATCTACCCACCTTATCTTCAGCATTCTTCTGTAGCACCACATTTCGAAAGCTTCTATTCTCTTCTTGTCCAAACAAGTTATAGTCCATGTTTCACTTCCATACAGGGCTACACTCCATACAAATACTTTCAGAAACGACTTCCTGACACTTAAATCTATACTCGATGTTAACAAATTTCTCTTCTTCAGAAACGATTTCCTTGCCATTGCCAGACTACATTTTATATCCTCACTACTTCGACCATCATCAGTTATTTTACTCCCCAAATAGCAAAACTCCTTTACTACTTTAAGTGTCTCATTTCCTAATCTAATTCCAGCAGCATCACCCGATATAATTTGACTACATTCCATTATACTGGTTTTGCTTTTGTTGATGTTCATCTTATATCCTCCTTTCAAGACACTATCCATTCCGTTCAACTGCTCTTCCAAGTCCTTTGCTGTCTCTGACAGAATTACAATGTCATCGGCGAACCTCAAGGTTTTTATTTCTTCTCCATGAATTTTAATACCTACTCCGAATTTTTCTTTTGTTTCCTTCACTGCTTGCTCAATATACAGATTGAATAACATCGGGGAGAGGCTACAACCCTGTCTCACTCCCTCCCAACCACTGTTTCCCTTTCATGCCCCTCGACTCTTATAACTGCCATCTGGTTTCTGTACAAAATTGTAAATAGCCTTTCGCTCCCTGTATTTTACTCCTGCCACCTTCAGAATTTGAAAGAGAGTATTCCAGTTAACATTGTCAAAAGCTTTCTCTAAGTCTACAAATGTTAGAAACGTAGGTTTGCCTTTTCTTAATCTTTCTTCTAAGATAAGTCGTAAGGTTAGTATTGCCTCACGTGTTCCACCATTTCTAAGGAATCCAAACTGATCTTCCCCGAGGTCTGCTTCTACCAGTTTTTCCATTCGTCTGTAAAGAATTCGCGTTGATAAATTTCATTACTCTACATTAATTATTTATTGATATTTGGATTTTTTTTCGTCAGTATGTTACGACATCCAAGTAAACACAAATTTTGCCGCGCCGGATTAGTCGAGAAGTCTAAGGCGCTGGCTGCAGTCATGGACTGTCCGGCTGGTCCAGGCGGAGGTTGGAGTCCTCACTCGGGTATGGGTGTGTGTGTTTGTCCTTAGGATAATTTAGGTTAAGTAGTGTGGACTGATGACCTCAGCAGTTAAGTCCCACGCCGGCCGCGGTGGTCTCGTGGTTCTAGGCGCGCAGTCCGGAACCGTGCGACTGCTGCGGTCGCAGGTTCGAATCCTGCCTCGGGCATGGATGTGTGTGATGTCCTTAGGTTAGTTAGGTTTAAGTAGTTCTAAGTTCTAGGGGACTTATGACCACAGCAGTTGAGTCCCATAGTGCTCAGAGCCATTTGAACCAAGTTAGGTCCCATAACATTTCACACACACACACACACACACACACACACACACACACACACACACACACACACACACACACATTTGAAACACAAATTTTCTAAAAAGACAGATTTTATCAAAATTGAGCAACCGCTAACGTCGGCAACTTGCCCCCTTGTCTCCTACATTAATACGAGAGTAATCCCAAAAGTAAAGTGTCCTATTTTTTTGTAACTACTTATTCGTGTTTATTTCTAAAATGGTTTACATAAATTTACAGCTTCAACATTTAGCAATTTTATAACATAATTACCGCTTCTGTCTATGCATTTTTGAAGACGCTGTGGCACTTTTTGTTTGCCCATGTCATACCAGCTCGCCGCCATGCTGTTCAGAAAGTTATGAACCTTTTCTTTCACCTCTTCGTCGGAGCTGAATCGCCTTCCGGCCAAGTGTGTAAAGTAGTATGCCCAGGTTTCGTCACCCGTCACAACCGAGCCCAGAAAGTTGTCCTGTTCGGCTGCAAGACGGTGAAGAAAAGCGTGGGAAGCATCAGCTCATTGCCGCATATGGTCCTCAGTCAGCATGCGCGGCACCCATCTTGCGCACACCTTGCGGTTGTCTAATGTTCCCGTTAAGATTCTGTCAGCAGTGCTTCGGGGAACCTCAGAAACCAACGTGCAGAGATCATCCAGGGTGATTCGCCGATGCCGGCCGGGGTGGCCGAGCGGTTCTAGGCGCTTCAGTCCGGAACCGCGCTGCTGCTACGGTCGCAGGTTCGAATCCTGCCTCGGGCATGGATGTGTGTGATGTCCTTATGTTAGTTAGGTTTAAGTAGCTCTAAGTTCTAGGGGACTGATGACCTCAGAAGTTAAGTCCGATAGTGCTCAGAGCCATTTGAACCATTTGATTCGCCGATCTTCACGCATGCTTTGTTCAACCTTCAACACTAACTCCTCAGAAATTCAAACTCTCCACACCACTTACGAACATTTTTGACATCCATGCACGACTCACCATACACTACCGTGAATTGGGGTTTGGATTTCAATTGGCGCAGTGCCCTTTGCGTTCAGAAACCGAATAACTGCGAACAATTCGCACTTGGTGGTAACATCCAACGGGAGCTCCATTCTCAACGGCTGCCAAGCCAAGACTGAGAGGCTGAGTGCGGCGTGCCCATGTTTACACACAGCATGTGAAGCACTCTTCAAAAAAATGGTTCAAATGGCTCTGAGCACTATGGGACTCAACTGCTGTGGTCATAAGTCCCCTAGAACTTAGAACTACTTAAACCTAACTAACCTAAGGACATCACACACATCCATGCCCGAGCCAGGATTCGAACCTGCGACCGTAGCGGTCGTGCGGTTCCAGACTGTAGCGCCTTTAACCGCTCGGCCACTCCGGCCGGCGAAGCACTCTTCATAACAGTGTCATCAACTGCCACACAAACAGAGTTCTGTACTTATAAAAAAATAGGAGACCTTACTTTTGGTATTACCCTCGTATTTGAGTTCCTTTTGGACTTGAAATAATCCAAATTAAGGAACCTGTACCAATGCGCTTGAGAATGGAAATTAGTACCAGAGAAACTGATATTAATATATAAAAAGAAAATGAATTTCACCCTAGGGCTGAGGTTCCTAGAAAAGTTACGTTTTCCGTAAATTTGAACAAAGTGTAAAACCGAAATTGCAGAATCTGTTAGGAGTGGGTTACCTAACCCTTTCGCTGCTACAGATGTGCTCTTCACTTTCAGTACTGGGGCAGCTTTTATAATGGCCGTACTTCTCTCCCAGTACTTTACCCAATTTTTCGAAAATTATTACTGTTTCATGTCCTCACTCAACAAATCACTAAATTTCTTTCCTTTATTTGTCATACAAACTGCGCTGTTTCAAAATAAGTGCACTGCATAAAATTTTAAAGAGTTTGCAGAGGTAAAAGCATGCTGTGTAAACTTTGCATATGGTTGAGTTTAGCTCATACATTGCAGAGAAACAAATACATCGAAATTTTATTTCTGCGAAATTTTTTTAATGCGCGATGAAGATTGCGTGCGACAAGCCTATTCACGTGCTCGCCAATCGCGAAACATGTGGTCATAAAAATCTTCGTATCTCACGAACGGTTCAAAATACCGAAAGGAGATTTTCTGCAAATGCCAGCACGAAGTGAGGCACACATTATTTCGTTCTTTTGCTACTGCCTTTATCCCACGTTGTGCACAGGGTCGGCAGGGGTAAGTACGGAATTGACATGCTTAAATTTTAAGGGGTGGCCGGATGCCCTTTCTGCCGCCACCTCATACCCTCAGGACGGAAGTAATGTACCCCAGCTGTCTACATCTAGTGTAAATCGTGAAATAGTGTGAACGTGTTTGAAATGTCTCCGAGTCGTGGAACTGAGGCGGGACGTGGGGACCAGTCCGGTATTCACCTTGTAGGATGTGGAAAACCGCCTAAAAACCACATCCAGGCTAGCCGGCACACCGGCCGTCTTCGTTAATCCGACGGGCGGATTCGATCCGGGGCCGGCGCGGCTACCCAAGTCCAGGAAGCAGCGCGTTAGCGCTCTTTTTTTTATTTTTTATTATTAAGATCACTCTGTTAAAAGGAACATGTAGAGCATTTCATGGTATAGTTTGTGCATTATATATGGAGCGGTGAGAGAAACGTGAGGTTCATTATCAGCTGTCAAATGTGCACACCGACTGCACCCGGCACCTCCCAACTGCGTGGGGGGTCGAGGAAGACTGCCTGAAGATAATTGGCAAAGGTTTTCCGATAGTGAGACCATCTATGAACCTCATTGTGGGCTTGCTGCAAGAAATACCAAAAGTCGAGTCGCGACTTGGCAGCATCCCCATAGAGGTACGCGATCGTCCAACCTTTGACCCAGATGATCGAGTGTGATTTAGTCGCCGGAAAGTAGTCACTCTCCGGATGTAAGAAGGAAGCAGGTGTAATATGTTGCGGGGTCACACGGAGGTAGCAAGCCACCATCTGTCTTCCCAGGAGCCATACCTCCTCCACCGCAATACAAGTTAAGCGGTGATGGTCGTCATCCACTTGGCGACATTTCGGGCATAGGGGAGTGTCCACTAGTCCAATTGCATGGAGTCGTTGGTTGGTGTTGAACTTGCCACAGGTGACAGAGAACCACAGTGCCCGAACGAAGGTAGGAAGGAATTTTTGGTGCACATGTCTCCAAATCTTCGGCCAATGCAACTTGGGGTGTTTGAGTTCAATGACATTACGACTTATCCGTCGTAGGAGCCAAACATAAAAATCCTTCGCGCATGGTGGTCTCGTGCGCGGAAGCTCGTCTCTGATATAACTAAGTTCCACGATAAATGTTGATACATGCGCAAAATGTGACGTAATGTTGAGCACCGCCACCGGAGGTGTGAGGGACGCTGGAACTAGGAGATCCAGTAGGCGGGATGTAAGGGAATCACGCCCGCTACGCCATTGCTTGTACATCGTGGCTAGAAGGAGCGCCGTCGCTCGGCAGTGAACATTTGTAAGTCCGAGTCCCCCCTTGTCCGTAGGGAGCGTGAGCGTTGCGTATCGCACCTTGAGGGGCGATCCAATCATCACAAAATAGCCTAGTGCTGATTGAAGTCGACGTCCGAGCGTGAGTGGTAGGGGCAGGATCTGCGAAATATGCACCATTCGAGAAACCACATAAGTGTTCAGATATTCGACTCGCTGCAAAGGATCAAGGCGCCGTAGGGGATGTTGTCGGACCATGGTACGTGTTGTCTGTAAAATACGTCGGTAGTTAACTGCCGCAGTATGTTTTACAGATGAGGTAAAGTCTATGCCGAGATAGCGGAATCGTTGCACATAAGGAAACGGACTGATTTCTTCCGGCGTAAGGCCCCTTCCAACCGGCATTGCTGCCGATTTGTTCATGTTCACTGCACTACCCGCCGTCACACTGTGGTCCAACAACAGTTCAAGTACCGTCTTCACCTCTTTCTCAGAACGAACGAGCAGCAGGAGGTCGTCCGCATAGGCACGACATTTGAAGGTGTAGCCCCGCAGTTTCATCCCAGAAAGAGAATTTGTTAGCCTCCCAATTAATGGTTCCAACGCTATCGCGAACAGCAGCATCGAAAGAGGGCAGCCCTGGCGAATGGATCGTCGAATTTGAATGGGCCCTGCTATACGACCATTAACCTGTACGAAGGATTGTGCGCCCCCATAAATCCTTCTAATGAGACCAGTAAAACGGTCTGGAAATCCCATTTGTTCCAGTACAGCGTACAGATAGTTGTGGCGCACCTTATCAAAAGCACTGTCAAAATCAACCGCCACCATCGCCGCTTTAAGCCGGCACTCCTCTGCTAGCGCTATCACATCACGGCATTCGGCAGTAGCTGTTTGCACATTCACCGATCCACCCGGTGTCGTCTGTTCTGGAGAGAGAACGCTACGAATTAACATACGACATCGGGACGCTAGCAACCGTGCAAAGATCTTATAGTCGGCATTAAGCAGGGTGATGGGGCGATAATGTGTGACCGTAATTCCTGGCTTCGGTTTATGTACTGGCACCAACAGGCCTTCCATAAAAGCCGGTGGAATAGGCGCATCGGAATTTAACATCTCGTTGTACATTTCCGTCCATCGCGGTGCCATTTCGTTGCGAAATTCGCGATAAAATTCAGCAGGAAGTCCATCAATGCCTGGGGACCGATCCAACGCACCCTTTGCGATCGCATCATGTACTTCCGTACAGCTAATGGCTTCCAGTAAGGTTCCCGCGGCTTCCACCGTCAGTGTACGGGAGACGTGCGTGGCTATACGTTCGAGGTCATCGACAGGGGCTGTTTCTTCCCGATGGATGTGTTGGTAATGGTCGACGAATGCAGAGACAATGTCCGCTTGACGCGTCACTCTTCGGTCTTCGCGGGTAATTAATTCCTGTACCAAAACGCGTCGTCGGTGTTTTCGTTCATTCACGACGTGGTGCATGGAAGGAATCTCGTGCATTATCGTATCGTGACATCTGGCGCGCACCATGGTTCCCTGAAGATGTTTCCGAGCTAAAGCCACTAGTTTAGCTTTTATCCTTTTGCGTTCGATCCAGACGTCCTGTCCCGGTGGACCATCGTCCAGGTCGCGCAGTGCTGCAAAATAAAAGTCGGTCGTACGGCGGCGCCATTCTGCCATCTCCCTGCTATATGAGATGAACGTACGGCGAAGCGCCGGTTTAGCACAAGTCAGCCACCAATCAAGCTTCGTCGCATACCTTCCAACCCTTCGCTCGCACATCGTCCATGTCTCAAGGATCCGGTGACGGCATTCAGGATCATGTAGATGTTGAATGTTTAATTTCCACGGGGCCTTACTGTTCCACACGTCTCTACGGGGAAGAAGCACCGTACAGATGTAAGCGCTGTGATCTGAAAATGCCAATGGCCAGCGTTCCGCGTCCTGGACATCATTTGCATGAGCCCGCGAGATATAAATGCGATCTAACCTGCTCGCCGAATGACTGGTCACATAGGTGTATCCCGGTGCATCTCCATGTCGTAATTCCCACGTGTCACTAAGTACAAGGTCGTTGACAACGATTCGCAACTCCTGGCTGATGTTTGCTTGCGGCCATTGGTCTTTCTGGCTGAGAACGCAGTTGAAATCTCCACCAATTATTACACATTCATAACGTCCATGGAAAAGTGGGGCAATGTCTTCTGCATAAAATCGTGCCCTTTCCCGCCGCCGATTGTTTCCCGACGGTGCATAAAGATTGATTATGCGTGTCCCAAACGTCGTGAAAGCCATTCCCTTGGCCGACGGAAGGTAACACACGTTTTCCACTGAGAAGACATCTCGCACGTAAACTGCCACCCCACTCCCATTGTGATCTCCATGTGACGAATAGGATTGGTAGCCTGCGATGTATGGGAGTGCAGCTATGTGGACTTCCTGCAGCAAAGCAATATCCACATCAGATGCCCAAATCGTTTCCTTCAGTAGGTGTATTTTGGCCGGTGAACGCACGTCATTTATATTTAATGTCGCAATACGGTTCGCATGGCGTTGAATCCCACTCTGTCGACGCTCAAAAACATCTCCCTGCTTCGGCGCTGGGGGCTGAGTTAGAAGACGTTCTCTCGCCCCTCTCCCTTCACCTTCAGCAATTATTAGGCTGTCTTCGTGAGTGCCGGCTGCCTCTGTATGACGTCCGGCGCCTCCTCAATATCGTCATACCACATCTTTGCAGGCAGCGATATATTCGTGTCCATTGCCACATCATCTGCGTCTGGAGCGCCAACTGGTTGTGCTTCCTCTTCAGCATCACCACGTCCCGGTACCGGCAATGTGACAGACCGCTGCGGGTCTGATCGAACAGTTTCCATTGCCTCATCCTGTTTCGTAGAGGCTGTTGTGTCGTCTTGGTCCACAGGCACATCGTCGTCGGGGCAAGGGGAGCCACCCTAGGAGATGTCGTGCGACGACGCCGTTTCCTCCTTTTCGGGGAACGTTGTTTGCGTGATCTTCCGTCTGTGTCCTCAGATTGTAGGGAATCACGGTTGCCCGACAGAAAAGCATCCGTAGGAACTGGAAGTGTTTCGAGTCCCATCGTTAAACGTGGCGGGAGTTCGATCGAAACTAATGTTGTCGTCTCAGAGTGCGTTCCAGACGGAACAGCATCCGTAGTGGCTGGAACTGCTTCTTGTACTATCGGTGTGCTTGGTGGGAGTTCCGTCTTATCTGATGTTGTCGCCGTAGATTGTATGCTCGATGGAGCAGCATTCCCTGTCATCCCGACGGCTGCGACAAGGTTTTGGAGAGGGCCATCTTGATCTTCCACCGGGGCTGTGTCCTTTCGGTCATCAGCGGACGCAGTGAGGGCTTTGGCATAGGTGATCGGTAGTACTGTCATCGCCGGCGACGGCTCCCGCACATCTGAAGGCAGTTGCGTAATCCGCCGTTGCATACAGTTCGACCTGAGGTGTCCCTCCTGGCCACAGCCAGAACATGTACGTGGTTGACCATCGTAAATCACCACCGCCCGACAACCACCAATTGTCAGATAGGACGGTACATGTTTCTGAAGATCAATAGTGATCTGTCGCACTCCGTTAAGAACAGGGTACGTGGCGAATTGTGTCCAGCGTTCTGCTGTGTGACCATGTACTGTGCCGTATGGCTTAAAAGCCTCGATAACTTCGTCAGCCGGGAGCTCAAATGGCAGCTCAAACACACGTATTGTCCGTACACCCAGACCAGCATGTTCTACAGTTACCGTGCCGACATTCCCGTCACTATGGTAAAATCGGAGACCTGCTTTTGTCGCCTGTAGAATTCTCTCACACGCCGCGTCATTTACCATCTTAACATACACCGTGGGACTAACGATGGACAGGTGAATTCCAACAACATCGTTTGGCGGTATCTTGACGTCCTCTCGAATGAATCGTTCCACTGCTAAAGCCTTTGGTCGTTCGTAGTCTTTGCAGAAATTGAACGGCAATGTAGTTTTCCTGTACTTGTTCGCCATGATCGTTGTTACTAGCCCGCGCGCAGACTAAGTCCACAAGTAAACAAACACTCGCACTCGCCGCACAGGCGGAAGTATCGGACCTCCGCTTCGCACGGCCGCTGGCGCCGGAGTGGCGCACTCGGCTACCCTGGCGGGTGCAACGAGGCACATATGTTGCATGAGAAATACCAGGAACATTTTATTCCCCGAGATATGGAAATAACTCGCGTGCAACAGTGAGACTTCATAGCACAGAACGCATTCGGACATCCGTAGCAGAGAAGAGAAACACAAACGGAGCGCGTATACAAATCCAGCAGCACCTGGGAATGCTGTAGCAGGACTTGTATACATATCCGCAGCAGCGCGAGGGCTAACATGGGACTAAATTCTCCACATAATGCGTCTCACCTCGGAATATATCTGGACGGTTAGTTATTTGGCAGGTCATGAAACCCAACTCGATTCAAAGCGTTTGAAAGTACAGTGAGACGAGAATAACAGAGGTGCAGCGGACTGCGCGCTATGTGTGCCAGCGCTGACGTCGGCGGAGGGAACTGGTAAAGCAGTTGTCAATAGCGCAAAGATGAAAGCGGCGCCGGCTGCAGAATAATTCGGGCGCGGTCATAGGTGGCGCGTCGCGCCGCGTTCTATTTTGACAGGCGCGCCGCGGGCGCTGGGGCGTGCGGCCGCTGCTCTAAAAATTACGCGCCCTGGCGACCAGCCCTGCGAGGGCGGCGGCGCGTGAAGCCCAGGGAAGCCCTCAAAGGGCGCAGGGCGCAGGGCGCACCTGTTGATGGCTGGCGCGGCCTCACCAGCTAGGCCCACTGCCGCTGCCTGCCTACTGCACCTGTTGATGTACCGCCACTGTTTATTACCATACCACAGAAGTGATACTGAATTAAACTAAAGGAAGGAGAAAATATAAGAATACAGCAAATGAAGCAGGAGAGAGGGAATACAAATGTCTAAATGATGAGATGACAGGAAATGCAAAATGGCCGAACAGGAATGTCTAGAGGACAAATGGTAGCATATGCAAGCTTATTTCAGTAGGGGAAAGGCAAATACTACCTACAGGAAAATTAAAGACGCCTTTGGGAAAAAGAGAAGCAGATGTAAGAACATCAAGCACGCACCTGTCAGATGGAAACCAGTCCTTATCAAAGAGGGGAAAGCATTATATAGAGGCTCTATACAAGAGAGGGCAACGGCCTTGCCGCAGTGGATACACCGGTTCCCGAGAGATCACCGAAGTTATGCGCTGTCGGGGGTGGTCGGCACTTGGATGGGTGACCATCCAGGCCGCCATGCGCTGTTGCCATTTGTAGGGGTGCACTCAGCCGCGTGATGCCAATTGAGGATCTACTCGACCGAATAGTAGTGGCTTCGGTCAAGAACACTATCATAACGACCGGGAGAGCGGTGTGCTGACCACGCGCCACTCCTATCCGCATCCTCAGCTGAGGATGACACGGCGGTCGGATGGTCCCCATGGGCCACTTGTTGCCTGAAGACGGAGTGCTATACCAGAGAGATGAACTTGAAGGCAATATTATAGAAATGGAAAAGGACGTGGACTGAGATGAGAAGAATTCCACAGAGCACTGAAAGACATAAGACGAAATAAGGCCCCGGGAGTAGTCTGCATTCCGTCATAATTACAGATAGCCTTGGGAAGGCCAGCCATGACAAAACTCTTCCATCTGGGGCGCACGGTGTATGAGACAGAAGAAATACCCTCAGATTTCATGAATAATGTAATAATTCCACTTTCAAAGAATACAGATTTTGGCAGGTGTGAATATTACCGAACTACCAGTTTAATAAGTAATGGCCGCAAAATACTAACTCGAATTCTTTGTAGACGAATGGAACAACTGATAGAAGCAGGCCTCGGGGAAGATCGATTTGGATTTAGTAGAAATGTAGGAACACACGAAGCAGTACTGACCATACGACTTACCGTAGAAGACAGGATGAGGAAAGACAGATCTACCTTTATAGTATTGTTTACTTAGGGGAAGCTTTTGACAATGTTTAGTGGATTATTCTCTTCGAAATTCTGAAGGTAGCATGGGTAAAATAAAGGAATCGAAAGGCTATTTACAACGTGTAGTGAAACCAAACGGCAGTTACAACAGTTACAAGAGTCGAGGGTCATGAAAAGAGAAGCAGTGGTTGAGGAGGGAGACAGGGCTGTAGCCTGTCGCCGATGGTGTTCGTTCTGTATGTTTAGCAAGCAGCAAAGGAAACAAAAGACAAGTTGGAGTAGGAATTAAAGTTCAGGAAGAAGAAATAAAAACTTTGAAGTTTGCGATGGCATTGTAGTTATGTCAGAGACAGTAAAGGACTCGGAAAAGCAGTTGAAAGGAGTGGATAATGTCTTCATCAAAAGGAAAATAAGGATAATGTAATGTCGTTCCAATTAAATCAGGTGATGGTGAGGAAATCAGATTGGGAAACGGGACACTTATTACAGAAATAGCTGGACGGCCAAAGCAGAGAGGACATAAACTGAAGACTGGCAACAGCAAGAAAAGTGTTTCTGAAGAAGAGTAAATTGTTAACACCGAATATAGATTGAAGTGTTAGCAAGTCTTTTCGGAAAGTATATGTACGGAGTGTAGCCATATATGGAAGGTAAATACGGACGATAAACAGATTAGACAGGAAGAGAATGGAAGCATTTGAAATGTGGTGCTACAGAAGAATGCCGAAGATTAAATGGGTATATCACGTCACCAATGACGAGATACTGAATAGAATTGGGGAGAAAAGAAATTTGTGGCGCAGCCTGACTAGGTGGCATCGGTTGACTGGACACCTTTGGAGACATCAGGGAATTACCAATTTACTATTGGAGGGAACTGTGGGGGTGGGGGTGGGGGTAATTAGTGTAGAGGGAGACGTAGATATGAATACAGTAAGCAGATTCAGAAGGATGTATGATGCTGTAGTTTTCGGAGACGAAAAGGCGTGGACAGGATAGACCAGCATGGAAGGCTGCATCAAATAAGTATTCCGACTGATGATGACAACAGTAACAACCTACTGTTCTAATCTACTCAGCAAAAGTTCAGTATCCCATCCACACCCACGAACGTCTGTGGCCTTGGATTCAAGGGAAGCAGTCAATGAAAGAAAAAGCCTTAAATCACTTTACTGCGAAATAGAAACAAACAGTAAAAATATGTCACCCTATTCTGAAGAATCATCTATGCACATTTCTGTAGTATAAGGTTTGGTTTTAAGAGTTTGAAAAGCTGTTGTACTGTGCTTGCGTGTGCAGATTCAGTGAGCTGCGGAAAAGGGGGGAACTGATATCTGGTTTGTACTGCTCAAGCACAAACGATCTCCATTTAATCTCTATGCTCTGTCGGACAACAGATAATCCAACGTTCTGCATAAAAAGATGTTAACATCATCAGCAGTACCGAACAAACAAAGCTAAGAAAAGACATTTTAGTCAAATGTTTGATCTGAGCGAAAACAAAAAACAAGATTTGCTAGAAATGACACGATAGGTTTCCATCCGAACAGACAAATTTTTTGAAAATTTACCAGCTTGAGGTGTAGGTTTGGGAGAAACAAAAAAATGATTGGTTGAAATTAATTGGTTTGATTAAGAAAAATCAATTAGTAATATCAGGGGATACTTTTGCCCAAATTTTTATAGCCAAATGAAGAGTGGCAAATGGACAAATGTAAAGCACAGTTTTGGTGAAGAACTTGCTTGAAAGTAATCAGGGTAATTGAGAAAATCTCCATTAGTAATATGAGGTAAAATTGCAATATCTGGTGCTTACGTAAATAAAGTATAAAAATACGAAATCACAACATAAATAGAAACTTCTCTACCTTTTTTTGATCTGTGTAGTCTTAATGATATTACAATATAGATAGATATTTAAATATGTATCACGATTTCGCCAGCCTTTGTGGCCGAGCGGTTCTAGGCGCTTCAGTCCCGAACCGCACTGCTGCTACGATCGCAGGTTCTAATCCTGCCTCGGGCACGGATATTTGTGATGTCCTTAGGTTAGTTAGGTTTAGGTAGTTCTAAGTCTAGGGGACCGATGACCTCAGATGTTAAGTCCCATAGTGCTTAGACTCATCAGAACCACGATTTCCGAGCAGAACTTGAAAATATAAAATACTTAAAAAGCTGTTGAATATTTTGTGGACTGATTTGCCTAAATGTAGGAAACACGAAGGAGAAACATCTGACTCGCCTTTGAATGATGTTGAAAGTCATATACAGCAAATGAGGTATAAATTGAGAATTTAAAGTTCATAGTTTAATTCAGAACTTTAAAGAGTACTAGCGGAGGCGAATTGCACACATGACTGATGTGTGTCCATTTCAGCTGCTGTACGTGATTTCGACCATCATTTAAATGTGCATCAAATAATTATCTAACGTATTTTATTTCTCAGTGCTAGACAAATCATGTCATAAGACATTAGATCGTATTTTTTTTCTTCAATTATTTAAATACTGAAATTTTCACACTCCAGTGGCAATACGTTTTGATTAACTCTTCTGAAACAATGTTTACGTCTTAGGATAACTGACTGCACTAAACAGATCAAGAGAGGAACTGTTCTTTGTTAGCGAAAAGCAAGGTAACTGCTACACATCACCTCACCAGTGCTGTGCACAAATGTACTGAAATTCATCCACCGTATCTTGTGAGGAAGTAGTCTTTTGCGTCTGCCACTCGTGAGTGCCCAGGAAGAAGTTTGCGCGATGTGGCCAAGGGGCAGTATCAAACGAAAAGGTAAATGTTCGTGCCAGCCAATCAGGGATCAGTACCTTCTTACATGGTACTCAATTATATTAACAGCAGTTTTGAAAAAGTAATTAATCTCTCCAGACTACTTGATGGGAGACCAACTCTCTTTGCATACATCTTTTAATTTAGAAATTAGTTTTTGTATTAAAAATTGAATGTAAAGCTGTGATTTTGTGATTCAGTTTTTGGCGGAATCTGCTATTTTTTCAGGAAGTGAAGGCCGTCTGGACGGTCGGAGTCCCTCATTTGATCAACGGCTGTGTGTGGCACTGTCCTGCCGGCAACTTATGTCGTGCCACGTTCAACACTCCCATGAATACAGAGCTGCTGTGTTTCTCGAAACCTGATTGACTTTCTTTCCACTCCTGCATCTGCCCTGGGTCCGGTTATTAACATACTACTGCGAGTGCGGAAGACGTTGGTTGAATAAGCAACTTCCGCGCGTCGCGGCTGAATATATGGAGACGCAGGCATTAAAGCACCACTTGTGGAAGACTCCTCTCCTGTCGCACTACAACAGGCCATACGAAACCTCGACTCCGCAGATTGATGTCAGGACCAGTTTACCGTATTAATCCCAGGACCCAACTAACGCAACGGCAATGGAATTCCTGTCCCATAATACGATGCGTGTGTGCTTCAAACTGATGGGTCCAACTCCAGTGCAGGCACTGGTATTGATTATTGTGTACCCCAAACCAAGCAAAATGCCTACACAAGCTGAATCCACACTCCACTTGAACGACGCCCGAGCTCATTGACGTTATCACGTTTGGTTTGTGCGGTGCTCAACTGCGCGGTCATCAGCCCCCATACAAAGTCCCAATTTTTTCAACTGATCTGTTTTTTATGCAATCCAATCGAGCCACTGTCACAAATGATGATGGTGAAATGATGAGTGCAACAGAAATACACAGTCGCCAGGCAGAGAGAATCTCCAACCAGGCTGGGAATCGAACCCGGGACACGTGATCCAGAGGCAGCAACGCTAGCCACTAGACCACGAGCTGCGGACTCACTGCCATTATGAAAACACTACTGCTCGCACAGAAGTCCACAGCAGACACAATAGTCATCATCTCTATGTCAGTCCTACAGCTGATTAGAAACCATCAAAATAGTTGTACCAACCCGTTAGTTGTCGACGTTGTGTTCGGCTGTAGAGGAACTGGCGTAAAACTGTGATGGTATGGATGAAAGGCCACTCTGGGATCCCTGGAAATGAACAAATACGTACCTTATCAAAGCAGGCGTCTCTGCATGCAGTTATTGTATACGATAAACTTCTCACAAACATGATGCACAAACTTAGAAAGCGGTTGTCTTTGGCATGGTAAAAGGAATGGTCATGGACAGCTAAGATCAGAGGCAGTTTTTACCCACTGTTTCATCCCACTATTTCAAGTGTACCGTGGCATGGTATAATAAGTCCCAAACATCAAGCAGCTTCACGAGAATTATAGCACAGTTGATATTTAATCATTGGAAGTGTTACAGCCGTGAGCGACTGGTGAGCTATGCACAGCAGAGAATATTGATGCGAAGCCGCCAAGCAAGGAAGCTGCTGGAGGTACCGCTAGCAACGAACAGACAGGACAGACGAACGAGCAGGAGGCGGCAGACACTACGATTGACCAGGACACAACACGAAGCAAGCAACAGGTGATAAAAACAGTGACACAACAACAATGCTGTAACAACGACAGTACGTATATCAACACATGGAAATGGAATGTAGTACGGCCAAGATGCACATGCTAACTCCTTTATTGTAATTTCATCCCCCAGTCCCACATGGGCAGCAGAGGGCCAGCAGTGGCACAGTCCACCATTCTTCAGCCAAGTTGTCTTACAACTTACATAAAAAGAGGACATAAAATGGGAACATAAAAACACAGTAAATGGAGATGATAGGAGTTAAAATATATACTAATATGGGGACATGCACTGGGGCACTATTAAAATGTCGGCATAAAGTTAAATGTACACAGTTGGCTATTCGTTGTGCACTTAAAATCACCGGAGTCAAACACAATTTAAAAGTCGGCCACGGTATGAAAATCACACAGTGAGACACTTAAAAAAACCACAGGAAACGACGGAGCACGCACAAGGAATAAAAACTGCTGGGAAGGATCTGCTGAGAGACTGGGGGCTAGGGAGGAGGGAAAAAGAGGGGAGAAAGGTGTGACGGTGGCTGGGGAGGGGGCGGGGGTGTGATGAAGAGGAGAAAGGGAGCAGGAGCCATACCAAGAGGCAGGGGATGGGTGGGGCGGGAGATGAAGAGGGAAGACAAGGCAGGAGAGAGTGCAAGGACATGGGAGCACAGGAGAGGGAGGGGGTGTAGGAGAGGGTAGCCACTCACAGGAAGGGAGGGGGAGGAGAGAGAGTCCTGATGAGGAGTGAGGATGAAGGGGGGTTAGAGTTGGTAGGTGAGGTAGATGTCAGGTCGAAGCTCATCATATGAGGTAGGTGCTGGAATTTGCAGTTGGAAAGGAGGTTGGAGTGTGTGGAGATGGAGAGAGGGTGGGATACAACGATAAAGGCGCGGCAATAGGCTGGGGTTGGAGAAGGAGGGGACACCAGGAGGTGGTGATAGGGGGGGGGGGGGGGAATGGGGTCAGCAGACGATATACAGGGTGTGGATGTGATGTGATAGTCGAAGGTGGGGGAAGTGGATGTCCCAGAGGATGCGCATGGGGGACGAGGTGGATACAGAAGGCGAGGGGGAGTGCATGGTGTTCTAGGATTTAGAGGGCTTTATAGAATCTGGAGACGGGTGGAAATCCAGGGACGCTGGCATAACAAACGATGGGTCGGATCAAGGATTTGTAGGTTTCAAGGATGGTGGAAGAATGCAATCTACACGTCTGGCTGGACACGAGTTTCAGGAGGCAGAGTCTTTTGTGGGCTTGTGTTGGATTGTAAGGAGGAGGGGAGTCCAGGTGAAGTGGCGGTCAAGGGTGAGACCAAGGTATTTTAGGGTAGGAGTGTGGTGGATAGGATGACCATAAATGGTTAGATAGAAATCATAGGGACGGAAGGAAAGGGTAGTGCAGCTTATGATGATTGCCTGGATCTTCGAGGGATTGATACGAAGGAACCACTTGTTGCACCAAGCAGTGAACTCGTCTAGGTGGGTTTCGAGGGTGCTGGAGTAGCGTCGCTTGGCCGCCTAAATACATGACCACGGGAAGCCCGATTGGCCGCGGATTTCACGTGGTACGGAAAACGAGCGCGCGCCGGAGCACGGAGACCCCTAGTGGGTATCCAGGTCCATACACTCTGGCGCGCATTCAACTTCCCGCCTTCCAACACCAGAGAAACACATCTATCGGGTCAGCCTAAGTGTTGTGTTTATGGGTTTCTGGAGAGGTGGCATATCCAAACCGTATACACTACTGGCCATTAAAATTGCTACACCAATAAATAATGCAGACGATAACCGGTTATTCATTGGACAAATATATTATATTAGAACTGACATGTGATTACAAAAGTATTGACTGGCGTATTGTGACGAGGCAGTTGCTCAGCCACCATTGACCAGACGTTTTCAATTGGTGAGAGATCTGGAGAATGTGCTGGCCAGGGCAGCAGTCGAGCATTTTCTGTATCCAGAAAGGCCCGTACAGGACCTGCAACATGCGGTCGTGCATTATCCTGCTGAAATGTAGGGTTTCACAGGGATCGAATGAAGGATAGAACCACGGGCCGTAGCACATCTGAAATGTAACGTCCACGGTCCAAAGTGGCGTCAATGAGAACAAGAGGTGACCGAGACGTGTAACCAAGGGCACACCATACCATCACATCGGGTGATATGCCAGTATGGCGATGACGAATACACGCTCCCAATGTGCGTTCACCGCGATGTCATCAAACACGGATGCGACCCTCATGATGCTGTAAACATATCCTGGATTCTTCCGAAAAACTGACGTTTTGCCATTCGTGCACCCAAGTTCGTCGTTGAGTACACCATCGCAGGCGCTCCTGTCTGTGATGCAGCGTGAAGGACAACCGCAGCCATGGTCTCCGAACTGATAGTCCATGCTGCTGCAAACGTCGTCGAACTGTTCGTGCAGATGGTTGTTGTCTTGCAAACGTCTCCATCTGTTGACTCAGGGATCGAGACGTGGCTGCACGATTCGTTACAGCCATGCGGATAAGATGCCTGTCATCTCGACTGCTAGTGATACGAGGCCGTTGGGATCCACCACGGCGTTCCGTATTACCCTCCTGAACCCACCGATTCCATATTCTGCTACCAGTCATTGGATCTCGACCAACGCGAGCAGATATGTCGCGATACGATAAACCGCAGTCGCGATAGGCTACAATCCGACCTTTATCAAAGTCGGAAACGTGATGGTACGCATTTCTCCTCCTTACACGAGGCATCACAACAACGTTTCACCAGGCAACGCCGGTCAACTGCTGTTTGTGTGTGAGAATTCGGATGGAAACTTTCCTCATGTCAGCACGCTGTAGGTGTCGCTACAGTCGCCAACCTTGCGTGAATGCTCTGAAAAGCTAATCATTTGCATATCACAGCATCTTCGTCCTGTCGGTTAAATTTCACGTCTGTAGCACGTCACCTTCGTGGTGTAGCAATTTTAATGGCTAGTAGTGTATTTCTATGATGTCCTAAGGCACATATCACAGAAACGTCCTTGCAATTAATCGTCAGGTTCTTGGTCATCAGTTCCCGAGCACCATCGAAACCTTGTTACCATCCGACGATGTTGCAATGTATAAGCTACTAAACGGATTCGTCAACAGTGCCAACATCAGGATATAAATCCTTGCGCTGCTAATCTAATGCTCCTGGTACTTAGGATACCAGGGAAGACCAAAGCTCAATTAACTACGTCCTCAACTGCTACTCTGCAGAATATGGAACGCTCTGCCTCTAAATGTATGTAAGTATATACCTCCTAGGTGTGCGTGCCTCAGTAGTGGTGTATCTGAACGTGTGGCTGAAAAACAGTACTCTGTTTCTTGCAAACTGTTCTGTTCTTTCTTAATAGTGCATACAGACCTGCAAAGAGGTTCAGTTCTCTATCCACATGGTTAAACAATTTTCACAGGACATACCTGTACAAAGAAATTTTAATTTTGCTTTAGATATACAGTCATTACAGTAGACTGAATTTGGAATATCCCAAATGTGCTCCAACGGTGATTTATTATTCCTTATTGTGTTATCAGTACGATATTTTAGTATACCAGGACTGTGTATCCTGTGCTCAATTTTAATCTTTTTTACTCTTTTCCGTATACACCGATTGGAAATCTTGTTTTATGTCGAATCAGTCCTTTACTAATTCTATGTTACGACATAGAGTAACATCTACCATGAATTGTCAGACACAGTTTCCTGTGCTTGGATGACTATAAGGTCGCATTCCTAAAGCCCTCACGTCATTTTGGAGTGCCAACTAACACTTTCCTTGACACTAAGCTTGTTGTATTTTCTATACACTCAAGAGCCAAAGAAACAGATATAGGCATGCGTGTTCAAATACAGTGATATGTAAACAGGCGGAATACGGCGCTGCGGTCGGCAACCATTGTGTAAGGCAACAAGTGTGTCTGGAGCTGTTCTTAGATCGGTTACTGCTGCTACAATGGCAGCTTATCTAGATTTAAGTGAGTTTGAACGTTGTGCGTTATTCGGCGCATGAGCGATGGGACACAGCGTCTCCCAGGTGGCGATGAAGTGGGGATTATCCCGTACGACTATTTTACAAGAGTACCCTGAATGTCAGGAATCCGGTGAAACACCTAATCTGCGACATCTCTGTGGCCTGAAAAAGACCCTACAAGAACGCATCTAACAATGACTGAAGAGAAGCGTTCAACATGACTAAAGTGCAACTCTTCATGAAATTGGTGCAGATTTCAGTGCTGGACCATCAACAAGATTCAACGTGCGAACCATTCAACGAAACATCGTCGATATAGGCTTTCGGAGACGAAGGCTCACTCATGTACCTTTGACGACTGCACGACACAAAGTTTTCCACCTCGCCTGGGCACGTCAACACCGACATTGGACTGTTGAAACATGTTGCCTGGTCATACGAGTCTCGTTTCAACTAGTATCGAGCGGATGGACGTGTACAACCTCATGTATCCACTGTTCAAGCTGGTGGAGGCTGTGTAATGGTGTGGGGCATGTGCAGTTGGAGTGAGATGGGCCCCTGATACGTCTAGATACGAGTCTGACAGGTGACACGCACGTAAGCATCCTGTCAGACCATATGCATCGATTCATGTCCATTGTGCATTAAGATGTACTTGGGCAATTCCAGAAAGACAGTGCGACACCCACACGTCCAGAATTGCTACAGAGTGGCACCAAGAACAGTCTTCTGGGTTTAAACTCTTCCGCCGGCCTCCAAACTGCCCAGACATGAACATTATTGAGCATATCTGGGATGCCTTGCAACGTGCTGTTCAGGAGAGATCTCCGCCCCTTCGAGTTCTTACGGATTTATGGACAGCCCTGCAGGATTCATGGTGTCAGTTCCTTCCAGCAATACTTCAGAGATTAGTCGCGTCGATACCACGTCCTGTTGCAGCACTTCTGCGTGCTCACGGAGGCCCTGCGCGATATTAGGCAGGTGTACCAGTTTCTTTGGCTTTTCAGTTTACATGCACTCCGTTCCACTACAACATCAGACAAATCAAGATTGTGTAATACCCAGTCCCGTGTTGTTCCACTCCATGCTTTGCTGTGGTCTGCATCCTCCTGGGCAAGGAGAGTAAAAAGTAGCTGACACATTTCTCCTCATGCCTGTCCCACTCGTTGACTGTGGACGTCATGAGGTCACCTAGTATCTGAGAAGATTTCGTCCGATAACGCATTAAAAATTCGAGCTGGCCCCAACCACGCTCTTCTTCATGTCAGCGGGTAACACATGCCGTTTCATTAGGTTGATACGTGTATACAGCTTCGAGGTGATGTGCTCTTGAAATTTCGCGGAGCTGTAGTGCTGGACGTCGACTGCACAACGCCCAAATTAACCTCGATAGTAACAAGTAGCCCCTGACATTCATAGATGAAACGGCCCAAAACGTGCCATCTTCCACAACTGACTTCGTGGAACTGCAAGCCCGGCAAGTGTATTGTTGTCTGACCTTCACAATCTTCTTTGATGGTCATCGTATTATGTTGATAGGAGTTCAATTTCATAAGTCTATCTCTTTCTTCAAAAGTTATTTTACATTCTAGGTACTGGAACTGGGTCTCCTGTCCTATTATTATGCCGTTGATGATCATCTTGTTCTTTATGTGGTATTTTCCTAAGAAGAACATTGTTTTTGTTGTTTATATCTTTAAGTTATAGCATAGACTTACAGTGTTCAATTTATGTAACACTATTTGCTACTAGTGTTCACTGTCCTGTGTGATTACCTGTTTGTTGGTATAAAGAATCGTATTTAGGAATATGTTCCTATTCTTATACCTCTGGGTTTTCTGTCATTCATCCATTCCCTGGGCAGATCATCGATGTAGATAGTCAACAATGTAGGTGTGTAGACGTTACCTTACTTCCCGGTTTCTCTATTTCTGGTGTCAGATCTTCACCAGTACCTATTCTGTTTTGGACTTTTTGTATAAACCTTGTTATACTTCGATCAGATTTCTGGGGAAACCTCATTTCTCCCTCATTGACACAGAGCTTTTTTCTGTGGATGCTGTCAAGTGCCTTTTTAAAGTCGATAAATGCTAGCTGTGCCTTCAAATTAAATTTTCATCTTTTTTATCTTCGTTTATGGGAGCCTGCTTTTTGTTGTAGTGAAATTGAATCAGGAATATTTCGAAACCTTTCATTAATAATTTTGCAATAGGTTTTATATGGAGTGTTCAGAAGATTGATTACCCTGTCATTAATTGTGTTACTTCTGTCTCCTTCTTTAAACAGTGAAATAACGTGAGTGCATCTCTATTCTTCGGTATTTCACCTGTATGTCAACACGTTATTTAGATGGAGAATTTCGAATTCCAGAGATATTCCACTATACATGATACTTAATCCATGTGCTTTCTAATTTTTTTGTTTTCTTGACGCCTGTTTGATTGCTGCCAAATATATCAAATCTGACCATTCTCTCGCACTGGCTCTTCTCTAACCGGATTGTACCATAATTTCATGACATGATTTATTCGGTTTTCTGAAGGACTGATATTTATATCTGCAGTATTTTTGTCTGTTCTTTGTAACTGTCTGATAAGTATAAATGTTACCTGATCAGTATAAAAGTTATTCCTGTATGTTATGTGCAATTCCACTTATAAATCTATGACAAGATGATCTCTGTACTTGTCTAACTACCATCTTGGTTTCATTTCCGATTTCATTATATTTTTCTCTAGCTTCTTCAGTCTGTAATACCTCCTGAAACGCTTAATTATACATTTCTATGGCTTCTTCTGTCTCTTTGTTCCAAGCCTTAAGTCCCCTTTTTCTATTAATTTTGGGTTTTTCACCTAGTAGTTCTTTAGTGACCCGCATTACGGTATTTTTAACGTTTATCCACTCTTCAGTTAGATTTTCGCTTGGAGGCATATTTTGGAGTACATTAGAAAGAGTGAACTGAACCTGATTCGCTATCCTCTTTTCTTGGAGAAGATGCACTTTAAAATATTTTTTTTGTTTTGTTTTTGGAAAGGTGTGGTACTTTAATTTTTCCTGTTTTACTTCTTTCATCTTTCCCATATCTGGATTTTTCATTTAAGAAGACAGTGCTCCGCTCTCACGTTTATCCCCCGACATACGTGCGTGTCTGTCACCATTCAAAACTAGATTTTTATGTACCATTGCGTAAGCAATAAAATGTCTGTGCCGGCTGGTGTGGCAGAGCTGTTCTAGGCGCTTCAGCCTAGAACCGCGCGACCGCTACGGTCGCAGGCTCGAATCCTGCCTCGGGCATGGATGTGTGTAATGTCCTTATTTTAGTTAGGTTTAAGTAGTTCTATGTTCTAGGGGACTGATGATCTCAGATGTTAAGTCCCATAGTGCTCAGAGGCATTTGAAAACGTCTGTGGCCTCTTGCAGATAGGTTACTTTTAGTTCATTAAAGGCGACAGATTCTTTCAGTTTTATTCCATTGTTGCTAATGGTATCTCCTCCATTGTTGCAGATCAGCTAGCGGATGAGTTCCTTACCTACTCTAGCATTTAGGCCTCCCGCAGGATGGCAAGGTCAGTTGGTTGGTTGGTTGATTGATTTGGGCGTAGGGGACCAAACAGTGAGGAACCATGACGGCTGCCTGAAGTGATTAACGGAAATCACAGAAACCCTTTGTCAGGTCCTCCCGAATGCGAGACCAATGCGGTAACCACTGCACCACCTCGTTCGGTGACAAGTTCCCCGTTGTTTATTTTACTCAGCTGTCTCCGTTAGTCGTCACAGTACACATCTGTTTCTTCATTCTTTCTCTCCAATGGTGCGTAGGTTTCTTTAACTGTTAAATGTTCTCTATCGCATTTTAGTCTCACTGTGATTGTCATTTCACTTAACAATGCATGCTACCGTATATTTTTTCCAATTTTCTATTTATAAATATTTCCACGCCACTACATGCACTTTGCGTAGATGCTTCTCCACTGTATGAAAACCAGCAGTTAACCGAATGGGACGGAAATAAGTGAGTGTGATGTACATGTACAGACAAACAAATGATTGCAAATCAGAAAAATTGAACGATTTACTCGGGATAAAAAGCTGCGCAAATTGAGCAACTCAGCAACTCATTGGTCCATCTCTGGCCCTTCTGCAAGACGTTATTCGGCTTGTCATTGATTGATAAACTTATTGGATGTCCTCCAAAGGGATACCGTGCCAAACTCAGTCCAACTGGAGCGTTAGCTGTCAAAATCCCGAACTGGTTGGAGGCCCCTTCCAATCATGCTTCAAAGCTTGTAAATTGGTGAGAGATCCAGAGACCTTCCTGGCCAAGGCAGGGTGTGGAGAGCATGAAAATAAGCAGTAGAAACTCTCGCCGTGCGGACGGGCATTGTCTTGCTGGAACGTAAGCTGAGGATCGCATTCCATGATGGGTAACAAAATCGGGCGTAGAATATCGTCGACGTACCTTTGTGCTGTAAAGGTGCAGCGGCTCACAACCGAAGGTGTTCTGCCGTGATACGAAAAGGTACTCCAGACCATCAACCATTACTCCTGGCTGTTGCGCTGTATGGCAGACGACAGGTTGGTATTCCACCGGTGACTGGGGTGCTTCCAGACGAATCTTTGCTCCTCATCTGTGCTTTGTTCGAAGCGGCCTCATCCATGCTTTGTTCGAAGCGGGCCTCGTCACTGAGAACAATGCTCCTTCAAACCATGAGGTTCCAGGCGGAAGAATGTCTGGAGATGCCTCAGACAGTGTTGGGATACCAACTTGTCTGTTGCTGCCCATACAACCCGACAACGAGGAGTTTTCCTAGCAGGACCCCTTTGGTTGTTATCCGCGGCACTCTGAGCACAGTGGTACGTCGACGGTATTTCACACCCTATTCTGTCGCCCTTCGTGGTATGATATCTTGGGCTTACATTTCTACGAATTAATGCCCGCCCGCGCATGGCGAAAGTTTCATCTGCTTGTTTTCGTACTCGCCAAACTCGACCTTGGCCAGCGAATTCGCCAAATATCTCGCCAACTGAGAACGTTTGGAGCATTATGCACCATCTAAAGTGACAGTTGGACAGAATTTGACACGATATCTCTTAGGAGGACATCCAGCAAGCCTACCAGCCAATCAATCACTCAATAAAATGTTCAAATGTGTGTGAAATCTTAAGGGACTTAATTGCTAAGGTCATCAGTCCCTAAGCTTACACACTACTTAAATTATCCTAAGGAGAAACACACACACCCATGCCCGAAAGAGGACTCGAACCTCCGCTGGGACCAGCCACACAGTCCATGATCAATTAATCAGTGCCAAGCCGAATAACTGCTTGCATGAGGGCCAGAGGTGGATGAACACACTATTGACTGGCTCAGTTTATGAAACTCTTTCTCTTGAATAAATCGTTCAATTTTTCTGATATGTCTGTAGGTGGACATCACATCTACCAATTTTCGTTCTATTTGGATAATACCTTCACGGTGCTTCTAATTTTGCTTTTTAAGGTATTTGGTTTCTGTAATGAGTTTCTTTCTTTCTTTCTTTCTTCCTTTCTTTCACTGGGTCCACGTCCCGCGCTGACGCAGGGTCGGCATTGTTAGGAACGGATTTGGCATGGTTAGTGGAAAGGGGTGGCCGGATGCCCTTCCTGCCGCCACCCCACACCCCCTGGAACGGAATTAGTGTACTCTGACGTGTTCGTCGAGTGTAATTAATGGAATAGTGCGAGCGTGTTCAGATCTCTGCGAGTCGTGGAACTGAGGCGGAACGTGGGGACCAGCGCGGTATTCACTTAGCGGGATGTGGAAAACCGCCTAAAAACCACATCCAGGCTGGCCGGCACACAGACCGACGACTGTAGTCCGCCGGGCGGATTCGATCTGGGGCCGGTGCGCCTACCCGAGTCCAGGAAGCAGCGCATTAGCGCTCTCGGCTAACCTGGCGGGTCTGGTTTCTGTAATGACTGCTATATTGATATTGCGGCCTTCCAGGTATTTTCTTAATCTGGGTTTCATGTATCTGCAGACCTTGAACTTTTCATGTGACAGCGTTGATGAGTATGTCTTTTATTCTGTGACGTGTGACCATTTCCTTGAAGCATTCGATATGCGCAGTTCATTGAGCATATCGTTGCCTGTGTTTGTTTTTCGATTCGCGACAGTCCCTGGACACTATACATAAGATAATGACGACTTCCCCTAGCTCTGGACTTTGCTTGTGGTTAGCAGTCCAGTTTGAAAACTTCGCCGTCATCAACGACAGGAACTGTCTGTTTTTTCCAGTAATCTCTGCGTCACTGCAACTGCATGTTTACCTACGCCGAGCAGAATAGAAAACAGACATGCAGCCAAACAAGGGGGAAGCGATACGCAGTTTTCCTTCTGAAGTCATGAAATCATTAGAGGAAGTGGGAACCAAACGATTATCCTCAGAATTGTGTAGAATCTATGAGGCTGGAGGTAATACCATCGAACTTCCTGAAGAATATCATCCCCACAATCTCTACGATACAAATAAAAAGATAAATGCGAGGATTTGCGTGGAGTCAGTTTCACAGCTCATGCATCAGAATTACTGCCCAGATTAAAACAGTAATCCGCGACTTACGCTGTCGCGTTTTACGCAAACCGGAGTTACGCGTTTCGTCTGTGAAAGAGCCGCGCGCCTCTGTTCGCCCACTCCGCCCATACATTGTTCGGTTTAAAACCGGTCCGGATGTGTTTAGTGGGGAATCGCTTTATCCACGGGTGTAGCTTTACTGATATATAATACCTTATCGAAACGAAGCAAAACTGATTTAGTTGCATCCAGCAAGAAAAGAAAAAGCTTACTATCATAGTTTTCGAAACCAAAAATTCAGAATTGTGAATTGGCAGAGAAATTTGATCTACCGTAATGAATAGTCAGAACAGTTATGAAACTTAGAGAAAAAATACTCGGATCTTTGCCAAACGCACAGTTTCTGAATTCAAATGTAATTCATCGACGTTATGGTTTCATCTGCCGTACGGAAACTGTACTAAAATTATGGTGTAATAAGCGGGTAAGACAAAAACTGTCCTGTTGATGTAACGATACAAGTATCATTACAACCATAAGTATAAAGTTCCAACCATATAAATTTTTCCGTGATAACATGGTATTGAGACCGTTGGCAACACTTACCTACTTGTCTGCTCTCATGAGTGAAGAGGCATGTCACAGAGCACACGTAGCTATATGTATGTGCCATCTAGCGCATGTAACGAGAACTAATGTTGTGATGTGATTGTAACATGCTTCCGCCTCGCGGCTAATGTTGCAAATAATGGTGCTGTAGACGATCATAAACCATGTTTGTGAAATGTTAAAATGTGTATTGTTTGATTTATTTTTTTAAAAGCATCATGTTATTAAGATTACTGTGATGTTACGTTTTTATAATTTTAAGGAGAGATGGCCTGAGTGTTAATGAATATTCTGTAGGGAAATCCCCGTAGATGTATTGCTGCGGCCATACACCATCTTTTTCATAACTGTAGTTCGACTACAGTACAATATGGCGAGCCTAGTTCGGGACTGGTGACGTGAAGACGTAATGTGTGTGTGTGTGTGTGTGTGCGTGTGTGTGTGTGTGTGTGTGTGTGTGTGTGTGTGTGCGTGGTGTTAACTGAGCTAACTATCAACGAGGGCCTCGGAAGATAATGTGTGTCTTTATCTAAGAAGAAATATACTCTGTTTTGTTACTAAGTAAATGTCAGATATGTTTAGCAGTCTTGGGCTTTGCAAAACTTAGAGATACATGATACCGGCTATTCGTACAAAGGAGGAATCAATATTATTCATAGCCACAAAAGTGTACACTGTGAATGGCATTTTATAATAGCACTTTCGTAGAGGCCTTGCCGTAGCTCACCATAGAAGTTTATCTTTGTATGCTCTCTTGTGTAATTCCGGCTTCATACACGGAAGCCGTATTTGAGTTGTGAAAGCCATGCTCTATTCTGATTTTCAAGTTGCGTAATATTACCTGAATTATTCTTAAAGCTTTTAATGATGTTGTTATTTGTACATATAGGAAATGGTCCTTTTTTCCTTTCAGAGTGTGTGTTAAACTGATCATGTTTTGCAGAGATAAGCGCTGGTAGAAATATAAACACAAATATTTTATGTGTTGCTGATGTTGAGCTTAAGAAGACTGCACCGTAAGATAATGTGAAACTTTTACTATTCTTTTTAAAAGCGCTGTGGTCCATTGTGCATCACGAAAGTTCTTAGATAGTACGCGCGTGAAGAAAAAAATACTCTGCTTATTGAAAGCTAGGTTCAAGGGATAGTTGAAACAGAAAGTAATATTTTGTCAGATGTTGAGACGTGATCAAAGCAATTTCACCTTTGGCATGAAACAGTAAGCTAAGCAGGCAAATTAATATAATATTTCTATGATCAGTGTCTATGAAGTGTCTTACATTCAAAGCTATTTGTGTGTGAGTGTATTTAGATATTCTTGTTAGGCATCGCTGCAAATAAAGTATGACATTAGTTAACCATTTGCCGTCATCGTCACCTTGAAGGCAGTTCGTATAAAGTTAGTTTTTCTTCAGTTTCAGTTTCCAATAAGTGTTGGTGGTTATCGTGAAGTAGTGTGGAAATGCTGTCCAGTATAGAGAACGTTCATTGGCTTTACCGCTGAACAGCTCCTACACACGCTTGTTTCCAGTTTTTTCGGAACCGATTGCCAAACAGTCACTAGAGCAATAAACATTCCTTATTGGGATATAACTTAAACGAACGGGGACGTCGCATGTTAATCAGAACACGATGTGCTTTCAAGCTTAGCTGATTTTTGAGAGACTGAAAGAAGAAGCTGGATAGGCAGCGAAAGGTGAAATGTTTAAGGTCACTAACTGTTGGTTTAGCCGATTTTTAAAGTCGTAATCGCAAAAGCATCGCAGAAAGCGGAGAAGCGGCAAGCGTTGATAAAAATACTGAATCGCTCCGTCCAGAGAAACTCACAGCAGTAATGCAAGAAGGTGGCCAAACCATTTCCAACGTAGATAAAAGCGGTATATTCTGGAAGAAACTGCTTAAATTACCTTTTATCGTGCGTGAAGAGAAAGTATTTCCAGGTTTTAAGTCCGCCAAAATCAACTGACATTGATAGTTGGCGTGAATGCAGCTGGTGACTGTAAACTTACACCTCTCTTAGTTTGTAGCTCAGAAAATCCAAGAGCTTTAAAAAACATATTGAAAGCCGCGTTGTCCATGATTTATAAGTCGAATAATAAAACTTGGATGAACACCTTCCATTTTTGAGGACTGATTTGATCGTCGTTTCATACCTGATGTTGAACGATATTGTCAATTAAAACAAATAGCGTTCAAAGTGATGCTATTAATCGACAGTGCACCAGATCATCCTTCTGTCACTGTAATTAATTTCGACTGATGAGTGAAAGTTGTATCTTTGCCACCTAACACAATCAGTTTGCTTCAGTCGACGGACCAATGAGTCGTTAAAACATTTATAGCTTACTACCTTAGACGATCGTTCACGCATCTGCATTAGACCATGAGACAAAACGAGAAACACTCTGTTCAGATTTTTTGGAAACATATCAGTGATTTAGATGCGCTGAGAATTACTTGGAATCTTGGAATGAAATTTCACAAAAAAAAAAAAAAAAAAAAGAGCGTTCAGTGGCGTCTGGAAAAAAAACTGCGTCCACCTTTTTTCACCCTGAAACCTCTGTGGGAAGCAGCACCAGATCCTGATTAAGTTGATATGTGCTTGAGAAGTGATAGATCTTGCCAGACCGTTAGATTTAGAGGTAGATCGTGGCCCGTTCAAGAACTGCTGGATTCACACAGTCACGAGCAGACACTTGAGGAGCTTGTAGAAATGGGTGGGAGCAAGAGCAAAACATTGAACAACGCGATTATTTAGACCCTGTTCAATCACAATTACGGTTGTGAAGATGGCAGAAGTCCTCAGTTCAATTGAAAAAGGGTTACAAATTGACTGCAACGGAATACGCATTACAGCTACAAAATTGAGAAGAAAAAATTTATTACTGTGCTACGAGGAAAGTTTGCATGAGGAAACAAAAACTGACTCTTCAGATGACATCGTTAGATTTTATGAAGCCATCCAGGTCACAATAACTTCGGTTTACGTTGTTGCAGTGTATAATACTGTAGTGTAATGTAATTGGCTGTCGAACATTTTATTGAAGACTTTTCTTCTAAACTACGTTGCTTTCTTTAGTCTGTGGTCCAAAATCAACATAACTTGTATGTATTTACATCGCAAATTGGATCCCAAGTTACGAGAATCCGACTTAGACGGTTATCGCTCAGTCTCACCTATCGCGTATGTCCTGAGTATTACTGTACGCACAGCAATGGAAACGACATTTGAAAGATCTTGACCTTAAGAGTACAGTGACGCAACGCTTGTTAATGCTTGCATTGAAACGTTACGGATACGTTTCAGAGAAGTGAGCTACAGTTGAAAGCGAAGGTGCCTGTAGTCAGCTACTGCGGCGTGGACGCCAACAAGTGTGGTTCTCAAGCGAAGCACCATAGCCATTATCTTTTTCTTTCCTTTGTTGGGTTTCGGAGGGGGCGGGATGGCAGCAGCGTAGTTCGCCGCTCTTCAGCCTACAGAGTATTTAAAAACATAACAAGAATATAAAAAACAAAACAGTTGATAAAAGCGGTGACTTTGAACTGTTAAATGGTGGTAATTTGTGGAAGTTAAATTATAAAAACAAAAGATTGGTGATGCTAATTAAAACACACAGTAAACAGACAGATACAATAGTAGACAGACAATTAAAAAGCGCTGCGACAGTCTGATTTCCATTTGCAAGAGATGAGAAGTCACACCTAGCAACAGTATGGTTTTCTTCGCAACACTTCAAAAAAAGGACACACAACACTTAACACTCACTTACACACTGCACTAAAGAGTACACATGGAGATGACACACACCACAGCCTAAGGTAGATGGGGGAGGGGGGGGGATGACCCAGACAGATGAGGGTAAGGAAAGGGGTGGAGGAGAGGAGAAAGCAAAGGTAAAAGCCAATGCATGGAGAGGACACACAAGTGGGGGAGAGGGGGGGGCAGGGCAGATGCGAGATTGAGTGGGGAAGTCAGAGAAGGGGAATGCAAAAGAACTCAGGGGAGAGAAGGGAGTCAATGAGAGGGTAGGCAGGAGAAATAGGATAAGTGGGGGGGGGGGGGGGAGAGTGAGTCCGAGAAAAGGACTGAGTTAGGGATGGGGAGGTGAGGATCAGAGTTGACTGGAGGGATAATTGGAGGGAGAGAGGATATCATCCAGGAGGGGGAGTTGATGGAAGCCACATTGGGAAAGGAGGCGAAGAGTGTAGAAGTGGGGGCTAGGTGGGACACAACAGTGAAGGTGCAGCAACAGTTGACTGTTGGAGAGGAGAGGGGCCACCAGGGGATGGGGGTGGGGGAGTCGCTGTATCGTTTCTTTTTTTTCCTTTATTGAGCTTCGATTCTCCCCAAAGGAGGCAGTCCAGCAGCAACTTAGTATGCCGCTCTTCAGCCTACTGAATTTTTAAAACATAAGAAGAAGATACTAAATAATAAAAGCGGACGATAAAAACGGTGACTTAAATCGTAAAATGGCGGAAAATTGTGGAAGTTTAAACATAACACAAAGGTCTGGCGATGCTAATAAAATACACAGGAAGCAGACAGGGAAAATAGTAGACAGACAATTCAAAAAATATGGCGACAGTCTGGCTTCCGTTTGCAAGAGATACAAAAATCACACCCAGCGACATTATGATTTCCGTTTGCAGCAATTCGGAAAAGATGCACAATTCTTAAGAATC
Source organism: Schistocerca americana (assembly GCF_021461395.2). Classification (NCBI taxonomy): domain Eukaryota; kingdom Metazoa; phylum Arthropoda; class Insecta; order Orthoptera; family Acrididae; genus Schistocerca; species Schistocerca americana. The sequence goes on along the minus strand of NC_060123.1, from coordinate 661,361,227 downwards.
ACTTGGATCACTGCTCTGAAAAGTTGGGAGGAAGATGACACACCACAGCCAAGAGCAGATGGGGGGACCTTGACAGATGAAGGGAAGAAAAGGGGGGGAAGAGAGGAAAAACGAAGTGGGGAGGGGGGAACCGATGGAGGGAGAGGACTCATAAGGGAAAGCTGGATAGATGCGAGAGGGAGTGGGGAAAGGCAGAGGAGGGGAATGCAAAAGGACTTGGCAGAGAGAAGTCTTTCTCGCTGTACCTTTTTTCTCTCTATTGAATTTCAGTTCCCCCCCCCCCCCCCTGCCCCAGGGTGGGCGGTTGGGGGGGGGGGGTGGTAGCAGCGTAATATGGTGCTCCACAACCTACAGAAAAGCTAAAAAAATATTGTGAGAATAGAAGTAAACAAGGAAAACAGACGATAAAATGGTGATATTGTAAAAAAAACTGTAAAATGGCGGTAAGTTGTGGAATTTAAAATATAAGAACACTGTGGTGACTGTGCGGATGAAGACACATAAGAAGTAGACAGGCACAATTAAAAAACATGGTGACAGTCTGATTTCTGTTCACTCAAAGAGAAAAAAAACACAGCTAGTGACAGTATGGCGGTTGTTTCCAACACTGACAGGGGACACACAACACAATAACTTATAAAACCACTATACAGATGACATGACAGCAGATGGGGGAGCGGGGACGAGGACCCATATCAATGAGGGGGAAAAGGGGGGAGGAGAGGAAAAGAAAAAAAGGGGGAGCCGATGGAGGGAGGGGGACATAGAAAATGGTGGGGCTGGGCGGATGCGAGAAGGAGTGGGAAAGGCAGTGGAGGGGAGAGCAGAAAGGAGGCAGGGGAGGGAAGGGAGGCAGAGAGAGGGTAGGTGGGGAAAAAACAGGATGGAAGGGGGGGAAGAGGGAGCCTGGGGTAAGGACAGAGGAAAGGAGGGGGAGGTGAGGTTAAGAGTTGACATGAAGGACAAATGAAGGGAGAGAGGGCATCATCCGGGAGGGGGAGTTGACCTCACTGTATCAAACTTTATGACTGTTTAATCGTTTCCACAAACTCTGTTGACTTGACATCGAATACATATACACATTTGAAATTTGATTTTAAAAGTCCATTCCGATTATCTGCAAGTCACAGATATCAGGAGTGTTCAATAAGTAATGCAACACTTCCTTTTTCTCAGGCACTTTCGATTGAAATGAATATTTCCACTTCCACCTCTATAGTTTCCTGAAGTTCAGATAGGTGGCGGTGCTTTACATATCCTTCAAAATCACATCTGCAATGTAGGTTCATTCCAGGCAGAGCTCTCACTGAGTGTCTTTTGGCGGAAAACCAAAGCATCGCAGATATTCATAGGTACTTGCAGAATCTGTATGGCGACCTGGCAGTGAATAAAAGCGTGGTGAGTTGTTGGGCGAGGCATCAATCATCGCAACAAGGTCGTGCAAACTTGTCCGATCTCCCGCTTGTAGACCGCCTGCACACAGCTGAGAGTGCTGCAACGTTGGAAAGTGTGAACACTCGTTCGAGGTGAGCGGCGGATCACAAAAAACACCTCACTGCTCAAATGGATGTCTCTGTTGGTAGTACTGACACACTCGTCCACCCTGTGTGGCTGGCCTGGCGGAGGTTCGAGACCTCCGTCGAGTATGGGTGTGTGTGTTTATTTAGGTTAAGTAGTGTGTAAGCTTAGGGACTGATGACCTTAGCAGTTAAGTCCCATAAGATTTCACAAACATTTTTGAACTCGTCCACCAGTTGACGTACTCAAAGGTGTGGCCGCTGGCTTCTTCGCCTTCCAACTTCCACCAGTTTGACCAGGCAATGGATGACCTCTGCAGGAAGCAGTACATGGATGATGACGATGTTACTGATGTAGCAACACGTTGGGTCTGACATCGACTAGTAGAATGGTACCATCCAAGCGTTCAAGCTCTCCCAGTAAGGTGGCGTAAGGCCGTCGTATTAATGGAGCATAGGTTTAAAAACAGCGATTCGTAGCCAGAAGAGTAGGGAATAATATGGTATATCGGAATCTTGAATAAGACCAACCTACTTACATAAAAATGATATATTACTTATTGAACACTCCTCTACATGCTGACCGTATTTATAATAAGCGTAGCTGAACTTGTATCTCTATATCGTACAAAGTAGGGCGGGCACGTTTTGTCGTAGTGGTATAGACACACATTCTTGCACCTGCGATGGCGGAGACTCATATCGTTCCATTTAAAAATACTAAAACTTTACTGACACAAGAGCTGAGAGTGTGAACCACACAACCAAATTAGGGGCCGGAAGATAATGAACTACAACTTAAGGCCTAAAAGCCATTGACCGAGTAATTCCTGTGACTGTCTGAATAGAGAGTCAAAGAGTGTATATTCTTTCGAACACAGATTCGAGAGTAGAGTAGCTCTCTACCAAAACTGCGATCCGCTAGTTTTGGTAAGTAGATAAATGACATAATCAACAGTGGCGTTACCATTAGTACTGATAAGGTTGGAAGGGAAAAAACATAAATGAATGTATGAGAGAGAAACAGTAAGTCGATGACTTCTCTTTGCATTTTGTTTGTTTGTTTCGCACAAAATTAGAGCCACATATCGTTCAGTATTAGCCCATTGTGTATTTTATATCCTTACAAAATATTGCGTTTTATAAGCAATAAAAATTAGTTGATCGCGCAACTTCCGCGTTTTTATGCAACCAAAGTAATTATTCTTATTGATGCAAGTACAGTTCACACGCACAAACATAAAAAAATACATCTCCTTATTTTTGTTATTTTGTACTCAATGGAACGTTCTTCAACATGATCAAAGGCAACAGTTTTCTGTTATTACTGATAAATCCGAAAGTTGTTTCTGAATTACAGAAATACGTTTCATGTAAGCTCAATGAAGTATTGAAGCAGTGAAGCAGTGTTTGATATGTTTTTGTTGTGATGTTTTCCTTATTTTTACCTTTTTCTAGCACTACATGTCTGTCACAAATCCATAACTTTCGCAAAAAAACAGAATTAAATACTGACAATTTTGGTTTTGCTATAAAAATTTTTACGCTTAAGTAACATACAGATGGATAACTATGCAGGACCAAAATGTTCTTGTTAGCGTGTAACGACTACAGTATTCCGCAACTTACGAAAAGTTTTAAATTTTGTATTAAATATTCCACTCCAGCTGTTTACCGTTTGTATAATTGATAAGCCACATTAGAAATTTATTTCCGATATAAAGACACTCCTGCAGCTAGCAACATTAACTGAAATGTTAAATCTGTACTAGTAATATTTGTACCATAACACAATGCATCTCTTGCAAAAGACTATTGCGTAGTAAATTGTAATATCTGTCACATCCTTATTCTTTGCAAAAACATCGAATGGTTACATTCTGTGATCAGTGTAAAACCAAGTTTACCTAAATGCTGTTTATTTATGTACATAGCTTAATAATTCACGTTACAAAAAGCAAATTTTCGTCATTTACGCAAGCGGCACCAGCGCTGCATCTAGCTACACCTCGTCCATAACATAATGTTCTTGTAACTCTTCCATCTGATGATGCGCCTGCAGTGGCTCGAAAACATGTCCATGGTTGAATAAATCGTAAAAAAGCGACTGGTCGCATATTTATTACCAGATAAACACCAATGTTGCATAAGTTATTCAGTCCTATACATATCCTCACTCAATTGCTGTACAGTTCACCACTTTCAGTGTCTGGAGGAATGTAGTGAGACACTGACTGCATACGCAAAAAGCAGTAGAAATGAGGCAAGCTCCAGTAGTTACGCAACACACTTAATATACCGGTAAAGCGATTGCGACCTTAACTGTCGTAGATAATAAGAAAACTACCATTGTCTATGGTTACTTATGGTAGTCTATGAAGCATACGTTGACTTTACGACTCTGTTCGAGACATTTTTCAGAGACACACAAATCAGGTAGAGCAGGTTTCACGGGATATCTGAAAAAAATTGTTTGTTTCAGTTTCTCAGAAAATATGAGAGCATAAAGTTATAAGAAGCTCGTCAGTGAACTATTATCGTATAACGAAAAGTATTATATCTGTAATTACGATTAAATGAACATAATAACTAGAAGCGTTCGTTCTATATTATCAAGCTACAAAGAATGAAAAATTTAATATTTAAAAAAATACACTCCTGGAAATTGAAATAAGAACACCGTGAATTCATTGTCCAGGAAGGGGAAACTTATTGACACATTCCTGGGGTCAGATACATCACATGATCACACTGACAGAACCACAGGCACATAGACACAGGCAACAGAGCATGCACAATGTCGGCACTAGTACAGTGTATATCCACCTTTCGCAGCAATGCAGGCTGCTATTCTCCCATGGAGACGATCATAGAGATGCTGGATGTAGTCCTGTGGAACGGCTTGCCATGCCATTTCCACCTGGCGCCTCAGTTGGACCAGCGTTCGTGCTGGACGTGCAGACCGCGTGAGACGACGCTTCATCCAGTCCCAAACATGCTCAATGGAGGACAGATCCGGAGATCTTGCTGGCCAGGGTAGTTGACGTACACCTTCTAGAGCACGTTGGGTGGCACGGGATACATGCGGACGTGCATTGTCCTGTTGGAACAGCAAGTTCCCTTGCCGGTCTAGGAATGGTAGAACGATGGGTTCGATGACGGTTTGGATGTACCGTGCACTATTCAGTGTCCCCTCGACGATCACCAGTGGTGTACGGCCAGTGTAGGAGATCGCTCCCCACACCATGATGCCGGGTGTTGGCCCTGTGTGCCTCGGTCGTATGCAGTCCTGATTGTGGCGCTCACCTGCACGGCGCCAAACACGCATACGACCATCATTGGCACCAAGGCAGAAGCGACTCTCATCGCTGAAGACGACACGTCTCCATTCGTCCCTCCATTCACGCCTGTCGCGACACCACTGGAGGCGGGCTGCACGATGTTGGGGCGTGAGCGGAAGACGGCCTAACGGTGTGCGGGACCGTAGCCCAGCTTCATGGAGACGGTTGCGAATGGTCCTCGCCGATACCCCAGGAGCAACAGTGTCCCTAATTTGCTGGGAAGTGGCGGTGCGGTCCCCTACGGCACTGCGTAGGATCTTACGGTCTTTGTCGTGCATCCGTGCGTCGCTGCGGTCCGGTCCCAGGTCGACGGGCACGTGCACCTTCCGCCGACCACTGGCGACAACATCGATGTACTGTGGAGACCTCACGCCCCACGTGTTGAGCAATTCGGCGGTACGTCCACCCGGCCTCCCGCATGCCCACTATACGCCCTCGCTCAAAGTCCGTCAACTGCACATACGGTTCACGTCCACGCTGTCGCGGCATGCTACCAGTGTTAAAGACTGCGGTGGAGCTCCGTATGCCACGGCAAACTGGCTGACACTGACGGCGGCGGTGCACAAATGCTGCGCAGCTAGCGCCATTCGACGGCCAACACCGCGGTTCCTGGTGTGTCCGCTGTGCCGTGCGTGTGATCATTGCTTGTACAGCCCTCTCGCAGTGTCCGGAGCAAGTATGGTGGGTCTGACACACCGGTGTCAATGTGTTCTTTTTTCCATTTCCAGGACTGTACTTAAATATTCACTCAACCAAATTTATAGCTTGTAAAACAATTTAAATGCCATTATCTGTAAAACCCATGAATAAGCGAGCCGTCGACATTAAACTTCGCTCTACAACTTTCAAACATGGGAGTGCATCCGAGTGGTGGCGTTAGTATGGGAGACGTTTCCTTAAATTTTTTTTGCGGCCATACTTTTAAAATGACAGATGTACATCAAATTATAAACATCCAAACACACTATTTAAGTGAATATAGCTGCACATTCGTAAACTTTGCTTTGCAGATGGCTGCAATTAGTTCATGTGGAGTTCACTTAAAGCTGACCAGAAGTATTCATTGAAACTGCTTCGAAATTATATCTATATAACAGTCACATAAACTCTACTATTAAATACATTTTGCTTAACATGATGTGGTGACTAAATAGTTCTAAGCCTAGGTGACTGATGACCTCAGACGTTAAGTCCCATCGTGCTTAGAACCATTTGAACATAAGAAAAACATAGCCAAACAGTGTATTAAATACTTAGATTTGAAAAACAGGTTACAAAGAATAAAGTACTTTTATTATTATATTAAAATATTTTGCAAGCCATCAACATCTTGAGTTACAACCAGCTGCCTTCCAACAGTGAGCTTCAATCGAAGAATCCTCAGCATGCATAGACTGCACATGGAGAAGGTAGTTCACGAAACCCTCGTTACGTCGTTATTCGAATATTCCATACTAGTCTTTGACCCCTACCAGATAGGACTGATAGAAAAACAGGGAAGAAGCGTCGTCCATCACTGTGTGAGTTACTGTTAAAATCACGAAAATGTAAGTTCTTAGAAGTGTCAATCAATACATTGCTTCCTCCTATGTGTAACTCGCGAGAAGACCATGGAGGTAAAATCTGACATATTCTAGCTCAAACGGAGACCTATCAATGGATACTAGAGCATGGAAACCGGGAAGTGTACGAATACATAAAGTGTACTTAGCTACACATCAAAAGCTGACTTGAGCAGTCACTATCGTCACGAAACATCACTCCAAACATCAACTAATACGTAAAAGATAACAATACATATGTTGCAAACTCGCCATTACAGTAGTTATAAATTACTTCAAAAACCTTCATTGTGAATCATTCGGCCTGTTAGTGAAAAATGTTTGAAAATCAGTACAGTAACTTCTACTACTTTTGTAGTGATGTAGTTTTCAGTTTCGTACGATTTTAAGGTATTGGGATAAATATTACTTTCGGATCGTCTAATGACAACTGCATATAACACAATTTTGGTTCCATACGCGTTTCGCCTTAATTATTTACACGACATGTTCAGTGACCTTGAATATTTCTTGCTTTTTATATAGGAATAAAAGAACTGTCATATTTTCGAAGCCCCGTAATTGTCTCCCGTTGTGAAGCATAAATTTGAAATTTGGCTCAATGGTGGCTACAACCTTTCACTGCAATGGCGCAAAGTCGAGGCGTTCTGCGATGTCACCCTCGGGCTGTACCTCGCTTCAAACGGCAACATGTCGATATACGATGAAAAAGGGCCGCAATCAGTAGTTCGTGTAAGGTGTAATATTGGAGGGTCGTCACACCCTCTCGTATCCACGTTTCACATCTTCTTTTGACGCCTCCGCTGTGGAGATCAGAAGCGCGACACCCAACGTTGAAATCGCTCGGCTTTCTTACGAGTGGCCGAGTGAAACATCCCAGACGAAGCGCTGCTCAAAATCGCCACGAAAAAGATTTCACAAGGGAACCTCCCCGTCGCACCCCCCCCCTTCAGATTTAGTTATAAGTTGGCACAGTGGATAGGCTTGGAAAACTGAACACAGATCAATCGAGAAAACAGGAAGAAGTTGTGTGGAACTATGAAAAAAATAAGCAAAATATACAAACTGAGTAGTCCATGCGCAAGATAGGCAGGATCAAGGGTAGTGTGAGCTCAGGAGCGCCATGGTTCCGTGGTTAGCGTGAGCAGCTCCGGAACGAAAGGTCCTTGATTCAAGTCTTCCCTCGAGTGAAAAGTTTAATTTTTTATTTTCAGACAATTCATTTGTTGCAGTTTATGTGACAAACTCTTATGTTTTCATCACTTTTTTGGGAGTGATTATCGCATCCACAAAAAAACCTAAATCGGGCAAGGTAGAAGAATCTTTTTACTCATTCGCGAAGTGTACAAATTTGGTGGGTCGACAACATATTCCTGTCATGTGATGCACATGCCGTATAGAATATATCAGACTATTTTCCTGTGGAGGAATCGGTTGACCTATGACTTTGGGATCAAATGTTTTCGGTCCCCATTGGAGAGGCACGTCCTTTCGTCTACTAATCGCCTGTTCTGCGGTGCGGTCTAAACTTATTTCAGTGAACAGAGACGTCAATCAACGAACGGACAGGTCATAACTTTGCGAAAATAAAGAAAGTAAACTTTTCACTCGAGGGCAGACTTGAACCAAGGACCTGCTGACGCTAACCACGGGACCACGGCGCTCCCGAACTCACATTTTCTTTGATGCTGCCTATCTTGCACATAGACTACTCAGTTTGTATATTTTGTTTATTTTTTCATAGTTCCACACAACTTCTTCCTGTTTTCTCGATTGATCTGTGTTCAGTTTTTCAAGGCCTATCCACTGTGCCAAATTCTAACTAAATCTGATGGGGGTGCGATGGAGAGGTTCCCTTGTCAGATCATGACATAAATGGTGTCAATGAAACCCTTCCTTTCCCAGGGGCGTTCATTACTACACGTTTCGTAGTCGGAAGCAATAATTCGCTGTTCAGTGAGCAACAATACGACATTTCTCATTCTTGACCATTTTAGACACTACTGATACCATCGCCCCCCCCCCCCCCCCCCCCCCCCAGCGCGCGGAGATTTCACCCTATTCTAAGGACATCGTGGGGCTGCTACCCCATTGAACGTAATCTGATCCCTTTGATGAGTGATGATACCACAATTTCTTTGCTCTGGTGTGCAAGGTGGAACCACTAGGGACCAGAAAGCATTCGACAAAATCTGACGTGATCCGAGGCAAGAAAGGGTGTTAATGGTTTCTCAGCCATCCTGTTGCGCACCTCTGAGCCAAATTTAAAACTTATTCTTTGCAACGGCAAACAATTGTTTTTTTTTTTCTTTTTTTGAGAAATGTACTATTTGGTTTACATTTTGGATGCTATATATTCTAGAACTTGCGAATATTTCTGGCATTTTCTACTTTTCTGTAATTCTAATGTGGTAATTATTTGAATGCTGTTTACGGTTTTCGTGGGTGATAATCTGCATAACTCGATATAATACAGGCTATATAGCCTATCCTGCAAAAGAAGTATTCGGTTACCACTCACATTCTCCAGGTCAGAGTTAACACTCATTCAAGCCTTGAGGCAGACGAAACAAAGCGTTGGCAATGATGTTTCCTTTACCCTTAATATATACAATTTCAAAGGAATAGTTTTGCAAAGATAAAGCCCATCGTTACAATCTCGGATGTACAAGCTTACAAGTTAACAGAAATGTGAGAGCTTGGTGGTCAGAATCAATTTTAATGTGCTTACCATACAAGTAATAACTGAATATCTTAAAGGCCACACAATAGAATGTGTTTCAAGTCCTATGGCAGAGTAAGTGTGCGGCTCGCAAAACCAATAATTTTCACATGTTCTTGTTCTCCATTCTTTACAACTTGAATCAAACAGCAGCCTGAGGCATATGATGAGGCGTCACATGTCATACAAAAATCTCAATTAACATCAGGGTGATCCCAAATGTTTGCATTAACCAAAGCATGCTTAGTACTATCAAAGTCTTTCTGACACTGGTCAGACCATATCCATATCTGATTCTTTTTGAGCAAGTTCCATAGATGTTTGCTGTTTAAAAGCTGGTATGGTAAAAAGCGTCGAAAGAAAGAACAAAGTCCAAGGAAAGATTTCAATTGCTTTCTAGTCCGTGGACTAGGAAACTGCCTCATTGGGTCTAACTTACTTGGGTCAGGTCGTATACCTTCAGCATTAATAATATGTCCAAGATATTTAATTTCACTGGAAGCAAATTTCCACTTTTTGAGAGTAGATGTGACTCCAGTTCGTGCGACTTTGTGCAGAATCTTCTGCAATGTATCAATGTGTTGAGACAAAGTCTTACTAGCTGTGAGCAGGTCATCTATGATTCAACAAATTCATCACCAAGTACAGTATCCAATGCTGTGATAAACACGCCTGAACTGACGTTCAGACTGAAGGGAAGGACACAAAATTGATACGTTCGCCTCCCAAATGTAAATGCGTTATACTTTCTAGAATCTGGCGTAATTGCGACTTGCCGGAACGAATTGGTCAGATCTATCGTAGAAAAATATTTATAATTTAAAAATATCTGGAGTTGCTCCTCTAAATTCTCATGTTTCGTGTGAACAGATAAAACATTCTCATTAATTGCATGAGCATCCGAAAAACACTGACATTACCAGTGGGTTTCTTTACAACAAGTAAAGGGCTCCAGTAAGGTGACATGGAAGGTTAGACGATTTTCCACTCCGCCATTTGTTTCAACTCGTGCCACACAGCAGGTCGTTGGAATAGTGGCAGATTATAGGTTTTGCGGAAGAAAATCTGGCGAAGCTTAACTTATCTTATACAAACATGTGTTGAACACACCGGGTCGTTTGCTAAATACGTATATCTACGTAGTTGGGCAAATCATCATAAAGTTCATTACGTTCATCATGGGTGACAGCTGCGGTCTCTCATAAATTATTACTAATTGAAGTTTTCAAGACTTAAAAATCGGAATCAGGTGTGTGTGTGTGACTGTGTGTCAACATCATCAGTGTCCTGTATTAACTGACTATTGCACCCTGTACAGTATTTATCGTGCTTCAAAGTCCTGGTATCCAGGTCAATTGAAATTTCACTGCCCTTATCTGTATGTATACATTTATGTTGGGAGAAGTCATTAGTGCTGTCCTTCTCGCACATTATGTCTATACCTAAAATACAATTAGTGACCACGATTTGGATGACGAGGAATGGACATTGTACGATTCCATTACCTACACTGACTGTAACACATCTAGATTAATGTGGTAATTATTTGAATGCTATTTAAAGATGTCGTGGATGATAATCTAGACGTGTTACAGATATTCTTCGCCTGTTTAATGCCATATGAAACTTCTGTTTCACAGTACTACGATCGGAACACTCGTTTTCATCTTATGTTCCTGATGCTGTTGCCAATTGTCAGACGTTATTGCCATCTGATGTTAGGTGATCGCTGTGACAGACGCAGGGATGCCACATACACGTGTGAGACAGCGTCATCAGAACCTGGCGGAGCTTAAATGGGCCTCATTGCGAGTCTCCATTAGACCTGTTGATCGAATCATGCAATATTCGGATTGGTGGGGTTTTCGAATGTGACATTAGCCCGATGTTGGGCTGCATGGGAACCTGGGAGGGCAGACACACTCGTGCGCAAGGTTCCGGCTGACCACGTCTGTCCACCGCAAGGAACGATAGACGTACTGTGCACCACATATACCTTACGTAACCCCTACACATCTGCGCTTTCCTTCCGAGAACAATGGGTGTAAGTAGGCAGTTTAGGTTTTTATGTTGGTAACGCCACGTAGCGCTCTGTATGGAAACCACTGGCTATGCTGTGTGCAGTCAGTGGCTGGTTGGCATTGTTGGAATATTCGCTAGTGTACTGTTGGGCAGGGATGTGAACAGCGCATGGCGTTGGGCAGTTGGAGGTGAGCCGCCATCAGTGGTGGTTAAGGGGAGAGAGATGCCAGAGTTTTGAGAGGTTACTATAAGCGGGCGAGTTGGACCTGTGCCCGACAGAGAAAGGAAATTTGTAAAGATGGATGTCATGAATTGATATATATATATATATATATATATATATATATATATATATATATATATATATATATACATATATATATATATGATGACTTTTGAACTTTATTAAGGCAAATACATTGCTTCTTCTATCAAAATTTATCATTTGATAACTATGCCTATCAGTAGTTAGAGCCTTCAGTAGTTAGAATCTTTTATTTAGCTGGAAGTACTGGCGCTCGCTGTTTTGCAGTAGTTCGAGTAACGAACATTTTTGTGAGGTAAGTGATTCATGGAAGGTATAGGTTATTGTTAGTCAGGGCTATTCTTTTGTAAGGATTATTGAAAGTCAGATTGCTTTGCGCTAAAATATTGGCTGTCAGTTTAGAAATCATCAGAATACGTAAAGAGAAAGCTGTCTGTGTACTTTGAATTTTGCTCAGCTGTTTGAAAATCAAATAACGTAGAAGTTTACCAGCAAAGTCATTCATAATTTTTCAGAGGGGACGTTTCAAGGGATTCAACATCATACTGATGAGCGGGTTCATACTGCCTGCCACGTTCTTCGTAATTTGACACTCTTTTGAAATTACTGAAATAGCATCACATAGTCTCTCAACAAGTGAGCTTTTAAATTGTTTCCTTCTCCTTTTCTGGGTGCATCATCTTATTTGTGAAGCTGTGTATTAGCAGTACCGGAGTAAATGTCGTCTCAGCACGCTCTCTCTACCGCGGGAAGTGAAACATTAATCGAGAGCGTGGAAACTTTTCTACGGAGTGCTTCGGGAAGAAGAGGGTCAACACGGCAGCACGAGGAGACAAGTTCGGGTAAACTTGTGCCCGCACTGTACAGGCTCCTGGTTGGGGCGGGGGAGGAGGAGGGGAGGGTGACGTCAGGTGGAGACGTGGGAGGGAAGGCAGCGGAGCCCGGACAGAGCGGCTAATGCATACCGAGAGGTCTTCTTCCCAGGGCATCTCGACCAGAAGCTACCGCCGACGCGGTGCCTTCTCCAGCCCAGACTACGTTCGATTCCTTTTACTTTCCATCCCTTCAACGCCTCTCCAGGTCAGAGCAATGCAGACACTACCGTTGCACCTCGTTACCCTTTTCATCATCGTCCGTCAGAAGGCTCTGTTGTTTGCACGAATAGAAGTCATAAACTATTGATGAACGTCATTTTGCTGATTAGAATATACCAAATTTAAATGCAGTGAGTGTAATATCTTATTCGAGATGTGATCAAAAAGTGAAGGCAATTTTTTTAATTCAATGGGCTGTGTACATCCGATTTTTTTTTTTTTTTATTTTGTTGATAGGAATTTTCCTGGTGTATGTTTCTGAGACGCCCTGCTAAGCACGCAGGACAGGACAGGTAGCTTAAATTGTGGAAAGGATCCAAAGTAAGCGACTGTCAGTTACACTCGAACATACAACTCTATTTATTTGACTAAACATTACAAGCGCCAAGAAAATTTTCAAAAAACACAGCATTAATTTTTGAAACTTAATTAGTTGCCATACAATAACATGCCTTAAGGGCGAGACCACTTTAATTTAAAATCGACTGAAAGCCAATTACTTAAGACTCAAACCAAAATCAGAAATTTAAAAGGCAAAAGGCTTTGTCTTAAACCAGTTATTTCAATTAGGCTGAAGGCCCAAACAATCTCACACCTTAAGGGCAAAACAACATTAATTTAAAAATCTACATCTACATCCATACTCCGCAAGCTAACTGACGGTGTGTGGCGGAGAGTACCTTGAGTACCTCTATAGGTTCTCCCTTCTATTCCAGCCTCGTATTGTTCGTGGAAAGAAGGATTGTCGGTATGCCTCTGTGTGGGCTCTAATATATCTGATTTTATCCTCATGGTCTCTTCGCGAGATATACTTAGGAGGGAGCAATATACTGCTTGACTCCTCGGTGAAGGTATTTTCTCGAAACTTCTACAAAAGCCCGTACCGAGCTACTGAGCGTCTCTCCTGCAAAGTCTTCCACTGGAGTTTACCTATCATCTCTGTAACGCTTTCGCGATTACTAAGTGATCCTGCAACGAAGCGCGCTGCTCTCCGTTGGATCTTCTCTATCAACCCTATCTAGTACCCACCCAATCACTGCTGAGCAGTATTCAAGCAGTGGGCGAACAAGCGTACTGTAACCTACTTCTTTTGTTTTCGGATTGCATTTCCTTAGGATTCTTCCAATGAATCTGTCTGGCATCTGCTTTACCGACGATCAACTTTATATGGTCATTCCATTTTAAATCACTCCTAATGCGTACTCCGAGATAATTTATGGAATTAACTGCTTCCAGTTGCTGACCTGCTATATTGTAGCTAAATGATAAGGGATCTATCTTTCTTTGTATTCGCAGCACATTACACTTGTCTACATTGAGATTCAATTGACATTCCCTGCACCATGCGTCTATTCGCTGCAGAACCTCCAGCATTCAGTACAATTTTCCATTGTTACGACATCTCGATATACAACAGCATCATCCGCAAAAAGCCTCAGTGAACTTTCGATGTCATTCACAGGGTCATTTATGCATATTGTGAATAGCAACGGTCCTACGACACTACCCTGCGGGACACCTGAAATCAATCTTACTTCGGAAGACTTCTCGGCTGGAAGCCATACAAACACAAACAACAAGAACAAATGAGAAGGCAGTACACCCAAAGGCTCTCAGAAGTTTCCGAGCGTCGGATTGGAATTCAAACACTAACGCTCACTTAGGTGAGGCAGGCAGTCGGCCCAACCATTCTCGATTCGACGACAACCCAACCGACAGACAGTCAACGGACCCACCGACAAGATAACTTCCGCTCCATCTTACCAGCACACAACAGGGAGTTCAATGGAACAACGTAGAAATTATTGGCGCCCACAACCAATTATACATTGAACTGTCAAACTTTACATCGTGCTGGACAGCGAAATCACGATGAGGAAAATACACTGCCTGAATTTACGTCAACGGCCACTGCAGGTAACCGGAACGTTAACGGCCACAAGGCAGAAGATTCCACTGGTGCACTTCAATTCAAAACAACCAAGTGCAGCTAAACTCCACCGGATGGTGGCTAAAATTTCCCCACTGGAAAACACACGCTATTCAAAATGGTTCAAATGGCTCTGAGCACTATGGGACTCAACGTCTGAGGTCATCAGTCCCCTAGAACTTAGAACTACTTAAACCTAACTAACCAAAGGACATCACACACATCCATGCCCGAGGCAGGATTCGAACCTGCGACCGTAGCGGTCTCGCGGCTCCAGACTGTAGCGCCTAGAACCGCATGGCCACACACGTTGTTGCTCGCGGAAATGTCCCAACAGCCGACAACGAAATCCAAACGACACAATGTGAACTATCGTGACTTCCTGGTAGATTAAGTCAAAACTCAACTTTGGTGTCCTGGATCAGTGAGCCACGGACCTCGTAGCAATGGGAACACCACAACACACAACGACCGCGAGTGCACCCGCCAGGGGCCTCGGCCAAAATACGCGACGTGAAGATTTCCTCGCTGTTCCACGGCAACCGACCCACTCCCCGGGCCCGGAAACGGTGACAGCACCAAATATACGTCGGCCGATGAGACGACCAATCAACGGTCGTCCTGCTCCAGTCTCCCTCCGTTGGACAGTTCGTGTGTGCCGCCAGCGGTCGGCGAGCACTGGCTGTCGGCGCATCACCGGCTCTCTGTCCCCCGACTTCACTGCTGCTGCTTCCCGACTGCACTGCTGGTCCGTCACGAACTGACTGCCCGACACACGACGACCTGAAAACACTATCTGTCGCTCCAGAGATGGTACGGCAGTGCACTTATCGATGCTCGCTGGTGCTGCCGCTCACAGGCAAGTAAGGCAGGAAGTTAGTGACGCCAGTAAATGGAGTAAGAAAACGAGGCGGCCGTACCGGAATAGAAGATGACAAACAGGTTCAGTTCGCAGAATGAGATTTTCACTCTGCAGCTGAATGGCAGATTAAAACTGTGTGCCAGACCAAGATTCCAACTCGGGACCTTTGCCTTTCGCGGGCAAATGCTCTACAAGCGGGCAAAGGTCCCGAGTTGGAGTCTTGGTCTGGCACACATTTTTAATCTGCCAGGAAGTTTCATAACAGCGCACACTCTGCTGCAGAGTGAAAATCTCATTCTGGAAACACCCCGCAGGCTGTGGCTAACCCATGTCTCCGCAATATCCTTTCTTTCAGGAGTGCTAGTTCTGCAAGGTTCGCAGGAGAGCTTCTGTAAAGTTTGGAAGGTAGGAGACGAGGTACTGGCAGATGTAAAGCTGTGAGGACGGGGCGTGAATCGTGCTTGGGTAGCTCAGTTGGTAGAGCACTTGCCCGCGAAAGGCAAAGGTACCGATTTCGAGTGTCGGTCTGGCACACAGTTTTAATCTGCCAGGAAGTTTCAGGTTCAGTTTGCATTTTCAGCTATTTTGAATATTTAGCTAATTTTTACTTTCGAAAAATGTGAATCAATATTTGTACTAAATTTTGCTGCAAAATAGACTAAAATACAGACCAACATTTGAGATGTTGACTAGGGCTTTTGACAGATCTACTACGAAGAAGACAGTAGTTTACGATTGATATAAACATATCAAAGAGGGTCGGGAAGACACTGAAGTCGACGACTACTCTGGATGCCTTAGCACATCAATTACTGACGACAATGTGGTGTTCTCCTTCCGTCATGAGTTATTTTACTACCTAGGTAGTAGAATACCTTAACTTCATCTACTTCGTACTTTAAACTCGCTGTTCTCATTTCTTCTCATTACTTTCATCTTTATCCGATTTACTCTCAGTCTATATTCTATGCTAATTAGATAGTTCCTTCCATTCAGCAGATCATGTACAGTAATTCTTCTTCAGTTTCGCTCAGTATAGCAATTCCATCAGCAAATCGTATTATTCGTATACTTTCACCTTGAATTTTAATCTCACTCTTGAACCTTTGTTTGATTTCCATCATTGCTTCTTCAACGTGTAAATTGAACAGCAGGGGTGAAAGACTACATTCTTGTTTTGCACACTGATTAATCGGTGCACTTTGTTCTTGGTCTTCCAGTCTTATAATTCTCTCTTGGTTCTTGTACGTATTGCACATTACCCATCTTCCCCTATAACTTAAGCCTATTTTTCTGAGTATTTCGAACATCCTGCACCATTTTACATTGTCAAAACCTTTCTCCAGGTCGACAGAATTCCTGTCATCGAATTGACCCCCAATTTTCTTTTACACTCCTGTTTTAATTAACATAAATTTTGTCAGAATAGAGATACTCGTGTCTCATTTCGCTGAGGGGATAACGGAAAGCATAATATATTTTGGCACAAGCAAGATTCGGCCGCAGTACCAAACATTCATAAAGTTTTTTTCAGTTTCGCCTCGATTCCGTAGAAAGTTGTGTACGTGACGCACAGTATAACTGTTCTTGTCTTCCGACACGAGACTGCGCTCATTAATTTAACCTTCTCCTCTATAATCTTAATGAATAAGCACGTAGTATTTCCACTTCCTCGATTTTTGTGATTCTCTCGTTGATGATGTCCCTCGAAACAGTTATTGTAGAACAATGGATTCTTCAGAAGATACCATTTAAAGTCGAGAAACATTGCTGGTTAGTTAGTAGAATGATCCAAGATTCACTTTGCACGATATGACTTCACACTGGCGATTTACAGCTAAGATTACTTGACACTTTTAGTTTAATGACACAAGTAAGGCTATAACGCTTTTGCACAAAATAAGGTACAATTTTCTCAGTGAAAATTCTTCTTTGGAACAGAAGGGTTTGTCTAGCAGCAACTGTTTCAGCTTGCTTTCAAATTTATCTTTGATATCTCTTGGACATTTAATGTTATTAAGTAATACATCAAATATTTTGGTAGCATCATTATGCAGTTCTTTCTGTGTTAAAGTTAGTTTCAGTTATCAGAAAAGAAGGTAATTGATTCTTTAAAATATTTGTTGATGTCTATCTTCATTCTTCACCGTAGTGGACTATTTACAATAATTTTCATTACAGAAAATATGGACTATGGCATTGTCTTTAAAGTACCCAACTCCTTGTGTTCAAGATGACTGAGGGTGAATATTACTTGTTGTTCTTGTGATACGTTTTTTGTAATGATTTTATTTTTTCAACATGAGTTACCACCAAATATAATTTCATATGACGTTACTGAATTAATAGAAACAGACTATGTTAACTTTCTGATCTACCTCTCTCGAAGGCTTGTGGCAACACAGCGTTTAAGGGTAAGTGAACTAAGTTGTTTTATAAATTCTAGAATGTTTACACTCACAGTTTTTAACGCTTTACTTATTAATTCCTGTTCATGGTTTACAGTTAATGATGTTGTTCCATTTGGTAGGCAGAATTAAACATGCTGCATTTAGTTCAAGTCAAGAGGGCGACTACTTTCTGAAAACTAGCTAGTAATCTTTCTAAACATATTACTTTCAGTTCCCTCTTTTGTTGTTAGGACTGATTACAATACCTTTGTCATCTTAAATATTAATTCTGCGTGATGTGTGTAAAATGAAAGATCATTAACATACATGAGAAAAAACAGAGGATCCAATATCGTACCTTGTGGAACTCCATTAATGATTCTACCCAATCAGAAGAGTATCTCCTGCCTTTAGTTGATGAGATATTAAACACAGCTTCCTACGTCCTTCTTGTTATATATGATGTCTGTCATCAGTTATCTATACTGTTAACTTAATAATACCTAAGTTTTCGTAAAACTGTGTTGTGATTTTCACAGTCACATGCCTCGAACAGGTCACAGAAAATGTTGATTGGTGGTGTTTCGTTATTTGATCTTTGTAAAATATGGTGAGTTAATGTATTGATAGCATTACCAGTTGCGTAATCCTTCTGAGATACAAATTATGATTAGGCTAAGTGTATTATTGTTATTATTATTATTATTACCAAGATGGATCTTTAGCTTACACCTATCTCTCAAAAAATTTTTAGAAGACGTGAATGTGAAACTGGTCGGCAATTATTGACATTATTTCCATGATATTTATTTTGAAGGGACTGTTGTTATATGACAACAATTCTTTGAAATTTCCCTAGAAATACCATACTTAGATGCTGCATACTTCAGCTGTCACCTAGCCGAATACGTATTACGCTTCAGGACTGAACGACTACTTAATGGCCGGCCGGGGTGACAGCGGTTCTAGGTGCTACAGTCTGGAACCGCGTGACCGCTATGGTAGCATGTTCGAATCCTGCCTCGGGCGTGGATGTGTGTGATGTCCTTAGGTTCGTCAGGTTTAAGTAGTTCTAAGATCTAGGGGACTGATGACCTCAGAAGTTAAGTCCCATAGTGCTCAGAGCCATTTGAACCATTTGAATTACTTAACGTTTTCCCGATTTTGATAGTGAAAACGGTAGCTTACAGCATCTAAAATCGGTCCTACATGCTCTTATTGGCAGTGTGATTGGTTCGCTAAAGGAGCTTAATTTTGAAGAATATGGGTTTCAAAATATTTTTTCATGATGCTGTGCGGCAAACTGTTTTCTGCAACTGAGATTTAGCGACCATTGTACATACAATGTGTGGCACAGTCTAGGAATCACTTGCAAGATAATGCGAACAGCACGCGCCGTGCTAAGCCTTCAGGCGACAAACTCATCCTCGGACAGAATAAGCGGCGTACAACAGCGACCGCTTACATAAACACGCGTTCCAGTGCAGTTAATCAGAGTCCAAATTGACAGCAGCTGATTTGTGGCGTACAAAATCTCTCATTCACGGGTTGACAATGAAAGGCAAAATTCCCCCCTGCCCCCCCCCCCCCCCTATCAAACGTTGGTTGATTAATATTAAGTGATCATTTAACTGAACTGTTCTTTTTGTCGAACAGCTATACTTGACTAATCACCTGCTACTACCCTCGTAATACAGTCCAGCACAATCAAGATTAGCTAAGCGGTGCCATTAACGTATTCGCGTGTAATTTGTTTTAATTAGCGAAATATTCTATGGTATGATGTCTATTGTGAAAATCTGCTAAATTATCACCGATTCACCCAGATTACTGTCCTAATTTACCACCATGAGCAGCCAGGGGCAGGTTAATGCGTCAGTGTCAAATGTGATTTCCGCTCCAAAATAAAAACGGGAAGTTTCTTATTAATTCGGAATATGTTGTATGAATTTAAAAATTATCTTAACCCCATTGGGTACCGTGTACTGTATACAATACTCAAAATTAGTAACTTTTATCTCCGGCAGATTCCATGTAACGCCAAAGATACACATGACGATAGTTTGCTCACCTTCCGCGAGGTATCACGACCTAGCATAACAAGTTTCAGCGCTCCGGGTGGTGGTGGTGGTGGTGGTGGTGGTGGTGGTGGAAATTTGTGGTATGTTCTATGGGACCAAACTGCTGAGGTCATCGGTCACTTCCGAGTGGTCAGTTATTGATGCCATCTACTGTTTACCTAATGTTCACAGAGGAAGAATAGCAAAACGATATAGTGATCCAGCGACTGTATGCTTTTATTAATTTATTCACCTCGTAACTATGAAACGATGTTTTATGTTAACAGACTGTTAAGGAAATACTAGCCCCTTGTAGCACTGGAATAGAACTTTCGAGTGTTTTCTTGTGTGAATTTCGCGTGGGTGCCTTATATCACTCAATGGAATTGTACTGTGTAAAAATATTCAGCAGTAGTCTATCGGTTTATGCACATTTTCCTATTTTTGAGTGATAATATGTGAATAACAAAAATAAATCATAATAATGATAATAGCAACAACAAAAGAAAAATTAATTCTTTGAAGGTAAATTAGGTAAAAAAATTTCCTTAGTGTCAGTAAATAAGATACATCATGGACTTGAGAAACCATTCAGCTTTGATGGTAATATACCAAAGCATGATGGAGTCACAAGCGATGTTGTGGATGCTGGGACCTGTGTCGCACCTACTGACACAATTTCTCAGAAGTGACGGGTACACAAATACTTCTGCCAACAAAGGCGAATTAGCCCTCTTCGGCGCCACACAAATATATCTGAGCCCTTTCCACATGCTCCAGCTTCAGAAGAAGCAGTTTGGGAAGGAAAAGACGATCACCTACCTCCGTACTTCATAAAATACTTCGTAGCACTGATTTTTGACCTCAGCATGTACAGATTAGATGTCGTTCATACGTATTGACAAGTCACTAAACACAACATCAAAATAAGTAAAGCTATGTTTTGGAATATCTATTAATATCACGTGTCTTGGGTATCATAGAGTGCATACAACATCCTCTGTATGGAAGAATAACCAATTTTTCCATGTATCATGATGTAATTAAATAATTTCTACGTACAGTTTTACTTTTCACTACAATAATGCAAAGTACATTGGTACATTACCCGAACGCATTTTTATAATTTGCTTACCTTGAATGCTAGTGTCTTGTGTACAGCCCATTATTTTTATTTTATTTTTTATTTTTTTTAGATCTAGGCAACAATTTTTGATACTAATTACAGTTTCTTAACCTTGTTGTTCAAGTGATTAAATACAGAAGAAACATTAGATGAATAATCATATATTTCTGGAAGTGGATATGAAAAGGTTAACTTGTCCCACGCAACGTTGAACAATAAAGTAATTTGAACCATATGGCAACTTACGAAAAATTGTTTATTGAACGAGTAAAGTCATTTGAATCTTAAAAGTTTGCACGGAAATGATGAGATATAATATTCATCGATAACTTTTCACATGAATCATTTCACTCAGATGATAACATGAGAAGGTTTTGTCCTTTGGGATGTTCTACTATAGTTTCTTCACTGAAAACACTCGAATGTAATGTATGACTAGTGGTGTACTGTGACATCTCATTCGCAAGCAGCAAAATATGTCTGCGTGTCTGAATCTCTGCATCTTCAAAATCCTCAGCTTACTTAAGGAAAATTTAAGCTACATAGATCTTCAGACAAAGCACTGTGACTCACTCCTGAGGTGACGATCATTTGTTGTACTGTGTGTGTGTGTGTGTGTGTGTGTGTGTGTGTGTTAAAAACTGAGCGGGATTCAGTGTGGGGAGGAGAAATTAACAGGGAATTTTTGTTAAATACGCAGACATATGCATGGGATCACCGCCGGGTAGGAAGACTGACATCAACACAAATAAATGTAATTTAGAGAAAGTCTTTGATATTGTTTGGTTACTCAATCAGCCTTGAAAAGTATTTGCACACAGGTATTTTATATGTAACGACTACATTCCTATAGTCTATATGCAGCCAAGGCTCGTCAGATGACAGACTCCGATTAACTGAAAGAATCCTAAGGAAGTGTTCATAGTTGCCATGTTGCTGGCATACGGAATCAGTAAGGCTACAGATGTTGTGTCAGTGGTCACATACAGGGTGGCCAGAAACAGTCTGAAAAGATTCTAAGGGCCATTCAGGGTAGGCTGTACTCAGAAATAATCCTTCAGGAAGAAATTCGGGATGTTGTGCAATTCTTGCAAACGTTCCCTTTGCAATTTTTATAACGCTCTCTTTTTCAGTTTTAGGAAACCAGACGAACCACACATTTGGCGACACCATCTAAGGACGGCCGGCACGATTTACGCTCGCAACTTCTGATTAGCTAACTTCAATGCTAATCAACTCGGAGACGCCATAAATTAGCGAACATTTTTCGTAACAATTAGTTCCCAGAACAACCTACCCTACAACACCCCCAGAAGCATTTCAGGCTGTTTCTGAGCACTCTCTTCACTGATTTTTTTGGCTACAGCGGTTTCGACACTTATGTGATTCACAGTAGGCCTATGAAACAAGCAATATAGAAAAATACGCTTATCAATGTTACAGTAAGAACGAAAATAAACACTTAACTACATTACATACATTAAAAGTGGTGTCAATAACTACGTAGCCGATGTCTGCGTCAGTATGTAATAGAATATTGCATCTCTTCAGGTTTCCTGCTAGAGGACTGACTTTCTTTTATAGCTGAGGTTCCATAATGAATGTCCGATGTACATTCAAGCAAATAAGAATTTTAGCAAGCTTAATAGAGATGTTTGGTTCACTGTTGCTTCAGAATCGATTTGCATGTGACCTAGCCAGTCGTTTAACAGTTCACCACATTTATCAAAATTTTGTGGAAACCGGACCAGTAGCAAACATCAAGGAAATACAAGTCGTCCAGGATCAGGAAGATATGAAGTAAAAGTTGCTGTCATACAACAAGGTGTAATACAGAGTCCTTCAGAGTCAACCAGACAGTGCAAATTTGAATCTCAGACTCCGAACGAACTGCGTGACGTATCTTGAAATACGAACTTGCGATGCGGCTATATCACATTTAGATCACCCAGTCTCTGAAAGTGAAGTGAAGATGTGTAAAAGCTTAATGTTGTTAGACTGCAGCAGAACTACCGAACATTAGAAACGACATTTCGAAGGGACTGGCAATTAGCAAGGAGGCTACCTTTCAGACAATGGATTGGCTAACGAACATAACACTGCTTTTTCAGAACTGAAAATGTTCATGAAATTCGGGAATATGAACGTGACTCCTGTAAGGTGAACGCATATTAGTGTGTAAGCGCCACTTTAGCAATGGGGCACTACTTGTTCGGCACCCATACAATGAATGTAGAGGTGTATTTGACGATGTTCCAAGAGTATACCGTTGATGATATTTCGCTGCAAATCCGACACGTGCGTTTCTTCCAAGAAAATGGTGCGACACAGCATTATGCGTGCACTGTTCGTGAATATCTTGACCAAACATTTCCGTGAAGATGGATAGCTCGAGATGGCCTACACAATCACTGAACTTGACATCCTGTGAATTTTGGTTGTGAGGAATGATGGAGGTGCGTGAGCACGACAGCTAAAGTACCATCAGTGACCTGAAGTGATATTATACATTCCCTGCGAAATGTGTCTACGGACTAGGAGCATGACCTCTAGTTTATAACAAGCATCCTCCGAGAAAACACAGGCAGAATCCATGATATTTCAACTCAGTCCCGAGAAACTGAGTAAACGAATGGAGTGCTGCAGGGAGAACCCTAAAGTCCTACTATATGCAACGTGCTTTCACACGATGCCATCTGAAGGATATCAGAAAAAGTGAGAATATGCCTCTAAGCCGATGACATGATCCTTCTATCAGACCCCAGCAAGAACCCATTAATAAACTGGAAGAATGGTTCCAGGAAAACAGCCTCGTTACAAACTTGGATAAGACAAAGACAATGTAATTTAGGAAAGGAGGAACCCTGGCAAATAATGACAAATTCATCTGCGAGGAACAACAGCAGGAAATAGTCAGAAAGGTACATATGGTATATCTTGAAATGACATTACAAATGAAAGCCATATTTTTCCAAGCACGTAAAAGACAGAGTATTAAGAGCGAAGATGTCAGCTTTTGAGGTAAATAAGACTGAAACTGTTCAGTATAGAGGCTACTCCGTTGCCTCGTACTGCATTCATTGACGATCTGAAGGTCTGATGGCAGCTTTGTGCCTGATGTCAATCCCACAAAGCTCAGACTTGTGAAAGACAGGCGGCAAGATGTAACACACATATATCACGCACTCCTCAACATCACAGAGATAACAAGTAACGAGTGGCAAGGAGCCTACTTCCAGTTGTGGTTCCAGTACACGAGAGTGGCAGCCCATGGCGTGCATCGCGGAACAGGCTCAACCAAAGGACATCACAATCCCAGTGCACAGTATTGAGCCGGCCGCGGTGGTCTAGCGGTTGTAGGCGCTCAGTCCGGAACCGCGCGACTGCTACGGTCGCAGGTTCGAATCCTGCCTCGGGCATGGATGTGTGTGATGTCCTTAGGTTCGTTAGGTTTAAGTAGTTCTAAGTTCTAGGGGACTGATGACCACAGATGTTAAGTCCCATAGTGCTCAGAGCCATTTTGAACAGTATGCGAAGGACGCTAAAATTAATATCATATCATTGAGTATAAAGAAGGAACAGTGTCACTATCACACAATGGGAATGAAGATAACTTTAGTTACCTGATTAATACTAAGTTTACATCACGTTTAGTAATATATATTTTTTTAAATTCTATGTGAGCAGTTGAAGATTTTACGTGCAAACATCGGAATCAAATCATAACAATTGTTTCATATTAATATGTAATTTAATCATTAAACCCTTTAATACAGTGGTTACACACTGTAATTGTTGTAGAATAGATAAATCACAAGACGGTTGACGACATGTGGTCGCAATACATACTCGTCTGGCGCCAACAAGTCGCCATCTATATCCGTATTACCACTGTTTTCTGTGTTGCCTTTCGACTTGATCAGCTGGAGTTTCGACTGTCGCTGTATGCTGTACGGCCGATGAGCCAGCTTCATAATCTCTTTGCGCCGTTTTTCCATTTGCTTTTCGACGTTGCCTTAGCTCTCGCTTTCGCTCATCACGTGATTTTTTTTAGACTATTTGGATTTTATATTGTAGCATCGTAGCTTATCGATACTGTCGGAGCCGGTGCCACGAAGATTGCTTGGGGCGCCGCGAGCGGTGCTTTCAACATGGCCACCAGTGACGAACCTCCAGTCGGCCGACCAATGAAGATCTCCAGGACGTTCTTACATGCGGCGGGTACCTGAGCACCAGTTTTCTAGTTGAAGACTACTCATAGCTATTAGTAGGAGACGAACGTTACTCAGAGGTGCTGGTAGTTAGCTCTACCGGCAAACATCCACTTCGGCGCACGCCCGTGTCGGGCCTTCATTTGTAGGTAGCTGCGTCTGCCAGAAGTTGTCAACAGGGCAGCAGTACAAGTTGAAAAAATGTTTATTTAAAATACACTTGTGTCAACCAATCTTTCGTTTGCCTCTCCAGATTCCTGAGACGACAAATCCTTTCGTCACGGTCACCTTCCACCCATTTAACCGGCGAGGACCTAACATTTGGTTTGTCTCAACATAAGTTACCGATTCTCATCATAACACTTACGACGCGAGCGTTCATCTGACTTCTTTTTCCCCGTAACTCAGAATCATCATTTAAAAATCAAACACGTCATCTTATATCGTCTCACTTTGGGTCCTATCACTGCTCCTCAGCCTCTTCCTTACAATGACGCCGGAATAGTGTCCTACTTAAACACGTTTCCATTGATAACTGCACACAAGGCTAATTCGTAGCAGTTGTGATCATATGCCTACAGTAGAACGATGATTTCCAGGAAAAACGGAGAGAACTGTGCAACAAACACATACAGATATGATACAACTGATGTGGGCTCAACCATTGTTTATTCATTATCAGTATCGTAGTTGTGGTAGCATAGATTAATACCACGCGCACCGATGTCTCACAGGTGGCAACAGAAACTCATGTTTCCGACAGACGCCGATAGCGATTGTGCGAGAATCCGGATGATCCAACGACGAGCACCCGCTGAGTAACCCCGCCTTCAGCAGTTTGCCGGCGCGATTTGCGAGGGTTGCCCATAAAGTAATGAACCGCATTTTTCTTCTGAGCCTGAGACAATGCTACGAATACGAAACGTTACGTAAGCGTTATTTGAATCTCCTGAGTGAGCGCCCCTAGTTTCCGTTACTTCCGACAGATGGCGTAGTTACAGGACAGTTTCAAAATGGCGTCTGTAGGTTATCTACATTACAAGCAACGTACCGTCATTGACGTCCTCATTGCAGAGAAAGAAACTGTGCAGAATGTTCACAAACGCTTATGCAAAGTCTATGGAGCATCTTCTGTCGACAGAAGTACAGTTAGTCGCTGGGCACTGAGGGTGAGGTCATCAGAAGGCGGTTCGGCGGAGCTGCACCATTTGCAGCGGTCGGAGAGACCATCCACGGCTGTCACGCCTGACACACCTTACGCAGCCTCCTCGGATTTCTGCTTGTTTTGGCCGTTAGAGAATGCCGTTCGTGGGAGACATTTTGAGGACGATGAGGAGGTGATTCACACAGTGAAGCACTGGCTCCGCCACTGGGACAAAGATTGGTACCAATACGGCATAACGCCCTTGTTTCGTGGTGGAGGACGGCCGTAGTACGGGGTGGAGATTACATGGAAAAATACGGTTTGTAGATAAAACACCATTCTTTCGTGTGTGTAATTCTCATTATGTTCTACAAAGAATTGTTGAAGGAAAAGAATGCGGTGCATTACTTTCGCCGGCCGGGGTAGCCGTGCGTTTCTAGGCGCTACAGTCTGGAACCGCGAGACCGCTACGGTCGCAGGTTCGAATCCTGCCTCGGGCATGGCTGTGTGTGATGTCCTTAGGTTAGTTAGGTTTAAGTAGTTCTACGTTCTAGGGGACTGATGACCTTAGAAGTTAAGTTGCATTGTGCTCAGAGCCATTTGAACCATTACTTTCTGGGCAACCCTCGTAGGATGGCCGGTGGCAGCTACACGCCCCAGTCTCGGTCACAGCATTCGACTGTCTTATTTCTGGATTTCCGGAAGGCTTTTGACACTGTACCACACAAGCGGCTCATAGTGAAATTGCGTGCTTATGGAAAATCGTCTCAGTTTTGTGACTGGGTCTGTGATTTCCTATTAGAGAGGTCATAGTTCGTAGTATTTGACGGAAAGTCATCGAGTAAACCTGAAGTGATTTCTGGGGTTCCCCAACGTAGTGTTATAGGCCCTTTCCAGTTCCTTATCTATATAAACGATTTGGAGACAATCTGAGCAGCCGTCTTTGGTTGTTTGCAGATGACGCTGTCGTTTATCGACTAATAAAGTCATCAGAAGACCAAAACAAACTACAAAACGATTTAGAAGAAATATCGTAATGGTGCGAAAAGTGGCAGTTGACCTTAAATAAAGAAAAGTGTGAGTCATCGACATGAGTGCTGAACGCAACGCGTTAAACATCGGTTACACGATAAATCAGTCCAATCTAAAAACAACATAAATTCAACCAAATACCTAGGTATTACAATTACGAACAATTTAAATTGGAAGGAACACACAGAAAATGGTGTGGGAAAGGTTAACCAAAGACTGCGTTTTATTGGCAGGACACTTAGAAAATGTAACAGACCTACTAAGGAGACTGCCTACACTACGCTTGTACGTCCACTTTTAGAACACTGTTCCGCGGTGTGGGATCCTTACCAGATAGGACTGACTCAGTACATCGAAAAAGTTCAAAGAAAGGCAGCACGTTTTGTACTATGACGAAATATGTGAGAGTGTCATAGAAATGGTACAGGATTTCGGATGGACTTCATTAAAAGAAACGCGTTTTTCGTTGCGACGGAATCTTCTCACGAAATTCCAATCACCAAGTTTCTCCCCCAATTGCGAAAATATTTTGTTGACACCGACTTACATAGGGAGGAACGATCACCATGATAAAATAAGGGAAATCAGAGCTTGTACGGAAAGATATAGCTGTTGATTTTTCCCGCGAGCTATACGAGATTGGAATAATAGAGAATTGTGAAGGTGGTTCGATGAACGCTCTGACAGGCACTTAACTGTAATTTGCAGGGTATCGATGTAGATGTAGATGTCTGCAGTCAGCCATCGACAGTTTGTTTGTGGGTTAGTTGTGGAAGCATCACACTGTAGAAGTCTCTTTTTGTTTTTTGTAGTAAGTTGAGTTTTACTACTGTTTCTTTTTTCGTAAAGTTTCTTCGCAACGCTTGGAGACAGCACGAGGGTAAGTGAAACTATTTTCGTGTTCGTTAATCTTTTCTGCTTCTGTCCAGTTTGCCTACGACGACAGCGGCGGCACTGGTCTATGGCCAACCTCTCATACATCAAATCTGGCGTTAGTTTGCGTAGAAGGGCATTTGGCCGATTATCACTGTAAATGCAGTAAATGAAGCAGGCAAAAAGGAATACAAACGTCTCAGAAATGAGATCGATAGGAAGTGCAAAATGGCTAAGCAGGCATGGCTAGAGGACAAATGTAAGGATGTAGAGGCTTATCTCACTAGGGGTAAGATAGATACTGCCCACAGGAAAATTAAAGAGACCATTGGAGAAAAGAGAGCCACTTGTATGAATATCAAGAGATCAGATGGAAACCCAGTTCTAAGCAAAGAAGGGAAAGCAGGAAGGTGGGAGGAGTATATAGAGGGTCTATACAAGGGCTATGTACTTGAGGACAATATTATGGAAATGGAAGAGGATGTAGATGAAGATGAAATGGGAGATATGATACTGCGTGAAGAGTTTGACAGAGCACTGAAAGACCTGAGTCGAAACAAGACCCCGGGAGTAGACAACCTTCCGTTAGAACTACTGACAGCCTTGGGAGAGCCAGTCCTGACAAAACTCTACCATCTGGTGAGCAAGATGTATGAGACAGGCGAAATACCCTCAGACTTCAAGAAGGATATAATAATTCCAATCCCAAAGAAAGCAGGTGTTGACAGATGTGAAAATTACCGAACTCTCAGTTTAATAAGTCATAGCTGCAAAATACTAACGCGAATTATTTACAGACGAATGGAAAAACTGGTAGAAGCCAACCTCGGGGAAGATCAGTTTGGATTCCGTAGAAATATTGGAACACGTGAGGCAACAGTGACCCTACGACGTGTCTTAGAAGAAAGATTAAAGGCAAACCTGCGTTTCTAGCATTTGCAGACTTAGAGAAAGCTTTTGACAATGTTGACTGGAATACTCTCTTTCAAATTCTATAGGCGGCAGTGGTAAAATACTGGGAGGGAAAGGCTATTTACAATTTGTACAGACACCAGATACCAGTTAAGAGTGGAGGGGCATGAAAGGGAAGCAGTGGTTGGGAAGGAGTGAGACAGGGTTGTAGCCTCTCCCCGATGTTATTCAATCTTTATATTGAGCAAGCAGTAAAGGAAACAAAATTAAAATTTGGAGTAGGTATTAAAATCCATGGAGAAGAAATAAAAACTTTGAGGTTCACCGATGACATTGTAATTCTGTCAGAGACAGCAAAGGACCTGGAAGGGCAGCTGAGTGGAGTGGACAGTGTCTTGAAAGGAGGATATAAGATGAACATCAACAAAAGCAAAGTGATGATAATGGAATGTAGTCGAATTAAGTCGGGTGATGCTGAGGGAATTAGATTAGGAAATGAGACACTTAACGTAGTAAATGAGTTTTGCTATTTGGGGAGCAAAATAACTGATGATGGTCGAAATTAGAGAGGATATGAAATGTAGACTGGCAATGGCAAGGAAAGCGTTTCTGAAGAAGAGAAGTTTTTTAACATCGAGGATAGATTTAAGAGTCAGGAAGTCGTTTCTGAACGTATCTGTATGGAGTGTAGCCATGTATGGAAGTGAAACATGGACGATTAATAGTTTAAACAAGAAGAGAAAAGAAGCTTTCGAAATGTGGTGCTACAGAGGAATGTTGAGGATTAGGTTGGTAGATCGTGTAACTAATGTGAAGGTATTGAACAGGGTTTGGGAGAAGAGAAGTTTGTGGCACAACTTGACTAGAGGAAGGGATCGGTTGATAGGACATGTTCTGAGGCATCAAGGAATCATTGGAGGGCAGCGTGGAGGTTAAAAATCGTAGAGGGAGACCAACAGATGAATACACTAAGCAGATTCAGAAGGGTGTAGGTTGCAGTAGGTACTGGGAGATGAAGGAGGTTGCACAGGAGGTAGCATGGAGAGCTGCATCAAACCAGTCTCAGGACTGAAGACCACAACGACAACATCACTGTAACGGATGAATATGGACTTTTTCAAGTCAAAGCACTCGCAATCTGGACATTGTACGTCCAAGTTAGTCTCTAGACAGTGTAGTGGTTTCCGTGGTGTGACTGGCGAGTGGTCCAGTCGACCAGAGGCCGGCGGAGCCAGGCAGGGCAGTCTGACAGTGCGCGGGCGGCCGCTCTGAAATATGCAGCAGCGGCGGCGACGCGTAGGCTGAAGGCAGCGGGACACAGTGCGTGGTGTGGCGTGGAGTTGCGTGGCCAGGCGAAGCGAAGCGAGGCGCGGCAGCCGATCGATGGCGGCTTCCGCTGCGGATGTGGGCCGGCTGCTTGCTCGGACTGCCCAGACCGGCCGACTCTTCCACGTTCCCGCACTTTTCACACTCAGACACGACCTGAAGTCAGCCGCGGGCAGACCAGAGGCGACTGCCGCCTGCTCTTGGCAGAACGTTTCACGTTCTCGACTTTCACGTTCTACTTGCCAAAGTCAGCGGTATAAATTTCTCTCGCTCGTATCTTACATCTAGGCAACAGTGCGTCGTATCTGAGACCATAGACTGGCAAAGGAGACATTTGGCAACAAGCGGCGACCAGGATTCAGAATCAGGTCTTTCAGCGTTGGTGTGTAATGGATCGATGTCAAGTGCTATTCTTACGACTTCAGACATTATATAACGTACCAGGGACTCCAACCTAGATTCTTCAAAGAATCGAACTCCCGTGCGTAAAACAGCTTCAAACGTCAGATAACTTCACAAATTAGTTAATGCGTCGTATATTTGACGTTAGCCATGTAAAGACGCATGTGAACACGCGAAATGTTTGAAATTAAGTTGAAGTTGTTGCAAGTTCTAACAACCCTACCACAACAAAGGTTAAAAATTAATTACGATTGTAATGTTGCTCACGCTGTTAAATATTGCATTTTCGGGCAACAATAAAGTTATATTATGTGGCAGGTGCCATTAGAGCACAGTTAATAAAGTCATTTCTTGAAATAATGGATAAACTAGGCACTCATCTTTTCGTGTTTCCCACACTGGTCTCGTTGTGAATTCATGGCTCAATCGTCGAAAATCTAGGCAGTGATGATTCCAAGCTCGAATGCTATTCTGCGATATTCAAAAGTTTTATAGATGTGTTTCATAAACCATTCTTGAATATTAAACTTTTGCAAGTTAGGACAATGGTGATGTAAAAAAGTAATCAGCACTCTGAATTTAAGTTACACTTCTTTTTTATTACTTTTGTTGCAATATCACTTAACTCGATCCGAAACATCACTTCACAATATAAAACATACTTGAAAATATCTCCCTCACTGTTAAAGTTCAAATTTCATAAACTGACTACAACTTGCGTCTTTTTAACATGACGACCAAAGCTGGACTCTCTGATAACCGCTTACGCGCCCAAAACTCAGAATTACAAGTACGTCAAAGATCATAGTGACAAAAGAAATAATACACATAAGAATAATATCATTGCAATATATACATATCGATGTATCGAAGTACCTCTACATTCATGAAATCAAAGCTGAATGTTATCACAGAAATATGTTAACTATTTTACAGAAACACAATAGAATATTGCTGGTATCGAGAGGTTGAGATGAGGTGCCGCAATGGTTACGTAATTCAAGTACCATTACAAAGTCCAACACTGGGTGAGCAAAGAGTAGCGATGGGAAAAACAGACCGGTTAAAGCCGATACCGGTATTTTATTTCTCAATAACCGATATTTGTTTGGTCTCTGTTATCAAAGGTGTTTTTTAAACATCCAATGAAATACTGAAATATCAGTTAGTCAAACAGAAGTGCAAAAATTTTTCGTTTTTAAATAAATCTTTTTTTGGAAAAGAGTAATTTTTACTAGGAAAATTTGCATTGGTTTGAAATATTGCTGCATTACAGAAAATGGGAAAAGCGATCAGTGTTATTTTAATAACAATGCCGGCAGAAAAGAGCAACAAACACGTGGCATAACAATTGGTACAGCATTGCTGAGACAGTGATGTCCCTGTTGTCGTGTGTCGTGGCTTAAAATACGGCTGTACGAGCAGTTCGTAAGACTTGCCACCACATGGTCTATACGGTAGTTCCTCGCTGTCGGCCCCGGACATCCGTTGTATTGAAGAATGGCACCAACCTTAGTCTGGAAACATTTTTACGATGTGACGTACCAATGCAGTACAAAGCTTCATTTTTTTAGAAGATTAAGGATCTGGCTGCCACTAGTATCAAATAATAAAAGATGGGAAATTATGGTGACGATAATACATTAAGAACTTAACA
This sequence comes from Schistocerca americana, assembly GCF_021461395.2. Lineage (NCBI taxonomy): Eukaryota > Metazoa > Arthropoda > Insecta > Orthoptera > Acrididae > Schistocerca > Schistocerca americana. The sequence continues at coordinate 661,328,779 of NC_060123.1, read as the reverse complement.
TTTCATTCATAGTGTACAATAAAGATAGAAAGTACCAGAATGAGATTTTCACTCTGCAGCGGAGTGTGAGCTGATATGAAACTTCCTGGCAGCTTAAAACTATTAGCCGGACCGAGATGCGATCTCGGGACCTTTGCCTTTCGCGGGCAAGTGCTCTACCATCTGAGCTACCAAAGCACGACTCACGACCACTCCTCACAGCTAGAAAGTAGCTGATCTCTGCTTGTATTTACTTACTATGCTTTTATCTGCTTGTAGCCATTGGAAATCCACAAATTAACGCAGAAACAGAGGTCTTCAACATCAGTTTCCATCCGTTAACGTAGCTATTCGTAATGCTGAAACAGTGGTATCGTTCTTGATTACAGCATCATTTTTGAGCAGAGTTTAAAAAATTTAGAATCTACAGATGTGTACTGTTTTATTTATTATCATTACAGTTGTTATTGTATATATCTTGAACTAAAAGAGTTAAAACGCCGAAACGATTGTAGGCCGAAATACTGCGGCAAGAAGTCGTCATCCGGTTGCAATCCCGAAACTTCATGGAATACTCTGTACGCCGGGAAAACTTCAAGAATCGCTCTACAGTTCCGTAGTGAGCCAGCCGCGGTGACCAAACGGTTCTTGGCGCTTCAATCCGGAACAGCGCAACTGCTACGGTCGCAGGTTCGAATCCTGCCTCGGGCATGGTTGTGTGTGATGTCCTTCGGTTAGTTAGGTTAAAGCAGTTCTAAGTTCTAGGGGACTGATGACCTCAGATGTTAAGTCCCATAGTGTTCCGAGCCATTTGAAGTTCCGTAGTGAAGCAACAGCAAAACTCCATTGTGAACTTGAGCGAGTTGTTTAGGCGGCAGTTGTATGAGCTAATCGCGCTGCCTGGTCAGTTGTAGGCGTTTGTCTATTCTGGTACTTGGACTAAGTCGCACTAAGTTACACAGAGACTACAGTCGCGGGTCAACGGATAACTTGTTATCATTGGCAGAAGACAGCATAAGGAGACTTAATTATTCATGTAGCGCCACCGTGCATATTTTTATTCATACTTTTATGCTTTCAGAGGACTCCCCAGGTCTCTTAAGGTGATCAGTTGGTAACCACTACTTGCAAAATGCAACTGTAGTTACACGTATTGCCTATGATCAAGCTAGGAACTGAATTAGCTGTTCACTTCTGTTTGTCAGAAATTGTATATTTCCGTTTATTCGGCACAACAGCCTAGTGTAGAGAGAAAGAGAGGGAGAGAGAGAGAGAGAGAGAGAGAGAGAGAGCGAAGAGAAGCAATTAACAGACCTCCAGCATTGCCATAAATGTGCTGCTTAAGGTGGGCTTCAGGGCCGAAACTGCCCCCAGACTCACGGTTACCTTTAGTCTGCGGCTGATTGGAGGTAGTGCGACGGGCGGCTCGTAGTGACTCAGCGGGTGCTTTGGAACGTGGTTAGAAAGACAGTTAGCTTCTGTACTTGCCCCAGTCTAAAGTTGAACAAAATGTCGCCCTCTTGAAGACGCTCTGTCGAAATATTGAAATTTCGTAAGGGTGGTGGTCACAATCTTGGCAAAGCGTAATTAGAAAATGAATACTGTTCGGTGTTCATTAGTGTCAATGGTGTGTAACTTGAAGTTTTTCCAAAACCAGATGTTGGAATTTTAGTAAAGTGACAAACTGATTTCTGCTTCCCAGAAATAAGGTCTGGTTGCAACCTCGCGGTCCACGTACACGAAGCTGGGTTCCAAACGCTGTTTAAGTGGCGCGCACAGCTGGTGTACACGCAGTTAGAAGTACTGAAAATTATTTGCTGAGATTCAGGCAGCAATACTTTTCAGTGGTATAATTCAGAGAGCGCGGTTACTTTGCAGCGGTAATTGTTTTTGTAACTGATGACTGCAGTTAGCTGTTCGATTTGCACGGTGACTTTGCATCTTTGAACGGTGTCTGCTCTTCAGAGTTCACTTTTCAACAGTGTTGTGTACATAGTTCCGCGTAGTCAGCGCGTACACAACTTTCCCACTAGAGCGCGCCCCGCTAAACACAACAGCGCAGGCGCAGCGCTCGTCCGTCTCCGCACTACGAGATGGCGCTGTCATGGAGACGGACCAAATTCTGCTTCCGCCGATCCACGTATTAATATGTAACGCAGCCAATGAGATTGCTGCTAACGTAGAACCTTTTCTCCTCGCGGATCACACTCGCGCAGTGATACATGGACGCGCAACATAACGAGTGAACAGACCTCTGATTAGTCAGTCTGCCTTAGTCTGTACCAGTCTGTACGAGTTCTACATTTGTCTGTACCAGTCTATACTAAAGTTTCAGTCTGCGCCTACTAAGATTACCATATTCCTGTACGTAGCCATGAAGATAAATGTATAGACACTTTTGTCAAGTATCAGAGATATATGTGAGAATAAGATTAACGTACCAATACCAAATGAACTTCAGATTGTCAAATGTAAATAGCATGCAGAACCAAGTTAAGTAATTTTTTTGCTTGTTATTATTTTAATAAACGTGTGTGAAAGTTAATTAAGTTTTGTTTAAAGTTGGTCACCGTCAATCTGCAAATGGCATTTCTATGGTCTGACCTAACGGCAGAAGATAAACACGCCACGATAAGACCACGAGACATATTGCTGACACTCACCTACTTCGTTAGAGCGACAGGTCAAATAATCTTATGGTGTGTACTGAAGGTCTTACAGTACGCACACCACAAATAGCACTTTCGGAAATGCTTTTCCCTTGACAATTGAGAATATTCACTGGGCGATCCCAAAATTGGTACCTACATCCGTGCCAAACATAATTGTTTTTTTAACCTGGTAATAATTGTCACCTTATAGAAGGTGTTCCCACTTGAATGCACATTAAGGGAAATGGAGAGCTTCTTTTACAAGCGTGTATTTTCATTCAATAGTTAGACGCCGCCCTTAACTAGTATGTGGTGGTGAGTGGTGATTGACATGGGCATTTCATGCATGATTATTAACTTTTAAAGATGGGCCTACACCAGTTAACTTGAGATTTAATGAAACATTATATGTTGCGCTAATTGTTCCACAGCCTTTTAAAATGATGCTCCCTACGCATGATCGCATAGCGAGCTACACTCCGTTTTCCGATCACAGCAGACTGAATCTTGCATCTCAGGGGTACGAGCTATAATATTAATGATATTTAAGAAAATATAAAATAGTATTTCATTTATCACTTGTGCTGGTGTCAAGGCTTCGGATATGGCAAAATGCTGCATAGAAAATTTTTACTTGCTGAGTAATGAATTTTCATTCCGCCATCCAGCATCAGATTCCCACCAGACCGACAAGAACGTTCACCGACAGCATTGTTTAGAGGCCAGTGACCGATCTCAAAATTAAGCAGTTTGCGTAATTGCCTTGCCCGGATCGGTAAAAGAGATCTCAGGGACGCTGAAATAAATTTTATGATGTAAATGGCGATTGAATACTAGAAGCGTTCGGCTGTGGACACCAAATAATTCGTCGGCAACTCTCCTTCGCTGCAGCCCGAAAAAATTCTAAAATGCAACATAATACAATGAGAGGTGACGTTAACGGAAGAGGAAAGTAGGTTCTTAATTCAAACACGGCTTTTATAAAAAAATTAACGTAATTATTTAACGACAAGATACAGATAGGGGAGCGACATTTACATTTTGTGAAACAGTCATCGAAAGAGAGACTGAGAGAGGGGGGGGGGGGGGGGACAGAGAGAGAGAGACATCACAGCTCCTGCTTTTATATAGCCCAAAACAAGTTATGGCGAGTGCCTTCATTTCTCTTTACAGAGCCTAAGTTTCGATATATAAATATCTCTGTGGAACGTTCTTTATCGGAACAGCAAAAACAAAGAAAAAAAATACATCCCTTGTTTTAAATCATGGCCTTTTCTGCTTACTTCACAGATTTATTTAAACAGAGAAACTTTATTCTTAATGAATTTTTGCCTCAATTAAAAGTTTGGGGCATATTCTATTAATTATTTGAAATGCAATATTTCAGAACAACTAATACCACAACCATTCCACCACACAACAGAAATACAAGAGGTTAATTTCATACCGTCATTCTACCTTTTCGCCAACAGCCTTGCCGCAGTGGTAACACCGGTTCCCGTCAGATCACCGAAGTTAAGCGATGTCGCGCTGGCCTAGCACTTGGATGGCTCTCCATCCTGTCTGCCAAGCGCTGTTGACAAGCGGGGTTCATTCAGCTCTTGTGAGTCAAACTGAGGAGTTACTTGATGGCGAAGTCGCGGCTCTGGTCTCGTAAATTGACATACGGCCGGCAAAGCGGTGTGCTGACCACATGCCCCTCCATATCCGCATCCAGTGACGCCTGTGGACTGAGGATAACACGGCGGTCGGTCGGTACCGTCGGGCCTTCTAAGCCCTGTTCGGACGGAGTGTAGTTTAGTTCAGTTTAGTTTTCTAGCTTTTCATTACATCCAGTTTCTGCACCCCCGCTTTGCCTGCACCAATGGCGGGGACCTATCACGCCAAGCCCTCGGCATAGCCCTTGATCTCCCTCGCATTACAGCTTCAGCCTGCCTATTGTGGAATGTTTTGACACAGCCTCGAATTGGAATCGCTCTTGACACACCTAGCGGGCCATCGAGCCGTTGCCCACTTGGCTGGCAGCGAGGAGACCGCGCGGCATTCGGTATCTGGCGCTGTCGGAACCTCGGCGGAACGTGTCCCGCGGCAGGCAGCGGCCGCGGATAACAACAGCCGCTGGCCGGTATCTGGACACGCGACGCCGGGCTATGCCGGGCCAGGCCACGGTGGCGCGGCATGGCGCCCGGCCGCTATCGCCGGCTGCTCTGCGCCACTTGCGCGCTGCCGCCCCGCTACGTCAGCAAATTACAAAACAAAGGCACGCGACGCCGCCACACCAGGCAGACCACTGCCGGCCGGCACGCGACCCAACCCGCGTCCTTCCACTCTGCTCCGAAGAGGCGGCGGATGGCGACCGTAAATCCGGCTCTCTTGCAATGGAGTTTGGCAAGACAACGGTACTGATTTAGATCACATCATCGACGTTCAAAACATCGGTAACCGATAGTAACCAACCAAAAATATCGATTTCTTCAACATCGACGATAAATTGCTAAGGGGGGTAGGACGTCAAACGGGCCGACTTGGAGCAGGAGAGGCACCACACGACATTTTAATTTCCACTGTCTACACTTTTACAAATAAATTCATAAAACTTTGTCAACACGACCAGGAGGGATTCAGAATTCACACTCTTAGCAATGTAAGTTCAAAAATATAACAAAATATTTTTTTTTACCTGTGAAATTTCATCGTTTTTTCATTTACTGTTGGCTGCATTTGTTACTATAGGTACACTTTTCTTTATAAGTCAGAGAGATACTTCGATGAATTTTGCACAGCATACAAACCATACTTACAGGTGTATGAAACTCTAGAATTTTCCAAATCTATTAAAAACTGTGGTAAAAATTGAGCTAATTAACCATAAAATTTGAGTTCTTTCTAAACAAGAAGTTTAAAATGTAGCAGCTCATTCATTTTTTCATTAATTCATTGAATAAATTCTACAGTTTCATACACCTGTAAGTATGGTTTGTATGCTGTGCAAAATTCGTCGAAGTATCTCTGTGACTTATAAAGAAAAGTGTACCTATAGCAACAAATGCAGCCAATTGTAAGTGAAAAAATTACGAAATTTCACACGTAAAAAAAATTTTATTTTGTTATATTTTTGAACTTACATTGCTAAGAGTGTGAATTCTGAATCCCTCCTGGTCATGTTGACAAAATTTAATGAATTTGTTTGTAAAAGTATAGACAGTGGAAATTAAAATGTCGTGTGGTGCCTCTCCTGCTCCAAGTCGGCCCGTTTGACGTCCTATCCTCCTTAAATTGTACAGGGCGTTTGATACTTACAGTTAGGCCTACCTACAAACAGAATTGTAAAACTATCGTAGGCTACCGTAGACCATCATAGGTAATAGTAGACTACGGTAGTTTTTCTTGTATCTCGGCTCAGTTAAGGTCGTACCCACGTTAACTACACATTAGCTGTGTTGCACAGCTATCAGGCATTACTCCATAATTTCTTACTTTACATGTGTGATAAGTATGGTGTGTATTGTGTATTGGAACCTAGAAACGACGGAGAGGCTTCGTCTTCCCGTACCCCTCAGTGGTTCACAACCCCACAAGAAGCCACAGCAGTCCTCCCACCCAACTGCTGCCCCACACCGAACCAGGTTTATTGTGCGGTTCGTCTCCCAGTGCCCCCCCCCCCCCCCTCCTCCCAGGAACTTCTCATACCAGACGAGTGTACCCCAAATGTTTGCGTGGTAGATAAATTATGGTGTACGCGTACGTGGAGACAGTGTTTGCGCAGCAATCGCCGACTGAGGCGGAATAAGGGGAACCAGCCCGCATTCAGTGAGGTAGATGGAAAACCGCCTAAAAACCATCCACAGGCTGGCTAGCACACCGGACCTCCGCCGGGCGGCACGTCTTCCCGTTCGGGAAGCAGCGCGTTAGAGTGCGCGGCTAGCCTGGCTGCCTGGCTGGCTGATAAGTATATTACAATATTTCCCTAAAACCCAGTAGCGGTAAACCATCTATAAACTGAACGAGGATACGTGGTGTGTCTAAAAAGTTCGGTGAATGCTATCAGACTACAATCAAAACAAAAGATACAAACAAATGTTCTTTATTTCCCCTCAAAATAGTCGCCATCCGCTACAACACACTTTGGACAACGTTCGTACAGTTTCGGTAAACTATCAGCAAATGCCTCCTGTTGAATCGATCGCAGAGCGGCTGTCACACGATTTTTGATAACATTCGCGCCCGCATAGCGTCCACCTTTCGTGACAGCCTTCAAACAGGGAAACAGGAAGAAGTCCACAGGAGCCAGATCTTGGGTGTACGAACGGTGTTCAGGAACAGTTACCATCTTCTGGATTGTGCAGTGTGCAAGGGCATTGTGATGGAGCACGATCCATTTTCCAGTCCTGTGCTACTCTGGCCTAACCCGCCGGATACGCAGTTGCAATCGTTTCAAAACGGGCTGGTTAAATGCAACATTAATGGTTTGACCTGCAGGAAAAAATTCCTTGTGGATGATGCCGTTGTTGTCGAAGAAGGCGATCAACGGTGTTTTCACCTTGGATTTTTGCCGACGGCTTTTGTTTGTTCGCGGGGAAGACGGTGAACACCATGACATCGATTGCCGTTTTGATTCCGGATCGAACTGGTAGCACTAAATCTCATCTCCCGTGACGATGGAGTTCAGAAGCAACGGATCCTGGTCACACATGGCAATGAAATCACCAGCAGTTTCCATCCGTTTTGCTTTCTGATCGTCTGTGAGATTGCGCGGCACAAAATGGAAGCAGATCTTCCGCTTGCACAAATCGTCGCGAATGATGGTGTGCACCGTGTCCTTGCTAATGCCCAATTCCTCCGCAATCAATCTGAGAGTCTGTCGCCGATCTTATGCCAGAATTGGTCGCACTTTCTCGATCTTTTCTGGGGTTCTGCTTGTCTATGGTCGACCTGAATCTGGCTCATCCTCAGTTGTTTCGTTCCGTGCACGGGACCGTTTAAACCACTCGTAAACACATTCTCTGCTCACGGCCTCCTTCCTGTACACCTGCACCAGCATTCCATGTGTCTCCGCTGCAGTCTTCCCCAGTTTGTAACACAACTTTATGTTTACACGTTGCCCCATTGCGCTGTGACACTTTCTCTCAAACTGGCTACGTTCAACTGGTCGCAGTCTGTTTAGACAGCCAGTCACATGCAGTGCAAGCCGCGTATCGATCCTCCCCAAGTCTTTGAAGACCCATGCGCCTGCTGGCACACATGCGCCAAGTTGCCCTTCGGATATGACACCATTCACCGAATCTTTTAGACACACCTTAAGAACATCTTTGTTCTACGTATTTTTCTTTCGTTTGTTATTTAAAAATAAACAGTACTTATCGAAAAGTCGAAATCGTCAATGTTTAATTCGTGGTTTACTCGAAAATTGTTGATTTGTAACGTGAAACAAAAGGATGTTGTAGTAAAAATAAGGAAACAATACAGATTCACCATGCAGCTCTAAAAAACGCAATTTCCCCAACATTAAGATAATATAAAGAAAACCGCAAAACAACGGTATATGAAACATCGCTTCAATGGTTCAGATGGTTCAAATGTCTCTGAGCACTATGGGACTTAACTTCTGAGATAGCCAGCCGGAGAGGCCGAGCGGTTCTAGGCGCTACAGTCTGGAACCGCGCGACCGCTGCGGTCGCAGGTTCCAATCCTGCCTCGGGTATGGATGTGTGTGATGTCCTTAGCTTAGTTATGTTTAAGTAGTTCTAAGTTCCAGGGCACTGATGACCTCAATAGTAAAATCCCACAGTGCTCAGAGCCATTTGAACCATTCTGGGGTCATCAGTCACCTAGAACTTAGAACTACATAAACCTAACTAACCTAAGGACATCACACACATCCATGCCCGAGGCAGGATTTGAACCTGCGACCGTAGCGGTCGCGTGGTGCCAGACTGTAGCGCCTAGAACCGTTGGGACACCTGGGCCGGCATCGTTTCAATACTTAGTCCAATTTAAATAAAACATATTTCTGTTACTCGGTAACAACTTTGGCTTGTATCAATAAAAACAGGAAACTCTCCCCTTTGATCATGATGGAGAATGTTTTATTGAGGACAAAATAACAACAATTATATTATTCAAACATGGACAAACGTGTGGTTCCTGAAGAGGGGCAGCAGCCTTTTCAGTAGTCGCAGGGGCAACAGTCTGGATGATTGACTGATCTGGCCTTGTAACACTAACAAAAATGGCCTTGCTGTTCTGGTACTGCGAACGGCTGAAAGCAAGAGGAAACTACAGCCGTAATTTTTCCCGAGGGCATGAAGCTTTACTGTATGATTAAATGATGATGGCGTCCTCTTGGGTAAAATATTCCGGAGGTGAAATAGTCCCCCATTCGGATCTCCGGGCGGGGACTACTCTACAGGACGTCGTTATCAGGAGAAAGAAAACTGGCGTTCTACGGATCGGAGCGTGGAATGTCAGATCCCTTAATCGGGCAGGTAGGCTAGAAAATTTTAAAAAGGGAAATGGATAGGTTAAAGTTAGATATAGTGGGAATTAGTGAAGTTCGGTGGCAGGAGGAACAAGACTTCTGGTCAGGTGAATACAGGGCTATAAATACAAAATCAAATAGGGGTAATGCAGGAGTAGGTTTAATAATGAATAAAAAAGTAGGTGTACGGGTAAACTACTACAAACAGCATAGTGAACGCATTATTGTGGCCAGGATAGACACGAAGCCCACGCCTACTACAGTAGTACAAGTTTATATGCCAACTAGCTCTGCAGATGACGAAGAAATTGATGAAATGTATGATGAGATAAAAGAAATTATTCAGGTGGTGAAGGGAGACGAAAATTTAATAGTCATGGGTGTCTGGAATTCGTCAGTAGGAAAAGGAAGAGAAGGAAACATAGTAGGTGAATATGGATTGGGGCTAAGAAATGAAAGAGGAAGCCGCCTGATAGAATTTTGCGCAGAGCATAAATCAATCATAGCTAATACTTGGTTTAAGAATCATGAAAGAAGGTTGTATACATGGAAGAACCCTGGAGATACTAAAAGGTATCAAATAGATTATATAATGGTGAGACAGAGACAGAGATTTAGGATCCAGGTTTTAAATTGTAAGACATTTCCAGGCTTATCTCATTAGGGGTAAGATTGATACTGCCTACAGGAAAATTGAAGAGACCTTTGGAGAAAGGAGAACCACTTACATGAATATCAAGAGCTCAGATGGAAACCCAGTTCTAAGCAAAGAAGGGAAAGCAGAAAGGTGGAAGGAGTATATTGAATGTCTATACAAGGGTGATGTACTTCAGGGCAATATTATGGAAATGGAAGAGGATGTAGATGAAGATGAAATGGGAGATATGATATTGCGTGAAGAGCTTGACAGAGCACTGAAAGACCTAAGTCGAAACAAGGCCCCCGTAGTAGACAACATTCCATTAGAACTACTGACAACCTTGGGAGAGCCAGTCCTGACAAAACTCTACCATCTGGTGAGCAAGATGTATGAGACAGGCGAAATACCCTCAGACTTCAAGAAGAATATAATAATCCCAATCCCAAAGAAATCAGGTGTTGACAGATGTGAAAATTACTGAACTATCAGTTTAATAAGTCACAGCTGTAAAATACTAACGCGAATTCTTTACAGACGAATGGAAAAACTGATAGAAGCCGACCTGGGGGAAGATCAGTTTGGATTCCGTAGAAATGTTGGAACACGTGAGGCAATACTGACCCTACGACTTATCTTAGAAGAAAGATTAAGGAAAGGCAAACCTACGTTTCTAGCATTTGTAGACTTGATAAGAGTAGAGGGGTATGAAAGGGAAGCAGTGGTTGGGAAGGGAGTAAGACAGGGTTGTAGCCTATCCCCGATGTTATTCAATCTGTATATTGAGCAAGCAATAAAGGAAACAAAAGAAAAGTTCGGAGTAGGTATTAAAATCCATGGAAAAGAAATAAAAACTTTGAGGTTCGCCGATGACATTGTAATTCTGTCAGAGACAGCAAAGGACTTGGAAGAGCAATTGAATGGAATGGACAGTGTCTTGAAAGGAGGATATAAGATGAACATCAACAAAAGCAAAACGAGGATAATGGAATGTAGTCGAATTAAGTCAGGTGATGCTGAGGGAATTAGATTAGAAAATGAGACACATAAAGTAGTAAAGGAGTTTTGCTATTTGGGGAGCAAAATAACTGATGATGGTCGAAGTAGAGAGGATATACAATGTAGACTGGCAATGGCAAGGAATGCGTTTCTTAAGAAGAAAAATTTGTTAACATCGAGTATAGATTTAAGTGTCAGGAAGTCGTTTCTCAAAATATTTGTATGGAGTGTAGCCATGTATGGAAGTGAAACGTGGACGATAAATAGATTAGACAAGAAGAGAATAGAAGCTTTCGAAATGTGGTGCTACAGAAGAATGCTGAAGATTAGATGGGTTGATCACATAACTAATGAGGAGGTATTGAATAGAACTGGGGAGAGGAGGAGCTTGTGGCACAACTTGACTAGAAGAAGGGATCGGTTGGTAGGACATGTTCTGAGACATTGAGGAATCACCAATTTAGTTTTGGAGGGCAGCGTGGAGGGTAAAAATCGTAGAGGGAGATCAAGAGATGAAAACACTAAGCAGATTCAGAAGGATGTAGGTTGCAGTAGGTACTGGGAGATGAAGAAGCTTGCACAGGATAGAGTAGCATGGAGAGCTGCATCAAACCAGTCTCAGGACTGAAGACCACAACAACAACAACATATCATTCAAGACAGACAGAAAAACAACGTTATTTATCAAACAGACATTAAAAGGCACAACGTCCAATGTTGAATTCGTGGGAGATACGTCAGAAGTATTTCATATTCATATTAGTGTTCCCTCTTCTGTTTTACATGGTTCCAGAAAAAAGTCTGCCGACATGGGAAAACGAAATAAAGAGAATTCAACTCGGAATTAAAAAGGAGCAAAGAAACAATGTGAAGTATCCGGCTTTCGCAGCCGATCTCGCCATTCTAACCAACAATTGACAAGAAGGCAAACTTGCTCTGGAGAAGCTTCACGAAACCTCACAGAAAACTGGTCTACAAATGTACGAGAAGACTCAGTAAATGAAAGCGAGCCTGCAGATAATCTCCCCATTACAACTCAGTACAGAAAAGTGGCAAGAGATGCGCACTTCAAATATCTATGACAGATATTCCAGCCATCAGGACTGAACTCCATAGCCAATCACGAAAGTTTCTCCAAATTACAAAAAGCATATAAGCTGACTGGGAATCACAACAATAAAAAATTTGTTTCTGTCAATGCAAAACTTTGGCATTGCGACACTGGGGTTCTACGAGAAGCCCTACACTGCAGAAACTACAGTAATTCATAGTCCTACCAAAATCACAGAAATCCGTTCACCTTGAGATTTTCTTTTCTTGTTGAAGTTATACTCATGTTTGTGTACTTCTACAGTTGTATAGCTATCGAAACACACGAAATAGGAATAGCTTCACCAAGAAAGAAGAAAGCATGCGGAACGGATCCTGGCCTCCCGTGCTGTAGCTAACGATCGTTGCAAGTAGCAAGAGGAGAACTGCACCTGAATTGACCACGGAGAAGCCCTTTGCATATTGGCACGACGGGTACATATAGTTTGCGGCCGCGGGCTAGGCTCTAGTGCACCATCAGCAGTGGAGATGGAAACTTTCACAATGCCAGCCACTCGTGCCGGCGAAACGTCAGAAATATCATCAATCAAAAGTCTGCCGAAGAATCCGAGACAGAAGCCCACAGGCAGTTTGTAGGCAGTTCCATCAATGACCTAGCTGTAAGCTGAGCCTAGTTACTCACTCTGTATTTAGCGTAACATGTAATTCTCCATCTTTTTTATGTCTGTCGTAGCAACGAAAAACCTTAAAAAAAATAAACTATCAACAGCGACAGCGATCTTCGTAATCATTTTTATGTTAACAGATACTGCGCGGAAATGAAAGTGTGCTGGAAGTGTTTATTAACATAATAATTGTCTTATGACGTAGCGTGGGTGACCGTGAATGAGGCTCGGAGTGAATGGATATAATTTTATTGGTTCACTCCTCATTATCTGACGACAATTTTAGCCATTTTAAGCACATTCGTTCCTTCTGATTTTTGTGTCGTCGTGTTAGCCTTGCCGTTCAGCGTCCGCAAAACGCAAACACGGGCATACACGGTCGCACACACAGGCGTGCTTGCAAAAGATAGAGAGTAAAATTATTCGGGAAATAACATAGTACAAACATCCGAAAAACTTTAATTGAGGGTGTAAGGTGGCAAAGATCTTGCACCTTACATGAGTCCATTTAACGTGACACTTTAGGTTTTGTTGGAGTAATACTTTAAATTACGGTATAGGAAATCTATGTGGAAACTCATCGGCACGCGAGAATTCCGCGATTTTGTAATTATATGATTTTGCTGAAAGGCAGTACGCGAGACAGAGCTCGGTTACCTCCCCGCGTAACCGCCGAAGGCCACAGCCTGACGGTATGACTGGTGAACTGGGGGATTTCTGTTAATCCGTTTAGAGAGGCCACAGCGGTCGCCAACCTCTGAAGGACGTGCGGCTGCAGGTGTTCAAGTCTTTACCAAAACAGAGCAGTGGATAGCTGGACGGGCTTTCCTCTGCGTGCTCTCGCCTATGTCCCACTAATTTTACGCCTTCGCGTAACTCAAGCGGGGCAGGTCAGGAGTTTCGAATAACAAACTATCAATGGAAGAATCTGTGGTCGCTACGACGGGGAATCTCGAGTGGTCTCTTGGGAGAAAACTTCTAGGAAACGTGTTATTGCCCACAGCTGTGGTTCTTCTCAGCCGGCGAGGGCAGAGTTTGCTTGTGAAATTTTGTAGAAATAAAAGAATTGTGGAGAAGAGTTCTATTTCCAGGCCGTACATTGGTCGGCACTGGCAAACTGGGTATTTTGAGAGCTTCTAGTGACGTGATTCGCTCGGTAAAAGTTGAGGTGAGAAAACAAAGGTGAAGAGCGATCTTGCTGGACTGTCGGTAGAGGCCTTCCGTTCTGGGCTCTCGTACTGAGAGGACGTTAGCCAAGTCGTCTCCCGTCTTGGTCTTTCGTTCTGAGTGGACGTTAGCCGCCCAAGCTCTTTGCTGCCGGGAAGATCGTTGCAAGTTTATGGACAGCGGTCGGTTGTCCAAGTAGTGTAGGAGTGTACTTTCCGAGACGCCACACGCCAACCGCACAGCCGCGCCGTCGCCGTCTGAGACCGCCGCTGCTGCAGGAACATTACAGTGAGATTGCTCCCGCTTCGGCCTCTGTTAGGAGTAACGTTAAATAGTTCGATCACGTGCAATTGCTGTTTCCACAGAGGTTTCACGGTACTTTGGGGTGTAGTGGTTCTTCGTATTTTACCTTTTGTGTCGATGTCAGTCGGTTAGCCAAATTATAAGAGATCGCGTTTTGGACCAATTGTAACACAGTTCACTGCCAATGCCAGTCAGGAGGATAATTTGTAAATTGTTCATTGTGTTTTATTCAGCATTGATCTGAAGGTTATAATAAAATTATTGTGACTCAGTAGAGCCTTTACTTTCAGTAGTTGATCCTGAATTCATCCTTTTGCTTTATTTTATTTTTGTGTATGTATTTGATGTCATTGAACACCCTAAGTGTTCGTGATCGTTCATGTTTGGAAGTAAAAACAGGTGTGATTTGTCGTCGACGCTACCACCGCAGTTTCATTAGAGGTGACAGGGCCACACTTGAATCTAGCGTTATCCATTTTTGCTTACAGTTCCACTCCCAATTTCTCTGTAACTTGTTTGTCAGGGGCAAACACACGCAAAAATCGGACAAGCAACGGGTGGGGTGTTAGAAAGGTATGAATTTTTCCTTATATGTAAATGGATGAAATGTAATCATAGGTATCATAAACGAAAAATGTACTTACGTAATACAAAGTATTATTTATAACAATATAAAAAGTAGCAGCATACTCTCTTTCCGTAATGTGCCCATTGAGCACTGACACTCGGCAGTTCACCCATCAACTATCGGAGCTGAAAACACTAGAAAAAGTCGGGCACACTTCAATTGACACGACGGTAGATTGAATGAACAATGAAAACCATTGGTCTACGCTTAGATACAGCTACAGCATTAATTCGTCCTAAAATATTAATCCCCTATTTATTTATTTATTGGTGATAAACCTGTAAGTCTTTGATGTATCGGACCTTTATGTTCTTACCTTCCAGCACATGGCTCCATTGTCAAATGCCTCTGTTGTGAGTCTCCACTTCGCAGGCCAATATGGGCTCCATTTAGTATGTTTACTTTAGATCTTTATAAATGATACGAGGGGAAGCCTGAGATGTCCTTGCCAACACCATGGATCGCACTAAGTGAAGCACACGATACTTAAGTTACTTTTATTGGAAGTCTGTAGTGTGTAAATTCAAGCAAACGGTAATACATACAACAGTTTTCGGAGAATGTTTCTTCCTTAACCTCCTCACTACTGACATATGTTCTTATCACAACGAAATATATCTCCTTTTTAACACATTAGTATACTGCAGCTGTATACATCCGAAGGCATACACGAGTATTCCCACTTCCGAAATCACTTTTGGAGAGGCTGTGGGTGGCTGTTGGTTGGGGTTGGGTTGTTTGGGGGAAGAGACCAAACAGCGAGGTCATCGGTCTCATCGGATTAGGGAAGGACGGGGAACGAAGTCGGCTGTGCCCTTTGAAAGGAACCATCCCGGCATTATCCTGGAGCGATTTAGGGAAATCACGGAAAACCTAAATCAGGATGGCCGGACGCGGGATTGAACCATCGCCCTCCCGAATGCCAGTCCAGTGTGCCAACCACTGCGCCACCTCGCTCGGTGTGGGTGGCTGTAGTGGAGGATGGTGTGTCGGGGGCCTTGGGCCTTGACACACAGCTTAGGTGGGTCCTACGCTCAGATGGACGGGCACGCAGCAGAATTCAGTAATCAACATCCCTGGCCGCCGACAGAGCTACTGGAGGGTGGACAAGAGTATAAAAACACCGCGGGAATTGAATGAACATAAATTCAGACGGTAGCCATGTGTGCAGGTTGCACTGTGCCATTTGACCATGACCATGAACCTGTGCTACGTCCTCAACAGTTTAAAGTGTCTGTCGTGGTCAGAACAGCGTTCTGTGTAGTTGTGAGTGCATCTTGTCGGAGCACAGTGCATTCTAATGTGGGCAAATTGTGTTTGCTGGTGTAGTGGGTGCTTTCGTTACGAAGGCAGTCGAAGTGTCTGTTGTTTCAAGACTAACCGTATCGGTGATTTATGCCGCATACAAGGAATGGCGATAGAAATCATCCAATAAGTTACAGCACGGATGAAAACGCGTGGGAGAGGGTCCTTGAAGAGGATTGTAAGGACAGATAAGAGGACGACGATAGCAAAAATTACTGCAGAACTGGACGAACATGTGACCATTTTGACTGATTTGGACCATCCCATTATACCGTATTTAACCCTCAATGGTGATGCTGTGTTCCTAGAGGCAGGGTTCCTGCTCATATACCTCACATCGTCCAGGACTCGTTTTGTGAGCGCGAGGATGTATTATCGCACCTGCCCTGGCTACCACAGTCACCAAATCTCAATAATATTGAGCCTTTTTATTCTACTTTGGACAGAAGTGTCCGTCATCGCCATCTACGTCCGCCATCGTTCCTGTACTCACCACTAGTGTACAGGAAGAGTGAACAATACTCCCTTTGAAACCATAAAGGATCTGCATTTATCCATACAGAAATGAGTGGAAGCTGTTTTGAATTCCAAAGGTTTTCCTACACCGTATTAGGCGTGGTAACATGATGTGTGTTCAGTGTTTCCATATTTTTGTGCCATGTCTGACTGCTATGTCCAGGAGACTGGAGTGCCCCAGGGCAGTGTCCTCAGTGTCATATTGTTTGGCATCGCACTCAATGGCATTTCCTCCTCAGTCAGGAGCCCTGTCAAATGCTCTTTAACGGCCACCGTGGCCGAGCGGTTCTAGGCGCTTCAGTCCGGAACCGCGCTGCTAAAACGGTCGCAGGTTCGAATCCTGCCTTAGGTTATTTTGGTCTAAGTAGTTCTAAGTCTAGGGGACCGATGACTACAGATGTTAAGTCCCATAGTGCTTAGAGCCTTAAATTCCTTAAAAATGCTCTTTGTTTGTGGATGACTTTGCAATCTTCTACTCTTCCTCTGATCTTACGACGACGACGACGACGACGAGGCAGCTACAGCTGACCATTAGGAGGCTGGAAACCTGGGCCCAGACAACTGGTTTTCGATTCTCACCTGAGAAGACTATGCGTGTCAATTTTGATCGTGGTCGTCGGAGTTTTAATCAACCGGAGCTTACAATGGTGGACCGTATTTTACGTTTTCAAGACACTTTGCGCTTTTCGGGTTTATTATTTGACTCGAAATTAACATGGCTTCCACACCTGAAAGACTTGCGAACAAAGGGCTTCCGATTGTTGAACATTTTGAAAAGCCTTGGAGGAAAAACATGGGGAGCTGACAGGTCCCGGCTCCTGCAGTTTTACAGGGCATTGTTCATCACGCTTACACTATGGTAATGTCGGCTACGGATCGACCCGTCCTTCCTACCTCCGGATGTTAAATGCTGTCCACCATGAGGGTATTCGCATATCGACTGGAGCCTTTCGGACCAGCACAGTTCAGTGTCTGTGTGCAGAGACTGATGAACCACTACTCTGGATTCGGCGACTTATCCTTTTGGCTCGACAGGCGCTGAAAATCTCAGTGTCACCTCGGTCATTGGTATTTAGTTCAGTGATCCAACCCACTTTCGAATGACTGTTCAGGAATCGGCTCCAAGCGACCCAGCTACTTGGTACACGTACTACGGACTGTCTCAAGGATCTGGATATCTATGGCATGAAAATACACACCCAGGGATGGAACGCACTGCCGCCTTGGTATCTTTAGAGGCCGAAAGTAATTTTGAGCTTGACACAGTACACGATAAGTTGTACTCCAGATATGATTATTACAACTTTTTTCGTCTATTTTAGGTATGTACCATAGTTTTATCGTTATTTATGCAGATGGATCCCAGCAGGGGAATGCTCTCGGTTGTTCTGTGGTTTTCCCTGAAAGGGTTTTTTAAGTGTGTCTTCCAGAACAATTTACAAATTGTTATGCGGAGTTATATGGCATTCTGTTGGCACTGGAGAGGGTTCACAGATATCACCGTACGAATTTTCTTTTGTGTTCCGACTCTCTTAGTGCACTGCAAGCACTTCACCAAATGTATCCGGTAGACCCGCTGATTCAGCTCATCCATGTCTCCTTATAGTGGCTCCGACGCCATGGCCAGGATGTGATCTTTTGCTGGGCACCTGGCCACTACGGTAACACGCGGAACAACTGATATACCTCAGTTAGGTCCTACTCAGTATTTTAAACTGATCGTTCCTTAAATTTATACTGACTGCAAATGTCAATACAGTGCTGTAAATGAACTTGGTCAGTGTTTTTATCCTGATGGAACAGTTTGTTCCAGGCTAAAATCTGTTCCTCTGTCCTGAATTGTAATCAGAATCATAAGTATTTGCAGGTAATCATGCGTTCTCAGAAATGATACGTTCACAAAGGTACATGTATCACATTGGAACAACCGAAATAAAATGTTCAAACGTACCTACGTTCTGCATTTTAATTTAAAAAACCGACCTGTTACCAAACCTTCGTCTAAAATTATGAGCCATATGTTTGTGACTATTACAGCACCATCTATCACAAAGCGAAAAGTGGTCCAACTAAAACATTCATATTTCTTCACGTACTACACGAATGTGTAATAAAAAAATGGGAGTTCCTATTTGAAAGAAACGCAGTTGATATCCGTTTGACCTATTGCAGCGCCATCTAGCGGGCCAGCCATAGCGCCATCTGGTTTCCCCCTTCGAGCTAGACAAGTTTCGTACTTTGTAGTTTTTTCGTTTGACGCTTATTTTGTGAGATGTTTGGCTCGGTCACGATCAATGGACCACCCTGTACATAAGTGTTATAATTATTTATTTTTTTTTGGCTTTGGTATTCTTATACTTCTGTGTGCATTACTTTCGAAGGCAAAAGTTTTATACAGTATTTTTGTATCTGGTTGTGTGATTATGTCATGATGGAAAACAGGGCCACAACCAGTCCAGACAGTAGCTTGATTGCCTTCAGTAATTAATTTTTTTATGAGAAGCATATTTAATTTTAAGACATTTTAGCGTTAATTTAACACTGACTTTCATCTGTTACAAGAAGAGTGTGTTAAAGCAGCTTCAGACAGAAATTTCAAAATTCATTGCTATAGTAATTGTACTTCACGCAATGTTTGAGAGTTTTTCCGCTACAGTTTAGCTGGTGGAAGGCACCACTGCCGTCAGGGCAGAGATCAAGCATGCAATGATGCAGATGGCCTGCAATAATGTCCACAGCTGTGATGGTGCGGTAGGTTTCACTACAGATCCCATGGAAACTTAGCTGAATGTCCGCCATAGCATAATCTGCTAATGTTGTGCATGCTGCGACCAGCCGCTCGCTTGGATAATTGCGCATCTGGACACAACCATCGACCTGGTGTAATAGGAAACGTGATTCATCCGAGCAGGCAACGTGTTTCAGTCGATCGACGGTCAAATCTCGATGATCGCGTGCCAACTGCAATCGTTCAACAGTCGGTGTCGTTAGGTATACATTGGAACATGTAGGCGTAGTCTATTGCGGACTGCACGTTCAAAAATGCTATGTGTACGGTTGGAGGGACACACACACGTGTACACCAGAATTTTAATCTGCTGTTAGGCCCGCCACAGATGGCTGCCTGTTATTGGTTGCACAGCGAACAAGCCTCCTACGTCCACATTGCATGATGAGACGTGGAAATCCTACAACGTATCGCCTACTCGTGGTTTCGCCGTCGTTTAGTGACTTTCCATAGGTGCTCAGTACAGTAGCACGCGAACAACCGACCAGCTTCGCTCTTTCCGAGATGTTAGTAGTGATAATGTTGAGGCTCATCGGTAATTGTTTCTTCATAATAAGCCCTGGATATTAAAGATGAAAATACCTTTTGTGAGGCTTTGAATGAGCTCAGCGGGAGCAATAGCGTATAAATATCGCGACTGGGGTAGTCGTGTAAATTGTCGACGTTGATAGTCATCTACTAACATTTCAAAGACCACACACACCACCGTTGCTGTACGATCTTTGCCATTTTCCGCCGATGCTGACGTCACAAACTTAACGCGATTGTTCGGAACGTCGCCGTATCCGCGGTAACGGGCCACGTTTCGTGTTATGTTGTTCTGCGCCACGTCTGAAGCCAACTTCGAGCACTTTCTCGTCTGCTACGGCATACGTTTCTGCAGCACGAGGTAACACTGATATTTTATAAATATACGCCTTGAACGTATTGCCATACTTACATTCTTATTCACGTAAGAAATAATTCGAGATTTCAACCCAGTAAATTATACATGATTAACTACATTTCTGTTCACCTACGTAGCTATTGCAAGATGCTTACAGACGTTCAACTTTTAGGGTCTAGTGTAGCAGGGGACACAACCCGTCGGCTTTGAACAATGACGTCACAAGTCGCCAGAGAGCATGTATTACAAAGATGAAAGAGCTGAGGAGAATGTTGAGAAACAAAGGAATGCGAGAGAGATAAACATTGTTGTCAAAATCCGAGAAGCGATTCTTCTTAGTGTTGTAGCTCCCTTCAGTAGCTGATAAGTGTTTTTTGGCTTTAAAAAAAAAATCTCACGAGATAGAATAAACTGATCCTACTTTATTAAGCAATCAATAAAAAATTAAACTAAAACATAACAGCAAAAGCTTTTGCTGTTATGTTTTAGTTTAGTTTTTTATTGATTGCTTAATGAAGTAGGATCAGTTTATTCTATCTAGTGAGATTTTTTTTTTTTTAAAAAAGCCAAAAACACTTATCAGGTACTGAAGCATCTGTATCTTAGTATCAGTTTATTCTATCTCGTGAGATTTTTTTTAATAAGCCAAAAAACACTTATCAGCTACTGAAGCATATTGGTGGAATAAGAAAGTGAAATATGGTAAAAATAGTGAAATATAGATAAACGATCGCTTTTAGATTCACATTCAATTATTTTAATGATAGCGCTTATTAGAACACAGAACTGCTTTATTATCTATGCCTCGAAGTGAAGAAGACATTACTATCTACGACTAAGGAATGACGTCATTGTTCAAAGCCGACGGGTTGTATCCCCTGCTACACTAGACCCAACTTTTATTTATTGGAATATGTTTTCCGTATAGGATAAGGTAAAAATTTATGGTTGTGCTAAGCTACTACTTTTTTGGTTCCTTAGAGATTGCCGTAGGTGATTTAGTTTTTTTAATTAACTATCACTCCCGGTTCCACAGGCAGGACTCGAAATTTCGTAGTAATTAGGTGAATGTGAATAGTTAACGCTGGAATTACAAACGAACGAGTTACACTTTGTTCCGTTAGTGTAGATCCTACAGAAATTTCTAACTGGAATCTACAAATTAGTTATATGACCCGATGCAGACATTATAGGCACAATGTCATTGCTGAGTTTTAGAGGTAACCACCAAAATTCATAAACGCTAGCACACGGCATTAGCTCTACGTTAGTTATCACTAAATGAATTCCAATATAAAATACATATCTGACAAAGAAACATTCACGAGAAGATGTCACTGACTTTTCTGTACTGCTCATATAGTACAGTTTCGAACAGTTACGTTATTGTGTGATAAACAATTCGTTTTACCAACGTTAATTCTTCACAATCAGGATCTTACAATTTCTCGCATCCCCTTATAGGTAATCAATTATGCTATTGCACCAGAATCACGTGGACCTTGTCAAATTAACAATACGATACACACTACCAGCTTTGGTACATGGCACAGTCAACGCAGCGATAATGACGTAACACCTCGCCACGCTGATTAACCGCAGTTACGTTTTAGCATGCAGCGCGTACAAGTTTCAAACATTTACGATTCGCTCCAGCAGCTTGCCTAGTGTTGGCTAAAAAGAACCGGAACGAGCTCAAACAGGCCCGCTCCACCCTACAGGGTAGGGAATGAAGAGTAGGTTACGAAATGAACTTCACGCTACTCGCGAAGGCGAACTTTCATAAGTCTGACATTACTGTGGTGGGCGTGAATTTAGAATGCGTGAATACAGAAGGTACATTCTGAATGTTTATTTCCCACTGATGTTAAACAAAGCTTGTGAGACCGGTTCTCGAGTGCTGAACATCAGCCAATGGCCCTTCCAGGTGGGGTTAATGAAAGAAAGAGAGGGTACAGGAAAAAGCGGGAAGTATCGTTATGAGATCATTCGGTATGTAATCTCTCCCCTCCTTCTTACTCGCATCTATTGCCCACATTAAATTATTTTATGAAGAGTTGACAGGAGCGAATATTACAATATACTTTCTAGTATTCTTAGTTTTCATGTTGAGTTGGCTCCAGTTCTTCCTGTCAGGGGGTCTGATTCTTGACGCTGAAAATCTCACATTTTAGGTCTTCGTGGTTGGAGTGAACTAAACAAATTTGAAGACTGTTGTTTTTACTTAAATATATTTTTTCTCATATTTTAGTATATCATACAGTTTTTTGATTTTTCGCATTAACAAAACCGAAATTACATTTTTCGTACGAAAAGACAAAAATACGTCCGATCACATCAGAGGCATGCTTACGACTCCCACACTCTGTTGAAACAACAATATTCCAGAGGGTTTAAAATTTTTCTTAACAAGTTAATTTCGAATAGTTTCTGTTACATTATGAATTTCGACGATTATTTCAGAAATGAATGCATAAATAAACATAGTACACAGTACAGGATTGCGTAATTAATAATAGAAATTTTAAGTGTGCATATATTTCGTAATTATCGATTAGAACATCGAAACTAAAATATTTCACAAAGTAATTCCTTTTCACAAATTTTAGCTTGATATATAAAATACTGTGAATAAAATTGTATGAAAGTTTTCAGAGAAGCAACTAAGATAATATTCACCTGTACAAAGAAATTCGAAAAATAATACTGGTATTGAAAACTACTGTTAAGGAAAGGTAATGCTAGAGAAGGATGTAGAGAGGCAGACGCTGCAAGGCAGGCCTATGCCATACTGAGATTTACTGTCGAAATTCCGAGAGGGTACATTCCGGGAAGACTCCAGCAGTATACTAATTCGTCTCACACATGACACAAATGATCGCAATGTACTATTTAATTGTTTTAGAAAATGCAACAGAATGACAAGTGATTTCTTGATACAACCTAATCGGCATGTGCTCAATATTCTTGAAACACAGCCTGCAGTCTTAACTGGAATCCAGAGTACATCAACCGCGCAAAGTGCAAAGCAGGTTACGTTAGTTCACGTTGGAAATCAAATGTGTACGACAACTGGATTTGATCTGGGTGTTTGGCAGTTGCTATTACAGATTTCCAGGGGTTTTGACAAGGAGTCCATGTCTGGAAATGTACCGTTTGGGTATAATATAAATTTGAAGAGCGGATTGCTGACAGATATCCCTATTCACAGTACGCACACAGCGGAGACAGTGAAATCTGACCCATGTGCGCTAGAAGAGTCGATGGCACGGGCAATGCTTGAAGCGCTCATCGTCCGGTTCTCTTGTGTGTGACGAAGGACGCCCTCTTGGAAGTCAGGAGAGCGGCGACTCTGGGGAGCACCACAATGAAGCTTGGCAGCTGCGAAAGTACAAGTTTCTAACAGCCGTTGCTGTAGTCGAACAAAAATGCTGTGTGACGTCATCACAACGGCAGGAGCTGACGACGGAGACTTCTTTTCAGTTTTTGTGTATTCCATGAAGTGGCAGATTTGAAAGGATCCTATCTTCAAATCTATGTCATAACCAAACAATACATTTCTGGATATGCGTTTTGTAACAAAACCCTGTATACTATGTCCCTTCTACAAACCTCAGGAGCCTGTAATAAAAATTGTGAAATACTCTGTGTAGTGAGCAGATGAAAACTTGGCCCACGATCAAAACAGTTCAGTCAGAAGCAAAGGGTAATTGGTATAGGAGTTGTTTCACACACGTACGAGTAAACAAATACTTCACTGAATATTCAGATGGTCACGTGACTTGGGTCACAAAACAGCTGAACCGTTGGTGAACGGTTCCTGGTTTGAACCTCCTGTCATGCTGCATTACTTAAGCTGTTTCAAAATCAGTTGCGTCATAATCACATATTTACCTATGATATACAGGGTGTTACAAAAAGGTACGGCCAAACTTTCAGGACACATTCCTCACACACAAATAAAGAAAAGAAGTTATGTGGACATGTGTCCGGAAACGCTTAATTTCCATGTTAGAACTCATTTTAGTTTCGTCATTCCAACGTGATAAAATTGTAAATTTTCACAATCAGAATGTGTGGGCTGACGAGAATCCGCACGCAATTGTGCAATCACGTCATCAACATAGATTTTCTGTGAACGTTTGAGCAGGCATTTTTGGTGACATCTTGATTGGGCCCCACGTTCTTCCACCTACGCTCAATGGAGCACGTTATCATGATTTCATACAGAATACTCTACCTGTGCTGCTAGAACATGTGCTTTTACGACTACAACACAACATGTGGTTCATGCACGATGGAGCTCCTGCACATTTCAGTCAAAGTGTTCGTACGCCTCTCAACAACAGATTCGGTGATCGATGGATTGGTAGAGGCGGACCAATTCCATGGCCTCCACGCTCTCCTGACCTCAACCCTCTTGACTTTCATTTATGGGGGCATTTGAAAGCTCTTTTCTTCGCAACCCCGGTACCAAATGTAGAGACTCTTCGTGCTCGTATTGTGGACGGCTGTGATACAATACGCCATTCTCCAGGGCTGCAGTCCGCAGTTCGTGGTCGTGCGGTAGCGTTCTCGCTTCCCGCGCCCGGGTTCCCGGGTTCGATTCCCGGCGGGGTCAGGGATTTTCTCTGTCTCGTGATGTCCTTAGTTAGGTTTAAGTAGTTCTAAGTTCCATGGGACTGATGACCATAGATGTTAAGTCCCGTAGTGCTCAGAGCCAGGGCTGCATCAGCGCATCAGGGATTCCATGCGACGGAGGGTGGATGCATATATCCTCGCTAACGGAGGACATTTTGAACATTTCCTGTAACAAAGTGTTTGAAGTCACGCTGGTACGTTCTGTTGCTGTGTGTTTCCATTCCATGATTAATGTGATTTGAAGAGAAGTAATAAAATGAGCTCTATCATGGAAAGCAAGCGTTTCCGGATACATGCCCACATAACATATTTTCTTTCTTTGTGTGTGAGGAATGTTTCCTGAAAGTTTGGCCGTACCTTATTGTAACACCCTGTAGATAATAGTGCATTGTTTCTGAATAGTTTTCGCAGAACACTGTGTTCGTTTAAATATGTTGTACTCTATTAAGCGTTCCTTTTTTTGTAGTGGGTATAATAAAATACATAATGGCTCATGCAAAATTTATTTTTCTAGACCGTATCTTCTGCTAGTGAATGTTACGCAAATGATCTCCTGGTGTTACAGTATTTATACGCACTACAGCATTTATACATAGTTCAAATGACTATAACTGTTTTTATTGAACTATTTCAGTTCCGACTTATGTTAAAATACAACAATGGCCCAACGTTGACCGTGCACAGCCAAAGTTTATGCATCAGGTGACTCACGTAGACAGCCGTAGACTCAATACTATCAGGAGTGACACAGCCTTAGAAGGACATCGTTATTTTGAGCCTGTTTCTATGACGTAATATGACGTCAAATATTAGACTTGAAAATGGTATACAAGCCGAAACCGCTATAACAAAAGAAAACCAGTTACAGCGAAAAGCCGAAAATGCCATCATTTAACGCATTTACGTAGTCTGTGGACCAGCATTACAAGAACCTAATTTACATGTAGGTTACTGAAATTGGTGATTACTGAAAGTAAATAGTTTCTGGAATTTTTAATGTGAGGTAATTTCGTTTCTGGTTGTGACAGCTACAGATTTACAGTTTTACGATATTTCGTCTTTATTCTACCTTAGATCTACTGCTCTCCTAGAATAAGCTCCTCCCATTTGACGAAAAGAAACATGGCAGATTATTGTTTACTGCGTCACTGATGTAACGGTGCTGGATTATGCTGCTTTTGTTTGTAAATAACTGATGCAGACATCAGATATGATGCTAATCGTGCAACGACGCATTTATTAAGCTGCACCGCTAAAGTCTGTGTCCCATATTACTGATGAGTGTAGCAAACTACATAATCGTCCGCTGAAATAAGTCCAGCGCCTGAGAAGCTGAGTCGAATGAAACTGACTGGCTCGATTTGTAGTGACATCTTTCTTGGCACATCCACACTGGTTGCCTTCAACTAGCACATGATAATGAGTTCAGTAAATCTTAAAATCCGCGAACAAAAGTATATTGGTACTTAGAAATACTAGGATTGGAACAATAAGGCTACGAAACCATTCGCGACTGAGTCCTTCGATAAAAAGTTAAAAAGCCGAGTCAAATTGGGATAAAATCCGAACCTTCCGATGACTTCCACCATATCTGACTGACATGAAACTGGCGATGCTCCCACTTTAATACTCAGAGAACGGTATTTGATTGGCTAAATTACGTCACAGTGACATCATGCAGATGCATTCGCCCACTGATTCCAGAGACCACGTTTGTGCTCACTGTCCAGCGAGCTTGCGGCACCACCACTCGCATCAAGAGGTAAACAACGTGAAGTCTTCCTCTTTCAGGTTTCTTCACCAGGTGCATGCTCCCAGGCTGCCAAGTGCACTCCCGGTATCTCCTCTGAAGTTTTACCATATAGTCTAATTTCCACTGCTTCCTTAATTACAGAATCTCAATAGTTCGAAGACACACCCAGAATTCTCGAATATTCATTCATAATCTTACGTTTGTTCATTACACTATGCTCAGCGACGCCATCGCATCGCTAAAGACTTCTTATTAGTTTTCCTCATGAGGAAGTCATAGCGTGCAGTGTCTGTCGGTTGGAGAACTAGCGCATGAAACAGTCTCACAAGGGGAGGCCGCCAATTGTGAAATTCAGATTCGATTCATACTGCGCATAATAAAAGCTCATGGCCAGAGGTTTAATGTGGCAAAGCACCAAGATGCACTTCTCAGCCGTTGTCGAGAAAATCGACAGTTAAAAGAAACCGTTGCGGCGAAATACTCTCTACGATTAATAATTTTCTACAGCGTGGTGGCAAAGCGGTAAGCGCTCGGGTTCGTAATCCGACGGTCGCCGGATCGAATCTCGCGACGTACAACCTTTTTTTTGTATTTGTTTTTTTGTAATATATACACTCCTGGAAATGGAAAAAAGAACACATTGACACCGGTGTGTCAGACCCACCATACTTGCTCCGGACACTGCGAGAGGGCTGTAGAAGCAATGATCACACGCACGGCACAGCGGACACACCAGGAAGCGCGGTGTTGGCCGTCGAATGGCGCTAGCTGCGCAGCATTTGTGCACCGCCGCCGTCAGTG
Organism: Schistocerca americana; assembly: GCF_021461395.2. Taxonomy (NCBI): domain Eukaryota; kingdom Metazoa; phylum Arthropoda; class Insecta; order Orthoptera; family Acrididae; genus Schistocerca; species Schistocerca americana. Next base: position 661,301,532 of record NC_060123.1, on the reverse strand, counting down.
TCAGCCAGTTTGCCGTGGCATACGGAGCTCCATCGCAGTCTTTAACACTGGTAGCATGCCGCGACAGCGTGGACGTGAACCGTATGTGCAGTTGACGGACTTTGAGCGAGGGCGTATAGTGGGCATGCGGGAGGCCGGGTGGACGTACCGCCGAATTGCTCAACATGTGGGGCGTGAGGTCTCCACAGTACATCGATGTTGTCGCCAGTGGTCGGCGGAAGGTGCACGTGCCCGTCGACCTGGGACCGGACCGCAGCGACGCACGGATGCACGCCAAGACCGTAGGATCCTACGCAGTGCCGTAGGGGACCGCATCGCCACTTCCCAGCAAATTAGGGACACTGTTGCTCCTGGGGTATCGGCGAGGACCATTCGCAACCGTCTCCATGAAGCTGGGCTACGGTCCCGCACACCGTTAGGCCGTCTTCCGCTCACGCCCCAACATCGTGCAGCCCGCCTCCAGTGGTATCGCGACAGGCGTGAATGGAGGGACGAATGGAGACGTGTCGTCTTCAGCGATGAGAGTCGCTTCTGCCTTGGTGCCAATGATGGTCGTATGCGTGTTTGGCGCCGTGCAGGTGAGCGCCACAATCAGGACTGCATACGACCGAGGCACACAGGGCCAACACCCGGCATCATGGTGTGGAGAGCGATCTCCTACACTGGCCGTACACCACTGGTGATCGTCGAGGGGACACTGAATAGTGCACGGTACATCCAAACCGTCATCGAACCCATCGTTCTACCATTCCTAGACCGGCAAGGGAACTTGCTGTTCCAACAGGACAATGCACGTCCGCATGTATCCCGTGCCACCCAACGTGCTCTAGAAGGTGTAAGTCAACTACCCTGGCCAGCAAGATCTCTGGATCTGTCCCCCATTGAGCATGTTTGGGACTGGATGAAGCGTCGTCTCACGCGGTCTCCACGTCCAGCACGAACGCTGGTCCAACTGAGGCGCCAGGTGGAAATGGCATGGCAAGCCGTTCCACAGGACTACATCCAGCATCTCTACGATCGTCTCCATGGGAGAATAGCAGCCTGCATTGCTGCGAAAGGTGGATATACACTGTACTAGTGCCGACATTGTGCATGCTCTGTTGCCTGTGTCTATGTGCCTGTGGTTCTGTCAGTGTGATCATGTGATGTATCTGACCCCAGGAATGTGTCAATAAAGTTTCCCCTTCCTGGGACAATGAATTCACGGTGTTCTTATTTCAATTTCCAGGAGTGTATATATATATATATATATATATATATATATATATATATATATATATATAAACTATTAATGAATTGCTTATGCATGTTGGTGAAGGCGGATCGCTCTCCAATTGTAAAGTCTCCATTTTTCCGTTTGTTTAACAGGGTTTACCAAAGCTCTCACGTCCGCACTGATTTTCGACGATGTTATTAATTTGCGCTAGGGACCGCATCTACCTTGTTTCGAAGTTAGCAGGCAACTACGCTGTTGTGCGGCGACTCGTTTCGGCCTATTCAACATCTGTCCTTCAAGTGTAACGAGCGAGTAACGGAGTTTATATTTCATACCTGCCACAGCAAATTTCTGTTCGTGGGGTCTCTATTCTAATTCGAACGTTTGACTTACGCTACGCGTATTCGTTTCGGAATATCGTTTCTACGTCTTCCGTTAACTATACGTGGTTAACATTATGAAGACAATTAATAACATTTGTGAAATACAACTTTGTTTGCGGAAAACATAATGATGTTCGAAGTCGCCAGTTTTTCGACGACAAACGACTTTCAACAACTTATTATATGCATAATTGTTGCAACTGATTGCCGAGAATTTTATATATATATATATATATATATATATATATATATATATATATATATATATATATATTTGAATTACAAAAAACAAATACTAAAAAAAAGGTTGTATGGTGCGAGATTCGATTCGGCGACCTTCGGATTGCGAACCCGAGCGCTTACCGCTGCGCCACGACGCTATAGAAAATTATTTATCGTAGAGAGTATTTCACCGGAACGGTTTCTTTCAACTGTCGATTTTCTCGACAACGTCTGAGAAGTGCATCTTGGTGCTTTGGCACATTACACCTCTGGCCATGAGCTTTTATAATGCGCAGTATGAATCAAATCTGAATTTCACAATTGGCGGCCTCCCCTTGTCAGTTGCTCGGTAATTTGACTTTCTGCAACGCTATCGTGATAAGGAGATCTATCGGAAGATGGCATTTGTCAGACACCTTATAGTAACTGCTGCAGTGAACAGAATTTTACGGAAGATGAGTCATTGTATGATCAAGGAAAAGATACATCCTACCAGGTGCTGATGACAACGCTTGCTCCTTATTTATTTACCACCTATTCCTGTCGGTAACTATCTCGCCATGGGACTGGGATGGGTAGACATGACATTGACTGCGCATTGGCAAGCTAATTTTAGCCAGACAACGGCGAAACAGGGCGATAAATTCGAGATCCTTAACCGTTAACAAAGAACTGCTGGGTCCAGTGGCGTTTACCGCGCTGTCGTCATCTTCTCGAGCAACGAGCTTGACGATTACGTGAATCATATTCACATCTGTGATATGGCTCAACTTTGACTGCACTAAGCACTGGCGACAATGAAAACTTATGCCCGCCCGGGACTCGAACCGCGATGTTACGCCTGATCGCTTCGGCCACCGGAGCACACTCTCCAGACCGACCATATGTCACCACCTTCGTCTACAGCCTGTAATGGAACAGATTTGAATCCTGTACAGGAAGAGACGTATGACGAAGTCGAAGTCCAATTATTAGGCATGAAATACTGAATTGGAGAGCCTGTGTTGTTCTAATGTGGTCCCCAAGTACATTAAAACAACACAAGCGTTGCAATTTAGTAGAGCGTGATGTATTCTTCATCATACGGATTGTGAGCAAAGGGCTGAATATTACTCCAGTTCCGCGAACGCTACCAGCTGACTAGATTATCATTGGAGCAGGCAGTGGGGCATCTTCCTCATGAAGCGAGAGATGACTTAATACTCGTTACTAGCGTTTTTTTCTTTTCTTCTGTGCAGTAGAAATTATTATGAAATGACTGACAGAACATCCATATGCTCGCCACTGTCATTAACCACGGACATTTTTTTGGAGGAGGATTTCGAAGAACGAGCTTTGAGCAGCGTCCCCAACCGTCCAACCTGCTTCTTGAGATATGTTGACGAAATTTGTTTAATCTGCCAACATGGCAGTGAGTCTCAGCTGCCGTGCATCTACCATACCGACAGTACACACAAGATCTACAGCGGAGATGGAGAAGGAACGTAAGTTACCTTTCTTGAATGTGTATGAAGATAGTAGCTGTTCTCGAAAGAATAGATACCATTGATGACAGTGCAGCTTCTCTAGAATAAATGATAATTGAAACCCTCAGCTGACGACAGGTGTTGTTGATGTACTTCGATGGGGGCAGCGGAAAATGTGTGCCCCAACCGGTGAAATAACAGGAGATCCCGGACTCGAGTCCCAGTCGGGGAACACATTTTCAGCTCTCCCCATCGAAGTATAACACCAACACCTGTCGGCAGCTGAGGGTTTCAGTTAATTATCATTCATTTCTTAAATGTGTTCGTCGAATGCAGGGTAGATAGACGATTCGGCAACTCTGTGTACCGAGCGAGGTGGCGCAGTGGTTAGCACACTGGACTCGCATTCGGAAGGACGACGGTTCAATCCCGCGTCCGGCCATCCTGATTTAGGTTTTCCGTGATTTCCCTAAATCTCTCCAGGCAAATGCCGGGATGGTTCCTTTGAAAGGGCACGGCCGACTTCCTTCCCCATCCCTCCCTAATCCGATGAGACTGATGACCTCGCTGTTTGGTCTCTTCCCCCAAACAACCAACCAACTCTGTGTATCGGAAAGCGATTCTTACCGACCTGTACCGCAACAGACATAGTTTTCATCACCCACATATGAAGAGAGCTATGCTGAACGTAATACTAAGAGTCATAACTATATCAGACATGGATCACTTCGACTACAGAATCATTCATACGACGACGGTGATCAGAAGGAATGGGTATTCAGCCCGTGACATTAGGTGAAGGCGCGACGCCGATCAACCAAACGAAAGAGGGCCAACATTTAGCGTGGATTCCATTTTACGGTGCAACAAACACTAAGATAGTTAGAGTCCTAAACAAGCAAGGGATGAGACCGGTCCTCCGGCAACCCATGCAAATTAAAATAGTGTTCCGGCCTGTTAAAACGTAATCACGGCCTAAGAGAACTACTATTATCAAGTGTGGCAGTAGTTACGCAGAACTGTATACACAGACTGTTGCCGATTGCTAGGTTGAACATCAGCGTCACCTTAAGTACAGTAATTTTGAAATATTAGCGGTAGCCATAGGAAATGCAACAAACAAACGCATTCGAATATACTAGAATAATTTACGCTCACTCTTCGCACTATTGCGACTCGGTGGACAGGAAAACAGTGAAATTTGGAGTAGAAGGTAACAGCTCTTACACAGACACAGGCTGTGCACTTAGGGGCATGGAAGCGTACACTTGGTAAATAAATGTCAAAAGGAAGATCTGTGGTAGTTTACAGCCTATTAGGAGTTGTGGCACCGCTTGTGAAGGTTGTCAATGAGTAGAAATGTAATCTAAAGAAGCACCGGACATTACTTCAGCATGAACCATCTCTGTGATGTTATCATGACCTAATTTACCTAGTCAGTTGCCTTCCCCTTGGCTTAAAAGTGAGAGCATCAGAAGTTTGATGACGGTCAGCGTTAGCCCCTGACTTTTACGATGGAGGCAGGCATTGATAATCTTGGACTTTGACGAAGAACATTTTATCGAATATACACTCATGCTCATAAACTAATGATAATTGCAGAATGTGGTGCCACACAACGTGGCACTACACAAAACTGGCACTAATAGCATAGGCACGTAGGAAACAGACACGACATAGATCTCTAAGTCCACTTTATTGGTAGTAAGTTGAGAAAACCGTCCCAAAACATATGTGCTACAAAACGCCACTGTTTCCTACACATGTACCCCGACATCAATGTGGCATATGATCACCATGCACAAGTACACAGGCCGCACAAGGGATTGGCATACTCCGGATCAGATGATCGAGCAGCTGCTGGGGTATAGCCTCCCATTTTTGCACTAGTGCTCGTCGGAGCTCCTGAAGTGTTGCAGGGGTTTGAAGAGGTGCAGCGATACGTTGACCGAGAGCATCCCAGACGTCCTGGATGGGGTTTAGGTCTGGAGAACAGGCAGGCCACTCCATTTGCCTGATATCTTCTGTTTCAAGGTACTCCTAGACAATGGCAGCTCGGTGAGGCCGTGCATTATCATCCATCAGGAGGAAGGTGGGACCCACTGCACCCCTGAAAAGGCGGACATACTGGTGCAAAATGACGTCCCGATAGACCTGACCTGTTACTATTCCTCTGTCAAAGACATGCAGGGGTGTACGTGTACCAATCATAATCCCACCCCACGCAATCAAACCACGACCTCCATACAGGTCCCTTTCAAGGACATTAAGAGGTTGGTATCTGGTTCCTGGTTCACGCCAGATGAAAACCCGGCGAGAATCACTGTCGTCCGTGAACATAACGTGGGACCACTGTTCCAATGACCATGTGCTGTGTTCTTGACACCAGGCTTTATGGGCTCTCCTGTGACCAGGGGTCAGTGGAATTCATCTTACAGTTCTCCGGGCGAATAAACCATGTCTGTTCAGTCGTCTGTAGACTGTGTGTCTGGAGACAACTGTTCCAGTGGCTGCGGTAAGGTCCCGATCAAGGCTACCTGTAGTACTCCGTGGCCATCTGTGGGCACTGATGGTGAGATGGTGGTCTTCTTGTGGTGTTGTACACTGTGGACGTCCCGTACTGTAGCGCCTGGACACGTTTCTTGTCTGCTGGAATCGTTGCCATACTCTTGAGATCACACTTTGTGGCACACGGAGGGTCCGTGCTACGACCTGCTATGTTTGACCAGCCTCCAGTCGCCCTAGTATTCTACCACTCATAACGTCATCAATATGTGTTCTTTGAGCCATTTTCAAGAGACAGTCACCATCAGCACGTTTGAAAACGTATTCACACTTACTCGCTGCACCGTTCTCTGTCATGCGCCAACACACCTCTGGTATGTGGAGTGCTGCCAGCGCCACCGTGCGACGACCCCAGGTCAAATGCACCGCATGGTCATACCCCGAGGTGATTTAAACCCACAAACCGCCCACCAGGGCATTGTTTCACCATTTAGCAGCATTATCCTTAATTTATGAGCATGAGTGTAGTTACGGCACTCGTTCTTGCAGCGTACCTGCGCACAGTGTTGAAAGCTAACGATGGTAGCAAACGGAAACCAGTTAATACCAGTCCGGAATAATAAAACGATACCTGACTTCTGTTGATACAGCTGCTACCGTCAACCACCATGAAAAAAACCTTTCTAAAATGAACTATTGGTAGTTGGAGGGGTTGTTGTGGAGAGGAAGGAAAACGACAGTTTGGCAGCCGCTGCCGAAGAACTTCAAATGTAGGGTAATGGAGCATCGCAATGTTGTGTGGCGATTCTACCCCAAGACCATTACAATTGTTTTCCAATCAAGGAGGAACATTATTCACGGAAGACACCAAATCCGTAACTCAGAAGAGGTCAATAAAGGGTCCACTAATTCTCCTACCAAAACTCATCCTTCAGGTCGTTAGTTAGTTGCATGTTGCATAGGTCATCTGAACGATTCTTTTATCAAAATAATGTCATACGAGACAGTTTACAAGATATATGTGTATGATTACTGCTAACATTAATGAACACGTTATCATTTTATTCCTACTCATGCAACTACAATTAAAAACAGGTTTTTAGTGATACCCGCTACCAGGTCTCGTAATAGGAGTTGTCCAGGAGAAACGATTTTAAATTAGATTTAAAATTTGCTTAGCTACCTTTCAGAAATTTTATGTTATTGGGAAAATGATCAAAAAAATTTTTGCTGCATAACGAACTCCTCTCTGAGCTACTGACAGCCTTAACAACGGGTTATGAACGTCATTTTTCCATACAGTGTTCAAGATGTGTACATCACTGTTCTCCTCAAATTATGATGGATTATTTATGACGCGTTACATTTGCGAAAGTATGTATTGTGACGGTGCAGTTAAAATGCTTAGTTCCTTGAAGAGGCACCTTTATGACATCCGTGGGTGAACAACATGTGTTATACTCAGTGCTCGCCTGCGTGCAGTAAACACTTTTCTTCGAAGTAATGAGTTACCACACGAAAGTATTCCGTACGTCACTAGTGAAGGGAACTATGTAAGGTATGTGAGCAAGCTGATAATTTGTATCCAAGATTGTTTGAGAAGCTCAGAAAAATGCTTCTTCCACTGCAAGTTTTCATCGATATGAACATCCAAAAGTTTGGAGCACTCTACAATACTTACTGGCTACCGCTCATACACTATATCAATTGCTTGTACGACTATATTTGGTGCTCATAACTGAATGTAGTGTGCTTTTCTTTCTTCAAATTCCATTTTCAGAGAACCACTCAATAATTGGAAATATCATTTACTAATTCTTCTGTTGCTTTCTCCCTAACGGGATTTATTATAACAATAGTATCGTTTGCAAAAAGTACCAAATAAGGCTGTTGAATATTAAGTACAAAATCATTCACATACGTAAGGAATAGGAGTTGACACAAAATTGAGCCCTGTAGGACTCCTTATGTAATTTTAACTTAGTCACTAAAATTTTCTACCTTTCCGACGTTGTCTGAATTATTTTCCATAAAAGTTGAGTTTTTCTAAGAGCCTAAGGCCTTCGAGAGATCACAAAAGGTACCAACTGGTGATATGTTATTATTTAAGACTTGAGTTATTTGATAAGTGAACGTATATATACCATTCTCAGTCGAGCAACCCGTCTGGAATCCAAACTGTGACATGCCTAGTACATTGTTTCCACTTACGTGTGCGACTGGCTCTGAGCACTATGGGACTTAACATCTTACGTCATCAGTCCCCTAGAACTTAGAACTACTTAGACCTAACTAACCTAAGGACATCACACACATCCATGCCCGAGGCAGGATTCGAACCTGCGACCGTAGCAGTCACGCGGTTCCGGACTGCAGCGCCTAGAACCGCACGGCCACCGCGGCCGGCCGTGTGCGACTACTCTTGAGTACATTACCCTTTCGAATATATAGGAAAAAGATGTCAGTAAGGAAACTGGAGGCTAGTTGTTTAAGTCTGTCTTGTGAAGTTGTTTAATACGTAACTGCACACTGTAACCTGTCTCAACAAATTCCCTGTGCCTGTGATGCATTGCATATATCACAATGGACGTACATATATTTTGGCAGACGGGTCCTCTGCACTTTGAAGATCGGCAGATGAGAGCGAAATTTATCATTCTAGATTCACCTTACATTTTTGTGAATAACTTGGGAAGAGTTCAAACAGACTTTCAGATAAATAGTGTCGATTTTGGTTGCTTGCCAATGCTTGGCAAGAAAACCAAGGAACAAAACAGTGCAATGGTAAAATGTTGAAACGGACAAACTGAACTTGAAATGTATTTCGTATCAAGCTTAGACGTTATCGTTAGCTTGAAAGTATCTCCAGAATTAAAGTATTTGCAATTACAGTTTCTTTCCGTATACATCCTTAGCTTTAAAGCCGTTTTCGTCCTTCTCCTGTCAATTAAGGTATTTGAGATGATAATTTACCTTTTTTAAATTTCATACTAAAATTGTAATAGTACTCTTTAGCTGAACATTCCTGCACTTCTACAATATGACCTACTGCCGGCTTGGGGATTGGTCAAGACAAAATTGTAGATTTAGTGCTAGGTTCGGAGTTCGCGGTCTGGCGATATGGGCAGTTTTTGACAATTTGACGAGTTGAGAACTGTTGTTCCAGATTTCTTATGAGCCGTTTTCGTCGCTGGTTTGGAAGATGCTAATGCAGCGGTCTGCAACCCGACAGCAGCTGAACGCTGCCGAAGTTGCTAGCACATACTAGTAGCAGCTATGTTTCGACTGCTTCAATGGTGAACAAACGTTTTGATCCGTTCAGTATTTCTCTGCGGCAGTCTCTCCCACGAATATCTTGTTGTGGTGCGTACACCATCTCGTTCGTACGTTAAAATTGTTTTCTCTCCGTCCGTGTTTCTCTGTTCTGAGAACGAATTGGTCCGATTGCTTAGCGGCTCCTTATTCTTTCTGCAGCGTTGACCACATGACCCGCAGTTCTGTGTTATCGTCAATAAACAGTAACTGGCAGGAGCCCAAGAGAAGAGGACACCACAGGAAGCCATAAGAACTGTAGGATACGATTTTACTTGCAGAATTTTGATTCCTACTGCGAAGACTGGAAGCGAATCTGTCGCATTGCAGCGAATTTCAAATCCATTTTTCTGATCCTCTTTGACTCTCAAATGATATGAATGCGTGTTACAATGAGATTCTGCCGCCTTTTGTTATCGTGAGACCTCGTTCGATGTCCGCAACGTTTCTAAAGGAAGGACTTCTTCTTACTCTGCGTCGAAACTCAAGATGTTTTCATGCCCGCACAGTACTGCAGAAACCTTTAGTCGTAAATAGCTGTTAGTTTCTTATTTTCACAGATGTGCTAGATTAAACAAATATCCGTGGTTTCGTGGGTAAGGCGAAAATTTCTCGCATGTTACAATGACGGCTTTGACACTGATTAAAATTAATTCTTGTTGTGTTCGCAAAAGTTGTGCAGTAACAGTTGTACTTACATGAATTTTAGAACTAATAGTATTGAACTGTGTAAATCACACTATCCACTCACATTAATGTGACCAGCTCACTTAAACCTGAATAACGATCTTTTGTAGGGCGGCCCGCTGCGGAACGGGCTGGAAGAGAGTCCGTGAGATTCTGGAAGTTACCTACACGGAAATGGAGCCATGACGACTCCAGCGCCGTGGCCAGCTACGCTTGGTATCTGGGTTGAGGATCCAGCTCACGAGCAGCCCGAGCCAGGTGGCCCCATAGATTCTCGGTTGCGTCCGAATCCGGGCAGTGTGTTGGCCAAGGGAGTCAGGCAAACTCATCCTAGTGTTCACCGAACGCCGCACGTACACCGCAAGCTGTGTGACAAATTCCATTGATCTACTGTTAGATCCAATCACGCCAAGGAAAAGCAGACTGCATATAGGGTTCGATATGGTCCCCATGGATAGATCTATACTTGTGTTGAAATCCAGTGTGCCCTGCCGGCCGGGGTGGCCGAGCGGTTGTAGGCGCTACAGTCTGGAACCGCGCGACTGCTACGGTCGCAGGTTCGAATCCTGCTCCGGGCATGGATGTATGTGATGTCCTTAGGTTAGTTAGGTTTAAGTAGTTCTATGTTCTAGGGGACTGATGACCTCAGGAGTTAAGTCCCATAGCGCTCAGAGCCATTTGAACCATTTTGAACCAGTGTGCCTTCTAGAATGATGAGATCACCCAGGGAATTCCAGGACAATGCTCCTTCCTCCGGCCTGTACCATTTGCTTCACGCCTTACACGCCAAGGGCTACCTACCCGATGGAGCACAAAATTTGATTCACCTGGAAAGGCCACCTGTCACAACTCAATGGACGTTCAGTTGCGGAACTGGTGTGCAAATCCCAGCCTTCGTCGCCGAAGAACAGCAGTCAGGATGCGTGCATGAATCAAGGCACCTGCTGCGAAGGCCCGTACGCTGCAAATGTCGTTGAGGAGAGACTGTTGCTAGACACCTAGTTAGTCTGGGCGGTCGATTGATCAACTGTTGCACGCCTATTCGCCCGTACTATCTCCGCAGAGGTCGTTCACCCCTGTCATCTTATGGCCCCTGTAGCTCCACAGATGCCTCCGCGCCAGTTGTGGATAGCGCCATTTTTCCATCTGCAGATACTGTAACCAGGGTGTCACACGGTTTACATTCTTAGCCGTCTAGGAAATGCTTCCACTCTGGGCGCGAAAGCCAATGATCATTCCCTTTTGGACGTCAGATAAATCGCTCCGGTTTCCCATTACAACAACGATTGCACTGTCTTCCGCCTCCTCCGACACGCTTTATGTACCTACCACTGCTACTGCTGCCGCCTCGTGCCTGTGTGTGGTTATTTCACTTTTTTCCTCGAACGTAAGTGGTGGTCGTACGTATTAATGTGATTTCACAGTGTAAATACCCTCCGTCACTTTACAAATGTACAGTTTATCGCCAAAGGAAATTAATTTCATCATAATCTACTTGGGTCCTTTGTCATGCTTCAACACGAGATCGGCCGTGTTACTATAGATTTGGCGTTGTTAGTTGCAGAGGGTGGCCAGATGCCCTTCCTGTCCCCACCCCATACTGCCTAGGACAGAACTAGTCTACCGCAGCTGTGTCTGTCCAGTGCGAACATTTTCAAATGTCTGCGAGTCGTGTAACTGAGTCGGAACGTGGGAACGAGCCTGGAATTCACCTAGCGGGATGTGGAAAACCACCGAAAAACCACATCCAGGCTGGCCAGAATACCCGCCCTCGTCGGTAATTCGCCATACGGATTCGATCCGTGGCCGTCGCGCCTACCTGAGTCCTGGAAGCAGCGCATTAGCAGTGCAGTGTGGTATTAGATGATTAGCGATACGTATGTAATAAATAGATGGCGCTACACGGATGCCAGCAGCATCTTGTCGTTACAAATACATATGATTGTCACTGTCATGGTTGTCGTTTAGTAATGAATTTCAGAAGACGGCTTTTACCGGGGAAATTCAGTGCATACAATAACCACGCGGTGCGTAGCAAGTGTGTATCGTTTTTCATGCTGCGCGCATGATACTGTTCTACTGTCTACGCTTTGTTGATCATACAAACAACGCTTTCACAGCCATGTAGCCTGGAAGATATACCAGCAGCTACTATTGATTACATTTAACGATTTCAGTTGCTTTGGCTATGATATTAATGGCATTTTGGCATTAGCGTACTCATTTCAAGGGGCCATAGATGTATAAGCTCAAAATCAATAGACATAATACCATCGAGAATTGTCCCCCTAACGTCAAGACACGATTCAGTTTGGAGATGCTTGGAATCGAGTGGCGCTGTGTACCATCACTCCTCTTCTAGCTGTCAGCGAAATAAACGATTTCTTACGATATCGAAACTACATGCCTAAGATAAGAATGTCAAGTCAAATTACCTTCAGCCGTCTAAAATTCCAGTCTTATTTTACTTGAGCAACAAGTTTTAGCGCTGCAGTACTCCATCTTCAGGCCCCCAGACCGACGTGCAGGAAGAAACTCACCTCTTGTCCAGTCGAAACATGGGTCAACATTCAATGACTGGTATTCGTAGATTTCTTCTTAACACAGCAATCGCCGGCTGCAGTGGACGAGCGGTTCTAGGAGCTTCAGTTTAGAACCACGCGACCACTACGGTCGCAGGTTTGAATCCTGCCTCGGGCATGGATGTGTGTGATGTCCGTATGTTAGTTAGGTTTAAGTAGTTCTAAGTTCTAGGGGACTGATGACCTCCGATGTTAAGGGGCTCCGGAAAGGCTCAAAATCATGAAAAGTTCAATTTTTACTTTTTTGCGTTTTCTGAATCTGCAGACTACTACCTTTTAATAGATATATAATTTATTCAATTCCGAAGACTACAACTATTTTTAAATTTTTTTTGAATGTGTTCTACATGGGCGTGACCCGCTGTGGCGCTGTTAAACTGCTGTCAAATGGTGTTATTATTAACGTCCGTGTTCATCGGGTACATTTTAGTGATGTGAGATAAAGTATGTGTTGTGGCTAACCCGTGATGGTTCAATATATATCACTGGTGTGACTGTCGATTGTTTCATGTTTATTTACTCTGTCGTTATCTCGAAAATATTCGTAATTAATTCTGTTTCTTGAGTCTCTGTTTTGTTGAAGTATAATAATGAGTAAAAGTAAAGTTATTAGAAATCCTTTGAAGGCTTTTAAGAAAAGGAGAAATGTTGGAAAGCCAAAGGTATGTGTTATTACTGTAAACAATAAAGACGATATCCAAGTGAGTGAACCTAACCTCTCAAGTACAGCTGCCCATAGCAGTCAAAGTGGGAAAGAAAATACTTCACAGAAGAAGCTTGGTTCAATGAGTGAAAACTATGAATGTTTTATGGGCGAATCGGATGTGAATGAAATATTTGATATGTCGGTTCTCAAAGTAATTTTTTCAAACTGTGTAAGATGTATTCATTGTAGTGAAGTTGGTCTGTAACTCTCCATAATAAAGCACGTAGGACTTGCTAGTGAAATACAACTGAAATGTGATAGGTGTTCATACATGACCACCTTTTGGAACAGTGTTGCAGTAACTGCAACTGAAGAAAATGGTAGCAAAATCTACGAACACAACAACGAGCGATGCTTGCTTTAGACAAGGAACGCCTTCGGGCTGCAGACAGGGCTGTAAAGAGTCTAGAAATACAAGCAAGAGTAAACAGGAGGAGGAACAAGAGGAAGCTGGAGGAGGAGTTTGGAGAGGATGAAGATAATCCATCCTATGGACCTGGAATGCACTAAAAAGTTAATCCAATCTTTGTCGCTCGATTCCCAAAACTTTTATTTTCTCATACTAATTACATGTTTTCTAAGGATCTTCCAAACATATTTGTTTCAAACTTTCAGTAAATGTTACACAGTACCTTCTGCATAATTTAACACAGCCTTTTTCCAAAAAACTGTATATTTTGAATATATAAATAAAAACTTGCAAAAAAATGCTGCGAATTTTCATTACAATTGAAAAAAAAATCATCTTTAATAACTGAACTAAAATTTTGTAAATCCCTGTGTTAAGTTGTAGCCCATACTCCAATAAATAATCTGTAAAAAGTTCAACTTCCTACCTCAAATACTTTGTGAGGAAAGATGTAATTTATAAGCGTTATTTTAACATTGCAAGTATAGGGCGTTCCGGAGCCCCTTAAGTCCCATAGTGCTCAGAGCCAACACAGCAATCACTTCGATCATCGCTTGCCGACCACGGCGTAAGGTAACGCTGAACTCATTGCAGAAATAAAATAAAACTGGAAATTTAGACGACTGAAAGTGTTTTGATTTGATGTTTTATATTGAACAGCCAAGGTCTCACAATAGTTTTATATAAAGATGGCCTTACAGAGAAAAGTGTAAGAAGCTAACTCCACATTGATTGCTATTTTTTTTTTCAAGCAAGGTATCCCCTCCGTCGTTTCAGCCACTTACATGAGCGAGACTCACTGCTAATGGTGCAAATCCAGAATGGAAGACTCGCTTTATTTAAACTCGAGGTCCAAAGCCTTTAGTGCACCTAATTAGTTTCTTTTGTTTACGTGTGAAGTCCTGGATTCGTCACAGGTAGCAAACTGTTTTATCTCACTGACGTAATTATGTGTAACGACGAGGCGAGTAACAATGGAACACATACCCGTTGTTTCTTTTAACTTCAGTATCCTAACAAGAGACATCCACACCGTTCCACATTGCCTTTCCTGCAACTTACAGTCGCCTTTAAAACCTAGCAAGAGAGACTGAAACACCATGGTGCCCCTATGGTGGGGCAGTTTACTTGCCACAAATTTTTCTTTCAAATCATCCAGAGCGATGGATCTACTTTCTTATTTGAGATTAGAGCTAATATTTGGGCAGGTAGAGACCTATGCAGTAGTAGGTCCACACTTGTTTCAAGCGGTTGCGTTTTTCAGTAGCAGCATTGTTGGGTCGCCATGCACCCCGTATACTGTTACTACAAGTATTTCTTTGCATATTCCAGTTTTTATGAATTTTTTATTGTGGTACTGAAAAGTTATAGTGTCGCAGTAATAATAATAACAGTAACTATTATTAGTATAATAGAAATAGTAGAACAAATATTTATAAATAATATAAGTCAAGTATCTTTTATTATTTAATTTTTTTAGTGAAATTCCTCCAGCTGTACTTAAGATTTTTTATTTCTTCGCTACTAGTTTCGGGGTTGACACAACGCCGAAACTAGTAGCGAAGTAAATAAAAAATCTTAAGTACAGCTGGAGGAATTTCATTTCAATAAAAATTATACCAGCTGTGTCCCACCTTCATCCAGTTTAAATATGGATGTAGGAACATTTATTTTATTTCGTCAGATATTTGAAAATGCGTTTTTTGTGCAACGATACTAGTCGACAAACCCGGCCATTGCCCGGGTATTCCTTCTGCCAATTTTGTCTTAGAAACGCAAACAAAAAAATATATATGGTTGTAGTGAAGTACCGTAAAAATTTCATTTCCATGTGTTAGTGGAAACATATTTGTTATTGTGAAGCAGTCGTACAAAGAAATATGCATAATGAACAAATTTATAAGTACAGTGTGCAAGTTAATAAACATTACAGTTTCTGTACGCTGGGCACAATTACATCGTGTCTACGACGCAACTTTGTAAACGTCTCTATGCCAACTCCTCTTCTTAGCTCTATAGACAGCTCCTGTTTTCGTCTAATGCTGCTTGCGCTTCGGGGTTGCAGTTAAAAGCCATCAAAAGCGCTGCCAGGTGTCATAGATTTCCTTAAGCTGACTCGACTGTAGGAGTGTCTTAGTAGTAAAGAATGAATGTATTAAAACTCCATGCATGAGACGGCATTTTTTTTCGTATCTCAGTGTTTGTGACGTGATATCTCTTGAACTACATTTCGTACAATGATATATATGTATAGGTACGTGTAACATATGTGGAGACTGTCTGCGAAATGTGTTATGGCTCTAAGCACTATGGGACTTAACATCTGAAGTCATCAGTCCCCTAGACTTAGAACTACTTAAACCTAGCTAACCTAAGGACATTACACACATCCATGCAGGATTCGAACCTGCGACCGCAGCAGCAGCGCGGTTCTGGACTGAAGCGCCTAGAACCGCTAGGCCTCAGTGGCCGGCTGAAATGTGTTATGAATAGAGTTATTAGCAAAGACGTAATAAATTTAAACGTCATGAATGATGCGGTAGTTCTTCACGCATCGGAGTGTTTGTTACGTCATAGCTCCTGAACTATGTGTTATACAGTAATTCACTTTTCTTCGCCAAAAATGTTTTCCCCATACACATGTTACTCACAGATGAGACCTAACGTGAGTTTATTATTTTAATAGCTGGAAAGCCACATTTGGGACTATCAAAACTGTCAGCTTCCATAAATAAATGTTTCTGTGAACGCTTGGGACAAAATGGATATTAATCTTCTTATAAGATCTGTAATGCTTCTTGTTTGCTAGTCTTGAACGTTTTACCGTAGTTCCTGTATACTACACTTGCTGCGCTGTTCGATACAGTACTGCATGCTATATATGTTGATCACCTCTTGATCTCAATGGGGCGCCACCGTATTTCAGTTTTAATGTGCCGGCGCAGCTAACTCTCTAAATTCAAGGGCCATGAATGGGCCAAGCAGGACATTTTTCGAGTGAAACGGTTTACTTGTTTTTACAATACTTGTCTTCATTTCTCCGGACTTGGGTGGCATGTGCTAAATAAATGAGCAGTCTACGCGAATGAACTGTGTGTTTCAGGGAATGAGCCTGAATCCTGTGAAGTTCGACGGGGGAGGACAGTTGTTAGCTGGAAGGCATTAAGGACGTGGGGACGTTCCTGGCAAAGTGTTTGATTTCCATTGTAAATTTATTTGACAACACATTTTGTGAATGTAATCTGTGTACAACTGATGCTAACTATTCTCAGAACTTTGCAAACGTTAGACACTAACCCGTAACAGACGAATATTCACTGACTTCAAACTTGATATAGGAACCAACGACAGTTTCATAGAATTTTTTAACTTAAAATAAGCATTGAACGATGTAATGTGGTGCGAGATGTTTGAAATCTTCAAAAAATACACTACTGGCCATTAAAACTGCAACACCAAGAAGAAATGCAGATGATAAACGAGTATTGATTGGACAAATATATTATACTAGAACTGACATGTGATTATATTTTCACGCAATTTGGGTGCATAGATCCTGAGACATCAGTACCCAGAACAACCACCTCTGGCCATAATAACGGCCTTGATACGCCTAAGAAATGAGTCAAACAGAGCTTGGATGGCGTGTACAGGTACAGCTGCCCATCCAGCTTCAACACGATACCTCATTCCATGAAGAGTAGCGACTGGCGTATTGTGACGAGCCAGTTGCTCGGCCACCATTGACCAGACGATTTCAGTTAGTGAGAGATCTGGAGACTGTGATGTCCAGGGCAGCAGTCGAACATTTTCTGTATGCAGAAAGGCCCGTACAGGACCTGCAACTTGCGGTCGTGCATTATCCTGCTGAAATATAGGGTTTCGCAGGTATCGAATGAAGGGTAGAGCCACGGGTCGTAACACATCTGAAATGTAACGTCCACTGATGAAAGTGCCGTCAATGCGAACAAGAGGTGACCAAGACGTGTAACCAGTGGCACCCCATACCATCACGTTGGGTGATACACCAGTATGGCGAAGACGAATACACGCTTCCAATGTGCGTTCACCGCGATGTCGCCAAACGCGGATACGACCATCACGATGTTCTAAACAGAACCTGGATTCATCCGAAAAAATGACGTGTTGCGATTCGTGCACCCAGGTGCTCCCGTCTGTCATGCAACGTCAAGGGTAACCGCAGCCATGGTCTCCGCGCTGTAAGTCCATGCTGCTGCAAATGTCGTCGAACTGTTCGTGAAGATGGTTGTTGTCTTGCAAACGTCCCCATCTGTTGACTCAGGGATCGAGATGTAGCTGCACGATCCGTTACAGCCATGCGGATAAGATGCCTGTCATCTCGACCGCTAGTGATACGAGGCTGTTGGGATCCAGTACGGCGTTCCGTATTACCCTCCTGAACCCACCGATTCCGTATTCTGCTAACAGTCATTGGATCTCGACCAAAGTGAGCAGGAATGTCGTGATACGATAAATCGCAATAGCGATAAGCTACAATCCCACCTTTATCAAAGTCGGAAACGTGATGGTACGCATTTCTCCTCCTTAAACGAGGCATCACAACAACGTTTCACCAGGCAACGCCGGTCAACTGCTGTTTGTGTATGAGAAATCGGCTGGAAACTTTCCTCATGTCAGCACGTTGTAGATGTCGCCACCGGCGCCAACCTTGTGTGCATGCTCTGAAAAGCTAATCATTCGCATATCACAGCATCTTCTTCCTGTCGGTTAAATTTCGCGTCTGTAGCAAGTCATCTTCGTGGTGTAGCAATTTTAATGGCCAGTAGTGTAGTTTACACGGTAGAGTAAGACCGGTGATGGACCATAAGTCCAGAACCAAAAGGGAACAATAATAATAATATAACACGAAGAGGGAAGTACCTCGATTAAAGAGGGGGTAAAGCAGGGATGTAATTCTTAACTTTTCAACCCGTGCATCAACAAAAAAAAAAAAAAAAAAAAAAAAACAAAGAAGACGGAAGCAGAAGGAATGGTCTTGAGTGGAACAGAAATTAGTGTTGGAAGGTTATCAGTTTTAACTTTCGCTGGCGACATTACTATCCTCTCTGAAAACAAGGAAGAATTACAGGATGTGTTGCACCAGATGAACAGTCTAATGAGCACAGAATATGGAGTGAAAATAAATTGAAAAAAGAATAGCAAAAATGAGACTAGTGGTAAACTTAGCCTCAAAACCGGAGACCAGTTCCTAGACGATCTGACGGGGTTCTCTTCCCTTGGAAGCAAAATAACCCATGGCGGACGAAATCGCAGAAGCAGCACCGGAGAAAGCTTGTGATGAGAAGTCAGTAACGTCATGTGAGAACTCCCTACCATCCGTTACGTCAATGGTGAGGACAGTCATGAGTACGCGGGAAAGGAAGAGTGCCTGGAAACGAGTGAAAATAAACTCAGGACCATTAACGTGACTACCCAATAGTGGTGTATTTCGATTCAACCACTCAGACGGAACAAGATAGCTCTGCTCCGCATAGTGTATTGCCCTGGGACACACTGCTTCCCTTGGGTCACGAAAAACGTCCGGCATCTGATGCCTGTGGTGTCACTACAAGAGCGAGAAAAATTTAACTGAATGTTTGTATGCTGTCCTGAGAAGATTGGCTTCAGATTTGCCTCTTATTTTAACGATGAGTTACTTGGGTTTTAAAATTTTATGTGGTATCAGTACTAATCCCTAAAGCAGATTAAAAGTTGTGTGGTTGCCTTCTTCCCGTCTTTTTATGTCAGTGATTAATCATCCACCTGTTCCTGGGGAGATATTTCGTGCTTTTATCCAAATACTCTTCATTTTACGAAATAATTTATTACCTTGTGTTGTGACTAGATGAAAATACATTCTTCTGGACACAACTGTATGTTCCTTGATTGCTCTGGGGGAAAGCTCACCACAGTACGATACGTGAAATATTAGTTCACTTTATTACAGAAATGAAGAAAAGATTTGCTTAACTTTGCTACAGTTCTTTGCCACAGGAGTACTGAATAATTTACGACTGTCATGGACTAGCAAAGCTCGGCTTCATGCACTAGTTAATAAACTGTTTTCTTGAGGTACAATGTAAACATTGGCAACATTGCAATTTCATGTGAAACCTTAACCAATTGATGCTGAGAGCTGTAGCTTTGGTCTTGAGCTCCGAGTGCTCTTCCTAGCTACGGGGTTATGGGTCCGTCTTGATGTAAAACACTTTTTTTTCTTTATTTATTTGTCCCCAAACTGGTTTCAGCGGCAATATCGCCATCAGTAGTGGGCTCTTTAATTCTAAAACATGCAAAACTATAGCTTGGTTATAAACATCATAAAATATTATTACATGTGTATTGTTTTATCCCAGTATTGTGTTCTGTGAATGGTTTGAAAATACCTTATTTAAGTCACAGCATGGATTTTACGACTGAAACGTTGACGATATTGTCGCTGAAACTACATTGGGAATAAATAAATAAAGAAGAAACGTGTTTTGCATCGAGGCGGACCCACAACCCATTACTGTTGTTTTCTCTACGAAAACACGGACCAGTGGAAGAGTTTATAGATAAAATGGTTATACTGACCTCAGCGTGAGGGCGCTGCTGTGCCTACAGGAGAGAAGTGGTCTCCAGAAGCGCCTCCCATACGTCGTTGCCGATTGCAGCGAGCGCTCCCTAACCTCTATGCTATCGATTCACGTCGCCAACTTTGGTGTTGCCAACGCGATCTCTGAGCGACACCACGCCTTAAGGTAACTTATTTTATCTAGCTGGGACACATTTGCTTGAGGTGTTAAGGACTTCATATTTCTTTCTTTCCTATATTAAATCTTTATCTTAATACACCCAGTCTAACTATATTTAATTATTTATTAAGTAATCGTTATGGGTTTTAAGCTCACTCGTCCACTATAATTTCTACCCTGGTCCAGTATCTAGTAGGCCCGTGTCGCAACGGAGCATCTGCTTTCCCTCCAGGTCTTCCCAGATGTGAGGACCGCCTAAAAATTGACCTTGTCACAGATCGTCGAAAGACTGTTTATTTATTTCCACGGTACTGCACTGCAGTCCACTACAGCAGTAAAAATTACTTTTACTGTTACGGTATTTAATGTCCCTCAAATATGAATACAACTTAAATCGCCAGATACTTATATTTGGAAGATAATAAAAATGCACAACAAAGTAGGCAACGCAAAAGCGAAATGTATGAATTACATTCGACAGATAGTAAACGTAAAGTGCTACACAATACAATATGTTCTCATTATGAAAAATTATTATCAGAACTTTGCAAGTTTTGTTGCAAAGAAGCCGGCCCGAGTGGCCGAGCGGTTCTAGGCGCTTCAGTCTGGAACCGCGTGACCGCTACGGTCGCAGGTTCGAATCCTGCATCGATGTGTGTGATGTCGTTAGGTTAGTTAGATTTAAGTAGTTCTAAGTTCTAGGCGACTGATGACCTCCGCTGTTAAGTCCCATAGTGCTCAGAGCCATTTGAACCATTTTTGGTTTTTATTTTTATTTTTTATTTTATTTTATTTTTTTTTATTTTTTTGGTTGCAAAGATTCATAAAATTCGTCGATTTTTTGATAGAAACAACGTTCCAAAATCATCACTTGTGGGAAAAGGAATCGGAAAATTTCTGAACTACTATTTCAGTTATCGACGTGAAACACACGACACCAGATCGTGCAGGTTGTTTAGAAACAAAGGTGGCGGCAATTCGCGGAGGTACGGCCGAGAATAGAGGGACGCGATTCAACGTCGAGTACAAAACCTGTATAACTTGACACCCAATTATCATGTATTGCTACCAGAGTTATACATCCCCCTGCTTACAAAATTTAGTTAACTGGACAACTTCGGCTAACAGACCATGCACAGCGAAACGTCGTAGAATTCCCCGTGTTGGTAACCAGAAGTAGCTGCGACCATATTGCCATTTGACACCTGTACACATCTTTTTTGTGGTGTTTCCTGAGGTCTCATGTTTATGCCAACAAGCCGGCGACGGCCCAGGCATGAAAGGAGGAAACTGTCCAATGTACCAACGAAATACCACGTCATTTACGCAAAAGCGGTGTTGAAAAATTCATCAGGTGTATTCTTCCACACGTACTACACAAATTACTACATTATAAATCAATAAATATTACGATAATTGGCAACGGAAAACGTTTTATTTAAAAGCACATCCCGCAGTTGGAAAGGTGCGGCCACATGGTGCGCAAAGCGGAGGAGGAGCTAGGCTGCCGGGAATGTCCAACTAATGGCCAAAATTGGTGCCGTGTTTACGGGATCAAGACTTCCGAACGACTTTCCTTCTCGATTTTGCAACTTAACTGTTGAATAAAATAAGTGCGCCATAGATGTTGCACGACGTGGGACGAAAT
The DNA here is from genome assembly GCF_021461395.2 of Schistocerca americana. Taxonomy (NCBI): domain Eukaryota; kingdom Metazoa; phylum Arthropoda; class Insecta; order Orthoptera; family Acrididae; genus Schistocerca; species Schistocerca americana. The sequence goes on along the minus strand of NC_060123.1, from coordinate 661,279,638 downwards.
TAAATGTGGGATACAGATTTTTGGCGTGACCATATCAGTTATTACGTTTAATTAGCCGATTATGGTTCAAAATGGCTCTGAGCACTATGGGACTTAGCATCTGAGGTCATCAGTCCCCGAGAACTTAGAACTACTTAAACCTAACTAACCTAAGGACATTCCACACATCCATGCCAGAGGCAGGATTCGAGCCTGCGACCGTACCAGTCGCGCGGTTCCAGACTGAAGCGCCTAGAACCGCTTCGCCACCAGCGGCCGGCTATGAAATGGTCCTCCAAAGATAAGCCATTTAAGTGAACATTGTTCGTCCCGTACCACCAATGTTAAATTATGAAACTCTGAGACCTATTATCTTGGAAAGTTTTTGAGACATCCATAACTATTGAATAACTACTGCAAAAATTGTATTGTGAGACGTGTTATCTTATTTCTCAAATACTCTATTTTTTGGAGAATTTTGTAGAAAAAAGCACATACAATTAAACAACGTTGGATATTTTTATTTGTCATGTGTGTTTAACCTCATACTTGGCATGCTGTGAAAATTTCACGTCTCTACTATCCGTACTTTTTGAGATAACGAGTCATTTATGGAAAATAACCTCATTCCGAGATAGTGACATCTTAAGTTTTGTCTCTACACAGAAATACATTCCTGGATATTTTATGCAGTATAACTGTCCTCGCCCATATGCTGTATCCTCTTCAGTGTCTAAATCGCTCAGTCCTTGCCTTCTCTTCTTTCTTGCTTCTTTTGTCATTTGCTGCACAGGAAACTCTGATTCGCGTCCAGGAAGCTCATCTAGTTCCCACAGTCATTTAGCTGTGTTCTGTCCAAATCTTACCCTTAACTTCTCCAGTGCCTTAGTCTATCGTAGCCCTCGCCGTTAAAAGTTATTGCAGCATCAGGCATTGCTAACTTTAGGTTCATAAAGTCAACAAAAAGATTATTATACACACAGCATTACATAACATTATTCAAGGACTCATTTACATCCTGGGTCTTCCCATGAAAACGCTTCTGGTGTAGCAGCAACCGTTGACTCTTCAGCCGCAGCATTTCCACATTGCCCAATGGTCTTTACGTATTTGCTATATCTAGAAGGAGGTTTTGGCAAATTCAGCATAGTGCAGAGAACATTACAAGCCTTTGCACCTGTACCAGTGCTTTTAAGGCCGTAGAACAGTCTCACATTAGTCTCATACAATTCATTACCAGAACGCTTTCATGAAGTATGAAACAGTTATTCAGTTTTGCACTTCTGACATTTACTAATTAATTTGAACACGACACCTACCGTTGCTCCAATATACTGACAAAGTTTAACTTCACCAACGCAGAGAGAGCAAGACACTGTTTCAGAAAGAACTTGCGGAAGGATATACAGGTTAATAGTGACGTTGTCCATAATATCATTACTTGTACCAGTGTCGAGCGTTCCCAATGTTAGTTTTGTTTCTGATGCACTAGAGGGACATTGTCACTTCAGAAACATTCAAGTTGGGGATTTTCTCTGCCCGGGGATTGGTGTTTGTTTTGTCCTCATCATTTCACCACCATCATTCGTCATAGTGGCTAGACTGAACTGTGTAAAAAAATTGGACTGTGTAAAAGTTGGGACTAAATGTTCAAATGTGTCTGAAATAACTGCTAAGGTCATCAGTCCCTAAGCTTACACACTACTTAACCTAAATTATCCTAAGAACAAACACACACACACCCATGCCCGAGGGAGGACTCGAACCTCCGCCGGGACCAGGCGCACAGTCCATGATTGCAGCGCCCCAAACCGCTCGGCTAATCCCGCGCGGCAAAAGTTGGGACTGTGTGCGGGCCCGGACGACCACGCAGTTGAGCGCCCCTCAATCCGAACATCATCCTCATCATCAGAAACATTATTCTGGTTTCCTTTACTGTTAGTATCACTTGCTTTCTAATACCGTAGAAGAAAATTCAGATCTCACATATCTGTTAACCGCAAATTTGCGTGTCTTAAACATTCTTTTACAGTTAGTCATTTTATTTACGTGAAAAAGAGCAATGTAAGCAAGCGCAATACAGAAATTGGTGTCACACTACTTTCAAGAAAAACTTGGGCCAGAAACAAAGGACTAATTCATCTATCCGTAATGCCAACTTACGGGACGTAATAGTAGGCACAAAGCAAGGCAATTCACAGCCTTCTAGACAGTGTAGTTCACAAGATACGTCTATTGAACTGTGGCAGTGTATGAAAACTGTCAACTACATGAAAACTTTCAAAGTATTATTTGAAGGCCTTAAAAGTGCCTGTTTTTAATGTATACCGTACCAAATGTTCAGTTAAGTCTAAAGTACATTATGGAATAGAAAACATAAAAGTCAAATTTCATACAATTTTAAATGTTAACATTTTAGGTTAGGCTTTACCGTGACAATTATTCACATCGAGTGTAACAACAAGTTTACTGTTACCAATCACTGCTTATTGATATCCATAACGCGTTTCGAGGATTTAAACCTCCATCATGTGTCAGTATGGCATTTTTGTATATTGCTTTACGATTTTGGAGCAGCTTGTGGCACTATCTAATTGTGAAAAAAGAAACACTATATCAGGTCATAGTTTTGGGTAGGTTCTGGACTAAAAACTAAGCATATGTCTGCAGACAAAAATAAAATAACTAAAATAGAGTACCTACGCCGGTTTCAGGCTCCTTTCTCTGGCGTAACACATCACATATGAACTGTAATATTTTGTAAACAAAGATGACTGCAACAGGACACGTGATTATATGAAAGAGTATGGAATTTAAGCTATGTAAACTTGATACAAAAAGATTTTTATAACTCTTGAAATATTTGTTCCAACATATGTATTCAGCAACTCAAACAAATAACACAATCATTTGAAACTTATTCCGAAATAGTACTGTTGTTATGATACATATTCTTTGTATTTCGAGATAATGTTTCCCTTTTACTATACATTCCTAGCGCCCAGTTGTTTCTAGACACCATCTTTGTTTCCAAAATATGACAGTTTACATGTGATGTGTTGCGGCAGAGAAAGGAGCCTTTGTCCAGTGGAGGTATTCTGTTTTACTTGTTTCATTTTCATCTTTAGATCTACACTGATGAACCAAAACATTATGAGCACTGAAACGATAATTAAATCAAGACTCTAAGCTGTCGACAGGCGTTGATATTCATCAACGGGGACAGTTACAAATGTGTGCTCCGCCCGAGACTCGAACCCGGGATAGCCCGCTTACATGGCAGACGCTCTATGCATCTTCTTATTTTAATTTCATTTTGTTCTATAGTGTTCGTTGAATTAGTTCTTGGCGGACGTCCGATGACACCAATTCAGTTGTTCGTTGATCCGTTCGCTCAGTTTTTTTATTTATTTTTTATTAGAAAGGGTAGCTAATCCCTCTGATCGAACACGCTGAGCTACCGTGCCGGCTTCCATCTGAGCCACCGAGGGCACAGAACATGGTGCGACTGCAGGGATTTACCCCTTGCACGCTCCCCGTGAGACCCACATTTCCAACTTAATGTCCACCCACTACATTCGTAGAGTCCCTGCCCATTACACTCATTACCCGCGGCAGACAATCTTACGGAGTCCCGCAAGAGTTCGGGCAATGGCCGGTTAATCCTTAACTGTATGAAGATGGTATCTGTTCTTTCGGACATGTCCGAAAGAACAGATACCATCTTCATATTATTACCACCGCGACGTCGGATGTCGCCTGGTGGCTGTGCGGGCGGGTGACGTGGTAACGAAAGTGTGTAAGTGGAGCAGAGTAGGAAGGGGGGATCACTCTAGCGAAGATATGGGCTGCAAATGCGAAAATCCATTGAGATAACCGTTTTCGACTAAGGGTAGATCATTATTAGGCAGAGCCGGTGAATGAGTATTTCGAAAACGGCGAGAGCTGGTCGAATGTTCACTGGGTACTTTCCTGAGCATTTACAGAAGGAGGTACGAGTACAGTCAAACTACCACTAGAGGCTGACTGACTGAACGTCCACGAGTCTTTACAGAACTTGGGCTTCGGAGGCTTGTCTGCTCTGTAAAGTAGTATAAATGGTGACCTGTAACACCTCTGCCGAAAGAGAACAATGCTGGCGCATGCACAAGTGTTTCGGAGCACTCCGTTCACCGTGTATTATTCAACATGGAACTCCGTAGGAGACCATCCCTCCGAGTTCACATGTTGACACAACGACATCGTAAGCTATGATGGCTGTGGGTACGGGACCATCGGGATTCAACAGTCGATCAGTGGGAACGTATCTGCTTTTCGGGTAAGTCACATGTTTGCTACGCTAGGTCGCTGGTTCAAAAAATGTTGAAATGTGTGAGGTCACCGGTCCCTAGACTTACACACTACTTAAACTAACTTATGCTAAGAACAACGCACACACCCATGCACGAGGGAGGACTCGAATCTCCGGCGGGAGGAGCCGCGGAATCCGTGACATGGCGCCTCTACCGCACGGCCACTCCGCGCTGCTAGCTCGCTGGTCGTCTGCACAAATGCCACCATCGAGATGAACGGCGGCTCAAAACGGGAGCGCGCCACGGATGCAGGCTGACGGGAGCAGTATTATGATATGGGCGACACTCTCCTGCGCTTACATGGGACCTGTGGTAGTAGCTGAGGACACGCTGACAGCTGCGAACCCACCTGCATCCCTTCACGCTTGGTGTCTTCCACGAAGGCGATGCCATCTTTCAGCAGTATAATTGACCGCGTCACAGAGCCAGAACCGTGCTGCAGTGGTTTGAGGAGCATTATAGTGATCTCACATTGATGTCTGAGTGACCAGTTTCGTCTGATGTAAATCCTATGGAACCCATCTCGGTCGCTATCGGGCACAATCACCTCGTACGCAAATCCGCGGTCTCTTATTTACGAAAATTACATGACCTGTGTTGTGGACTGGCAAGACAGCCAATCCACTAGGACGGGAGGAGGCCGAAAGGCACGCGTTTAAGCTCACGCAGGCTGGCGTGAGGTCTGGAACAGTTAAAGGAGTTGAGTCTAGCAAATAAAGTACGAAGCTGCTGGAATACTTAACTTTAATCCATAAGTGGTGGACATAGCTCTTGACGGTACATGCATCACGATATAAATAGCAAATGATAATGGCGCCTTGCTAGGTCGTAGCAAATGACGTAGCTGAAGGCTATGCTAACTATCGTCTCGGCAAATGAGAGCGTAATTTGTCAGTGAACCATCGCTAGCAAAGTGGCTGTACAACTGGGGCGAGTGCTAGGAAGTCTCTCTAGACCTGCCGCGTGGCGGCGCTCAGTCTGCAATCACTGACAGTGGCGACACGCGGGTCCGACGTATACTACCGGAGCGCTGCCGATTTAAAGGCTACCACCTAGCAAGTGTGGTGTCTGGCGGTGACACCAAAACCTGTGTGTAGACATCTAATGCTACAAAGAAGCTTTTAAACAAGTGGTCAACATTTCTTGGTTTTTAAGTGTATGTTTATATTTTAGTCAGAAACCTCCCCAAAATCACTCTCTGAAATAGTGGTTTTGTTTTTCCTCACGACACTACCTCAATCTTCCCCAAAATCGTAAGGCAACACACACATATGTCATACTAATGGATATAACTCCACTTATGATGGAAGTTTAAACCTTGGAAACAGTTCTTGGATGTAAAGAAACAGTAAAAAATGTCGTGTGACCAGGGCCTCCCGTCGGGTAGACCGTTCGCCGGGTGCAAGTCTTTCGATTTGACGCCACTTCGGCGACTTCCGCGTCGATGGGGATGAAAGGATGAGGATTAGGACAATACAACACCCAGTCCCTGGGAGGAGGAAATCTCCGACCCAAACCTGGAATAGAACCCAGGCCCTTAGGAATAACATTCTGTCGCGCTGACCACTTTATGTACTCTCTGCATTTTGTTCGGTATTGTTCGTTGCGCTTGGTCTGGGCGGACGTTACATGACATCCGTTCACGTTGATTGTCGATTTATTTCTCAGTTTTTTTATTACAGAGGGCAACCAGCCCTCTTTTTTGAAGCAGCGCGTTAGATCTCTTTCTTTTTTTTTCAAGTGCTCTACCATCCTTTTTATCCTATAACAAAAAAGTCTGGTCCACTTCAGGCGTTGGCTCCTGACTAAACCTACCCCAGAGAGCTGCCTATATACTAGGGGAAATATGGGAATTCAACGTTAGGGCTATCCTTACAAGCAAAACAAAATCTTCTTTGTTCTAAATTTTATTGTTTTTCTTTGTGTAATTGATTAGAGGCCTTCTGCGCCCCGCTGCGAATATTTTTAGTCACGTCTTCTCGAAATTGATGTGTTCAGTTCAATTGTTCAGAAAGGTTCATTGGCTCAAACAGGAAACCTTATCTCTTGGCTTAACACATTTCAGCTGCGAGGCGGGTCGTGGAAAGCTCTCCCAAGGAAGTTGAAGAAAAATTGTCTGTATTTTGGGTGACGGACAACGACATAGTGACGGTCATTGAGGTATGTCCAAAAATCGAGTACAGAGTCTACAGTTTGTCCAAATAGGTAGTGAATGGCATGTCCGGGAATCCAAATCTCAGCATTGGTCTTTGTCCGAGGAAAATAGTCATGTTCCGGAATGTCCCGCGTTAGAAAAGCCACAATACGACGAATCAATTGCCAAACCTCCGCCGCCGGTCCGCAAACAAAGCGATGTTCGTCATTGTCTGGCACTCCACACGTGGAACATAGAGGTGATTGGGCGAGGTGGATACGATGAAGGCGAGATTGGTTGATTTGCTTACCAGCCCTCTGACCGAACACGCTGAGCTACCATGCCGGCTGTCCACTTAGTTACCGAGGGCAGACTAAAGAAACAGTGATTGGTAAGAGTAACTTGTTGTTTCATTCATTTTATTTCATGTACAATGTCCCCTTAAGCAATTATTTCACCTGAGCAGATTGGTTATGAGCTATCCATTCATTCCTCCAGCTTGCAGTATAGCACTATTTGTATATTAACGTTACTGCTCTTTAAAGAGAGGAGGGCAGCTAGAATCTCTCTCACCCACTTTGAGAAGGAAGTATTACAAGCGCTCTAAAACAACAATAACCACCACCACCACCACCACTTGTCACCTGGGGAGTGGTGGGAATTAATACAGCAGCAGTGCAGGGCAGCAGGTGGAGTGACAGTGGTTACTACGGCGTACCGTGCCAGCCGCAAGTTAGAGTGGCGTGGCGCCAGCGGGCGGTGTGGCAGCCTATTAGCCGCTGACAATAAGCTCATTGCTGGGCGGCCTTTGGCGGACCGAGAGCTAGCTGGCCTGCTGGCTGTCTGTCTGGCGTTATGAAGTTTCCGGCCCGCTGGCTGCCAGCAGTAATTGCTGTGCGCCGGGCGTGGTGCGCCGGTCGTGGACTGCGGCTGCGGAGCTGCTGGCTTTGCTGGCCGCGGCGTGTGTGTGTGTGTGTGTGTGTGTGTGTGTGTGTGTGTGTGTGTCCAGCTCCATAGCCTCAAAGCACTAAATAAGCGCCCCTACAATTTACGTCGGATCACAGTTCGTTTACTGGCTAGGGCCCACCGAGGAGAGCAGTGATTCCTAACTGGGAAGCTACCGCCATTCACAAAGGCGTTTCGGTTCTGTTTTTTGTTTCGTACAATTTACTGTGCCGCGTTGGCTCATTACGTATTTGTTTCACAGTTAAGTGCATGGCAAGAGTGCACGCGACCGTAGCGTAATTTTGGTTCAAAATGGTTCAAATGGCTCTGAGCACTATGCGACTTAACTTCTGAGGTCATCAGTCCCCTACAACTTAGAACTACTTAAACCTAACCAACCTAAGGAGATCACACACATCCAAGCCCGAGGCAGGATTCAAACCTGCGACCGTAGCAGTCGGGCGGTTCCGGACTGAAGCGCCTAGAACCGCTCGCCCACCGCGGCCGGCTTTGCAACTGGCTGTAGCTAGTTGCTTACCTCATTAATTGCTACTAGCATCCATTGCCTAGGAAAATTACACGTTTGTCACAGGGGGCAGAAGCAAAGATCGTGTGAAGTTATTCTAGGAGCGCTCTCAATATACAACCTTGAACAATTGGTTAGAAAACCAACTCGAGATGGGAAGATATTAGATGTCTTGGCGGCAAACAGACCTGATGAATATCTTCCTAGTCAGCTCCAAGCATTCACCGCGGTACACAAAGATATTGAGCATCTTTGGTCAGAATTTAAAGGTATTGTCCGCCATGTGCTAGAGAAGTATGTGCCTAGCAAAAGTATAAGGGAGGGAAACCTTGGTACAACAAACATATTAAGAAGTTACTGAGACAGCAGAGAATTTTCCACAGTCGTTATAAACGTAGTCACTGCCCCGCTTACAAACAGAAATTACGCGAAATGAAAGCAGCTGTCAGAAGGACAATGAGAGACTCTTTTAATGAATTAGAAAGCAATATTTTAGCTGCAGATTTTAAAAATAACCCCAAAAAATTTTGGTCGTACGTAAAATCTATGAACGCTACAAATAATTCAATACCTTCTCTCGCTGACAGTACGGGTAATTTAACTGGTGATGATAAACAGAAGGCCGAAATTCTAAACCTAGCTTTCAAAACTCGCTTACGATAGAGGACTGCAGCACCATTCCCCCTTTCAATTATCGAAAAAACGAAAGGATGGCTGACATAGTGTTTAGTGTATCTGGGATTGTACAACAGTTAAGATCCTTAGACGCCAAAAGGCATCTGGCCCAGACGGTATCCCCTTAAGGTTTTATGCTGACTATGCTACAAATATAGCTCCATTCTTATCCGTCATCTAACAGAGATCATTGGAACGGCGGAAAGTTCCACGGGACTGGAAGAAGGCCCAGGTCATAGCAATCTATAAAAAGGGTAGAAAATCGGATGCATATATTTACCGGCCAATTTCACTGACATCGATTGGTTGTAGAATCATGGAACATATTTTGTGTTCAGACATAATGACCTTTCTAGACTCTGAGAATCCCATATGCAGAAACCAGCACGGTTTTACGTAACAGCGGCATGCGAGACACAGCTGGCCCTCTTTGTGCATGATATACAACAGGCTCTAGATACCGGCTCCCAGGTTATTGCCATATTTCTCGACTTTTGAAAGGCGTTCGACTCGGTTTTGCACTATCGCTTGCTACAAAAAGTGCGCGCTTACGGTCTGTCTAATGACATATGCGGTTGGATAGAAAGTTTTCTGACAGGGAGCAGTATGTCTTCCTGAACGGGGTAACTTCAACAGAAACAAGAGTAACTTCAGTTGTGCCCCAGGACAGCGTAATAGGTCCTCTGCTTTTTACGATTTACACAAACGATCTGGTTGATGATATTGACAGCGACCATAGACTGTTTGCCGATGATGCTGCAGTCTATAGGGAAGTAGTATCACACGAAAGTTGTGAACAAATCAATGAGGATTTGCAGAAAATAAATGCGTGGTGTAATCACTGGCAGTTATCTCTCAATGTTAGTAACTGTAACCTACTGCGTAAAACAAGGCGAAAATCCCCATTAACGTATGAGTACAAAATAAATGATCAGTCTTTGGAAGCGGTAACACCCGTCAAGTATCTGGGTGTGACTACTCGAAATGATCTGAAATGGAATGAACAGACTGCACAAGTAACGGGTAAGGTGAACTCTAGATAGCGGTTTAGTGGTAGAATCCTGAAGCGATGCAGTCCTTCAACAAAGGAAATAGCTTACAATACGTTTGTTCGTCCAGTCTTAGAGTATTGTTCGTCTGTATGGGACCGTTACCAGTTGGGTCTGATTCAAGAGATTGAGAAGTTCCAAAGAAGAGCGGCAAGATTCGTGACTGGTACATTTAGCCATCGCGAGAGCGTTACAAATCTCATAGAAAGTTTGAAATGGGACACACTTGCAGATAGACGACGCGCTAAACAGAAGGGACTGCTCACTAAATTCCGAAATCCAATCTTCACCGAGGATGTAGAGCATCTATTATTACCACCAACTTTCAAATCGCGTAATGATTAGCATTCAAAGATAAGGGAAATAAGAGCTCGTACTGAGGCGTTCAGCCGGCCGGAGTGGCCGTGCGGTTCGAGGCGCTACAGTCTGGAACCGAGCGACAGCTACGGTCGCAGGTTCGCATCCTGCCTCGGGCATGGATGTGTGTGATGTCCTTCGGTTAGTTAGGTTTAGGTAGTTCTAAGTTCTAGGCGACTGATGACCTCAGAAGTTTAGTCGCATAGTGCTCAGAGCCATTTGAACCATTTGAGGCGTTCAGTCGCGATCCGCGAGTGGAACAGAGAGGGGGGGGGGGGGGGGGAATATGACTTAGGCGCGAAATGTACCCTCCGCCACACAACGCTTGGTGGCTAGCGGAGTATATATATGTAGATGTAGATGTAGATCTTATATGGACACTACAACTTTTGTTCAGCGAGTGTCCTGCAACGGGACTTAGAATACCTTCGTTAAGTTTGGGTCAAGAGAATGTCTTCTATATACAAAGGCCGTGTAAAGCGACGGTGGATTCCATCGCACAGCGAACCAGGCGGTAGCCAACGACAACAAAACAAAGGACCGCCAAATTTTGGGCTGATATACTGAAAAATTTGACAGAGGCTCCTGTCCGTTTGCGTTCATGGCGGTTTTACTGCATGACCTGCATAACGTATAAAGTTTGCTCTTGGGACGACGCAAGCACCAGCCAAGTTGAAACCTACTTGACAGGAACGTGCGCTGGATGAAAATCATAGCAACCAGCACGTCCACACTGGCTAGCGGTGCCAAAAATAATACAACGCTTAAAATGAAGAACGTAACGAAGAAAATTTTGATGTGTTCCGGCGCCTGGTGATTTTTAAATCCGATTCGGTACTATGAAATGTTTCATCGTCCATATCGTGTGATGTTTAAGAGAGTTGCCTTCGACGACGAAACCTAGCTGAATACCAAAGAACAGTTGAAAATCGAAAAACTTGACTATACCTAGAAGCGGGAAGTGACAGTTCCGTATTACTGCCTCCTGCACTCGCTTCATTCTATACCTACCACACCATCGAGTTTCCATGTGTTGACGAACCTGAAATGTGTGTAATCCAGCCCGGGAAATTCATAAAATTTAATTGAGACATATGAAAACATGAAGGACTGAATTTCATTTTGCAAGGGAAATGAGTTAATCTGTATGGTGACATATATGTAATAATTTAATCTCATCAGTTTAATCAGAAACCTCATAACTCGATCCTGATGGTTTCCAGTAGTGCACGAATGTGGAAATGTAATTAAAATTCCAAAATTCTGTGCAAGAGCATCATACATCCTTGAGTACTTGCTAAAATTCCCAGTTATTTGCAAAAAATGAAAAAAAGGCTGCAGGAATGATTGATATTAAGGGGTCGCCAGCTTACAAAGAAATCGGACAGATAGTGCTTGTGAAATTTAAAAATTATCTTCAGTGTTAAATCTAGATCACTCATAAGAAAGTAAATCTAAAATTCAACTTGAAAACTGTAAATAATGTTTATTTTAACTGATACCTCAAATATATTAAGGTCACTCCTGTGGTTAGAAAGGAAACAGCTACCTCTGTCAGACAGCCTACTTCTGCATTCACATCATACTCCGCAAGCCACCTAAAGGTATGTTGCGGAAGGTACTTCTTGTAACAGTAGCTGATCCGCCGTCCGCTGTACAGCTCTCGAATGGCCCGTGAGACGAATGACTGATGCCAAGCATCTGTATTAGAACAAATTTCTCGAACTTTCCCGTCGTGTTCATTTCGCAAGATTATGTGCGAGAAAGTAATATGTTTTCCGACAATTCCCAGGAAGTGCTCTCTCAAAATTTCCGTAGGAAATCTATCCGCGATGCATAACGGCTCTCTTGTAACGTCTCCCACTTCCCTGAGGTACTCCTAAAATTACATTTACCTCTGTTGATTTTGTTCCGCTAACACTGACGTCCTTAATTCTGTCTGCAAGAAAGTCTTGAATTCACCCGCAAATATGGTCAGGTACTCGGTTCGTTAAGCTCGAACTTTTTTCACTAAACGGCAGTGGGGGACGGTGTCAAATGCATTCCTGAAATCAAGCAACACGGTATCAACCTGAGCTCCGTTGTATTCAGCGCTATGGATGTCATGGAGGAACAGAGCTGGATGAGATTCGTAATATCTCTGTTTGAGCGGAATCTATGTCCATTTCTCCAAAAAAAGTTGTAATTCTTGAGCACAAAACATGTTCCATAATTCTAGAGCAGGCTGATCCCAACGATATCGGCCTATAATTATGTGCATCTGTCCTTCGACCCTTCTTGAAAACGGGAATTGCTAACTCTACAGAGCACGGACCAATTCATTTTGCCAACTTATTTATTAAGAAAACTACAATAAACCACCAACAGTAACACACTCTTCAAAATCAACAAAAACAATAAGGATATCTTCTGCGGTTCAAGCAAATTCCTACAATCAGAGTCCCCTTCGACTCTATACTCGTACAACTCTTCCACGTCGAAGTCGGTCGTCAGCAGCTGGTAGATAGCGTAACACATCGCTGCACCGGCCGATCTTCTCCGCGCTCAGCGAGTCGAGAACTACCTGATGAACGGCCAGTGCGCCGGCTTATCTATCCCAGGACGGAAGCATGTATCCGGGACTATTTGCACACACATGATTGCCAGAAAATAGTTCGTTGATCGTCGCGCCCCCTTCATCTGCTGCTGGTTGATGTCCTATGGTGGACGTTGGCTGTACCTACGTGTTTGTTGTCAATTGTGGTACTTGCTGGTAAAGACTATTACGTCGTCTAGACTACGCAACGGAGGCAGCAACCCGCATCGCTGGTCTGTTTGCGGAGTTGCCGCTGCAGTAGGCGTCTGTCGTGATTGCAGCAAGAATGACTTGCGCTTTTTTTTGCAGTCGCTGGGTATCTTTTGTTGCTTCAGTGATCTACGATGTACTGCTGCTAGAAGGGGAGCAAGTTATTCCACATATCTACGTAGCATCTTATAGGCTTTTAGCGATTGTCGTTGGTTTTCTGTTCAGCGATCAGTCATCTTAGTTGCTGCCATTTCAAAGTTCTGCCTATGGTTGAAAACGGTTACGATATTCTCTCGTGAAACGGCTTTGGAAGACCGAGTTCAGTATTCCGACCCCCTCACTGTTATTTTCAGTTTCGGTGCCAGTACGGTCACTGAGTGAATGAATAGAGGATTTCGAGCAGCCTGCAGATTTTACAAAAGACCAAAACATCTTTGGGGTTTCACACAGATCGGTTGACAAAATTTTACTTTTAGAGTGATTGAACGGTACTCTCACGCTGTCGTTAACCTCACTTTTTCTACGTTCAGCTTTTGTTTGTTAGGTAGTTTTTTACTTTTCCTGAGTCTGTGATGAAGCTCTCTTTATTTACGTAGCATTTTTCTAACACACCAGTTTAACCACAGAGGGTCTTTCCCATCTCTTAATACCTTTGTTAGAACATATTGCCCAAGGCATTTTGAATGATGCTTTTGAATTTTTTTCCATTTGTTCTCCACATATTCGTCCTCATCACTGATTATTTGATGCTGACTACTCATATACTCTTCAATCTGTACCGCGTCTTCTGCGCTAGAATTCCTTGCTGCGATACAGTATTACTACTCTTTGAAGGGTATGCTTTGGCTCCAGACTCAGTACACTGCATGTCAAACAGTGTAATGTTACAACTTCTAGCCGGCGGTGGTGGCCGAGCGGTTCTAGGCGCTACAGTCAGGAACCGCGCGACCGCTACGGTCGCAGGTTCGAATCCTGCCTCGGGCATGGATGTGTGTTATGTCCTTAGGTTAGTTATGTTTAAGTAGTTCTAAGTTCGAGGGGACTGATGACCTGAGAAGTTGAGCCCCATAGCGCTCAGAGCCATTTGAACCATTTTTATAACTTCTAAAGAATCCCACACTATCTTTACTGTCGTCCCACCAAAACCTTATTCTCGATCCCATGTCTCCTAGAGGCGTAGATGCAGAAATAAGTTGCATTTATTGTGGCGTTCTCCACTGAGGTGACGAAAGTCATTGGTTACCTCCTAAATATAGTGTCGGATCCCCTTTGACCCTACGTAATGTCATAATTCGGCGTGGCATGGACTGAAAAAGTCGTTGGAAGTCCCTTGCAGAAATATTGAAGCATGCTACCTCTATCGTCGTCCATTATTACGATAGTGTTGCCTGTGCAGGATTTTGTGCATGAATTGACCTCTAGAATACGTCTCATAAATGTTGGATGGGGTTCATGTCGGGAGATATGAGTGGCCGAATCATTCCCTTGAACTCTCTAGAATGTTGTTCAAGCCAGTGGCGAATGATTGTACCCGGTGACATGACATCGTTGTTTGGGAACTTGACGTCCATGAATGGCTGCGAATAGTGTCCAGGTAACCGAACATAACCATTTCCACTAAATGATCAGTTCGGTTTGACTAGAAGACTCAGTTCATTCCATGTAAACATAGTCCACGTCATTGTGGAGCCACCTTCAGCTTGCATAGTGCCTTGCTGACAATTTGGTCCATGTCTTCGTGAGGTCAGCGCCACATTCGAACCCTACCATCAGCTCGTACCAACTGAAATCAGAACTCATCTGACTAGGTCGCGATTTTCCAGTTGTCTGGTGTCCAACCGGTATGGACACAAGCCTAGTAGAGGCGCTGCAGGCGATGTCGTGCTGTTAGCAAAGGCACTCTGGTCGGTGTTCTCTTACCATACCCCATTAGCGCCACATTTCATCTCACTGTCCTAATGGAAACGTTCTTCGTATGTCCCAATCTGATTTTTGCCGTTATTTCACGCAGTGTTGCTTGTGTGTTAGCACTGACAACTCTACGCGAACATCTCTGCTTAGGTCGTTACGTGAAGGCCATCGGCCACTGCGTTGTCCGTGGTAGGAGGTAGTGCCTGAAACGTAGAATTCTCGGCACATTCTTGATACTTTAGATTTCGGGATACCGAGTTACCAAACGATTTCCGAATCGAATTGTCTCATGTGTCTACCTCCAACTACCATTCCACGTTCAAAGTATGTTAATTTCCATCGTACCGCCATAATGACGTCGGAAAGCTTTCACATGAATGACCAGAGTACAGATGAAAGCTCCCCCATCGCACCAAAGTTTTCAATTTTGCGCTGACGTTAACACATTTTCTTCTCGACCGACATTACTATGAACAGACTGATGGCGTGCCTATGGTTAGTCCTCTGTCACCTGTCGTGGCCAATATGTGCATGGAAGACTTTGAAGACAAGGCAGTAGACTCGGCACCATTAATATCAACAGTCTTTTACAGACATGTTGATGATACGTTCATCGTTTGGACTCATGGGAAATTTTCTTGTAACGCCTGAACTCTGTCCACCATTAAATTCAGTTCACTGAGACACAGCGCCTATCGGAAGAAGACCCTCACATATCAGGAACCTTACACCTGTACCGGCCTTTTCCCGTCACAAAGAACTGGAGTCCTAAATACCCTGGCCCATAGAGCTCGTGCAATCTCCGACGAAAACAGACTAAAAGCGGAATTGGAACACTTCATGGACGTGTTCTAGGAAAACGGCTATACCGACCGCCAAATTCGATGTGCCTTCAAGCAAACGACCACACCATAGCCAATATTCGATGAATACCAATCGAAAACATAGTCCACATTGCATACGCGGGCAACACATCTGAAAAAATCATTAGAATTTTACGATGACAAAGTATCTGACGCGTGTATTCCTTTTCGAGACAGTAAAAAATGGCCTGGGACTCCAGAAATCTGGGTTGTATTACATTCTATATAAGTGCTGAATGCAAATGTCGGACAAACCATTTGCACAGTTGAAGAAAGGTGCGTGGAATACATCTAACCGTTGATGGAATCTTCATTGTACTGCAGTCTTCCGTATACTTCTACAATATTGCAGAACGCACATCCAGTTTCTCGTAGCTCTGTTACATAACCTCGTTCAACCTCAGCGTGGTGTTGATAATGGCGTGTTTGTCTCCCAACAGGTTTTCTTGAATAACGTGAACTAACCACGTCGAATCTCAAAGGTAACCAACACGCACGACCTTTACAGCGTGTATTTAAAGCAAAGCTGATTTTTATCCTCATTGTGATGCTTCATCTTTCAGCTGTAGAAACACGCCTACCAACTTTCGTTCACTTCGCACAGCTCAAGCCTGGTGTTTACGATTTTTTTTCTGTTACTTTTGACAAAACCCCATTGATTTGTAGTTATTTGAAGGTCCGTCCAAAAGATCCTAAGTTACCGGGACACTGCTGATAGTTTCACCTCCAAGTGGCAGCTATTGATGCTTTATAACTTTATAGCAGAACTGATTGCAAATCTGTGCTTTGAATGATTGTAGCAGCTATTGTCAACTTCTAACTCTCGAAAGCAACAGTTTGGTCAGTTTTAATCAGTTCGGACGTGAGGTAAATCTCGTTGATACGGAAGGACGTCGGGGTGGCCGACAAAGACCTTCGCCAAAGAAAATGTTCATTTCGTCCGAGTAATAACTGTCCTACATAAGGCTCTTCGGGTAGAACAGATCTGCAGTAGTAGACGCCACACGTTCCATCTCCATTTGGAAAACTCTTCAATGTTTAATACCGCTGTTAAATACTCGAAATATTCCATTCCGAGATGTTAATGGGAATGCATAGTCACCATCAGAAGCGAAGGTAGCGTCAAGTATATGTCAAAGTAGTGCTGTTTACGGTATGTGTAAATGACCAGGCAAGTACGAGTAATGTCTCCATTTCTTTGAGGATGTTCAGAGACGACACGGCTGTAAACAGGGAGGTATCATGGTTTGATACTTGTTCCGAAATAGAAAGACTGGTAGATGACCAAGACCTGGAAGATTGGAAGATGACTGTAAATACAAAGAAATGTAACATATTGACTGTGAACAAAGGAAGAGATCCTCTAGCTTTTGACTGCATGATCAATCTCTGCAATCAGATACAACTTGCAAGTACCTGGGAGTTGCTGTCTGGAGTGATCTAAGAGTGGAAGGTAGGCACCAAACCACATGTATGTGTAGAATCTGAAGGAAGTGGAATTCTCCTAACAAAGAGCTCGCTTGCAAAACCTTCTTCCGAAAAAATTTCTGTCTCGGACCATTACAAAAAATGGCTCTCAGCACTATGGGACTTAACATCTGAGGACATCAGTCCCCTAGAACTTAGAACTACGTAAACCTAACTAACCTAAGGACATCACAAACATTCATGTTTGTCACGCGGTTCCGGATTGAGGCGCTTAGAACCGCTCGGCCACCGCGGCCGGCTGGACCATTAAAAAGCTAGTTTAACGGAATAGGTGCAAAATATTCAAATCATATTTATTTAATCTGCATGAAAATGTCGCACATATGCTAAAAAACTGGAGTTGAGGACATTATAAGGAAAAGTGTGTGGACGAGTACTTAACTCACAAAAAAATTCTAGAAACCACATTACGTATTAGATATTATAAATTATTGAAGCAATTTGACCGATTTGCAGCACCTATAACTTGTAAAATTGTCACAGGGCTCTCTACACACACAGAAAAACACCAAGAAGCTTGATATACGCCGTCCTACTGATTCTGCAGACGATAGTAAATTTCTTTCCACGTTCGGCAATCCGTTCAAAAGCGCTGCTGGTGCTTGCTCTCAGTTCTAGTAGGTTTGTTGGTAGAAGAGGCGTAAACACTGAATGTGTAACATAACTCCACACAAACACAAAAAATTGCATGGCGTTAGGTCGATAGAGCGTGGAGGCCTTGGTACGAATTTCTGATAATCACCCACTCACTGCAGGCCCACACGTTGATTTACCCTTACAGAGGCATCCTGAAGCCTTAGGCTAAGCATACCATGGTCGAATGGAATATGCAGTTGGTGCATCTTTGCTGAATATCGTTCTGAAACGTCCTTGCACTGTTACGGCAGCCTGATGTGAAAGCATTTCAAGCACAACATACGCTTTCTCTGAGTATGTCTCCATCTTGTCTAACTGCTCATTTTTGCGTTCTCTTGGCAGAAATCTGAAGTGAGGCTGCAGCAGTATAAAACTCCTCGTGTTTTTCTATGTGAGTGTTGAGTTCTGTGACAGTATGTCAGTTAATGTAGCTACAGTGAATTTTATGAAATTGCTTCAGTAATTTATAATAAGTTTGCACTTTTGATAAATAACCATTTTCTCTTACATTATCGCATGGAGGTGTTGCGTCAGAATATCTTCCTGGTTACCAAACAGAAATGGAGTGTGATGGGGAAAACGATAGTGGCACACTCCATCACATACCGCACGATAGGTTCCGAAATACAGATGTAGATTTCTGTAAGAGAGGTACTTGATACCGTAAGTGACGATAGAACGTGATTTTACCTATACGAACCTGAATCGAAGCGGCAGTCGTGTTTGGGCCTTCAAGAAAGGTCTATCCAGTCTATAGCATAATACTAAACGACTGAAACGGTCGCCCAACTCAACCTGCAGGCTGCCTATGCAATGGCTTCCAGATGCAACGAATATTTGGTTTTCAGTAATTCATATAACTATTTCAGTATTTCATGCAACTACCGACAGATTTTAAAAATTGAAAACGCTGTCATAATCTGCTTCTCAAAAGGTATAATTTTATGTTAAACGAAATAAGTCAAGTATTACATTTAGAAACTGCATATATTGTCTTGAAGCACTGTATCTCAAGGCACGCAAATGACCCACAGTATATTCATGAACCATGGACCCTGCCGACTGTCAGGTAGCTTGCATGCCTCAGCGATAGGATAACTGTACCGAGGTGCAATCACAACGGAGGGGTATTTGTTGGGAGACCACAAAAACATGTCTTTCCTGAAGAGGGGCAGCAGCCTTTTCAGTAGTTAGAAGGTAAACAGTCTGGATGATTGACTGATTTGGTCCTGTAACACTAACCAAAAGATCGTTTCTGTGCTGACACTAAGAACGGCTAAAAGCAAAAGAAACTACACCTGAATTTTTTCCCGGGGGCACGCAGCTTTACTGTACGATTGAATGATGATGGCGTCGTCTTGTGTAAAATATTCCTGAGGTAAAATAGTCGCTCATTCGGATCTCCGGGCGGGGACTACGCAGGCGGACGTCGTTATCAGGAGAAAGAAAATGCGTTCTACGGATCGGAGCGTGGAATGTCAGATCCCTTAGCGAGGAGGTGGATTAGAAAATTTAAAAAGGGAGACGGATAGGTTGAAATTAGATGCAATCGGATTTATTGAAGATCAGTGGCAGGATAAACAGGCTTACCGTAGGTGAATACAGGGTTATAAATACAAAATCACATAGGAGTAATGTAGGACTAGGTCTAATAATGAATAACAAAATAGGAATGCGCCTAAGCTACAATGAACAGCATAATGATCTCATTATCGTAGCCAAGACAGATACGAAGCCCACAAATACCACAATAGTTCAAGTTTATATGCCAAGTAGCTCCGCAGATGATAAAGAGATTGAAGGAACGTATAATGAGATAAAACAAATAATTCAGAGTGTCTACGGCTACGAAACTTTAACTGTGGTGGTGGACTGGAATACGATAGTAGGAAACGGAAGAGAAGGAAAAATGGTAGATGAATATGGAGTGGGGGGAAAGGAATTGAAAAAAGAAGCCGCTTGATAGATTTCTGGGCAGAGCATAATTCAATCATCGCCAGCACAAGACCTTGAGACACCGATGATTTCAGAATGATTATATAATGATAAGAAAAAGATTTAGGAATGAGATTTTAAATTGTAAGACATTTACGTGGGCAGTTGTGTACTCTGATCACAATTGATTGGTTATGAACTTTAGATTAAAAGAAACTGAATAAATTTGGAAAAAAGATAGGAAATTAAGGAAATGGGACCTGGATAAGTTCAAAGAACTTGAGAATTTCAGGGGAAGCACTAGGCCACGGTTAACTAGACCAGGGGGAAGCAATATAGTTGAAAACTAGCTTTAAGATACGACATAGTAAGGGCAGAAGAGGATGAAATTGGTAGAAAGACGAGGCGAAGAAGAGGTATTGAATTTAGCTGATTGAAGGAAGAAATTTGATAATGCAGCAAATGAGGCACGCTAATGGAAATTGAATACGATTAGAAACGAGACTTACAGGAAGTGCAAAATGGCTAAGCAGGAATGGCTATAGGACAAATGTAAGGATTTAGGAGGATATTCACTAAGGAAAAAAATAGATATTGTCTACAGGAAAATAAAGAGGCCTAAGGAGTAAATAGATGTACCTGTATGTATATCAAGAGCTCAAATGGAAAACCAGTAAGAAGCAAAGAAGGGAAAGCTGAAAGGTGGGAGGAGTATATAGACGGTCTACACGAGGGGGATGAACTTGAAATCCGTATTATAGAAATGGAAGAGCACGTAGATGACGATGAGGTGGGAGCTATGGTACTGCGAGAAGAATTTGACAAAGCACTGAAAGACTGAAGTCGAGACAAGACCCCTGGAGTATGTGGCATTCCATCAGAGCTTTTTATAGCCTTACGACAGCCAGCCACGACATAACTCTTCGAAGTGGTGTGCAAGATGGATGGGACCTGTGAAATACCCTCAGACTTCAAGAAGAATGTAATAGTTCAAATTCTAAAGAAAGCAGTTGCTGACAAGTGTGAAAACGACAGAAATATCAGTTTAATTAGTCATAGTTGCAGAATACTATCACGAATTCTTTACAGTAGAATGGAGAAACTGGTAGAAGCCGACCTCTGGGGAGATCAGTTTGGGTTTAGAAGAGATGTGGGAATACGCGAGTCAATACTGACGCTACAATTTATCTTAGAAGACTAGTAAGGAAAGTCAAATTTACGATTATAGCATTTTTAGACTTAGAAGAGGCTTTTGACAATGTTGAGTGGAAGACTCTCTTTACAGTTCGGAAAGTAGCGGGTGAAAATACGAGGAGCAATAGCCTATTTGCTGCATTTATAGAAACCAGACGGCAGGTATTAGACGAGGGGCATGAAGGGGATGGAGTGGTTGAGAAGGATTTGGGACAGGGTTGTAGCTTAGCACCGATGTTATTCAATTTATACATCGGGCAAACAGCAAAGAAAGCAAAACAAATGGTGTAGGAATTAATGTACATAGAGAGGAAATAAAATACTTGAGGTTTGGCGATGACAATATAAATCTGTCAGAGACAGCAAAGGACTTGGAAGAACAATTCAAAGGAGTCCAGAGTGTCTTTAAAGGAAGATATAAAATGAACATCAATAAAAGCAAGACTTGGATAGTGGTGTGTAGTCATATTAAATTAGGTGATGCTGAGGGAATTAGATTAGGTAAAGAGACACTTAAAGTAGTATATGAGTTTTGTTATTTGGACAGAAATAGCTTATTATTAGGAGGTACTGAATGGAATTTGGGAGACAAGAAATTTGTGGCACAACTCGATTAAAAGAAGGGGTCGGGTGATAGGACACGCTCTGAGACATCAAAGGATCACCAGTTTAGTGCGGGAGAGAAGTGTGGGGGATAAAAATTTTAAAGGGAGATAGTGAGATGAGTACAGTAAGTAGATTCTGAAGGATGTAGGTTGCAATAAGTACTCAGAGAAGAAGAGGCTTGCACAGAATAGAGTAGCATGGAGAGCTGCATCAAACCAGTCTTTGGACTGAAGACCACAACAACAACATACTGTTAAAATATTTGAAAATGACAGCAGTTAACGACTTTCAACTAACTTTATACACGATTTAAAAAGCTTTTCGAAACTCATGCCCATAAAGCAAATATCAGCTATATCAATTGTTGAACCTTTTTTTCGATGTCACCCTTCAGAAAATAATGGAAGGGAAGAGCTTTGTTGTTTATCCCGTTTTCACTCTTAATGCAGCAAAATCTGACCATCAAATATTACTTCTTCACTATTAACTCTATTGCACCTTTTGTAGTCGGTATCTACATTTACCATTGTACGTACTTGCAAAATTGTATTATTGCACGGCAAAAAATTCAGAAGATATGACGTAATAAACATTGCGATACGTGAGAAACTAACTTTTCGTGAATTTCATGTACTGGAGTGCAAATTACCCAAGCTATACTCAGCAGGAGTAATCTAGTCTGAGTCTTTCTAGAATCGTGTGTTGGGGTAGACTACTGTTGAAAGTGAAAAGAGCAAGAAGTATAGGGGAGAGAAGGGTGTACATATTATTTGGACCAAGGGGCCACATTCTCACTAGATATTGTGAAACAACTATTCACATACTCATTGCGACTAGTGGCCATAACGTTACCACTGTTATGGATTAAGTCCATGCAATATCTTCCGGCTGATATTTTGGAGGTTGATGTGCATGAGACAAAACCAACGCGTCAGCGTTCGTGTAGCTCACGTTATGGAACTTCCAAGCTTTTGTTAGTATTCATCAGTCGTTTCTTTCCGCTTTTTCTTCTTGCTCAAAACGATCCTCATAATGTATTCTGAATTTGGTTTTATATTGTAAAAAGTACGCTTCTGTGACATGTACGTACCAGTATACACGGAGTAAAAAGTCATTTGTGGGCACTTTATGACCAGTACCCTAAATCAAAATCGAGTATAGCTGTACTTCATAGGGGCCTATATGTACAGTGTGTAATGACTGTATTAAACATTTGTCATCATTCCTTTTGCAAAACCTAAAACTAAAACAATTTGTGTTTCAGAAAGTCTTGAATACGTCAGTCACGTTTGAGATACATTGTTTCCCTTGCGGAGATATACCTAGCTAAGATTTTCTTAGTACTTGCCGAGATGTTAATCTCAGAAAAGACTTCAACCTTCAGCCTGATCAAAGTGTTAATATTTGTTCGCGCGCAGGTATAGGCGCACCTCCAAGGCACGTCACGAAAATTAGCGTGCTTGTCTACTATACGACCTTCAAACACGTCGAAACACAAGTCTGCCAGCAGTACACGCACCTGAAAAACTTTCGATACCACTTTGGAATGTCAGCGGTTATTTCGTTCTGTGCCTAAACTTTATTAATAACCGATATACTCTATCTATAAATTAACCTTAGACTGCACTTCTGCCATTTTCCATTAGATGAATCCTCGTTTCTATTTGCTTGAGTACATCACACAATATCTAGCCAATAGTCGGTGGCAATTACAGCCTTGTCCTCAGTATACGTTTTTGTAAAGGCTGTTGGGCGTTCTGTGTTGCAAACATCAGTGCCTTGCTATGAGCAAATTTGCGTAGCCTCGTACATATAATAAATTCTGAGTCACCCGCAATGTATGTATACACAGTTCCGAAAAGAAAACAGAACTATTTGAACGTTTAGTGAGAGAGCGTTCGTATTCACAGGACTTGAAAATTAGTATGTTCTGCAGAAATGATTAGCATTTCAGTCACCTCGGTTCAGCATGTGTCTTGTTGCCTAGTAGCCACAGGGTCCGCCATGGGCCCTAATACCTTGTTCCATGCGTGATGGCATCGACGCGTACAAGATGACAATGGCGCCTCATGGTATAGTCATCCATGCTGCATTCACCTGGTTCCAAAGTTCACCTGTTGTGGTTGTCATTGGGTCACAGAACTACACCCGTCGTTTAACCGCATCCCACACATTTTCGACCGGCGATAAGTCTGGTCATCTCGAGGGCCATGGCAAAAGTCTGACGTCCTTTGACGCCAAGATGGTATACAGTGTTATTACAAATGATTGAAGCGATTTCACAGCTCTACAATAAGTTTATTATTTGAGATATTTTCACAATGCTTTGCACACACATACAAAAACTCAAAAAGTTTTTTTAGGCATTCACAAATGTTCGATATGTGCCCCTCTAGTGATTCAGCAGACATCAAGCCGATAATCAAGTTCCTCCCACACTCGGCACAGCATGTCCCCATCAATGAGTTCGAAAGCATCGTTGATGCGAGCTCGCAGTTCTGGCACGTTTCTTGGTAGAGGAGGTTTAAACACTGAATCTTTCACATAACCCCACAGAAAGAAATCGCATGGGGTTAAGTCGGGAGAGCGTAGAGGCCATGACATGAATTGCTGATCATGAGCTCCACCACGACCGATCCATCGGTTTTCCAATCTCCCGTTTAAGAAATGCCGAACATCATGATGGAAGTGCGGTGGAAAGTTGAAGTCGGCGCTGTCGGTCTCCAGCTGTGGCATGACCAATTTTCCAGCATGTCCAGATACACGTGTCCTGTAACGTTTTTTTCGCAGAAGAAAAAGGGGCCGTATACTTTAAACCGTGAGATTGCACAAAACACGTTAACTTTTGGTGAATTGCGAATTTGCTGCACGAATGCGTGAGGATTATCTACCGCCCACATTCTCACATTGTGTCTGTTCACTTCACCATTAAGAAAAAATGTTGCTTCATCACTGAAAACAAGTTTCGCACTGAACGAATCCTCTTCCATGAGCTGTTGCAACCGCGCCGAAAATTCAAAGCGTTTGACTTTGTCATCGGGTGTCAGGGCTTGTAGCAATTGTAAACGGTAAGGCTTCTGCTTTAGCCTTTTCCGTAAGATTTTCCAAACCGTCGGCTGCTTGCTTTATTCGTCGACTTCCGCGGGCTACGCGTGAAACTTGCCCGCACGCGTTCAACCGTTTCTTCGCTCACTGCAGGCCGACCCGTTTATTTCCCCTTACAGAGGCATCCAGAAGCTTTAAACTGCGCATACCATTGCCGAATGGAGTTAGCAGTTGGTGGATCTTTGTTGAACCTCGTCCTGAAGTGTCGTTGCACTGTTATGACTGACTGATGTGAGTGCATTTCAAGCACGACATACGCTTTCTCGGCTCCTGTCACCATTTTGTCTCACTGCGCTCTCGAGCGCTCTGGCGGCAGAAACCTGAAGTGCGGCTTCAGCCGAACAAAACTTTATGAGTTTTTCTACGTATCTGTAGTGTGTCGTGACCATATGTCAATGAATGGAGCTACAGTGAATTTACGAAATCGCTTCAATCATTTGTAATAGCCCTGTATATTCGTGTAGCAACATGTGGTCGTGAATTGTTTTGCTGAAAAATGACGTCTAGGGTGTTATGCGGAAAGAGTATCACAGGATGTCATTCACGTAGATCACACTGGCCACAGTGGCCTGGACATGCACCAACTGCGATATTTGGTTGTCCAATAGCATCCCACACCATAACGTGTTGAGTTGGCGTCGTATGGCTTGAGCGAATGCAGCCGCTATGATGCCGCTTCTCCTGTCTGCGGCGGCAGGGGAAGCGGAATGCGCCAATCATTTTCAATCAAAAGGACGTGGATTCGTCCGGAAACATTATCTGATGCCATTCTTGTCCCCACTGACGTCGTTCCATACACCATTGCCGTCTAGCATGTTTCTGCAACTTCGTCAAAGGTAGGCGGAGAAGTGGACGACACGAATAAACGGCGACGGAATGTCACCCTATTGTGAACGATGTGTTTACGCTGTTCCACTTGAGCCGAGGAGAACGTAGATCTGTCTTGTAATGCCATTCTGCCGGCCGAAGTGGCCGTGCGGTTAAAGGCGCTGCAGTCTGGAACCGCAAGACCGCTACGGTCGCAGGTTCGAATCCTGCCTCGGGCATGGATGTTTGTGATGTCCTTAGGTTAGTTAGGTTTAACAAGTTCTAAGTTCTAGGGGACTAATGACCTCAGCAGTTTAGTCCCATAGTGCTCAGAGCCATTTAATGCCATTCTAATACGGTGTTGACCTTCTCGGGAGGAGGGGGGGGGGGGGGCTGTGTCTGTGTGGTACTCTGACCCATCTCTTCGTGTTCTACGGCGTTCCGTGAACCATTCTGTACATATCAGTTGCACTGTCGAAATAGTTCGCGCACATCAGCAGCAATTTCCCGGATGGATGCGTCACATTCTCTCACGCAAAAGATGCGCCCTCTTTCAGACTCAGTGATATGACGGTACGGTTCGCACGTACGTCTGAAGGTATCCTGCACGTCTGCTCAAGTCACACTGATCCATTACCTTCGGATTACAGCGACAACGAGAGCCACAGACACATTTTATCGGTAGG
Source organism: Schistocerca americana (assembly GCF_021461395.2). Lineage (NCBI taxonomy): Eukaryota > Metazoa > Arthropoda > Insecta > Orthoptera > Acrididae > Schistocerca > Schistocerca americana. The sequence goes on along the minus strand of NC_060123.1, from coordinate 661,253,605 downwards.
CGGTGTTATACCGTTGGCCAGCGTGGTTCAAATGCTAATGTTTTCTGCTGATCTGAGTAAACTACGTGTCCTTTGAATATGAACGTCCTATCACTAGTCGTTCAAAGAGTTCTGTTTTTTTCTGAACATGAGTGTAAGTCAATTGGATACACACACATACACACACACACACACACACACACACACACACACACACACACACACACACACATTCGACTGCGTCCTACTAATACTCAGTGTAATTCCTGCGCTTCATCAACACATCGTTTAGTCTTTCTTGGTTTTCATAGTCAATTTTATCCGGTAACAAATATAGTGACATACCCAGTGCTTCCTATAACTTCATAAAATAGTCCTGTCTATAAACGTTTGTAGATATTACGTTGTCAGATAGCTTATCATCACCAGCCGTTCGTAGTCCACTGCTGGAAAAAGTGTCTCCACAGGACTTCCCCTGTTTCATCAATTGTATGTCTCTGTAGGGATCATATATGTGTCCTAACCTCCTTCCATTATGAACACATGCCAGTTGTATCTTATTTCCAGCAAAGATCTTACTTGCCCCATCTAATTTCCATTCGTCTGGCTACTCACCCAACTCCAATTCATCTTCATTACAGTCGTAATTACGTCTTTCAGTCGAGTCTCACAACCGATGCATCTGTTCATTTCTGTCTCTATAATACTTCCTGTTGGGCATCTCGCTTTATTTTCTGAGTAACACACTGAATGGGTTTCACAATAAATGTCTGCGTCTCTCTGCTACGACAAAGAACTGTGGTAATATGTCTCGTTCAGCAATACAACCAGCAACCACTGTTAGCGATTTTGTGTTCGATTCGATATGTAGTCTATAAGCCACTGTAGGCTAACTAATCTCTCATACCTCATTGTCATTATCCCGATGCGAGATATATGATTCTAGCAGCAAAATAACCGCACAGACTTCTTAGAATAAAGGTCCTGCATATTCACCTGAAAGGGATCGTGAGAACTGATTCCCATTTATAAAATCCCTAGGAGTTTCAGCGGCACTTTCATAGGGGAAATACCAGGCGCTCTCCTTCTTACACCTATGAGGCGGAGCCGCACCAACAGATGGATTAAAATATATTTTTCAGCAATTCATTACAGAATGTAAATCATCAGGAATCATTTTGACTATGTAAAGCTATCCGATCGTGAGCGTATTTTTTATAGTTGACCATACTAACGTTGATACACATCGTCGAAAAACTATTTGTTCAAATCAAACCACATTTGAAACGTGTGTTAGTTATCACATGTGCTTCAGTGTGTATTATTTACATGGGGGTAGCATTGTTATAAGAGTAGAAATTTTCAAAGAAGTATGTAACCTAAAAAATTGGCATTTAAAAAATTCCAAAATATTTGTCTCACCTGTTATTTGATTGCCATAATTCTATCACATTTTTATGAGACTGGTGTAGTTATTTCATGTAGGAAGTTTTATTGACACAGATGTATTAAGTTCAAAGGATATTGTAGGATATTGTACTGCAAGCTAAAAATTTTACGCTTTCAGGAAAATGCATTTCATGTTTTTGATGCAAACTGTTCAACCTACATTCAAAGCCAAAACTCGCCAGGTACAAAGCTGTTGTCATGGCTGCTGGTTTCTGTATCCTGCAGCATATGTTTGGAGGCCTTCTTCTGAATTCTGGTCTCTTTTGCCATTTGTAGAGCACTTCTCTAAGCCTCTTCTACCCTGAGCTGGTCGATTGTATTCCTCATGTCCACTCCAGCTACGACAATATCACTAAAATATTCCAGTGTTCTGACTGACATTACTAAAGCACAACACGTCTTCCGTGACAACTGTTTTTAGGTTTCTGAGCGTCTTGCCACGGTTCGCACGGTTTGCCACCATCGGAGTTTCGATTCCTCCATCGGGCATGGGTGTGTGTGTGTGTTGTCCTTAGCGTAAGTAAGTTTAAGTTAGATTCTGTAGTGTGTGAGCCCAGGGACCGATGACCTCAGCAGCTTCGTCCAATAGGAACTTACCACCACCACCACTACACGTCATCCTGTATACCTTACTGCATACCAGGAGAAGAAACTCTGAGATTTTTGTCTCTGTCCCTCAGCATATATGGACGCATTACATATCTGAATTAAAACCGTCGTAGAACGGAAACGGTAGGTCTCCAGACATAGTTTTCTATTTAAAATATTATGCACTCTTTCCCTGCTACAAGTTCTAGAACATTGCAGTGGGTGCTTCCGAACATCCGGTATACATGAAAATACAAAAACCGTAGATATTATTGTTCAGGGAGGACTTCGGTATAACTTAGCACAATTTATTAAAAGATCGTTATACCGATGGATTTTCAGTTACTACTTCTCTGTGAGTCAACTTTTTGTAGAACTGTTAACATCGAGTGATGTTTTTCAAATCGGTAGTAGTTAGTCTTCGTGCTGCACCTTGAAATGCCCAGTAGCTGCATTTAGCAAAGATTTGAAGGCTTGGTTTCTTCGAAGTACTGCTCTTATGGGATTCCAGATAACAAACTGAGCATAAGGGCCACATACAAATTTGCCAATAACAACGAAGGGGAATCGCCAATGTGACTGATCCTTCACTCTCATTCTTTGAAGCCTCATTAATCTATTTTTTATTACCACTGTTTCTCTAGAATTAAATTTAATTGTTCCCATGGTATCGGCAATTCTCTACACTGTATCGGCAATTCTCTACACTGTAGTAAAGCTATGTTAGGTATGTACATGCCCCGCTGGAGTACACTAGAATACAGTAACATAAATATGACAATTTTACGAGAGTTTCACGAACTATTAGATAAAATAAGAGCGCGAAACATGTCGTGGCTTTCAGCTACTAACTACTCCTTTTCTTGCTGACGGTGTTCGCTTGATAAAAAGCGTTCCTTGCAAGATTCTTTTTGTGTTTTGAGGAGTATTTTAACTGTTTAAAAAAGTATGAGTTAGACAGAAATGCCAAAACGAGGTTTGTGAGACGTGATTGAAAGGGACAAAATTAGCGGAACACGAGAATTTTTTCACAGTCGGAACAGATTCTCTTTCTGATGTCATCGCTTCTCTGGGTCACAAGAGCGAGAATACTTGCTTGATCCTTCTGGGGTCGATATTTAATACCAGATGAAGGGGTTATCAGATTAATCCTATCAATTAATGCTGAAATCCATAAAATGGCAAATATAAATTTATAATCAGCAGGTGACTTCTTGTTGGAGCCTAACGTCTCAACTGCTTCCGCAAAATCGACATTACATGTGGATACAATAGACAAAATGGGGAAACCACTCCTCTATAGTCCCATAATGACGCTTACGCATATGCTGCTTTGAATACTGTAGATTTAATTCTGTCTAGCTTATAAAAAGCTTCGGAAACACAAGTCATCTACTATATCTCACTTCTACAGCATAAGCTATTAAAGAAATTAAGACGTATTTGGGTTCCTTTGTTTGCATTCTTTTAAATTTTTTAAACTCTTACTTATGCAGAATACAATTTAATTCTTTTCTAATTATCTAGACATATTTTCACTTCTATATGTCATCTCCTCTTGGTCAAATTTCCTTCTGTAAAATGTTGCACGTGGTTGATGGTCCTTTATGTACTTTAGGCCTGGAAACTATACATGTGTATTTTGTTTCGTGACGTGTGGTGAGTCTGTTGGAGGAGAAAATATGTCTTGCGGTGTGTGTGTGTGTGTGTGTGTGTGTGTGTGTGTGTGTGTGTGTGTGTAATGACAGAGAAGGAAAGAAAGAGCTAGGAAAAAGGGGGAAGGGTTTGCTAAGCAGATGTTTTTGGACATTTGAGTGTGTCTGATTAAAACGTTTTGTGTGAGGAAATGTGTTTGTGTAATTCAATGAGTCTTACAAACAGTAATTTGTTGGAAAGTGTTGTATTTTCATTCAAGACTTTCTTTTCTGTTGTCATTATTCTTTTGTGTGTGGTAGTTCTCCCCTATTGTGAGTTTCTGGGAGAGATTATTGATTTCTCTGAGGATCTTAAGATGAGCCTCAATGTTATTTGAGTTTTGGTATTCCTGTAGGCTATGACTTACAATAAAAGAGTGTGTACTGTCACTTTTTAAGAGTGAGATGTTGTGAATAATTATGTAGTTCTAAAATTTCTGCATGTTTGGCGTATGTAGACAGACCGCCACGAAGTAGTGGTTATCTGATAGATTTCAGCTTTGGAAAATTTGCCTGTGGAGGTGTTCTTAGTGTTTAGGTTTTTCTGTTCGGTGTTGTTTGTCGGGAAATACATTCATAGTCATTGTTGCTTCAGAAAGTTTCCCGACCTGTGGATAATTTTGTTTCTGTGTGTTAATATGTCCCACGCTGCGTTCTTTGCAGAGTTTTTCTAGTTACCTGTGTTTCTCATGTGTTTGAGTCATGTTTTGCATAAAGCGAATTCAAAAAATATATATTCGTAAATAAGGAAAAAACGTCGACGCAGCTTCCAACATGAGTAAAATGATTAAGATGTTTATTTAATAGCTATACACATGAGAGTAGACATCAATACAGAATATTTATTAAAGATTTAGGAATATGTACGTACACTCGGGAATTGAATTAAATACCAGAATAAAGCATTGCCTAGCGACAAGGATTGGGAAATTAAAGTTGCCTAAAGCTTGAGCGGACAGAATTATTGTGTCTACTGAGGTCGAAGTAGAGTGAGATTGCGAAGTTATCTGGATACGTTTAACAGGACTAGGAGAAATAAAGTTAATTGTTGGGTGTTATTAACGGCCACCAGGTTCCACCGTGACAGTTCTAGAATCATTCAAAGGGAGTCTACACTCTGTATCACAGAGGTACCCGGATCATGCTATATTAGTCGGAGGCGACTTCAACCTACCTAGTATAGACTGGGATGTCTACGGATTCATTACAGGTGGTACAGACAAGCCATCTTGTGAATTACTTTTGAACACATCCGAAAACTGTCTTGAGCAGCTAAATCGACAGCCAACGCGTTACGGAAATATTTTAGATCTGGTAGCCTCGAACGGACCACACCTAATCGACGGTATCAGTGTTGAGACAGGGATTAGTGATCATGATGATGTCATTACGACTATGGTTACGAAAGTTAAAAAGTCGGTCAAGAAGGCTAGGAGAGTATTCCTACTAGAAAGAGCAGATAAGCAGTTGTTGGCATCCCACTTAGTAAATGAATCGACTTCATTTACTTCCGGTACGATGGACGTGGAAGAATAATGGGCAAATGTTAAACACATTGTAAATCACGCATTGGAGAATTATGTCCCAAAAAACGAGGGTTACAAACGGAAAAGACCCTCCGTGGTTTAACAGCGCAATTCAGAGAATGCTCAGGAAGCAAAGACAGTTGCACTCGCGGTACATGAACGATCGGGAGAATGAGGAGAGGCAAAAGTTAGTAGAGATTGGTGCTGCTGTAAAAAGAGCGATGCGCGAAGCATTCAACCACTACCACCGTCATACCTTAGCAAAAGATCTTGCTGAAAACCGAAGGAAATTCTGGTCTTACGTAAAATCGGTAAGCGGGTCGAAGGGTTCCATCCTGTCACTCACTGACCAGTCTGGCCTGGCAACAGAAGACAGCAAAACGAAAGACGAAATTTTAAATTTTAGCATTTGAGAAATCTTTCACGCAGGGTGATCGTACAAACATACCTCCGTTTGAGTCTCGTACAGATTCCCGTATGGAGGACATAGTGATAATCATCCCTGGGGTTGTGAAGCAGCTGAATGGATTGAAAATAAATAAATCGCCAGGTCCTGATGGGATTCCAATTCGGTTTTACAGAGAGTACTCTACTGCACTGGCTCCTTACTTAGCTTGCATTTATCGCGAATCTCTTGCCCAACGTAAAGTCCCGAGCGACTGGAAAACAGCGCAGGTGACGCCTGTATGTAAGAAGGGTAGAAGGAAGAATCCTCAAAATTTCATACCAATATCATTAACATCGGTTTGTTACAGGATTCTCGAACATATTCTCAGTTCGAATATAATGAATTTCCTTGAGACAGAGAAGTTGCTGTCCATGCATCAGCACGGCTTTAGAAAGCATCGCTCCTGCGAAACGCAACTCGCCCTTTCTTCTCATGATATCTTGTGAACCATGGATGAAGGTTATCAGTCGGATGCCATATTCCTTGACTTCCGGAAAGCGTTTTCTCGGTGCCTCACTGCAGACTCCTAACTAAGGTACGAGCATATGGGATTGGTTCCCAAATATGTGAGTGGCTCGAAGACTTCTTAACCCAGTACGTTGTCCTCGATGGTGACTTTTCATCGGAGGTGAGGGTATCATCTGGAGTGCCCCAGGGAAGTTTGGTAGGTCCGCTGTTGTTTTCTATCTGCATAAATGATCTTTTGGATAGGGTGGATAGCAATGTGCGGCTGTTAGCTGGTGATGCTGTGGTGTACGGGAAGGTGTCGTCGTTGAGTGACTGTAGGAAGATACAAGATGACTTGGACAGGATTTGTGATTGGTCTAAAGAATGGCTGCTAACTCTAAATATAGATAAATGTAAATTAATGCAGATGAATAGGAAAAAGAATCTCGTAATGTTTGAATACTGCATTAGTAGTGTAGCGCTTGACACAGTCACGTCGATTAAATATTTGGGCGTAACATTGCAGAGCGATATGAAATGGGACAAGCATGTAATGGCAGTTGTGGGGAAGGCGGATAGTCGTCTTCGGTTCATTGGTAGAATTTTGGGAAGATGTGGTTCATCTGCAAAGGAGACCGCTTATAAAACACTAATACGACCTATTCTTGAGTACTGCTGGAGCGTTTGGGATCCCTATGAGGTCGGATTGAGGGAGGACATAGAAGCAATTCAGAGGCGGGCTGCTAGATTTGTTACTGGTAGGTTAGATCATCACGCGAGCGTTACAGAAATGCTTCAGGAACTCGGATGGGAGTCTCTGGAGGAAAGGAGGCGTTCTTTTCGTGAATCGCTACTGAGGAAATTTAGAGAACCAGCATTTGAGGTTGACTGCAGTAAATGTTTACTGGTGCCAACTTATATTTCGTGGAAAGACCACTAAGATAAGATAAGAGAGATTAGGGCTCGTACAGAGGCATATAGGCAGTCATTTTTCCCTCGTTCTGTTTGGGAGTGGAACAGAGAGAGAAGATGCTGGTTGTGGTACGAGGTACCCTCCGTCACACACCGTAAGGTGGATTGTGGAGTATGTATGTAGATGTAGATGTAGAAAGGAAAATGGTAAGTGTTGATATATTACGTCATGAGCATTTGGGTGTGATGGGCAACACGTGGCGTGCGCTCTCCAGAGCAACTACCAGTGGAACAAAAGCGTGGTGAACGGGAAACTATTACAATATGCGCCAACAATCGCTTCGAGGTACTCCTAGGTTTTTTTAACATCAGCTTCAGGTATCCTATACTGTGTTGAAACGAAATCACGTCTGCTGAACGTACACGACCCAAGACTGAGGTAAGATGGGCTGAGTGAGCTACAAGTTTGAGAGCGGATCATATCAGTTTCGTTCTTCTATTACCTCGGTTCTGGAGGAGGTACTACAACGATTCTCCGATTCACCAGGCATAGATTCCAACATAACTGCCAAACAGCTTTTTCTCTTTCTCTATCTGTCTTCGCCAGTATGCTGAGCACACGCCAAGTCTGGGCTTTAGTGAGCTGGTCCTGTTTCTTATCACGGTCCCCTAGAAATTTTCACTTGTCGCCACAGATTAAACGTATAGCGGTTGTAGCAGAAAGTAACAGCTATGTGAAGTAGCCAGAGTGCGACTGGTCTCCAGCTAGCCATGACGCCCAGTGGAGCGTGCGCCCTGTGCCGTGTTTAGGGACGGCAGTGAACGTGGACGCGACGCATGCGGCGGCAGCTGCGACTCCAGCTGGAGCGCGGATCGTTAGCAGAGCCACAGCCACAGCCAGAGCGGGCCCGCTAATGAAGGCGGCCCCTAATAGCCTTACCGCATGACCCGTCTGTGAGCGCAGCTCTGCTAATTACCGCGCTAATATTCCGCCACTGCAAATACCCACCTGGCCGCTCCTTACCTCCTGACTCGCACACACCACCTGCCCCCCCCCTCTCTCTACTTTCTCCCAGCCCCCCTCCTGCACATCTTCATCTTAGTCGTCACTAGGTTACGGATTTTTGTACAAACATTTTTTTTTTGTTTACAGATAAAAGACTTTAACAGAGATTGAAATTCCTGGAACAGTACACTTCAGTCGTATACGAAATTCTATGTCACATAATAATACACATTTCTGTAATATATGTAAATAAAAATTTTGTACAATGTTGCTAAAACCACGTAAATTTTCGTCACTTTTTTGTGTCATAATCTTCAAATTTAACCAAAAATATTGTGCATTGTCATTATGAGAACGTATTTGAAGTAAATTTCATTGGTGAACGTATTGCATAGTGAGTGACCTCCACTACACGTGCTGCCTCACCATCTCAAAAGCGAATCCCTTATTTATGATGTGGGCGGCTGATGCAGTGTACACAACAGTCTTCAGTCATTTACTTCGTCTTGTTTAAAGCAGAGCGATTATACAGCACGTATCTTATCTGAAGTGATTGGCGATATAATGCCAGATTTAGTCAGTTTTTCACTCTCGTTTCCAACAATATGTTGCTGTATTTAGTGGAATCTTTACATGTCACGCAAGAATTATATTCTCTCAAAAATGTGGGAAACCACTAAATGCAGACCAGCAATCTCAAGTCTTTCAGCATTTAGCAGGTAGTAAACATAGAATGACCGCTAGAACTTCTAGACAAGTGATCATAGGTGAATCAGCTTCCCATTTACACACCTTAGTTTCAAAATTTTACAAATGTTATTCAAATTTGTGGACCATTTGCCTTTCGTTTGATATACCCTTACATAAATTCAGAAGTCCAGCTCTAAGAACTTCTCTTACGAAATGCATAAATTTTGGCGCGCGACTTCTAGGGTCGCAGGTTCGAATCCTGCCTCGGGCATGGATGTATGTGATGTCCTTAGGTTAGTTACATTTAAGTATCCGCATGAATCACGCTGGTTTCACCAACTCGACGGTCCTGCCCTGTTACACCATCGTCCAGGAGATTGACTGCTCGAAACATGCATCGCGCAATGGACGCAGGCCGATGGGGTCAGTATTACACTATGTGGACGCTCACCTTGACTTATGTGGGATCTATGGTAGTAACTGGAGGGTCCACGACCGCTGTAGTCTGCGTGGATATCATCGCGAATTACCTGTATCCCTTCGAGTCTGATGTCTTTTCCAGCGGCAGTGACACCCTCCAGCAGGAAAACTACTGCCCGTGTCACGAAGCCAGAATAGTGTGCTACAGTGGTCTTCGGTGCATTATACTGAATTCATGTTGCTGAATTGGCCATCAAATCTGTCTCAATCCACCCAATGCACCCATGTGGAACGCTATCGCGCGCCACCTGAGCGCCATCAGACCACCGGCCCAAAATTGGCGTGAATTGTGTGTCACTTGCATAGAAATCTGGTGCCGTATATCTCCAGAAACCTACCAAGGGCGTGTCGAACTCCTACCACGCAGAATCTTTGCTGCATTGCACTCTATAACTAGCTCAACACGCCTTTAACCAGGTGTTGATAATGTTTCGGCTGGTGTATCTATAATTTTTTTGCTGTAGTTAATGCGCCTTCGTATTGATGCCGTTAGCTGCTCGAAAGACGGCAGATGAGCGCTCAGTTGTTTCCCATGTTCGCTGTAGTAGACCCTCATCAGTAATCCTTTGCTTCAGATCACTGATGTCCTGTACTATTGTTAGATATACCATACCTTTAACAGAACCTCATAAAAAGAAAGCAAGGGGAGTGATATCCGGTAAAAGAACTGGCCAGGTAACTGGGCCACCGTTTCAATCTACCAGTATGGAAGTGTTTCATTTAGGAACTATAGAAATGCACCGTGAGCACCGTGTTAATGGGCAATGGTGGTTGGTTGAAGGTCATGTAGTTATCGGATCATGTATTTCGTCATACGTTTGAAGTACAGATTGGCAGTTATTGACATCCCACCGCAGGAAATCGGGACAGTGAAGAAATTACTTATGATTCCTCATTGTACATTCACCTTTGGACTTCCTCGCTGAAGATTCTCTCATTGTGTTATGTTCAGTTTCCATGGAGATGAAGCGCTGCCTCACCACTCATACAAACTTGCATCCGTGATATTTCATCCAAAGAAATCCGTTCCAGCGTGTTAACAGCAAACTTTTCCATCTTTATTTATCATTTCATTCCAGTTACCGTAATAATTGGACTTCGTAAGCGTACAAACCTCTGTTTCTGACGTAGGACTTCGTGGGCTGTTGAGCGTGGTATCTGTAACTGTTTGACAGTAGTATGGATAGTCAGTCTTGGAGAAAGTTTAAAGATTCGTCGTTCACCATAGATATTTTCCCCAGACGTTCCTGCCCGCCCACCCTTCCCTTTATCGAACGCTATCCTTGTTTCCGCAAATTTGTTGTGCCATGCGTAAATCTGTGTGCGTCACGGCGAATCTCTTCCATACTAGTAGTTCCGAAGTTTCGCTGAATCTACCGTTCCGATTTTGTTTCAATAACCCGTGATATCCAGTGGCTTCTCCTGAAGAGGGGCGACGTTGTGTGCAGTTGCTTTATCAATAGGTCATCTATCAATAGGAGACCTGGTGCACGCAAATTCATTCTGACCAAAACCTTGGGCAATCACTGGGTACATGTACAAAAGATATAACATCAACTGTCTTCGTAATAATTGTTTGAAATTGTAAAGACATTTGATAAACAAATTATATATGGAGGAGGGAGAGTCTGATTTATTTGTATATCGTAAGTAATGTGAAGGTCGGATACGTACAGCGGGACAGGTAACGCTTAGGGTCCTAAATAAGAAGGTAGTGATGAAGTGATAGATAGGTGCAGTGAACAGAAGTTGTAGCCGGTTGTGTACGTTCTTCTGAGTGCAGTAAATAGACTGTGTGTGTGTGTGTGTGTGTGACATAAATTAGAAGAGGAGGTTTGTGTGGTGTTACAGGGTTGTAGGAGGAATTCACTTGGGACGAAGGTACGCGATTACATTACGAAATCACACGCAGGAATTAGGTGCTTCTTTTCCTGGGTAGGAATTAATGTTATGAAACATCGTGCTATCCCGCTTCTCAGCGACTGTTGTTGTCCTAGAGAAGCATCTCCTATTTCTAACTTGGCAGAATGGGAAGTCCCAGGATTCAGTAGTCGCGTCACCCAGCGGGAACAGATACGGTATGATTAGAGATGATAGACCATAATAGTGATGAGTCTCCAATATCATTTTCGCAGCACTTCATTCGCTCTAGGTACTGTTACGTGGAATTCGTTACATACAGTCATATATAATGCAACACATTCTTTTCTGAAAGCAAGTTGGTTTTCTACGGGATTCCAGTAAATCATATGATTCCCCACTCCTACAAAACCCTATTTTTCAACATAATCTCAGATCAACGAGCGGCCTTACGCCAACTTATTGGGAGGCCCTTTATGCCCTCATGGTACCACTTTATTTGTTGACGTCTGAGCCAGCGTCTTGCTGCATCAATAACCTCCTCATCATTTACGTACCGCTTTCGGCAGAGTGCATTTTTAGTTGGGCCAAACAAACGGAAGTCGAAAAGTAGGAGATTCGGGCTGTAGAGTGGATGGGGAAGAACAGTCCAATAAAGTTTTGTCAGCTCCTCTCGGGTGCGCGGACTCGTGTGCAACCTTGCATTATCATTGAGAAGCAGCAGTTCGTTTTCATTTTTGTGGAGACGAACACTCTGAATTCGTTTCTTAGCACAATACATTTCAGAGCTGGTAGATGCACCATGAGGGAGGACATGAAACGGAATAACCCCATAAGAGTCCCAAAAGACAGTCGGATTGACTTTATCGATTGAGGGTGCGGCTATGAAACTTTTCTCGGAGGAGAGGTTGTATGGCGCTACTTCATGGATTGACGTTTCGTTTTAGATTCGATGTGGTGAACCAGTGTTTCATCGCCTGTGAAGATGTTCGACAAAATATTGTCATGATCGGCATCGTAACGTGCAGACAATTCCACACAGACGATTCTTCGTTGTTCTTTATGGTCTCCTGTTAGGTGACGAGGGACTAGCGGTGGAGGAGTATGTCAGCACCACCAACAGAGGGGTTCAATTGTGCAGCGAGGTGTTTGCTTGTGATCCGTTGATCACCTCGAATGAAAGTGACCGCACATTCCAAAGTTGCAAGAGTCACAACTGTACTCGGTCGGCCAGCACGCGGGGGATCGAACAAGTTTGCGTAACCTTGTTGCGATGATGACAGACGTCTCGCCAAACGTCTCACCCTGCTTTTGTTGACTGTTAAGGGCTCCGTAGATATTCTGCAAGCGCCTTTGAATATCTGCGATGCCCTGGTTTTACGCCAGAAGTTAATAAATGGCAGCTCTCTGCTTGGAACGCATCTTGATCGAGGCCTTCAGAGGACAGGATGTGGCACGGTGTCCTACTCCTTTGCAGGCAGTCGTTCCTGCAGCACATAGTAAGTCCATGCAATTGTGAGATGAAGAATGGCTGGCAGCAAAGGACAATAAGCTGTGGTTAACGAGCTCAACTATCCGGCTGTGGCGTTCCTCGTGCCGGTTGCTCAGGCGGGATTGAAGTGGCCCTCACACGTTTTCGCATTGGGCACTGCCCTCATACACGTAGTTTTTTACTACGGCGAGAGGATCTTCCGTTTTGTAGTGGTTGTGGAGTGCGCATCTCCGTACGCGCCATGTTTTAACACAGTGCATTTTATACCGTGATTCAAGGGCAGGCGCAAATATCGGTGGGCATCTGCCCTCTAATTTAGCTGATGATGAGACGAATTTAGCTAAGGTTTTTAAGTTTTGAGATGTGTCTGGACTCTGGTCTAAGCTTTCAGGCAGGAGCTTTTTGCGTGTTGCAGAGTGGCTGGCTCATACTTTATTTATTCTTGCGGTCAGCCAGCCACGTCCATCTGCTTTATTGTTTTAACTCCTTCTACCACCTTCTTCCTGTTTCGTTGATATTTTAATATTCGCATGATACTTCGTTTCGCGCTTCCGTTCAGGAACACACACAGTTTTCCACATTTTGTTACTCTTGGTTTCCGTTCTGTTTTATACTCTTGTTTCGTGTATTTTCCCGACACCTCAGCGCGCGGGCGCTGAAGATCTTGCTGTCTTGCGTCCATACTAACCTTCATCCCCCTCCCCCTCCAATCGGCATCAAAGAGGGCATATTTAAGCCAACACATAGCGCTACCACCTATCGGAACTTTATTATAGATACTGAAGCGGGACTTTTCCTCTATGCCCACAACAATTTCCGCATTTTTGCAATAGAAATTCGTCCGAGAAAAAAATGTGTTGCATTACTTATCGAAGGCCCCTCGCATCAGCTGTAGCGCCGATAGACTCTGCAGTATGAGAGTGTGGAACACCAGGCCGGCAGTGTAACAAAAGTAAGCCCTTGATTCATTTAAATATTGAAGCAGCGTGCATTCAGTCTGCATCGTTTGCTGTCCGCAGCTTCTATTAAGTTTCCGACGTTGTATTGTCTTGAAATTACCACAGAATTTCATTATTCCTTGTTAATTCTTTTGCTTCACTTCGATTTCGGGACATCTATAAGATTGTGAACAGTTTTAGCCCCATAGTAATATGCCAAGTCATCTCAGAAGAGACCTGAGAAGTGTATTCATATCGGTGACAGTAGCGCTGAAAATGGCTTATGTATGCGCTCTAGATAATTTTCGTGATGTTTCTCTCATACATGACACTCAAAACTCAATAACAAGGTTTTGTCAGTAATAATGAGCCCGCAAAGTGAGTTACTTTTCTTTACAATTGAATATTTCGTTTCTTAAGCTTACTGAAAATTGTATCAGAGCGTAATGGGGGATACAATTACTCTTCGCTCAGTAGCACGCCGCCTGCTGCTACACATACCATTCGCGCATTAGTCCCCGCCGCGCGGGATAGCCGTGCGGCCCGCGGGGTCTTGTCACGGTTCGCGCGGCTCCCACCGTCGGAGGTAAGAGTCCTCCCTCGGGCATGTGTGTGTGTGTGTGTGTGTGTGTGTTGTCCTTAGTGTAAGTTAGTTTAAGCCAGATTAAGTAGTGTGTAAGCCTAGGGAGCGATGCCCTCAGCAGTTTGGTCCCATAGTCCTTACCACAAATTTCTAATTTCCATTAGCCTCCTTTCTGGGCCGCCATTCTGGACTCCGACACCAGCCGCGTAATTCGTTCCCGCCAGGCGCTCTAAGAGCGTCACTTCGAAGACTCAACCTTTGATCAGACTGAGGCTGCGCGTAAATTGGCTCCTTCTGCGGAAGGCATCAGTAATTTACTTACACACTGCTTTCCCCTTAGGTCCTCTGTACTCTGGACCAGTAACGACGTTACATTTCGCCACCAAGTGAGAGGCAAGGCGCTGTCCACAGTCGATAGACGCAGGATATGCAGTCTTCTCAATACTTGCATTACTAATAATAAGAAAAGGTAGCAAAACTTCTTAGTGAAAAACAGTCGGAAAACTAATAAATGTAATAGATACTAAATGATTTGAAGTGTTATAAGCTCTATATAGAATTAGTGTGTGATGGCTGAAGTATGTGGTTACTGGTACCAGCACTTAGAGATTCGCAAAATGAGGAGACTTTAAACATTTTAGCTGTCATAGTCAGATCAAAGCGTACAAAAGTTCTTCTCATTTGATTTATTGTTTCATTTTGCATTTTCGTTAATTTGCTGCCGACGAATGTCGTTTTCTTCCTTCAGCGTCACACGTACTTTCATGCTTGGCAATACAAGATTAGTTCATCGTCTTGGATATAATTCCTTAAACAGAGATCACATATTAAAAACGATATAATAAATAAGTCACCTAAAAGTAGTGGAGTATATCACGAATAGAAAAACGTTTACAGCCATGAGCTAGGGATTCCAAGTAAAACAATTTATTATTTTCTGGCATCAAAATATGTTGAGCTCATTTTTAATTAATTAATTTGTGAAAGAGAGCACATAAATGTAGTGGCAGCTGATAAATATAAAGGTGTGCTTATTCAAGGAATGAGCTAAGGCTTTTTGGAATTAATTGTTTTTATCGTGTTGGTTATGTCTACGCTCGCCAGTTAGCCGAGAGCGCTAGTGCGCTGCTTCCTGGACTCGGGTAGGAGCGCTGGCCCTGGATCGAATCCGCCCAGCGGATTAACGATGAGGGCCGTTAAACCGGCCAACCTGGATATGGTTTTTAGGCGGTTTTCCACATCCCACTAGGTGAATACCGGGCTGGTCCCCTCGTTCCACCTCAGTTACACGACTCGCAGACATTTACAGACGTTCGCACTATTTAATGGCTTACACTAGACACAGACAGCTGTGGTATAGTACTTACATCCCAGAGGGTTCGGGGTAGCATCAGGAAGGGCATCTAGCCATCCTCTGAAATTAACATTGCCATATCTGCAATAACACGGCCGACCCGACGTTGGTGCGGGACAATGGCCGAAAAAAAGAAAGAAACTGTGTTGATTATGCCTCTGGCACATGCTCATATACATAAATTTTGCATTTCTGTTATAAATTAATAAGTCAGTGCACAACACTTAAGTACATACAAAATTTATGAACATGCAATTAATTTCACTTCATATCATTAAGTATGAATTCAAATTCTCGCATAAACTTGGTTACCATTTTATGTGACTTCCTTCTACCTGCCGGATTCACACATTTAGATGAGGGCTATGTAATGACTTTACACCCGATTGTTTCGTGCACGTTCCTATACTTGCTTAATTAGTGGCTCCAGATTAATAACCAGTCTTCATTTCATTGTATGCTACGATTAGCTGTTGGAGTGGTTCCCTTTTTAATGATCTCTCTGTCAACCCATGACGATGATAACGAATGGTGATCGACGCACAAAAGGAATTTTGGCTGATTAATGCAGCTGAATATCACGCAACAGCATAATTTTTACTTGTTCTAAGCAGAAATGATTTTTCATGTTTCTGTCGATACCAGTGGTGTATTTATATTTATTCTTTGCAGTCTGACGCTATGATGCTCCTACGTGCCTCCTCTCAATGAGTCGACCTATCACAGGATTTTACAGAAGAATAAGCTGCACGTGCACGTCCAATTGGTGTGCTGCGTTGTGACCTCCAACTGAAAACTTCCAGTAACATGAAATACGGCCAATAGCCTTTATCTACGAAGGCCCCTTATCGGTTGTGGGAATGGGTCTTCCTGTACTGAAAACTGTAGAAATGATCTCCCATCATAGACATCAGCATGAGGGATGACATTTTGATTAAAATTTTCTACAAACACGTGAGTAGTGGATCAACCATGTGGTAGATTTCGTGCAGGTGTTTATAGTGTAATACACTGACCAGAAAAAAAAACACGCCACCAATAAATGGTTAATGTAAAGTAATGACATTTGGAGAATATATTTGTCTAGGTAACGTATTTAAATGATTAACGTTGCGAGATCATAGGTTAATATAAGCGGCAGATAAGCCATTGGAAATGTAACATTCTGTTTTATTAATAACGCGTATAGCCGTCAGAATGCTGAATACTAGCGTGCTACCGTGCATTCATGGTTTTGTTCAGGTGCCCGATGTCCATGCCTGATGCACTTGGTCGGTCAATATAGACAAAGTTAATGCTGGTTGTGCATGATGCTGGAGCTATCGTCCGATGATATCGCATGTGTGTGCGATTAGAGACAGATATGGCTATCGATCAGGCCAAGGCAACATGTCGACACTTTGTACAGCAGCCGGCCGTTGTGGCCGAGCGGTTCTAGGCACTTCAGTCAGGAACCGCACTGCTGCTACGCTCGCAGGTTCGAATCATGCCTCGGGCATGGATGTGTGCGATGTCCTTAGGTTAGTTAGGTTTAAATAGTTCTAAGTTCTAGAAGAAGAAGAGAAATTTGTTAACATCGAGTATAGATTTAATTGTCAGGAAGTCGTTTCTGAAAATATTTGTATGGAGTGTAGCCATGTATAGAAGTGAAACATGGACGATAAATAGTTTTGACAAGAAGACAATAGAAGCTTTCGAAATGTGGTGCTACAGAAGAATGCAGAAGATTAGATAGGTAGATCACATAACTAATGAGGAGGTATTGAATAGAATTGGGGAGAAGAGGAGTTTGTGGCACAACTTGACAATAAGAAGGGACCAGTTGGTAGGACATGTTCTGAGGCATCAAGGGATCACAAATTTAGCATTGGAGGGCAGCATGGAGGGTAAAAATTGTAGGAGACCAAGAGATGAACACACTAAGCAGATTCAGAAGGATGTAGGCTGCAGTACTCACTGGGAGATGAAGAAGCTTGCACAGGATAGAGTAGCATGGTGAGCTGCATCAAACCCGTCTCAGGACTGAAGACAACAACAACAACAACAACAAGTTCTAGGGGACTGAAGACCTCAGATGTTAAGTACCACAGTACTCAGAGCCATTTGAACCATTTTGTACAGCATGGTGAGCTACAACAGCTGCATGTGGGTGAGCATTATCTTGTTGGAACACACCCCCTGTAATGGTGTTCATGAATGACTGCACAAAAAGCCAAATCACCGGACTGACGACCAGATTTTCAATCATAATGCGTGGGCTCCTGTTGGCTCCTGCTGGCATAGTCGCACATGAAATCGCACCCCAGTCCATAACTTCAGTTGTAGGTCTAGTGTGTGTAGCTGGTTGCAGGCCCTCAACTGGCCTCCCACTAACCAACACGCAGTCATCACTGGCACTGAGGCAGAACCAGCTGTCATCAGGAAACACAACAGCCCCCCACACCGCCATCCAATGGGAACTCGCTTGACTCAACTGAAGTCACCAAGGGCGGTGGTTTGTGGTCAGTGGAGTGCACGCTACAAGGCATCTGGCTCGGAGCTGTCATTCAAGCAACCGAATTGTAACAGTTCATTTTGTCACTGTCGTACCAACTACTACTGATATGTCTGCTGCAAACGAAGTACGGTGCGCTAGAGCCATCCACCGAACACGATGGTCCTGCCTCTTGGTAGTGCCACGTGGTCCTCCGGAAGCCGATCTTCTTGCGAACGTACGCCCTACATCTACATCTACATCCATACTCCGCAAGCCAACTGACGGTGTGTGGCGGAGGGTACCTTGAGTACCTCTATTGGTTCTCCCTTGTATTCCAGTCTCGTATTGTTCATGGAAAGAAAGATTGTCTGTATGCCTCTGTGTGGGATCTAATATATCTGATTTTATCCTGATGTTCTCTTCGCGAGATATCTGTAGGAGGGAGCAATATACTGCTTGACCCCACGGTTAAGGCATGTTCTCGAAACTTCAACAAAAGCCCGTACCGAATTACTTACCATCTCTTTTGCAGAGCCTTCCACTGGAGTTTATCATCTCCGTAACGCTTTCGCGATTACTAATTGATCCTGTAACGAAGCGCGCTGCTCTCCGTTGGATCTTCTCTGTCTCTTCTATCAACCCTATGTGGTACGGATCCCACACCGGTGAGCAGTATTCAGGCAGTCGGCGAACAAGTGTACTGTAACCTACTTCCTTTGTTCTCTGACTGCATTTCCTTAGGACTCTTCCAATGAATCTCGGTCTGGCATCTGCTTTACCGACGATTAATTTTATATAATCATTCCATTTTAAATCACTCCTATTACCTACTCCCAGATAATTTATGGAATTAACTGATTCCAGTTGCTGACTTGCTATATTGTAGCTAAATGATAAAGGATCTTTCTTTCTATGTATTCGCAGCACGTTACACTTGTCTACATTGAGATTCAATTGCCATTTCCTGCACCGTGCGTCAATTCGTTGCTATCCTCCAGCATTTCAGTTCAATTTTCCATTGTTACCACCTCTCGATATACTACAGCGTCATACGCAAAAAGCCTCAGTGAACTTCCGATGTTATCCACAAGGTCATTTATATATGTTGTGAATAGCAACGGTCCTACGACACTCCCCTGCGGCACAACTGAAATCACTCTTACTTCGGAAGACTTCCCTCCATTGCAAATGACATGATGCGTTCTATTATCTAGGATCTCTTATATCCAATTACACAGTTCGTCTGATAGTCCACATTCTCTTACTCTGTTCATTATACGACTGTGGGGAACTGTATCAAACGCCTTGCGGAAGTCAAGAAACACCGCATCTACCTGGGAACCCGTGTCTATGGCACTCTGAGTCTCGTGGACGAATAGCGCGAGCTGGGTTTCACAGGATCGTCTTTTTCGAAACCCGTGCTGATACCTACAGAGTAGATTTCTGGTCTCTTGACCATCGCTAGCAGTAATCATGTACAGTGGCCACATGTATAGGTCTTTTTAGAGTATAGCAGAAATAATATCCAGCTTCTCGTAGGCCTATTGTACGACCTCGTTCAAACTCAGTGAGGTGTTGACAGTGGCGTCTTCGTCGCCCTAAAGGCTTTCTTGACTAACATGAAGTCACCACTTCCAGGATCAAAAGTAACTAACGCTGGCGACCGTAATAGCGTGTATTTAAAGCAAACCTAGTTTGCATGGTTACAGTGGCGCAACTAACGCCGGTCTTATGCGACTAGTTTGAAATTTGACCAGAAATCGTTTTTGAGATGTAGAAACACACATCCCAACTTTCGTCATTCTTGGGGTTGCGATCATTTTCCGCCAGTGTAATTTCCATTTCCGTCAGTCTATATTACAGGAACTGACAGTTCATATCCTTCATCTCGAAGATCGATGATCCTACATAGAAAGCAGAAAACTATATGTTCCTTCCCATAAGAAGAAGGAATACGTATAGATAGGACAAGGGTGCATGTAGATATCTTCGCAGACACATATGAGTCCTACAACATGGTACCAGTTTGAATGCTCCATCCTCTGGTAGCACAAGGGAGGTCGTCGCCAAGACGTATATCTGCGGAGTGTCCATACGACTCGTCCACGAAGGAACATTGGTCGTACCCCTCCCTACGACAGTTTTCGCTGAAGTGATGGATGCATCGTGTCTGCGGCGGCGCTATGGCCGATCGTCCTTCGGAAATCCATAAGGGTAAATGTAGCCGGCTGATATATGTGTCCCACAAACCCACACACGGAGACACACATCCACTCGGCGGCGCGAGGGTCGCGGCAGCTGGCCTCCCACGCCGGCGTGAAGGACTGTCCTGGGAAATTTACTGTGGCGCCGTCCGCTAAAAGCAGCAGCCAGCCTGTCCCATCCCGCAAAATACGCCGCCGCGGAGCCTGGCTTTTATAACACCGCGCTGCACTTCACACGTCACACGGAGCGCTCCTTGTAGTATCCACTGCGCACTCGACGCGGTAGACTGGTTTCTTTGATTAACCGTTATTATGGGTAAACCAGGCCGGTAAAATATTTCATGCACCTTAAGATAGGCAACCAAGCTTACTTCATCTGCCTCCCATACCCCCGCTTGTGGACCACGTAAGCCGGCTTACCTAGCTAAGGGGACCAATCCGTGATTCAGTTCGAAAAAAATCGATTTTCGATTTTCATCATCTTTCGATAGATTAAGGTTTTATTTAAGTACCCTTTAAAGGATTTTTCTGAAACAGTTGTTTTCGAGCATTTAAAGAGAATTTTCATACCCCGTGTGTTTATCTGCCAGCCCACTTTTCTGTCACCCACTTTTCTGCACGTATTTTAGGTCTTTACATCCCCTACGTTGCACGTTACGGAATTTTTTTTTTTTTTTACTCCAGAGTGTGCTGGATGTCTTTGAAATGTAACGGTCGGTATTCTTTTGTTTCTGCTGTTTGTGAACAACACGCTTTCAAACACGCGGTTAGTTTTGTTCACGTGTGGTTGCGAGTAGTTGTTACAGAAAACTTGCAGCTGTACTATGGGCAGGCAATTAGGAGATATAAAAAAGATCTGCAGGCAATGAAGACATATGTTTGTTGCATATTCTTCCATAAGTCCTCTACTGATGATAAGCCGGCGGGGTCAGGGATTTTCTCTGCCTCGTGATGACTGGGCGTTGTGTGATGTCCTTAGGTTGGTTAGATTTAAGTAGTTCTAAGTTCTAGAGGACTGACGACCATAGATGTTAAGTCCCATAGTGCTCAGAGCCATTTGAACCATTTTTTGATGGTAAGCCATGTCATAGATTGTGTCCACCAGGAGAAAATTCGTGGTGAAAATACATTAGGGCTCAGGCAACTGGAGAATCTTATTCTCACCAGCATTCACTTCCTGATGCTGTTATTACAGCAATTGAACCTATTTTCCGAGACGTGCCTCATCCTGACCTTCTAAGGAAATGTCTGCATGGGCATACATAGAACCCAAATGAATGTTACAACAGCGCGTATATACGAACAGCTCTCAAAGCGAAAGTCTTATGTACGTCAAATCCTGCTGAAGAAAAAGAGGCTGAATTCATGTTCATTGAAATATATATACAAAGTCGGAAATTCTTGACTGGCGTCGTGTACAAGCCGCCAAAAATAAGCTCGATGAGTTCCTTCCAGTCGGAATTACATTCACTTCAGTGTCAATACGAACATGTCATCGTAATGGGTGACTTGAACATAGACCTGCTAAGAGACACTCCCTCCGCAATCAACCTAAGAAGACTGTTTAGTTGCAATAGCATGAACATTCTTCCATTACAACCTACACACCATACGGCGCACAGTCATACTCTTATAGACGTAATCGCAACGAAACAGACTGACAAAGTAAGACATGTTGGTCAAACATCGGCCCTTGGCCTCTCAGCACATGATGTAATATTCCTGGCCTACTCTGTGCAGCCCCCAAGGATCAAATCGCGCTACATAACTTGTAGGAACATGAAACTTATTGACCTTGACGCTCTAACAGCCGATTGCTCAGAAATCTCATGGCATCAAATAATCAGAAAACCCACAATCGACGGCAAAATTAATGAACTTGGTGATAAACTCACTGCCCTCTACGACAAACATGCACCTGTGCGCACAATCCGTGTAAGAAAATCTCCTGCTCCATGGCTGACAGCTGAATTACGTCAAATGATGACTAATAGGGATGCTGCCCACAGGCGTTTCAAGGCAGATCCGAAACCCGAGCGTTTCGAAGAATATAGAAAGCTACGGAACAGAGTGAAACAATGCATTCGCAATGCTAAAATCAGGCACGCTCGCTCCCTTGTATGCAGCGATCTGACGCCCACGACTCTATGGAAGAATCTCCGTAGCTTGGGGGCCGGAAAGGCAAAATCGGAAACTACTTTTCATGTGTCAGCTAACGAATTAAATGAATTCTTCTCTGGACCGCTGAATACCAGCACAGCTGATAATTACCGTCCACAAGAATCTCCAAACAGGATAACTAACAACGATACCTTCCATCTAAAACATGTAACAACAAATACGGCAAGAAAAGCAATAATGAGAATCTCTTCTGATGCAATAGGCAACGACAGTATCGGTATAACCATGATTAAGAATGTTGCCGATATCTTAGTACCTGTCTTAACTGACATATTTAATTTTTCCATCGTGAACGGAATATATCCCACTGCATGGAAAAGAAGCCTAATTCGACCCATCTGTAAGATCCAAAACCCGCAACTGCCTAGTGATTACCGACCAATTAGCATACTGCCTGCTGTTTCCAAAGCACTTAAATATATTGTTCATGACCAAATCACTGAACACTTGCATGAATTCAGCCTATATGACAAATTTCAATCCAGTTTCCGTAAACATCACAGCACAAACACTGCTCTAATTAAAGTAACTGATGACCTGAAATATGCCATCGACAATCGAAAGGCAACAATATTGACGCTACTGGACTTCAGCAAAGCTTTTGACACTGTTAACGTTGACATATTGCTCAGAAAAATGCAACAGCTTAATTTCTCTGATAGTTCAATGAGATGGTTTGAAAGCTACTTAAAAGACAGACAGCAATGTGTTGTCTGCGTAAATGAAAAATCTTCCTGGAAACATGTGTCCTCGGGAGTGCCACAAGGATCAGTCTTAGGACCACTTTTGTTTTCTTTGTATGTCAACGATATTTCGTCGGTTCTGTCCTCCTGTAGATATCATTTCTATGCCGACGACCTCCAGCTCTACCTAAGCGTCAGACCTGAAGATGTAAACACTGCAATCGCTCAGACGAATGATGATCTGTCTTCAGTAGTGACGTGGGCGAAAAACCTGGGGCTTAAACTAAATGCAAAAAAGACGCAAGTAATCTTAATAGCCCATCAGAAATTAATAAGTTCAGATTTCCGCGAACGGCTACCTCCTATTCTGCTCGACGGTACTCCAATACCATATCAGAAAACAGTGAAGAACTTGGGTGTAACTTTGGATGAGCATCTCAACTGGGCGGAGAATACAGTCGCAGTGTGCCGAAAGACGTCTGCTTGTCTCTATGCTCTCAAAAAGTTTCGGAACATATTTCCACAGGACTTGAAACGCCAGCTCGTGCAAGCACTCGTTCTACCGAACCTCCACTATTGTGATGTGATTCAACAAGGCATGAGTAGTGAAAACAAAAGACGGCTAGAGCTAACCATGAATGCCTGTGTGCGTTACACCTGCAACATTCGCCGATATGATCATGTTAGTGCTTCATACTCCGAGCTAGGGTGGCTGCGGCCGGACAAATTGCGTGACTACCACACTCTATGTCTACTCCACCGACTCCTCGTCGCCCAAGCATCCCAGTACCTTGCTTCAGAGATTAAAAACCTGTCATGCCATCATAATCGAAACACGAGGTCACTCTTATTTGGTATCCTAACTGTGCCCACTCACAAAACAAAAACTTTTGCAAACTCCTTCTCAGTTGCCGCTGTCCGCCTCTGGAACAAACTGCCCCTTACCTTGCGCAAAATTCGATCTCCTGCTGCTTTTAAGAAGAAGTTGAAGCATTTCCTACTATCATCCTCACAAAGTTCTCCACAAAATTAATGTACAAGGACAATCCCCTCATCTGTCAAATAGCAAAGCTAGCGTCTCCTATCTTGCTCCTGAGATGCCTTCCTCTTCATCTATCTCTATTAGCCACGCAATCTTCTTTTCCTTTATATTTCCTTAATTATGTTTAATCATGTTTATTCTTCTCCTCCCTTCACCATGAGTCTCCCTCATACTCCCTTCTGCCAGCAGTCCTATCTAAAATCTGTCTCTTCAATAATGTCTAATTATAACAGTACTTGTGACCTAAGAATATAAACTCTATATGTATGTATTTTTCCAGGTGTACCTTTCAAATTGTTTATTTCACTTTTTGTACTAGATGTAGTTTAACATGCCTACTAAAACATATGAATGTAAAATAAGTAGAATGCCTGGTTAGATGTAAAAGAGGGCCTGATGGCCCTAATCTTGCCAGGTTAAATAAATCAATAAATAAATAAATAAATAAAATATTTTGGAATCGCCTTCCTAAAACTGTATTTGTAGGCATGCATACAATGAAACTAAGAGTTCATGATGCTGTTATTACATTCAGTTGTGGTAATATTGGAAAGTGTTGGGTTGTGAAAAAGCTGGGAATTAATCCTGGTGAAAATATGATCAATGGGCTGCTACATTGCGATAAAGTGAGGATAGCCAATGCACACAGGTCTGCATCTAATATGGCCAAGAAAGCAAGACAAACATCCAGGAAGGTGGAAGAGAAGCTGGAACACCTGCTAGAGGCCAAAAAACGGCCATCATATGCAGCAGGACAGTTTTAATTAACTGTAAGAAGCAAATTTAAAAATTTTATTTCTTTAAAGTCAATTCCACACAAACTAAAATTTTCAGACATATGCCCCATTATATCAGAGACTACCATAGATAAATGAATGAAATTTTCAGAGGTTCTGCATAACATAAAAATCCACCTATGGTACTACACTCATTAATATTCCCCCATTAGGAAGTTCACAAAAAATATTTTCTGCAGAAAATACTTAATAATTTTTGTTAATTAATTTAAAAATGTAGTTCTTAAAAACTATAGAATGGATAAAGTATATTTTAGTACAGCTGACTCTATTAGCATCATGTAACATACTGTAAAAATATTAAGGTCCTGCAGCAAATAGTTTTTTTCAGAAACGGATCAAGCACTTGCCTAAATTAACAGGGGTTAGATAGACATGGTTTGGTCCCCTTAAGGTGCATGAAATAATTATCGAACCAGGTATATAAGATACATTCAGATAAAATCGAAACATAAGGAAGAAAGTAACTAAACTGTTTATTTTAATAGGAATCGCCATAACTGTGAATACATTCATCTCATTGTGAGGGAAGACGGCCAATGGCTTCAAGAAAAATTTTGCGGTTCTCCAAGGAACCGTGGTCCCAACCTAGAGTGCACCTCCAAGTCCGAAGCACATCATCAACCACGAGTGTCTTTCTCCAGCGCTGCAAAAATATGGGAATCGCATGAGAAGAGATGGGAACTGTGTATGGGATCTGCAAGGGCTTCCCAGTGAAACTCCTGCAGCGTACTTGAAACAACCTTGGCAACATGTCGGCGTGTGCAAAACAAACTCGGCAACACGTGAGCAGGCCCACATCTTGCCAAGGTTGTTTAGAGTACGCTTCAGAAATTTCACTAGGAAGCCCTTACACATCCTCCATAAAGTCCCGATCCCTCCCCACGCAATTTCGATATTTTTGGAGCCCTGAGGAAAGACATTCGTGGACGCTGATTTGCTTCATACGAAGAGGCGCACGTATGAGTGCAGTCATGGTTCCGCAGGCAACTGTAAACTCTTTCCTGTGAAGGTATTAACCGTTTCTCCTCACAGTGGGATGAATGTATTAACAGTTATTGCGATTAATTTTGAAACAATTAATATAGGGTGTTTATAAATGAATATCGGGGTTTCAACGCTTTATAATATTTATTACATTAAACATAGAGTTATAAATCATATGTCAAATGAAAAAGCAACTCAAACAGTTGTATTTGGCCGGACGGAGTGACCGTGCGGTTCTAGGCGCTACAGTCTGGAGCCGAGCGACCGATACGGTCGCAGGTTCGAATCCTGCCTCGGGCATGGATGTGTGTGATGTCCTTAGGTTAGTTAGGTTTAGGTAGTTCTAAGTTCTAGGCGACTGATGACCTCAGCAGTTAAGTCGCATAGTGCTCAGAGCCATTTGAACCAGCCAGTTGTATTTGGCACCAGTGCGTATGCGCAGCGCTATGTTCCCGCCGCAATCTGCTAGACAGCGGTAGTAGCGAAGATGGCGACTAGAGAATAGAAAGCGTTTTGTGCTTTGCAGTTTGCAAAGACCGAATCTGTGGTTACTGTGCAACGAGCGTTCCTGCTGAAGTTCGGTTGTGACCGTCCAAATGATAATAACACTTGTAGACGATATCATGAATTTGAAGATACCGACTGCCTTTGTAAAGGGAAGAGCACAGGACGACCAAGAGTTAGTGAAGAGACTGTTGAGCAAGTGGGAGAGTCGTTCACTCGTAGCCCAAAGAAATCAGTCCAGAAGGCTAGTCGTGAATTACAAGTTCCCGTGTTTACCGTCTTGAAAGCTTTAAGAAAACGCGCACAACTACATCCTTACTGTTTACAGTTATTACAGACGCTAAAGCGGGCAAAACATGGATTACGTGTCAACTGCGCAAACGAAATGTTGTTTCATGACGATGAAGATTTTCTGGATCATGTTGTCCTCAGTGATGAATCGACCTCTCACCTTAGTGAACATGTTAACACTCACAATTGTGCGCATCTGGGGCTCAGAAAATCAACATGAGGTGCTACAAAAGCAACGAGATTCCCCTAAAGTGTCTGTTTTTTGGGCCGTATCCTGGCGGAAAGTTTATGGGTGTTTCTGTTTTGGTGAACCTACTGTAACTGGCACTTCTTGCCGTGATACACTACAGCAATGGCTCTTCCCTCAGTTTGGAAGATCTCGGCTATAGACGTTGTTGTGGCGTAACAAGACAGCTACGCCACACTGAAGTAGCCGAAAGGCACGCGTAATCTCACGTAGGCTAGATAGAGGTCTGAAACAGGATACGTAATGAGTGGTAGCAAGAAAAATACGTAGCTGCTATTATACTTAACTTTTAATTCGTCCTTTGTATACAGCATTCCTTGATGATACAAGTGAGACTCTATCTTAAAATGGTTAATGGCGCCTTGCTAGGTCGTAGCCATGAACTTAGCTGAAGGCTATTCTAACTGTCTCTCGGCAAATGAGAGAAAGGCTTCGTCAGTGTAGTCGCTAGCAAAGTCGTCGTACAACTGGGGCGAGAGCTAGTCCGTATCTCGAGACTTGCCTTGTGGTGGCGCTCGGTCTGCGATCACACAGTGGCGACACGCGGGTCCGACATGTACTAAATGGACCGCGGCCGATTTAAGCTACCACCTAGCAAGTGTGGTGTCTGGCGGTGACACCACAGACGTGATGTGTGCCGTGTGACAAATGGTGCTCACATTGAACATTTATGAGGTTCTTGGTTAAACTGTTTGTGTTGCTCTTTCATTTGACATATCATTTATATCTGTAAGTCTAAGACAATAAATATTATAAAACACTAAAACCCCGATATTCATTTATAAACACCATTTCACTTACTTGTCTCGTTGTCATTTGAGCGCCCGTCATATTTTGCCCATCCTGTATAGAGGATAATTTATACGTGGAACCCCTACATTGTTTCAGCTCCTGCACGAAGGAGGACAAAAAGGTCACAAGCTATCCACTTTAGTATAATAATTTGCAATATAAATCTTGATCAACAGAAACAGTAATCCTTTCCACAGTGAATCTTTAACTCTGCAGCGGAGTGTCCGCAATTTCCAACCCTTCTGGCCAATAAAAACTTCGCGTCAGACCGATACTCAAATCCGGAACCTTATGTTTTGCAAGAACTGCTCTTATCGACCGAGCTATCTGAGCGCGACTCTTAAACAGCCTCTGTCCCTCTTACAACTTCAGTTCCATCGGTGTCTCTCCACTCTCTCAAAACTGCTTATCTTGAGGAACTAAGGCTCTTGGAAGAATGGAGGTTGTGGAGGAATAGCGTAGCAAAAGCCTAAGAGACTGTCGTAAGATTGAATCACAGGTGACAGGCACTGACGTTAGCAAGTGTGTATAGCTCAATCGACAAGAGCACTGCCCGCGAAAGATTGAAACGTCCCCTTTTGAGCATTTATACATGACTGTGCTTAAACTGACACACAATATTTTTAGCGCAACACAATCTGACTTTCAAAAATCCCTACAAAAGAATGGCCCTGACTAACATTAACCTACACGTTTCCCAAATCACTTACTTCACAAAAATCTTGGTTACTCGAACTACTGCAATACAGAGAGCGCCACTACTGCCAGCTAAATAAAAGATTCAAACTACGGAAGGCACTAACTACTGATAGGCATGGTTAGCAAATGAAAGATTTTTATAGAGAACAAACAATGTATTTACCTTAATAGTCATCAAAAGTCATAATATATATAGCAGTTCATGACATCCAGTCTGACAAATTTCAAAATTCCGCCATTTCTCTCCCCACATCCACCACTGCTGGCGGCTCACCTCCAACTGCACAACGCTACGCGCTGTTCACATCCAGCTGCCCAACACTACAATGGCAGACAACAATGCAAACTAGCCACAGACTGCACACAGCTCAGCCAGTGATTTTCATACAGAGCGCTACGTGGCGTTATCAACAATAAAACATAAACAGCCTACTTACATAGCCCCCATGCTCCCCACAAAAAATTTACAAATTGTTTTGGCCAGTGGCCAATAACGATTTGATAAAATTTTTCATAATTACGATAACAAAGATATCAAATGCACACACTTATTGATACAATGTTGGTCAAAAGCTAAAATTTTCTCACAGTCCATAAAGACAGTCCTGATCGTTCATCACAGTAAAATAGCAGTGATTTTCTCAAAGTCTGAGCAGTAGAAGAAAATGCACACGGAAGTAGTGGATTTCCATGCAGTCTTGAAGAAGTAGTGTTGTCCTTCCAACGAAAAGACAGTGCTGACTCTCGACATGCAGACAGGTAACGGGCCACAACAGAGCAAACCCACAGCAGAGTCATTCGAAGTTTTGAAGAATATTGGTAGGTAGGTCATCACAGAGCAGACCCACTGTAGCCCTGGTAGAGATTATGGTATTGGTGGGCCACCAGAAGTGCAGACCCACTGTAGTCCTGGTAGAAATAATGGTATTGGTGGGTCACCAGCGGTGCAGACCCACTGCAGTCCTTGTAGAAATAATGGTACTGGTGAGTCAGCAAAGGTGTAGACCCACTGCAGTCCTTGTAGAAATAATGGTATTAGTGGGTCATCAAAGATGCAGACCCACTGTACTCCTTGTAGAGATGGCCAGCAGACATCTGT
The DNA here is from genome assembly GCF_021461395.2 of Schistocerca americana. NCBI lineage: Eukaryota > Metazoa > Arthropoda > Insecta > Orthoptera > Acrididae > Schistocerca > Schistocerca americana. Next base: position 661,224,157 of record NC_060123.1, on the reverse strand, counting down.
TGTGACTGTGCAGGTGTACAATCACCAATGAAGAGTCTTGCAGATAATATAGCAAGTCCATAACCACCACTTGTGCACTCACAAAGTTTTCGGAATTGTCCTTAGAACCAGCAATGCTGTTATCCAGTCCCTTGCTGAATTAGTAACACACGTGCAAACACTAACAGTCCCTACTTCTCACATATTGTGCATTACTATGACCAACAGAAACGTGTGCAGTGAAATGTAACTTAATTTGAAGAACTGGTGTCTATACAATTACAACATAAGAATACAATTACAAAGGCATAAAATACATCATTAAAGAACATAATAGTACAGATAACATCTGCAGTAATAGGGGCTTTACAAAAGAACAGAAATAAAAATATACATCAGTGTTACAGGATTATGAAATAAGTAAATAAATAAAATAATGAGAATAGTTTTCGAAACATTAATTTCACACATGCCAATTGTAACAGAACAGAATTAATAAAGTCGAAACATCTTTACAAAGAAAATAACATATTATAAATGCAAATTATATATGAGGATAACAGTATTCCTCATCAGAGTGAATGTAGCTGAGTATTAGAGAAATTCTACAACATAAATCTTATTAGCTAAACACATAAAGACAGGAAGAACACAAATACACAAGGGTACACAAAAACATAGTGAAATAACACAAAAGGAAAGACAGGGTTCGTTTTGAGTGTGACATTTGGTACTGCAGTCCAACCCAAAACTTCGTTCTGTAGATCTTTCCTCTTATTTCAACATTTGTTTCCACCAAAAAAATCCTATCCAAGCATGCTTTCTAGATTCTGTTCACATCCTCTTTCAAAATTCTTTTTTGGCCAAACCATTTTCTTATAGCTTCTCAATGCATTTATTCCAATTCATCACAACTCGTTCTCACATATAGCCTACCCCATCTTAAGCTAACTTAAATCTACTGAGCTCAGATGCTAAACTAAGGGATGAGGCAATGTAGCAGCACAAAACAATTAACACAAATAGCAATGACAAAAAATGCAGAGTGCAAAGCAAGCAGCAGTAAATCTAAATTAACAGATAAAATGCAAAATTACAACTAATATGAGCCAATGTGCAGCAACAAGAAAAATAAATCAGTAGTAAAACTGGCTTAACAGAGTAAATCTAAATTAACAGATAAAATGCAAAATAACAACTAATATGAGCCAATGTGCAGCAACAAGAAAAATAAATCAGTAGTAAAACTGGCTTAACAGAGTAATGTAAAGTGAAATTTAGTAGCACTATGCCAGGCAAACAGCAGCAGTAAATGCAATAACTTATATCTAAACATGACATAGCTCAAGCAAAAAAAAAAAAAAAAAAAAGTACACTAAAGACAACAATGCAGATAAGGGGAATGTTTATTCACATCTTAATGTCTATATAATTAAAGTGGTGCACCACAAAAACTAATTCTACAAAAAAATTACCAAGTACTTGGAAAGAAAATTATATATGCAGTTACTGTTATTAGTCCCTTCTTATTGTTCTTTCCATTCCAAGAGCTCCTTTTTCGAAGAATGTGGATCAGAAAATAATTATTTAATAGATCTGTTGACAGAAAGTGTTCACATTAGCACATGCATTTAAGTTTATTTTATAAAACCAATGCTGCAACACAGCTGGAGACCAGATATTAAACAAAATGAGCAATCTCTCAACTAGGAAGACAATAGATGTAAAATGTAGTTCATCATTTCATTAGGCATTTTAGTAAATATCATAAATTAAGAGCGCCACAGTGTTATCATATGTTTTCAAGTTTGAGCGTGTCGTATTTGCGATGCTTTCGACAAAGAAATGTCAATAGCGAGGATAATGGCCTCTTTTTTTTTTTTTTTTTTTTTTTTTTGCACCTAATGGCTTTCTTTTGTCAGACGACTACCTCTCAGCTAGGCTCCCAAAACGCGTTATGTCAAGGTCACTTACCTTTCTTACTGAAATATTTACGACAGCAGTTTCCACTACAGTGGCAGTCTCATATAAAAAAAATTCACAGGTTGAGAATTTGCGCTACAAATGTGTAGAAACAAAATCCTATAAGTATAACAGTGTCCAAAAAATATTCGTCGGCATTGTGATACATTCACGCATTCAGACACATTTCATAACTCTTAAAGTACGATTCTTGGTTCCCAACAACCTTTTCCACAAATCAGCGTCCCTAACCACTACTCATTATTCCTTACCTTATTACAAATATATGTATCGTCGACACTTCTACAATATTTCATCATAACCGATATGTAGCATAATCAAACTCCTCATATAGCATTAGCTTATTGATCATAAACATACCTCAACAGCATAATACACATCATCGTTGTAATAATGTCATAACACCCCAGTCAAATCTCAAAAACGTCGTAGCTTTCTGCAATAATTTCAAAACTTAAAAAAAATTCTCTGCTCATTTCAATAGTGTCATCTATCTCAAACGTACTTTAAAATCATGCTCCCTTACCAAATACATCATTCAAAGCTCTCATAGTATCACAATGGTTCCAAAAAAATATGAACAGTTCACAAAGTACAGACAAAATACAATTTCATAAGTGTGAAGTTACCCAACTGTGTAACCGCGTAAACATGTGTCACTGATGTAGTAAAAAAATGTTTATCTCTCAGTTAAATGATCGGATAGCTGTGTAATTTGTGTGTTAGAGAAATATGGTACCAATGTGTAAAGTTGTATAAGCAAATACCATATTAGCTAGGGCTCCTTGTGCTTGCCAAACACATGGTACACAAAGTAAGCGTATACCCCCCTGAGGATTAATGTAATTATACTCTCAGGTGTTACAGATTACAGCAATGGAATGAAATGTATCACGGAAAATTTTCTTTGTAATTCAAAAATCTTTAAACATAAATGTTTTAAGTATAAGATTAATCACTCAAATACGTGTACTGTAGCGCTAAACTGTGCGTCTTGTTGCAACATAGTCTCTGTGGAAGTGTCGTAGTTATCGTCCTCCGAAAGCTAAGTTCTGCAGAAGTCAATGTACTTACCTCATGAGAAACAAAAGTGAAATGCTTTGCGTATGGATATCGTAGTTGTTATGCTTATTGGCATGATGAAGAAAGTACTGTACAGTAACATATTGTTGTGCCACGAAAAAGGCTGTCTCATCGTTGCTATACCACAAAAGTTACTACTAAAACACGTTCTACTTTCCAGAATAATGCAGAAAAACTGTGCAGATATAAAACAGCAACACCGCAAAAGCAACATTGTAAATTGTCACTCATTAGTAGCGTCGTGATAAAACCGTGTAGTTGTCACATAAACTAACCACTGTGTCGTCTGGTATCTCACAGAAAGTACTTTAAATCCAGAATGTATTTTCAAGTAAACCAAAATGTTGCATTAAAATCTCATTAGCAGTACTGGTAAATGTTCTAAGTATGTGAGCCTTATAGTCGTTACGTAATCGTGCAACTAACAAACAAGAATGTACACACACAATAACACTGTGACGTCTGTTCACTTTAACAGTGCATTCGTAATTTCTGTTTCAATAAGTTCTCTTGGTTCTTGACTGGATATTTAACTTCAACATTGTTGCATGATAACAGATTCTAAGTCTGACAAAGCATACTAGTAATGTAACGTGAAAAGTTATAAGGCAAAGACAAAGTTAAAAAGCAGATTATTTTTCAATAAACGGTTTTACATGTGAAATGTGGTGTAACCCTTTGTTCTTCCTAGTATGCAGAGTTTCAACTTTAACGCAATTATCATGTGGAATACGTCGGTAAAGAATACTGGAATTTTTCTCAAGGTTAGCGTCTATGTTATTTTTCCCTGAGCCAGCGGGCGCACGTGGCTGCCTGCGGTGCGAGTCATTGTCTCTTTCTTTGTTGGCGCGCGTCGTTATTGGGATTAGGAGACCTAACTTCTACAAATTCACCTTGTCGAGAGTGCCCTGCTCTGTTTGAATCTCGCCAGTTCTGATGCAATTCAAGTCTGTCGTTACGATTATATCGTCTGTCGTCATATCGGTAGTTCCTGTAATTTCTTTCTTGTCGGTTAAGTGGTGAAGAATTTCTCCCTGAATTATCACTGCACGGTGGACCATTGCGTCTGAAGTTATTTTGTCTCCCGTGATAATAATAGTTCTGGTTGCCATATTGTCTGTTTCTATGATTGTCTCTGTCATATTCATTACTACGGAAATGCGATCTTTTTCTGTAACTATTACTCTGCCAGTGGTTGTCATATGGGTGGTGTCTGTTTTGTTCACGATTTGCGTTGTAAGAATAGCCTTGTTGTGTCCAGTTATTATTTCTTTCATCGCGGAATTGTGACGGATGTGATCTGTAATTGTTGTGCTCCTGTTTTCGCGTTCCGCTATTGTCAGTGTCAATTTCCAATTCTTGTTACAGTCCCTGAAATGCTTCAGTGTCATCTTTACAACGTCCTGCCAAAATAATATGTCGTAAATGTTCAGGCAATTTGATTAAACAAATGCGGATGAGTTCCAAGGGGCTGTATGGGTTTGAAAGATACTGATTCTTATGTAACATGTCTTCGAAATATTTCTCAAGACTGGAAAATTCAGATTGTTCGAAATGTTTCATCATTATGATGCTATGTTTTACTCGGTCTTGTGTAGCTTGAGACCAATATGCTGAGAGGAAGGCATGATAAAATTCTCCTTCACTGTGACAATGGTGAATGACCGATCGCATTCTTACAGCTCGTTCATTCTCTAAATAGCTACACATAAATTCTAATCTGTGCTCTAATGACCAGTTGGGAGGAAAACAATGAGAGAATTGATGGAGCCACGCTTGTGGATGAATGTCGTTGCCAGAATTCTTAAATGTTTTAAATTTACGTGTAGTAATGAACAGCTTATAGTCAAAATCATGATGTCGACGAGTCGGATATCGGTCATTGTTACGTCGTTTCGGCGGTTCCATTTCAAAATTCGGTGTGCCTTGCCAATTGGTTTCATAATAGCCGGCCGAAGTGGCCGTACGGTTAAAGGCGCTGCAGTCTGGAACCGCAAGACCGCTACGGTCGCAGGTTCGAATCCTGCCTTGGGCATGGATGTTTGTGATGTCCTTAGGTTAGTTAGGTTTAACTAGTTCTAAGTTCTAGGGGACTAATGACCTCAGCAGTTGAGTCCCATAGTGCTCAGAGCCATTTGAACCATCTTTCATAATTTCCGAAGTGACCTGTGTTATTATTTTGTGGTTGTTCCGTATTTCTAAGTCCCTCTTCCCGTGTTGGAGTGCGAGTGTCCTCTGAAATATGTAATTTTTGTGCCAACTGATCTTGTACTTCCCGGATTTCTCTTTTGTGTTGCGTATTAATTTGATTCTGATTTTGTTTGAATTTCTTAATTTGTTCATACTCTTCTGTGTCAGTGATGGCTACAGGTCTTGTGTCATTCAGATCATCATCTACCTTTGTAGATAAGTTAGTGAACTGATCCGAAAGTTCGGCTACTTTCTCCGATAGTGTTCTTATTTCCTCAGTGTGTTTTTCTGAAGCACGTTTCAGAGTATCTACTGTGTCCTTTAAATTTTCCTGAGTTTTTGCAAGTTGTGTAACCGAGTCGGTAAATGCAACTGAGTCAATTTTAGCTTGCAAGGTGTCGTGATCTTCATGAACAATGGTTTGCAGTTCTTTTATGGCTGCTTCGTGGTTCTGTAATGCATTGTCATGCCGCGAAAAAATAGGTTGAAAATGCTCACAAATTTGTGTTTTTACTTCATTACAGACTTTTTGACATTTCGATTCCATGTTATGTAACTGAGTAGTTAAATCTTCACGTGTTTGTTCAAGTGTGTTGTCTAACTTTTGAAGCTTTTGCTGTGTTTGTCTCTGATTTTGTTCTATTTGTTGCATTAGCTGTAATAACAATGCATAAGTGTCTGGAATCTGTTCCTCTACGCTTTTCGGTAGTGCATTTGCACCGGCAACATTCACATTTTGACAAGCAGAAAATGTGTCTTGACTTATTTGAGAAAACGGTGAGGACGCAAAATCTGAATCTACAGTATTTGCAAAATTGTGTCCTGTCATTTCGGATTCCTGAGGCGAGCTGTTGCCGAGCGATCGATCGATATTGCTTCCCTGTTCACTAATTGTTTCACTGCCTACGCCATTGTTTGCCATCCGCTCCATTTCACTATGCACAATTACCAAATTACTATGTTGAACATCAGTTACTTCATTACACGGTGGCGCTAACACATTGCTTTCGTCTTCATTGTCATTTCTCAGTTTACTTTGGAGCTTAGTATTACGTTTTTCACGCGCCATAATTGTCACAATATTTCACATGATAACACAGAAAAGCACAATTTGAAGAGCAAAATAAGATAACATAGCAATGGAAATAATGTCTACTTAATTGCAAGCGCAGCTGCGAAATACTTGGTGCAAATCTACAAGCATGTCACAACTGTTTTACTGTACAACGATGAAAAACTACAATTACAAAGGAAATTCTCTCTATGATTATGCACTAGCAATAAACAAAGGCTACACTAATTACACAAACTACAAGAAAAAAATCAGAAGATTCCAGTGAGGTATCCTGGCAGGGTCGCCATATGAAACGTCCCCTTTTGAACATTTATACATGACTGTGCTTAAACTGACACACAGTATTTTTAGCGCAACACAATCTGACTTTCAAAAATCCCTACAAAAGAATGGCCCTGACTAACATTAACCTATACGTTGCACAAATCACTTACCTCACAATAATCTTGGTTACTCGAACTACTGCAATACAGAGAGCACCACTACTGCCAGCTAAATAAAAGATTCAAACTACGGAAGGCACTAACTACTGATAGGCATGGTTAGCAAATGAAAGATTTTTATAGAGAACAAACAATGTATTTACCTTAATAGTCATCAAAAGTCATAATATATATAGCAGTTCATGACATCCAGTCTGACAAATTTCAAAATTCCGCCATTTCTCTCCCCACATCCACCACTGCTGGCGGCTCACCTCCAACTGCGCAACGCTATACGCTGTTCACATCCAGCTGCCCAACACTACAATGGCAGACAACAATGCAAACTAGCCACAGACTGCACACAGCACAGCCAGTGATTTTCATACAGAGCGCTACGTGGCGTTATCAATAAGAAAACATAAATAGCCTACTTACAAGATTCCAGGCAAGATTCCAGGTCTGAGTCCCTATCCAGTACGCAATTTTAATCTGCCGGGAGTTTCAAATGGTAACAATCATTTCCAGATCAGCAAAACACGGAAGAGAGAGAAAGCCCTGATCACGCATTGGCACTGTGAGCTAAATTAATTTGTAATGCCAATACGGAAAAAGAGAGGAAACGTAACTATATAATCCTTCATCCCAACGTAACATGTCATAAGCAGTGTCCACATGCAGGTTATGTAAAATGATCTACTGTGTTTTCCGAATGTTTAGCAAACAAGAGGTGCCGAAGAAATCACGAATGAAGTCAAATACTCAACAGCTGTAACACAGCTAGGCAAAATGAAACTGGCGCAGAAAATATTTGTTCCACCTTGAGACTGGCAACCCAACATAAACACTTGCATCTGAGGCAGATGTTAGTTGGCTGCCTACTTTCAGGTGTATCAAAAATTTTCTGAGCCAGTTCTATTCTGTCCATTCTGTGTACCCTCTGAACTCTCACTCCACCACTGACAGTTCAAAGGTGGATCAGGGATATTTCCTGAGCATTTTGATACAAGACGCCTACGAACTCCAGTGTCTTCTTACAGAGTACTAATGCAATTATAACTTATTAAATTTTCTACCTCAGTTGCTGCGAATATGCCTTTATAACTTTAAAAAACTTTTAAAAAACGGAACAATATGCAGTCACCAAAATGTACAGCATAAAACACAGGGTAACGCGACAACCATTGTACTCTGATATGGTTTTGCCGTTATTGCGACGTTATGTGGCAGTTCCATTACATTCAGTTAACCCACAGACGGGCTGCATATCGGTCGACATCTCATCACTAAACCTGTCCGTAGTGTTATGTGTCACCATTAGAGTACAACTAGCATTATTCGAAAAAACAAGCCCCCGCCAGAACCGAGCAGTACTCATTGCAAGCGTGATATGCAGGACTTATTGGCAATAAAAAGTACTGTGAGTGAATGGAAAAAATTTGTTGCTGATTGCAGTTACGCTGTAACGAACCACCAGAGACCACTGGTTCCGTGTACCGAAATACATAAAATCCATGAACAACATCCGAAGTATTGTCGGCGGAGTTCATGCTGCATAGCAACAATAAAATTACAGCAATGAGAAAATAAACTGACTTGTTAAAATGGCGAAATTACGATGTACTACACAAACTAATTTAGATTTCGTTAAGACAGGAAAATATAAAATTATGATGACAAGAACTACATCTGATTACAAAACAAAGGACGAAAAAATTAATAATAACATTCGAAAATAATACAGGATCCTGCTGCAAATCACTTCAAGTTCACAGTGACGTCATGTTTTGCGTTATTCTGAGTGAGTTTGCTACGTGTTGGCGTTCTCAGTTTTGGCTGTAAAGTCACCAAATACTGTTATTATGACAGTCTCATCGCTTCATTCCTTTGACAGTGTCAAACTTAATACGACGTATTGTAACTTGGTACGTGTACGCACTAAGGACTTTTTAATAGTGAAGGAATGCTCCTTATATCCTGACGCTTAACATATGGTACATTCAGTTCCGACTAGCAATCTTTGTTTCAAAATACAGTTTCATAAAACTCAGTAGATTGAGCGTTAAGCAATTTTTTCACGCACGCAGTAAACTGTTTGCGTTCCAAAACTGTTACACACGCAGATGAGACGCCGAACGCCCAGACGGGCATGATCCAATGGCACTGTTTTACAGAGTGTTGTACCACTCTCCATATCCCGGCTTAAGAATCTCACTAGGCGTCACTGTCTGGTGTTGTGTTGATGTAATGTGAAGTTCCTTACGTTTAAATTTGGTCTATCCATTTATAAGATATGCAGCTGTTTCTCCACGAAAGAGGAATGCTGTCCTCCGTCAATGGTGTTTTCACATTTTCGAAATTCTATGGAGTGCTTTGGACACAAATGAATCTGAATCGATCTGAAGCGACATCCAGGACGTTGGTATTTCTTTCGTCGCAAAGTTTTTCTTGCTTTCATTTCTCGTACTACCTTACGCTCTGGGGGTTTAAATTACATTTAGAGTTCGTCATAAGTGAGGAGAGATGAAACCGTTGTAGACAGTTCCCTTAAAAGAGATGATCATGTCTTTATCTACTGAATTACGCATTCTCACTTGCCAAAGGAGCGTAACCGACACACATCAAATACTCTGTACTGTAATCGTTTAATGTTTACACAAATGCTTTTACGACGACTGAGTGCCCAATGATGAATCCGATTCTCGAAAGTCAGCTACTTTGGATGTGGACATGCTGCATTTTAACTGAGAAAGACCATCAATGTTTTACTTGAGCGTAGTAGGTCCTGATGCTACAGTACCTAGATGTGTTGATGCAATTATTCAGTCATCTTCGAAGTAATAAGTTGACGTATATGCAATTCTTAGAAACGAGACACTTACGCTATCATACAACGTGAGGCCAGGTTTGATAGATTCGTATTCATTACAACACGTCTCGTAACCCGTGATGATTCCTTTCCAGAAGAGAATTATCCGCGTTCTGCATTTCCATGATTTCGCGGCAAGGGTCCACGCGTCGTTGTTTCTGTACGAGAGGAGAGGTGTGAGGGACAAACTTTGAACACATTTACCTCTTTTTGAAAATATTCTGGAAATTTTCTTCCACATTTGGTTTACAAATACTTAACACTGCCTGGTCGACGGTCGGAAGCTCTCTTTCGTTTAGAGTAGTCCGTTCAAGTTGCCAAAGTAATTACTGTGCTGACGTCGCTTATACATCAGGAATAAAGTCAGTACCGGATTTTCCGGACAGTCATTGTATGTACATTTGATTTGAAGGGCAAAGTGGACTGAAGAACGCACATTGCGTATTATTTTCTTGAAGAAGTATCTCGCTTGCCATATAATGGAATACTGCGACTCAATATGCGCAACTACGAAGTGTTCTACACTGAAGCGCCAGAGAAAGTGGTATAGGCAAGCGTATTCAAATACAGAGATACGTATACAGGCATAATGCGGCGCTGCGGTCCCCTTCGCCTATATACGACAACAAGTGTCTGGTGCAGCTGTTAGATCACTTACTGCTGCTAATTGGCAGGTTATCAAAATGTGATTCTAAACGTCGCACGGCCGATGGGACACAGCGTCTCCGAGGTAGCGATGATGCGGGGATTATCCCGCACGACCATTTCATGAGAGTGCCGCGAATATCAGGAATCCGCCAAAACATCAAATCCCCGACATTGCTGAGGTCGGAAAAAGATCCTGCAAGAACGGGTCCAACAACAACTGAAGAGAATCGTTCAATGGGACAGAAGTGCAACCCTTCCGCAGATTGATGAAGATTTCAATGCTGGGCCATCAGAAAGTGTCAGCGTGCGAATCATTCGATGAAAGATCATCGATATGGAATTTCAAAGCTGAAGGCCCGCTCGTTTACCCTTCATGACTGCGTGACACAAAGCTTTACGCCTGGCCTGGGCCTGTCAACACCGACATTGGACTGTTGATTGATGGAAACATGTTGCCTGGTCGGACGAGTCTCGTTTCAATTTTTATCGAACGGATGGACGTGTACGAGTATGGAGAAAACCTCATGAAGCCATGGACCCTTCTTGTTGGTTTGGTTGGTTGGTTTGTTTGGGGAAGGAGACCAGACAGCGAGGTCATCGGTCTCATCGGATTGGGGAAGGAAGTCGGCCGTGCCCTATCAAAGGAACCATCCCGGCATTTTCCTGGAGCGATTTAGGGAAATCACGGAAAACCTAAATCGGGATGGCCGGACGCGGGATCGAACCGTTGTCCTTCCGAATGCGAGCCCTGCAAGTCACTTAGGGACTGTTCAAGCTGGTGAAGGCTATGTAAAAGTGTGGGGTGTATGCCGTTGGATTGATATGGGGCCCCTGATGCGTTTACATACGACTCTGACAGGTGGCACGTACGTAAGAGTCCTTCCTCATCACCTGCATCCATTCATGTCCATTGTGCATTCCGATTGACTGGTGAAATTCTAGCAGGACAATGCGACACCCCTCACGTCCAGATTTGCTACAGAGTGGCTTCAGGAACACTTTTCTGAGTTTATACGGTTCCGTTGGCCACCAAACGCCCCAGATATGAACATTATTGAGTATATGAGGGATGCCTTACACCGTGCTGTTCAGAAGAGATCGGCACCCCCTCGTACTCTTACGGATTTATGGACTGCTCTGCATGATTCATGGTGTCAGTTCTCTCCAGCACGACTTCAGACGTTAGTCGAGTCTATGCCACGTCGTGTTGCGGTACTTCTGCACGCTCGCGGGGGCCCTACACGGTATGAAGCAGGTGTACCGGTTTCTTTGGCTCTCTAGCGTATGAATCTCACATGAGTTGCACAGCACTGCTAGTGTAACGTAAACACGAACAACCTTGTCCAGCACTGAATCTGGACTTAACGATCGTCTGAGATTTGGTGATGATGGAATGGAACAATCCAGTGTAGTTCGGTAAAAGTTAGCAGAAAGCAGCTGCTATGTTATTAGAAGAAGCATCAGCAATAAAATTTATTTCACGTAAATTCCTCAATGGCTACACTGATTTATACTGAATTTAAATAATTCAGACGAACATTGGGCTGAAACAGACTTCAATGTTAAAAGTGTTGTGCTCGCTAATACTACATGCCAATAATTTAGCAAATATCAGTATTGATATTTGGGCCTTGTAAATTATTACTCATTCTAAGATCTCCTAAGACTCCTGAGGTAGGTCATTTTACCACATTCAACCCACGCTATAACCCCGTTATCATCTTGAAAATTTCTAGACCACTCACGACCTTGGTCGTTACACTGTTTGATACATACATGGAATAAGGCCGTTGTGGCTTACTAAGTGTTTCCCGTTGCAGTGAGGCTTCAGTCGGTCCGCTATATGATACATCAATTCGTTTTATTGTTTTTTAGGAGATGTGTACAGGTGGGGGAGGGGATCATGGGGGTGATGCTGGCCCCCACTAAAAAAAATTACTAAAGGCATTTACATTTTTGCGTTCATCGATTTCCAAATTTCTTACAAAAGTTTCGGCAAACAGAGTAGCATCAGAAGTAAGAGTATCAAAAGTGGCAGGGACTTTAGTAAGCTGGAAGCTACGTTCAACACAAGACGCTGTCCAGTTGCTTGTCTGAGAGCCTGCTCACGGCGTTGGGCTTGCATCCGGACCATCTGCATAGAAGTTTGCCGCCAGGTAAAGACGCATTCACAGCCTGACCATACCTGCTGCCAACAACGAAGACAATGCGCTTACTGTGTCACAGGGCAGAACCGTCAAATCATAGGAATCTCGGTGAGACAAGACAAAAACGAAAAGTCCCTGAACTAACAAAAAATTGTAAAAACTGGCTTCCTCAAATGTGAGCTGAAATAAATGAGTTCAAGAGTGCCTCCCTCATATTCGTGCTTGCTTTACCATACACTGAACAACTCTGTAACGCGCCGTCGGGCGGTACCCAAGATCGAGCTTACAACGACAGTGCATCACACTGTCCAACGTCGCTATGCCTTAATGTATGACTTCCTGCCACGAAAAATACTTGGGCGAGCCAACCGACCAATGCAGCTTTAATTAGGTACAGTTTTTAATTTCACAGTCGGTGTTATGACTGCTGTTCGCTATTTGATTTTAGAAGATTCCAGTCGTAGTGAAGCGCCTGGCGACTACTCGAAGTCTAGCTCGTACCGCAATCGCACTCTCAAGGAACAAATTGATGATGAAACTTCCTGGCAGACTAAAACTGTGTGCCCGACCGAGACTCGAACTCGGGACCTTTGCCTTTCGCGGGCAAGTGCTCTACCATCTGAGCTACCGAAGCACGACTCACGCCCGGTACTCACAGCTTTATTTCTGCCAGTATCTCGTCTCCTACCTTCCAAACTTTACAGAAGCTCTCCTGCGAACCTTGCAGAACTAGTTCTGCAAGGTTCGCAGGAGAGCTTCTGTAAAGTTTGGAAGGTAGGAGACGAGATACTGGCAGAAATAAAGCTGTGAGTACCGGGCGTGAGTCGTGCTTCAGTAGCTCAGATGGTAGAGCACTTGCCCGCGAAAGGCAAAGGTCCCGAGTTCGAGTCTCGGTCGGGCACACAGTTTTAATCTGCCAGGAAGTTTCATATCAGCGCACACTCCGCTGCAGAGTGAAAATCTCATTCTGGAAATTGATGATAGATCAACCTTCGTACGAAGGCAGTTCAATAAGTAATGCAACACTTTTTTTCTGTAACAGGGGTTGTTTTATTCAGCATTGAAATGCACCAGGTTATTCCCCAATCTTTTAGCTACACAACACTATTTTTCAACGTAATCTCCATTCAATGCTACGGCCTTACGCCACCTTGAAATGAGGGCCTGTATGCCTGCACGGTACCATTCCACTGCTCGATGTCGGAGCCAACGTCGTACTGCATCAATAACTTCTTCATCATCCGCGTAGTGCCTCCCACGGATTGCGTCCTTTATTGGGCCAAACATATGGAAATCCGACGGTGCGAGATCGGGGCTGTAGGATGCATGAGGAAGAACAGTCCACTGAAGTTTTGTGAGCTCCTCTCGGGTGCGAAGACTTGTGTGAGGTCTTGCGTTGTCATGAAGAAGGAGAAGTTCGTTCAGATTTTTGTGCCTACGAACACGCTGAAGTCGTTTCTTCAATTTCAGAAGAGTAGCACAATACACTTCAGAGTTGATCGTTTGACCATGGGGAAGGACATCGAACAGAATAACCCCTTCAGCGTCCCAGAAGACTGTAACCATGACTTTACCGGCTGAGGGTGTGGCTTTAAACTTTTTCTTGGTAGGGGAGTGGGTGTGGCGCCACTCCATTGATTGCCGTTTTGTTTCAGGTTCGAAGTGATGAACCCATGTTTCATCGCCTGTAACAATCTTTGACAAGAAATTGTCACCCTCAGCCACATGACGAGCAAGCAATTCCGCACAGATGGTTCTCCTTTGCTCTTTATGGTGTTCGGTTAGACAACAAGGGACCCAGCGGGAACAAACCTTTGAATATCCCAACTGGTGAACAATTGTGACAGCACTACCAACAGAGATGTCAAGTTGAGCACTGAGTTGTTTGATGGTGATCCGTCGATCATCTCGAACGAGTGTGTTCGCACGCTCCGCCATTGCAGGAGTCACAGCTGTGCACGGCCGGCCCGCACGCGGGAGATCAGACAGTCTTGCTTGACCTTGCGGCGATGATGACACACGCTTTGCCCAACAACTCACCGTGCTTTTGTCCACTGCCAGATCACCGTAGACATTCTGCAAGCGCCTATGAATATCTGAGATGCCCTGGCTTTCCGCCAAAAGAAACTCGATCACTGCCCGTTGTTTGCAACGCACATCCGTTACAGATGTCATTTTAACAGCTCCGTACAGCGCTGCCACCTGTCGGAAGTCAATGAAACTATACGAGACGAAGCGGGAATGTTTAAAAATATTCCACAAGAAATTTCCGGTTTTTTCAACCAAAATTGGCTGAGAAAAAAAATGTGTTGCATTACTTATTGAACTGCCCTCGTATAATTACTACGGCGGCAACCTCAACCACTGACTATGCAGCCGGCTCGAATATCGAATAATGAAAGACAGCACCCTTACTTTACACAACGTCGTGATCGAAAAATGGCACGATTACACTGCGAATAGACACATCCAAACATTCTAATGACAATGATCACCAATATCAAGCAGTAATTGCGAAATAGGCGAATTTAGATAACAACTCTCGTTATCTAAACTACTGGTCAAAACAAAGCAACAAATCCCTTTGAATACAGCACCTGTATATATTATGTCGAGATAAATGTCACATCTAGCTTGCAATTGTTCTCCCAAACAACGAAATTCTCACAACGCAGTACATTATCTCTTTAAAAGACTCGTAAATTTCAATTACTACAAAACTCCTATTACATATATCGTAGTGTTAGAACCAGTTTGAATTAAGACGCTTTTACCGATATCTATATGTATTAAAATAGTTTATACTACCATGAAATCTCTTTCCGCTTGTTACAGGTTCCGTAATAAATTACAACTTCAGTTCTACTTGAATTTACTGAGGACTCTCTTTCCATGTATGAAAACGTTTTAACTGTTTAGAATATCTACCTTCTATATATTTATCGTGGATCCACTAAATCAATGAACTTTTGATCAGGTAATCTTACAAATACCAGCGTATCCTTGTGTCCTGCAAAGCGGTATTAAGATCTCTGAATTTCACCCTTTGCTTTTCTCGTAAAATATATATATACACACGCCAGATACTAATTGAGTACACGTAAGCTTTTTGTTAACCCAAGACTACTTGAATTTATTGTCTCTAGGTATTTCAGTACACTTTTATTCATGTAAGTGTGCGAGGGACACCAAATACTACACCCTCACAACACGAAAATTCAGTAATTAAAAAAACTAAACAAAAACGCTAAGTGCCACCGCCACTTAAAATCTAACCTTATGTGACAATTTAAAACAATTCTGAACCTCTTCAGGCGTTGACAATACGAGACCCTCTAAGTTCCCTACTTGAATTTAGTCACGCGTCACTTTGCCTAATCAAGTTTTTGTTTAGCTGTGTGCTGCTTGTAAAATGGTTCCTTTATTTTCTCATCGTTTATCCACTCAAGTACTGGTGCTCTCTATCACAATTTATTCGAGCCAGTTCTTAGTCTGCTGTAAGATAGTGGTATTTAAACAACAACTACGTAGGTGTGTTCGAGGCTTTCACTTCTCGACACACACACCAACCACTACCACACCACTTCAACAAAACGGCTAACAACTCAATTACCTCTGGGCGAGCCGCGACCACTAATCGTACAACATGGACAGGATATCGGTTCCATCGATTCCCAAAAACTTAGCCCTTAAAAATCTACTTCTCTCTCTAACCAGGCTCACGCTGGATTTACCACAGCAAACTATATGACCGAAACACTCAATTTATAGCTCGCGCACCTAAATTCGCCAAAACCAGTGTATCACCAGCGACTATTCAGAAAATCCCACAGAATCTATGTATATTCCGTTGCTCAGCGTTGGGAGGAAACAAACGTCACATCCACGTATATGAACAGGGACCTAACAGGCTAAACCTCCATACCGCCTCCAAAAACTGTACCCAAATTAAAATACTGGTACTACCAATCAAAACTCTTTTTCCCTCTACCAAGCCTTAACCGCCATCTGCGGTGCCTCACAACACCACGCAGTCAGACGTAGACGCACACCGATATTGCCACTCATTCGGTGAGAGGTCTACATGGGAACTAACTAACTCTTTATGTCATACCATAGGAACCATTTAAAACGAACAAACACGCAGCGCCAGGCCAACTTTTGACATGTAATTAATTATTCGTTGCTGCTGTCGGTTCTCTACGACAGCGGCCGGCTGCTGCGCGCCGCTCAGGCAGCATCTCTGGACCCAGTGATGGCGAGTTGTAGCATCGCTGAAGTCGTGCTCGCTCACCACCTGTTTTTACGTCGACGCTCTCGGATCATGTACAACATATTTTTTTCTTAATACATCGTACCCGTATATTTACAGTTATCACCAGGTGTTATTGGCTGGCTCTGAGCACTATGGGACTTAACATCTTAGGTCATCAGTCCCCTAGAACACCAGGTGTTATTATTAAGTTATCGGGTAGGATGCTCAGCACTAGTAAGGGCGAACGTAACCCGTGCGTTTTGACACAGCATATGTTCACTACCGTGGATATTCATCATTTGGATTTGGTGCGAAAAGAACTGCTTAAAGGGTCTAAACACAGTAGCGCAAACAGCAGTGGAAAATGTTTATAACCCCCATATCATATAGAAACTAAAAGAACAAATATGGAAACGGAGAAGGAATGAACAGCCACATCGACCTACGACCTTACACAATACAAAAGAACACAACAGAGAGACAATGACCACACGTGAGACACAGCAGAGCAACAACATAAACACACAACACTAAATGACACATACTCACCGGCAATAATAAAATTTTTCCTTCAAGAGGACCAAAGACATGTAGAACTTTTTGAAATATATTTCTGCTATTTGACTGCAGTTTTGTGTTAATTTGTTTCACGCAATCTTGGTTTTGGCTATATAATTATTCTCAACTGCCAATAATTGAAAATTGATAAAATGTAGATATCACAAAATGTAGGGCATAATGTGACGAAAAATGTCATTACTAATTTAAGAACACTATTTACATGTCAAAAAAATATCCTACGAATCTAATTGACATGACATCGTCAAAATAACATTTATATGTTGTTAAAAATAAGATACTGCTGCCATAGTACATTTACTGACCATCTAGTATCCCACAATGAGCACCCAGATAAAACAGAAACAGACCTAAAATACTAAAATACTCAAATCCAGCCACAGCCTAGACCGTAAACTAGCAATACAAGAAAATTTCTACGTATGGGAGGCAGTAGCACAACGAAAAAGGGTGATACGTAAAGGTACACTATTCGGAGCACACACACACACACACACACACACACACACACACACACACACACACACACACCACTATTCGGAGCACACACACACACACACACACATATTCAATTCGGCACCTAATTCCCTTGGGAAGAAGTAAACGACGACTGGGCTGGGACACGCTATAACAACATGTACTGTGTTTTGGCAAAGTAAAAAGTCTTTCTTTTGGATAAAATGCTGCAAACTATTTGTATGTGGTTCCCCATAACTCATGAGAACCCAAAAGGGAAAGGACCTCCAAACGCAAAACATAAGTTATAGGAAACATGTACGTAAAATGTCTTGACTAAACAAAATTACGTTTGAACTTAAAATGATGTTGAGTGTCAGCTTCATCTGCGATAAGGATAATTTAATTCCATGAGTTCAATAGATCACCTACATGAGGGGTACAGCTAGGATTTCCCCATTATGTACAAAACTGTGCTGCTATTTCAGTATCGGACAGCCTCAGCAACACTAACGATTTAAGAAGGGGAAAATCAAGATAGGCTGAGATGTGAACTGAAGTTTGTGATAGGAAAACCATTGGATTATGATAGTCCTTGCAGCTGTGACAGCCACAGTGCCAGAGTGGTGTAGTGGATAACCCATCAGCGTAGTAAGCAGGAGATGCAGTTTCAAGTCCTGACCTGGCCACAAATTTTAGTTCATTACTTGAGCTTCCATCCTTATCGAAAATGAAGTGATGTGTTAAGACGCCAACCAAATTCACATTACAATCATTTGATTGTGGATACCAAGCAACTACTACGTGATAATGTACAAATGATCCCACATAACGATATACTGTACAGTTCAGGTAACAACAATAGCTGTTTTTATGCCTAATTTTCGTAGATTAGTTATCTCTTCAAATGTGTTCGCATTTCACAGGTATGACTAAAGAAAACATGTTGATGATATCACAGGGATGTTGAAACAGTTTCGTGCCATATGAAAGAAAAGCGTTTTGCGTAACAATCCTACCTCATATGCAATAATTGTAGATCTTAGTGAAATACTGATAATGGTGTATCTGTGAAATGAAGAGGTGCGATTGTACATTTTGTGAGTTATGATATTGTCAAAGCTGTGAGAGTCTGTTTCTATTATAGCTCTTAAGTCATTTGCATTTCATATAACTTACAGTTTTTCAGACGAATGCTTTTCCAATCGATAATTTCTCTGATCTGCGTTTTCTTGGAAGTTCAGCTATGATCTGGTACTTCGCTACTGTTATGCACATTGTTATTAACATTCGACAAAGCAGTCATTTTTTTTTTTTGTTTCAGAGCAGTAATAACCGCAGTTATCAAAAGACAGCATCCAAAAATCATTCAACTCCAAGAAGTCCAAGAAGTAATTAAATCACTATAGCTTAAGATCTAAACAACTGCAATTCATTGCATACCAATTCGCTGTGGCTTTGATGGTAATTAAAACTCAGATTTTTTAGCCAAAAATGGCACAAAAATTAAACAGATTGCAACAATGAGCATGCCGCGTTTTGCAATGAAACGCAGTATGAACAACATATTTAAAATATAATTAAAAGGATCCAATAAAATTCCACTTGAGCAAAAGACCGGGGAAGAATCTCATGAACGACTCAGTCGTACCTGAATTCAGGAGCGACTTTTTCACTTGGCTACGTCACACAACTGTTCATCCGCTCACCTGTGTAACATTTCAACCCCACCGTATCTATAGTGATTTCTGTGTTACCATAAGGATTTGATTATGAACAAAGAACATATAAGAAAAAGTAAAAAATCAGTTGATGGTAATTCAGACTTAATGACGTTTTACTGGGAAGCAAGAAGGTGAATGACGACAAGTGCCAGAACATGAAAATAATAATAAAAATGTTATTTTCACTAAAACCAGAGGCCTCTGTGACACGCCAATTTATATTGAGGAACATAGGAGGGGGCAACCAGTAGCAAAAATTTGACCCTTTCTCTCCCCTCTCCCCCTCCTGCCCCACCTCCTTCCAACCCAGATCCAAATAATGGATCCGCGGCTGGATAGATGTGAAACAGTGGATAACCGGAAATTCTAGTCTAGATCCTCATCCCCTTGCTACTTGTAGGACACCTCTAAATAAATGAAAGGACCGCAGGATTTTAGTAACAAAGGGACTTATTCAGTATATTATAGCTATCCGCTAGTCGGCAGCTGTGTGACCTCGCTCCTCCAAGCGGCCAACACTGTGCAGTCGCCTTCCATTCTTTTGTTCGCGCAGCAGACGCCCACCGGGGGGGAACACAGGGCTGGCTGGCTAGCCACCGGCCACAAAGCGGGCTGTCTGGCTGATCTCTCAAGCGTGAAGCCTCCTCTGTCCCAGCACAGTCGGCTCTCATCTACTCTGTTCCGCTCTGACCAAGTCCGCACCCCAGCAAACAAGCGGCACTCACCTCTTAACATTACCTGACTGTTTTGCTTCTGTCTGGACTTAAAGTGGCTCATAGGTGACAGTGAAAGGTATATATTTTATCAGTAAAAGTCTTTTGGCTGCCCGTGTATCGATTTTTACTTCCGGTACATACTTCACAGAGGAAGACTCCCTTGGGGCTTGTCGACAAAACACGAAGCACTCGCGTCTCATGATGTAGCATCATTACATAAAAAGGAAAAAAAGACATATGACTACAAGTAAACAAAAGAAGGGGACACTGCTATGACATATCTCCATACTGCAAGAATCTGCTTGACTGGTGGCCCTGTGACGAAATCTTAGAAGTCGTTTGGTTTCCATTGCACTTGTACGTTAAGTGTGAAAATACAGAAATTGGGCATCCCATGTGACCAAAGATATTGTCGTAAAGTACACTGAAGCGCCAAATAAACTGGTATAGGCATGCGTATTCAAATTCAGAGGGATGTAAACAGTCAGAATACAGCGCTGTGGTCCGCAGGGCCTATATAGGACAACTGTCTGGCGCAGATATTAGATCTGTGAATGCTGCTACAATGGCAAATTATCAACATTTAAGTGAGTTTGAATGATATGTTATAGTCGGCGCCCGAGCGATGGGACACAGCATCTGCGATTAAGTGGGCACTTTCCCGCACGATCATTTCACGAGTGTATCGTGAATATCAGGGATCCCCACAAACATCAGATCTCAACATCGCTGGGACTGGAAAAAGATTCTGCAAGAACGGAACCAACGACGACTAAAGAGAATCGGTCAACGCGACAGAAGTTCAACCCTTTCACAGATTGCTGCAGATTTCAATGCCGGGCCATCAACAAGTGCCAGCGTGCGAACCATTCAACGAAATATCATTGATATGGAGTTTCGGTGCCGAAGGCCCACTCGTGTGCCCTTGATGACTGCAAACACAAAGTTTTACGCCTCGCCTGGCATCATTAGACTGTTGATGAATGGAGACATGTTGCCTGGTCGGGCGAGTTCAGTTTCAAATTGTATCGAGCGGTTGGACGTGTACAGGCATGGAGACAACCTCTTACATCCATGGACCCCGCTTGTCAACAGGGTACTGTTCAAGTTGCTGGAAGCTCTGTAATAGTGTGGGGCGTTTGCAGTTGAAGTGTTGTGGAACCTCTGATACGTCTGTATACGTCTCTGACAGCTGACATGAACGTAAGGACCCTGTCTGATAACCTGCATCCATTCATGTCCATTGTTCATTCCGATGGGGATGGGCAATTCCAGCAGGACAATGCGACCCTCACACGTCCAGAATTCCTACAGAGTGGCTCCAGGAATACTCCACTCTTGCGAGTTTAAATACTTCCGATGACCACCAGACTCCCCAGACACCAACATTATTGAGCATATCTGGGATGCCTTGCAACGTACTGTTCATAAAAGATCACCATCCCCTTATGCTCTTATGGATTTGTGGACAGCCCTCCAGTACTGATGGTGTCAACGCCCTGTACAACTACCCGACATTAGTCGAGTCCATGCCACGTCGTGTTGCGGCACTTCAGCGTGCTCGCGGAGGTCCTACACGCTATTAGGCAGATGTACCAGTTTATTTGCCTCTTCAGTTTAGTTGTATTGTACAGATATCATAAATGGAAAACACCTGACGCTGTCAAAGTTCATAGTTTTCGTACCACTACAAGAAATTATGTAAATCTTAATTAAAAGAGGTGCAGAATGTTTTTACTTTTATATATGTACAAGCTCGTTTGGGGAATATCAGATTTTTTCCGACGAAATGTATGAACAAGCGAAGCCATACTGACCCTAAGTGTTAGAAGATGGACTGAAGAGAGTCTACTCTACTTTTATAGGCTTTGTAGATTTATTGAAATCTTCTGACAATGTTGTCTGAAATACACTCTCGCAAATTCTGAAGGTATCAGGAATTAAGTACAGGCAGCGAAAGGTTACTTACATCTTGTACAGAAACCAAACTACAGTTAATAAGACACCAGGGAGCTGAAAGCAAAGCAGTTGTTGCGAAAAGAGTAACACTGGTTTGTACCCTGTCCCCAATGTTACCTTATGTGAATTTTGAGCAAGTAGTAAAGCAAAACAAAGCAAAATTTGTAAAGTGGTTACAAGTTCATGAAGAAGAAGTAGAAAGTTCGAAGTTTTCCGATGACATCGTAGTCCTGTCAGAGATGACTTGGGAGAGTAGTTGAAAGGAATGGGTAGTGTCTTGAAACCGAATTACAAGATGTACATCAGTAAAAGTAAAACAAGGCTAATGGAATATGGTCGAACTAAAGCAGGCTAGGCTCAGGGAATTACATTAAGAAATGAGACACTGAAAGTAATACATCAGTTTCACCATTCCGGAGGCAAAATAACTGACGATTGCAGAGAGATTATAAAATGTTTACACACAATTGCAACGAATGCATTTCTGAAAGTAGAGTATTTACTAACATATAATATAAATTTAAGAGTTACTCATATTTTAAGGCATTTGTCTGGAACGTAACCCGGTATGGAAGTGAAACGTGGACGATAAACAGATCAGACAAGAAGTGAAAAGAAGTTTTTGAAATGTTTTGCTACAGAAGAACGCTGACGATATATAAAAAATCATGTCGGGGCGCTCAGCAGCCTGCTGCAGGTCTTTCTATTGGACGCCGAATCCGTGACTTACATGTCCCTAACCTACCTCAGTAATCTAGCCAGGGAAATGGGACGTGCAGTTTAATGGCGAATGCGAACCACATGTTGTTCCTGCTGAATCTTCACATAACAGTAACGTGAAGAGTTGTATGAAGGCAAACTGAAAAACTTCCGTGATTCAACAGAGATTCCATCGCGTGGCCTCTCGCCTCCCAGGGACGTCGTTTGTCACTAGACTACCAGGCCCGACGAAGATTGGAGCGAGAGATGGAATAAGTAATGGAGACGTATACGAAATGTAAGTGAAGAAAAAAATATTTTTGATAATACGTAAATAAAAAAAGAGGCCAGTTGATAGGATACATCCTGGGCATCAATGAAATGTCAGTTTACTGATGGACGGAAATATTGTAGATAAAGACAGTAGAAGGAGGCTTAGGGAGTGTTCAAACAGATGTAGGCTGCAGTAGTCATTCAAAGATGAAGAGAGTTGCATAGGATAGGCTATCCTGAAGAGCTGCATCAAACCAGTTTTCAGAGTAAAGTCCACAACAGTAAAAACAACAGTAAAGAAAGCCTACAATGGGTAGGATAGCTGAGGCGAATGTTCATTGGAAGTGTTGTGTACTTTGGTGTATTTGGTACTTTTCGCCAGAAACGTCCACTTCAATATTTTTGTTTCGTCTTTAAGTCTTCTTCATTGTTGTCAACAATACTTCCAGTTCCAGGCAAATGGATAGCTACTGTTGATGTATTTGTTTGTTGCCCAAGAAACGTTGCAGGACATTCAGTAAACCTCACTCACAAATTCGTTCATACTTTGGCCTATGTAGAACCTATTGCAGTTTTGGCAGTTCACCAAGCACACTCCAGATTGTGCCAAATTGTGCGTGTTTCTTTTTTTCAGTATTTGCATTTTACAGCTTATCTCATTGATTAAGTAACTGCTTTATGTTTTTAGTTACATATTGTTACTTTTGACCACGGAATTTCTTTGCTCATACTCATAAGACTAACAAAGATCTGAACTAACTGAAGAAATATTTATCTTCACCTGAGGTGAGGTAATTTAGAAAGAGAAAGTAAAATACCAGAATAGGCCTATATGTCGATTGTTGTGAGTCGTTAATATATTATATAATTGCTTACCGCTTCATATTTTAGTATGATCAACACAAGAGTGTAGATTTACAGTTAATGAAATAAGTATATTCAGAAAATATGTTCGTATCTGGTTCGGATGTGACGGAACCACACGAACAATCATTGTTCCACCAGAATTGCTTCACGAAAAGGACCCTATAATGATTAAACGGAACCCCATCTCACTAAAGTGACAAGACAAAATAAGATATATCGCGTCGCGACAATAAATAATTAGAACGATGCCTGATGTCACGATATGCCATACCCCGAAAAATACAATGACGGGAAAAAAAATCACAACGGAAAGAAAGACCTGTACGACATAAGGAATATTGCTAGCCGTGTTTCTACACCTGAACAATGATATCTATTCAGATTTCGTGCTTGTCGCATAACAGTGGCGCTAGTAGCGCCTCTGTATAAATCAAAATAGTGTTTGCTTTAAATACACGCTGTAACGCTCATGGTCGTTAGTTACCTTTGAGATTGGACATGGTGCGTCGATTTTAGTCAAGAGTGCCTTTAACGTGACAAAGACGCCATTATCGACAGCTCACTGAGTTTGAACGAGGTTGTGTTATAAGGGCTACCAGAATCTACATTCATGCTCATAAATTAAGAATAATTGCAGACTGTATTGTCACACAACGTGGCACTAGACAAAACTGGCGATAATAGCATAGGCACATGGGGAACACACACGACACAGATCTGTATGTCCACGGTATTGGTGATAGGTTGAGAAAACCGTCCCGAAACACATGTTCTACAAAGCGCCACTGTTTCCTGCGTATATACCCCACCATCAATATCGGATATTATCACCATGCTCACGTACATAGTCCACACAACAGGTTGGCATACTCTGGGTGAGGTGGTCGAGCAGCTGCTGGGATATAGCCTCCCATTCTTGCACCAGTGCCTCTCGGAGCTCCTGAAGTATCGTAGGTGTTTGAAGTCGTGCAGCGATATGTCGATCGAGAGCATCCCAGACGTGCTCGATGGGGTTTAGGTCTGGAGAAGAGACAGACCACTCCATTCGCCTGATATCTTCTGTTTCAAGGTACTCCTCCACGATGGCACCTCGGTGGAGCCGTGCGTTATCATCAATAAGGAAGAAGGAGGGACCCACTGCACCCCTGAGAAGGCGGACATACTGGTGCAAAATGACGTCCCGATACACCTGACCTGTTATAGTTCCTCTGTCACAGACATACAGGGGTGTACGTGCACCAATCATAGTCCCACCCCACACCATCAAACCACGACCTCCAAACAGGTCCCTTTCAAGGACATTAATGGGTAGGTATCTGGTTCCTGGTTCACGCCAGATGAAAACCTGGCGAGAATCACTGTTCAGACTATACCTCGACTCGTCCGTGAACATAACCTGGGACCACTGTTCCAACGTCCCTGTACTGTGTTCTTGACATCAGGCTTTACTGGCTCTCGTGTGACAAGGGGTCAGTGCAACGCACCTTGCAGGCCTCCGGGTGAATAAACCACGTCTGCCCAATCGTCTGTAGACTGTGTGTCTGGAGACAACTGTTCCAGTCGCTGCGATAAGGTCCCGAGCAAGGTTACCTGCAGTACTCCGTGGCCGTCTGCGGGCACTGATTGGTCTTCTTGTGGTGTTGTAGACTGTGGACGTCCCGTACTGTAGCGCCTGGACACGTTTCCTGTCTGCTGGAATCGTTGCCATAATCTTGAGATCACACTTTGTGGCACACGGAAGTCTCGTGCTACGACCTGCTGTGTTTGACGAGCCTCCAGTCGCCCTAGTATTCTACCCCTCATAACGTCATCAATGTGCGTTCTTTGCCGAGCGGTCTAAGGCGCTGCAGTCATGGACTGTGCGGCTGGTCCCGGCGGAGGTTCGAGTCCTCTCTCGGGCATGGGTGTGTGTGTTTGTCCTTAGGATAATTTAGGTTAAGAAGTGTGTAAGCTTAGGGACTGACGACCTTAGCAGTTTTAAGTCCCATAACATTTCACACACATTTCCACATTTTTTGTGTTCTTTGAGTCATTTTCAACACACAGTCACCAATAGCACCTCTGAAAAAGTCTGCACACTTACTCGCTGCACTGTGCTCTGACATGCACCAACACGCCTCTGCGTATGTGGACTGCTGCCAGCGCCACCGTGCGACGACCGCAGGTCAAATGCACCGCATAGTCATACCCCGAGGTGATTTAGACCCGCAAACCACCCACCAGAGCGTTGTTTCACCATGTATCAGCGTTATCCGTAATTGATGAGCATGAGAGTAGACGTTCCTTCTGTGATACTGCAGAAAGGCGTGGCAGAAATGTGGCCACTGCTGGCAATGGTGGTTACGAGTATGTACGGTCGCAAAGGTATCAGGCTCCACACGGCCATATGACACTTTGGCTCTTGGCGCATCGTGCCACATCTGAAGCAATAATGCGAACAGCAGTTGCCACGATAGTAACAGAATAAACTGTTACAAATCGGTAACTACAAGGAGCCAGCAGCCCTGCAGCATGCATTCCACTGACCCCAACACACCGCCATTTGCGGCTTGAGTGGAATGAAGCGAGAGCTCATTGGAGAACAGACTGGAAGTCTGTTGTGTTTTCTGTTGAAAGCTGGATCTGCCTGGGTGCCAGTGATGGCCCTGTACTGGTTAGAAAGAGGCCAGCTGAATGCCTGGAACCTACCAGTCTGCGTGCTAAGCACACCGGACCTGCACCTGGAGCTATGGCCTGGGGTGACATGTCGTATGACATCAGGAGCACTACCGTGCTTGTCCCTCGCACGCTGACCGCACAAATTGTACGTCTATTGGATGATTCGACCAGTTTGGTACACCATAGCTTAGACACTACATACCTTTAGTTGATTCATTTAGCTTTCTATTTTGTTCAACATTCCATCGTTGAACTTCTGAAATTAGTGTACGATTAATTCGATACTGTAATGAAGTGTAATCTCTGTAATATGCACAATATGAACAAATGATCTTTTGTCTTCCTCATATAATCTCTTTGGTTATCTTTAAAATTGTTGTTGTTGTTCTTGTTCTTGTTGTTGTTGTTGTGGTCTTCAGTCCTGAGACTGGTTTGATGCAGCTCTCAATGCTACTCTATCCTGTGCAAGCTTCTTCATCTCCCAGTAGCTACTGCAACCTACATCCTTTTTTGAATCTGCTTAGTGTATTCGTCTCTTTGGTCTCCCTCTACGATTTTTACCCTCCACGCTGCCCTCCAATACTAAATTGGTGATTCCTCGATGTCTCAGAACATATCCTACCAACCGATCCCTTCTTCTAGTCAAGTTGTGCCACAAACTCCTCTTCTCCCCAATTCTCTTCAATTCCTCTCCATTAGTTATTTGATTTACCTATCTAATCTTCAGCATTCTTCTGTAGCACCAAATTTCAAAAGCTTCTATTCTCTTCCTGTCCAAACTATTTATCGTCCATGTTTCACTTCCATACATGGCTACACTCCGTAGAAATACTTTCAGAAACGACTTTCTATACTCGATGTCAACAAATTTTTCTTCTTCAGAAACGCTTTCCTTGCCATTGCCAGTCTACATTTTATATCCTCTCTATTTCGACCATCATCAGTTATTTTACTCCCCAAATAGCAAAACTCCTTTACTACTTTAAGTGTCTCATTTCCCAATCCAATTCCCTTAGCATCACCCGACTTAATTCGACTACATTCCATAATCCTCGTTTTGCTTTTGTTGACGTTCATCTCATGTCCCCCTTTCAAAACACTGTCCATTCCGTTCAACTGCTCTTCCAGGTCCTTTGCTGTTTCTGACAGAATTACAACGTCATCGGCGAACCTCAAAGTTCTTATTTCTTCTCCATGGATTTCAATACCTACTCCGCATTTTTCTTTTGTTTCCTTCACTGCTTGCTCAGTATACAGATTGAATAACATTGGGGATAGGCTACAACCCTGTTTCACTCCCTTCCCAACCACTGCTTCCCTTTCATGCCCTTCGACTCTTATAACTGCCATCTGGTTTCTGTACAAATTGTAAATAGCCTTTCGGTCCCTGTATTTTACCCCTGCCACCTTCAGAATTTGAAAGAGAGTATTCCACTCAACATTGTCTTAGGGTTCTTAATTATTTTGCATGTAAAAGGTGTGTTGGCTCCCCTCGGGAACGGAACTGTGTAGCGCGCGCAAATTGTGGTTGGCCTACGTAGAAAAGGTGCAACCAAGAGTCATTCGGGGACGAGCTACCAAACTGTGAACTGCCCATGTAAAATATGTATATTGTGCTGGTGCCGAGAGAGGCTTCCGGTGCCGCTTTCTAATGCCTCGGATGGATGGATAAAGAGCTGGAACTGTTCTGGAATTGGTATCTATTATCGCCACGAAGAAATGACAGAGTCCAGCAATTCTACCTGCAAATCCACCTACCAACGTGCAAACGCCACCACATTGCGCAATTACATGTAATGGAACACTATAGTAATGTGCTGTGAAGGATCAGCTCATAGGATGTTATAGTGTACCCAAATATAAGATAAAATTTGACTGAACTCTTGTACCTACCGTGATTTATCCTCAGTCACATATCCACTTAGGGTCCCTCCCACGCTAAAGTGTTTATGGAGTGTCCTTTATTGAAGGCATATTAAAATTAATATGGCGATAGAGCGTGCTGAAATTAATATTGTTTGTTGGAAGGATCTTACAAATATCTCAAATTTGTGTTTCACTGCAGTAAAAGTTCAGAACTGCAACTGTTGAGAGTTATATGTTCATGCTTGCTAAGTACTTGTTTCTCTGGTATATTGAAAGTGTGTTTAGTTTGCTCTGCTACAGTGGTCAAGATTAATGCCCCCCTCCTTTGAAAGTAGTTCAAATGCACAAAGTTATTTAATTATAGAAAGTCCTAATTACTCTTGCTATTAAAGTCAAATTCTGTACAATATTGGGTTCCTCTTGTGTATTGAAAGTACATGTTAATAGTGTAATAGGATCCACAGTTTATCCTTTATGCTCATGATAAATAACAATTAATAGAAAGACCACTGTCCATGAAATCAGTATTTTTTTATTTTTTATTCAAAATTCAATGAGAAATTGTTTGTTAGTGAAATACACTTAACTTTCATTCTAAATAGAAAAATATTTAGCTGAGGGAGACTTAACCTATGACCAGTGCATAATTTTGCAGTGAATTACATTTGTCAGACCGGAAAATGTTTGAAAATTAATATTGAACCTATGCCTATTTTATGATTCTACAGTGAATATTGATATTAATATTACTGAAACCACTCAATTTGACCAAGTCTTGAAAGCAAAAAGTGGATGTCATGATCTATTGTACTTATGCTAATAGCCGTGTCCTTCTATAACTGTTAACACTTTTACTTTCTTTAACGTGAACATATGCAGGTGCCAGAGTTCATTGCACTCTCGTGTGACAAAATATATGCTGCGACTGCCCACTGAAGTTCCTTGATCAAGAATGTTACTCATTCTTGCGCCTTATTAGGCTGGCGACCGTTTTTATTATCATTTGGACACTGTGGGTAGGTAAATTACTGTTTATTAGTCTTTCACTTCCGATAATCCACCTCCGTTAGGTACAAGACGGTCAACGTAACAAAACTCCTCTCATAGTGTAACAATTCTCTGCTTCTTTATACTACAATTGCTTTAGTAAAAATGATTTTATTTATACGAACTACCTCCAGCTTTGAGGTTATAGTATAGCAGTGGCAGGCTGTAATGTTGTAAGTGGCTTTTCCGTGACAGGACTATTTGTTCTGTTGGGGCATAGCACGTAATAAATCAAACTTGGTATTTGATTGTACAGGCTACGTAAATGCAGTTGCAGTGTTATAAGTTGTGCTGCCATTCATGAACAGCATTCCAATGGATGTTTTCCAACAGGATAACGCTCGCCCACATGCAACCGTTGTAGCCCAACGTGCTCCACAGATTGCATTTCCCTGCTCGATCACCAGATCTGTCTCCAATCTAACCCAGCATTAACTATCACTGTATTGACCGAAAAAGTGTAATAGGCATGGAACTCCATCCCCAGCACTGACAACCAGCACTCTTAGAACACATTGTATGCACGTTTGCATGCTTGCATTCAGGATTCTAAGATTTACACCGGTTATTGATGTACCAGTATTTCACATTAACAATGGCTTATCTTCCGTTTACATTAACCTGTGATCTCGCAATGTTAGTCACTTAAATGTGTTACCAAGACAAATGTATTCCAGATATCTCATTGTTCTACATTAATTACTTTGTGGTGTTGCGAATTTTTCCCTCGTTGTAGAAGATTCTTCACTGCTGATATAAGTCAAGGAAATGGACTGATGTGTATGTGCCAGGTGGTATCAGCGGAGTAACATGAGACGACGATGAGATATAACAGTATAGCAGAGAGGACTTTAGTGCTCGGACGTACTGATAGTCACACAGTGGAACAGATGGCCAGTTTGTTGGTGTATCAACGTGGGCTCTCCACCGTGCATACAATGAAATATGTTCCACTCGCGGCCATGTAACAAGAAGTTAGAACAGTGTTCGTAAAAGGATCCTAGTTGGCAGGGACCGGAGACTACTATCTCACCCTGTTGGTAACAATCTGTTTCAAACCCGATGGTAAATGCTGCTGCCAGTGGCTCCCGGCCCATCTCGGCCAGTTTTCGAGGCGAAATCGCAATGGGAACTGCATGCAGTGGCTATTTGGAACCGAGTACTTCACGAAAGGCCATTGCTTATAGCGGCAGATAAGGATACAGGTCCTCAATCGGTCTAGCAGTACAGCAAGCGGGCAGTAGTTGACTGGTCCGAGACGCCGAGATTTTGCCTCCTTTCAGAACCTGCAGGGCGTCAGCTACGCCAACGACTTAAGCCGTGGTGTATGGAAGCTGTAGCACGGGCCAGAGGTAATGTGTGATCGATGTCCCTAGTTCCCATGCACGTAATTCCACCAGATGTTCTAAGGTACAACTGAATTTCTGTTGAAAAACGTAGAACAGTATAAGACTACACTACTAGCCATTACAATTGCTACACCAAGAAAAATGCAGACGATAAACTGATATTCATTAGACAGATATATTATACTAGAAGTGACATGTAATTACATTTTCACGCAATTTGGGTGCATAGATCCTGAGAAATCAGTACCCAGAACAATCACCTCTGGCCGTAATTTAACGGCCTTGATACGCCTGGGCATTGAGTCAAACAGAGCTTGGAAAGCGTGTACAGGTACAGCTGCCTATGCAGTTTCAGCACGATACCACAGTTCATCACGAGTAATGACGCGTATTGTGACGAGCCAGTTGCTCGGACACTATTGTCAGAGATTTGGAGAATGTGCTGGTCAGGGCAGCAGTCGAACATTTTCTGTATCCTTACAGGACCTGCAACATGCGGTCGTACATTATACTGCTGAAATGAAGGGTTTCACAGGGCTCGAATGAAGGGTAGAGCCACGGGTCGTAACACATCTGAAATGTAACGTCCACTGTTCAAAGTGCCGTCAATGCGAACAAGAGGTGACCGAGACGTGTAACCAATGGCACCCCATACCATCACGCCGGCTGATACGCCAGTATGGAGAGGCGATGACGAATACACGCGTGCGTTCACCGCGATGTCGCCAAACACGGATGCGGCCATCACGATGCTGTCAACAGAACCTGGATACATCCGAAAAATTGACGTTTTGCCATTCGTGCACCCAGGTTCGTCGTTGAGTACACCATCGCAGGCGCTCTTGTCTGTGATGCAGCGTCAAGGGTAACCGCAGCCATGGTCTCCGAGCTGATAGTCCATGCTGCTGCAAACGTCGGCGAACTGTTCATGCAGATGGTTGTTGTCTAGCAAACGCCCCCATCTGTTGACTCAGAGATCGAGACTTGGCCGCACGATCCGTTACAGCAATGCGGACAAGATGCATGTCATCTCGACTGCTAGTGATACGAGGCCGTTGGGATCCAATACGGCGTTCCGTATTACCCTCCTGAACCCACCGATTCTATATTCTGCTAACAGTCATTGGATCTCCACCAACGCAAGCAGCAATGTCGCGATACGATAAAACGCAATCGTGATAGGCTACAATCCAACCTTTATCAGAGTCGGAAACGTGATGGTACGCATTTCTCCTCCTTACACGAGGCATCACAACAACGCTTCACCAGGCAACGCCGTGCAACTGCTGTTTGTGTATGAGAAATCGGTTGGAAACTTTCCTCATGTCAGCACGTTGTAGGTGTCGCCACAGGCGCCAACATTGTGTGAATGCTCTGAAAAGCTAATCATTTGCATATCACAGTATCTTCTTCCTCTCGGTTAAATTTCGCGTCTGTATCACGTCATCTTCGTGGCGTAACAATTTTAATGGCCAGTAGTGTGTTAAATGAAACAACTATCTTTGAAAAATTTCACTTTTGTCCCATTTTAGGTGCTTGTTATCTGAGCGATCTCTATCATCAAACTGTACGGTTTTCAATATGCATATAGCGTGTAGGTTATGACATTCTTTTATGTAACTTATAGCTATCAGAAGTCACAACAGCAAATTAATGAGATCTTTTGCAGTATAATTGTAAGGCGATCTTTCACATGGTTGTAACCGAATAACGACCTTCTTTCTGAGAATTACGAGCTTATTATAAGGGTACCTTGCTGTGGTATTTTGCTAACAAACAACAGTTTTTCGCTTACATTTATGTAATTACTTAGCGTAGATAATTATTTACTATAATATGGGTAGAAAATAATTTTTAGATATTTCCGCTGGGTTTCCAAGGTGTTTACATTTAACCTGAGGGAGGTGTATCATACAAAGGCATTCCTTGCTGATGCTCATTTTGGTTTTCTTGTGTTCGTTGGTTACTTTTCTAGCGAGAATAAACACTGAGCAAAACAATTAAGGGAATCTATTTTGTAACTGCGACATTTCCTACCACTGAGGTGGAGAACTTTGAAATATGGTTCGAACGTGCCTTTAAAATTCCTCTGTAATGCAACAAAACTGTGACGCACTGTGACGTCATCGTTGTGCTCGGCGACGCTTCAGACAACAAGATGTCGACATTTGAAAAAAAAAATAAAAATAAAAATAAAAACAAAAAAGGCCATAGCTCAGAAGTTCGTGTGTGATGTAAGTGATTTAATGACGCCGCGTAGGCAACAAATTTGACAACTACTCTATACAGCGGCAGAGTGGATGTTTCACACCTCCAGTAACCTCATCTCATCTCTTCTCTTGACGTCTCTGGACGGGTATCACAATCGCGACGCCCCGTATTGGAATCACGCAGTTATTCTTATGGCTGGCCGAGAAAAAACATTTCGGATGCACCGCTGCTCGGAATCGACACGAACCAGCATCAGGTTGTGTCATAAAGGGCATGATGATACCATCCCTTCCCTTGGGGCGTTATTTTCGAAGTCGAAAATGACAGTTTCCAGTTGATACGCAACAGGACAACGTTCATGTCAACCTTGGACCATTCTGATTTCCCCGGACGATTGAACCCTTCTCTAAGGACATCGTGGGCCTGTGACGCTGCTGAATGTGGTTGTTTGATTTGGGGAAGAGGAACAAACGGCGAGGTCATCGGTCCCATGGGCTCAGGGAAGGACTGGTAACAAAACTGGCCGTTCCTTTTCAAAGGAACCACCTCGGCATTTTTCTGAAGCGATTTAGGGATATTACGGATAATCTAAACTGGGATGACAGGACGCGGATTTTAACCGTCGTCCTTCCGAATGCGAGTGAAGTTTCGTGACCACTGGCCCACCTCGCTCACTGCTGTTCAATGTGATCGCACCCTATTGGAATTAGTGCGACCGCAATTTTTGCTCTGGTGGGCAAGCTGGAACCACTAGTGACCATTCAAAACCATTCGACGAAATGTGAATGTGATACTAACACGCAAACACCCAGATGTCACTCCCTCAGATCTGTACCAAACGTTGTATACCTACAGAGCATTAACCAAATCTCCGATTTAGTTCGTACTATGTGCTGCCGCCCAGCAGAACTGGCGTAAACGTTAATTAAAAGTAATACCAGAACTACGAAGCACAAAAAAAGCGTACGTGTAACTAATATGCGTAGCTTCCGTGGGGAAGTTGGTAGAGTGTCAGATCATTGTACCCAGGGTCCTGAGTTCATATCACAATGACGACAATTCTTTTTTACTATATTATGCGTGGAAGTGTTATATGGGACTATTAATACTTCCGAACGTGCGATGCAATTGTTTCTTTGTTCTAATGTTCCGATTGTTTATGTTTATTCAGTGAAACTACTAATGCACTAGCTGCTTAATCATGTGTGGAGTCTCTCCTGTTTGACAGAACGCAGCACCTATCTATACAGTTGTACTCTATCGGTTCGCTACTATCAACTAATTAAGTAAAAGCAGGCTGCCAAAAAAAGATTGCTATAAACTCGAAAAAGTCCTTTTACATGTCAGGAAAATGTTTTCCCATGTAACAGTTTCAGGCGTACACAGTTACAAGAAATTGTCATCAGTTGGGTTTACACTTGTTCTTCTGGATGAGAGCACAGAGCACGAACTAAATCGGTGTTTTGGTTGATATCCTATCAATACAAAGTTTCAAAAAATATGTTCAAATGTGTGTGAAATCTTATGGGACTTAACTGCTAAGGTCATCAGTCCGTAGTCCCTAAGCTTACACACCACTTAACCTAAATTATCCTAAGGACAAACACACACACCCATGCCCGTGGGAGGACTCGAACCTCCACCGGGACCAGCCGCACAGTCCATGACTGGAGTGCCCGAGACCGCTAGGCTAATCCCGCGCGGCATACAACGCTTGGCACCGATTTGAGCGTCTGACATCTTGAAGTTTGGGTCTAAGCAGAAGGCTATGTTTTCCTGATCTTTGCACCCTCCAGTGGCTTGTGTAGAGAAAGGGTGGCGTCTAAATCAACATCCGCGTAAATAAAATCCCTCTAAGATCACCGAGTTCGCCAACACCCTCGGCGCCACTTCGACATCTTTGTTGGCTTCTTTAAAAATGTACATTTTCAGAGACACTCAACCACCGACACTTAGGCGACGATGTGAGAGGCAACCCTTTACACCCATCGGATTTCGCGTTAAATCATCAGGTGCTAGTGTCGACAAGGACCATGTTCATATTTCTTCGAACACTTCTGTGAATTCCCCAATGATTCCACCCTGTATTTCACACCAAAAATTGTGGTCTCACTACACTCTAAACCAAAGGGGGCAAGATCACATTCGGTGTGGCTGCAGCCCCGCGACATCCTTACACGTCTTTAGAGAAGGCCTGCAACGTCCGGAGAGTGTCAGGCACAGATTTTCAAGAAATTTGTCCTGTTGGACATCGCACTGCAAACTGTCGTTTTAGATTCAGAAATATGTGAAAAAGAACGCCCCCAACACAAAAATGGTGGTATTCAATCACGCCATTTTTGACACATGCTGAGGCCTCTTCGTGTCAATTTTGAGCATCGGTGTGTCCAAAATGTTTTCCTCGCCCCCCCCCCCCTTCCCAACCCTCCATCTGCGTGATTTCATAGTCAGATATGTGGGGAAGGGACGTATGACATGTCCACGGTGGGGTTGCGAGGAACTGAGGTGAAATTTGGTGCCAATGTGACGTCATTAAACCACTTTATACCTCACATGAACTTCTGAGCTCCGGCTTTTCCTTCTTCACGTGCCGTCATCTTGCTGTCTGAAACGTCGCCGACCCGGAGGGTGACGTCGCAGGGCGCCTAACTTTGTAATATTACAGGTAAACGTTGTAGACACGATCGGACTAAATTGCTAATTTCTGCGCCACTGTGGGAGAAAGTGATGGGGATTCTAAATACTTTCACTTTAATTTTGTTTCACAGTGTAGTCAGTCTTTTATTTTGGTGCCAGAATTTCTATTTGCCTCCATAATACATAATTTGTGACCTTTGGGTATGGTTTGCAGAACTGAAACTGCAATGTTAATGTTTTCAACTGTGTGCTAAGGTGAGTCGCAGCTGCTGAGTTATTTAGTTTTTTGAGCTCCCTGCTGATGTGACAAATAATTATCTCCATAAGAAACAGTATTTCTAAACAAGCGACTTTTCGGGAATATTGTCTATAATAGTTCCAATCTTTCTAAAGATATTACTTAGAATCACAATGGAATCTCGTACTGGTGTTGTGAGTGAGGAATATATCCCGAAGGTAAAAGACTAAAACCTTTCATCATCTTTATCCAAACGACATTGAACTTTGGAGCCTACCTTTCGAAATACTGATTACACTGTTGTAAAACAGGCATCGAACTACCTGGACGGCAGAGTTTAGCCTGTTGCAGCTTGAGACCTGTACATTAAATGGCTATGCTTCACTACATCACGATGTGCCCCAAAACTGAAGTCGTTTCATATAATAAATAAAAAAGTCATGGATTTTCCTAAACGAGAATTAAATTTTATCAATCCCGTATGTACTGAATTCACACTGCAGGTCAATTGTAATAGTTGGTATGTCTTCACATTATTCGATTTTTATCACAATCCTCCTTTCATATTGAGCTGACGTCGTCACTTGCTCATAGTTTACAGAATGATGATTGAGTTTATAATCCCAACTTCATGATATTAGCCTTACGGTCTGTACTTCCGTTCGGTTAAAACTGCCCTACTAATTAAGGAAAGTATTAGGTAACTAAAGACAGATGTCTAAATACCTGTCTTTAGTTACCTAATAATTTCCTTAATTCAGTTACAATTTCTGTCTCTTACCTATTTGGGCCCTCGGGCATTAAACTTTAGTCTGAAACGTCATTTAATTCGATACTTCATAAAATTGATGGCCTATGTGTTTCTTCGCGCCTTCGTCTACCATCACATCCTTGATGTTTTTATATTCGTTGCTAACTATGCGTAACTGACGCATGTCTTGAAATTTAAAAATATTTAAAGAAATCCTGATCATATGACGTTCCAGTTCAATCTGTGTGGTGAGTCAGCACACTCATGCCACACTCCATCTTACTTCAGTCTCTGCGTTGACAGATACTTACGCGAAACACAACACTGATACTTATGTGCTATGACTACGTCAGTATATCCAAGAGTGTCAAACAAACAGACTGGAAGCCGTGTAATGTACAGGGTGATCCTAGTCTATACTGAAAAGCCAAAGAAACTGGTAAACCTGCTTCACATCGTGAAGGACACCCAAGAGCACGCAGAAGTGCCGCAACACGATGTGTCATGGCCTCGACTAATGTCTCAAGTAGTGCTGGAGGGAACTGACACCATGAATCCTGCAAAGCTGTCCATAAATCCAGAAGAGTACGACGGGGTGGAGATCTCTTCTGAACAGCACGTTGGAAGTCATCTCAGATATGCTCAATAATGTTCATGTCTGGGGAGTGTGGAGGCCAGCGGAAGTGTTTAAACTCAGAAGAGTGTTCCTGGAGTCACTCTGCAGCAATTCTGGGTGTGTGGAGTGTCGCATTGTCCCGCTGGAATTGCACAAATCCGTGAGAATGCGCAATGGACATGAATGGATGCAGGTGATCAGACAGGATGATTACGTACGAGTCGAGTTGTATCTAGTCGTATGAGGGTTCCCATATCACTCGAACTGCACACGCCCCACACTATTACAGAGCCTCCACCAGCTCGAACAGCCCGCTACTGACATGCAGGTTCCATGGATTCATGAGGTTATCTCCGTACCCGTACACGCCCATCCGCTAGACCCAACTTGAAACGAGACTCGTCCGACTAGGCAAGATGTTTCCAGTTGAATGTCGGTTTTGACGGCCCTAGCAGAGGCGTAAAGCTTTGTGTCGTTCAGTCATCAAGGGTAGACGAGTGGACCTTCGGCTCCGATAGCCAATATCGGCGATGTTTCGCTGAATAGTTTACATCTGCTGGTGGCCCCGCTTTGAAATCTGTAGCAATTTGCCGAAGGGTTGTACTTCTGTCAAGTTGAATGATTCTCTTCAGTCGTCGTTGGTCTCTGTTATTGCAGGATCTTTTTCCGGCCTCAGTCGTGTCGGAAATTAGATGTTTTACCGGATTTCTCATATTCATGGTACACTCGTGAAATGGTTGTACGGGAAAACTCTCGGAGATGCTGTATTCCATCACTCGTGCGCCGGCTATAATATCACGTTCAATCTCACTTAAATCTTGATAACTTGTCATTGTAACAGCAGTAAGCGATCTAACAACTGTGCCAGACTCTTTAATGTAGGCTCTGCTTTTTTACGTATGTCTGTATTTGAATATCCATGCCCATACCAGTTTATTTGGCGCTTCAGTGTATATGTCAAAAATGTAAAGACAGTTAGAGGGGTCCTAAGTAAGCAGATTTCGAACAGGAATGTGTGTGCGGTAATGACATATTACAGCGTAAGCTGTTGTATGAATCACAAGAATTTGAAAGGCATACAGAGACAAATGACATCAGAAATTTAGCAGTAGTTTACAAGAGGTGCTCAAAAGAGCGGCCACCAACAGTGGTACACGTTTCACAGCGTCGGCATGTGGAACGGCGTACATTATAAAAGACGTCAGGAATTTGATTACATGTCAGCAGCAACTGACACGCGGGCAACTAGATCTACTCCACATGTGGCGGGACTCTCGCACAACAGGCTTTCCATACGACCCAACAAGAAAAAATTCGTGCACGTTAAATTGGGAGAACGCTGCGACCAGTAAACTGGACCGCCCTGTCCTATACACTGTTGGCCGCAGACAGCGTACAGGTGATTGCTGACGTTTCCGCTGAAATGAACTGTGACTCCATCACGCTGGTGCCACATTAATCTGCGAAAAGATAGAGGAACATCGCCCAGAAGTTCAGGTAAGACCTCGTGTAAGAAGATGTATGCGTGGCCAGTAAAACGACTTGGTAGAATGTGCAGCCCTACGAAGTTATTGTGCACAGTGCCTGCCCAACCATTAATGGAACACCTATCTTGGTAGGTGGTGCTATTGTGCCGTGCGAGTCACCATGAGCACACAGTTGAAGTTATGGATGTTCAACGTACCCTACCGGGTAAAGGTAGCCTCATCAGTAAATAAAACATCTGCAGGGAAGGTTTCATTGGCTGCTGTCAGCTGTAGGTACCAACGAGTACAGTTGAGACGTGGAAGGTAATCGTCAGGGATCATTTCTTGCACTCTCTGTAAATTATGCGGATGCATTCCGTATTCGTGTAAAGTCCTCAAAGCCCTTTGATGGCTCACACGCAACGCACGCCCTGCAGCTGTCGACCTTGTTGAAGGATTATCCTCTACCGTGTTTAGTGTTCTTTCTTCCACTGCAGAAGTTCTGCGATATCTTCCAATTCCAGTTCCACACCTGGAAGCATAAAACGATCCACTCCCGATGAAGACGCTTGAGTGTTCGACGATCCGGCTAATTCCCACCCGGGAGTCGCTCCCTGTACATCCTTTGAGCAGCTAATCCGTTTCTCCATACATTAAATGCATGACGGTCAGCTCTGCGTTGGTGAAACGATACATGCTGCTCGAGATCCGAGGGGGAATGACGAATCCAGCTAGCTAAACGCTTTTATGCGCCCCAGTCATCAGCGCTCTCTACCGGCTCAGAGCGACATTACCTACACATCACCTGCTTATTTCGGACCCTCTACCTGCTATTACATTTTTTACATATAGTTCAGGACAACCCTGTATATTAACGCAATCATTTGCTGTAGAATGTCTGTCTGAATTTTTTTTTTCTCTTACAGGTGAGTGAGCTGTTATCTACTGTATACAAACGCTGGAGATAGGACAGGTAAGTTCCTATTGTAATTTGCAGATATGGGAAAAACATTCAAAGTAACTGAACTTAAGCGCGACTGAAAATTATATAGTATTTTGATGTATCTCCATTCCTCCATCACTTATTACGTCGCAGATTGTGTGTGTTTCTATCAAAGTATTGCTTCCCTTGATTTCTTTTATTACTGTTACAAAAAAAAAAAAGGAATTTAAAATTGCTTCCTCGTTAAATTGCCAAGTGATCATCAGTTACATGAATTATGAATTTAATATTTTAAATGGTTGTTGAAGGTTATTTTTAAACACAATATCCAGAAATTGTTTGTGAAAAACACAATTTAGTCTTAACTGACGGAAGAAATACGTCAAGTGTTTATGATGTTGCTGATTGCTCCATCTGGGTCAACTGCAGCAGTTCTTGCTCTGCCTTTCTATCGACTTCATACGACGGTGATAAAATTTCTTTTGAGTATTAGGCCGTATCATTGCTAAAAACTAAAATCGACGTTTCTGCCGAATTGTAACGCCCTGAGGAAGGCTGTTGCAATTCGGCTGAAACGTCGATTTTAGTTTTTAGCAATGACGCGGCATAATACTCAGAAGAATTTTAATCACTATGAGACCGGCCGCGGAAGCCTACGTTCTTATTCATATGACGGTGTTTGGAGAAGACAAGAATCAATGTTTTATAGCATTTGTAGATGAGGTTATATAAACAACAAAATAGAGATTTTCTGTTGGTTATGCTCTATAAGATTTACAAATGTTGTGAATTGTCATGCATGCCATAAACTACTGTTAAGTGTTCCGTAATAAGCGTCCGGCTTTGCTAAAAGACCATTCTCCAAGGCAGCTTGGGTAAACAGCTACAGTTACACTGGAACAGGACGATGTCCAAAAAGAGCGCAGTGTCTAAAAGTCGTCTTATACTTGCTGACTGTTACTAAAGACATCATACCATACAGAGCCGAAAGCACCCTGCCCCCAATAACTAAATAGGATGTGACATTTCACATTATTTTTCCCGACAGCACTGAATACTACAGCCACCTTCACGTCAGGTCTCTAAAATGTTTCAAAGTGCACTATCTGATCAAAAGATCCGGACGGCCCTGTGTAGGCTGGAATTGACCATTAGACATCACTACAGGGGGACCAGCCACCACAAAAGGAAGCGGAAAGTATTGCGTTGTCATTAGAGGAATAACAGCAGATTGTGTTGCTCAGAGGAGTTCAGTACCTTCGAACGCGATCTAGTCACTGGATGACTGGATGTCACTTGTGTACCAGATCCATCCGGGACATTTCAGCCTTTCAGAAGCTGCCCTAGGCGACTGATAGCGATGCGATTGTGAAGTGTAAAAGCGAAGGAACAATCACAGCTAACGCAAAATCAGAAAACCTGGTGCACTGACGGAAAGAACAGTTGATTATTGGGGGTGGTGGTTATAAAAATCGCATGAATGCAGCAGAATGAATCACTAGTCACTTTCAAAGTCCTGCCAGCTGTCCAGATAGCACAATGACTGTGCATAGGACGTTGAGAAGGATAAGGGACAACGTTCCAGCAGCTCCTCATAAGCCACATATTTCTGTGGTCAGTGCTAAGCTGCACTTGAGGTGAAATAAAGAACGACGCCACTGGACAGTCAATGACTGAAAGCGAGTGGTTTGGATTGATGAATCACGCTATGCCATGTGGCAATCCTATAATCATACAGTGAAGGCTTTCACGACCGGATGGTACTATTGTTGATAATTCTTCCGGGTTATATGGCCGTGGTCCATGGAATACTTCTATAGAGTTTTAAGACCTAATTACAGCAGGCCAAAGGACAAGGATGGTACACAACAATGGAAGAACATGGTGTCTGTACCTTTCATTAGTAAGGTTACAGATCGGATCGGCAAAATTTTGCTGAAACATAAAGTGAAACCGGTATTCAAACCTACCAGAAAAATAGGACGAGTACTTCGTTCTGTTAAAGATAGAAGGCCACCAGTATCATCTAGCGGTGTGTATAAAATTCCGTGTACCTGTGGCAAGGTCTATATTGGTACTACGAAAAGAAGTGTGAATACGAGGGTAAAGGAGCATAAAAGTCTGTGCCGACTGGGAAAAACAGATAAATCGGCCGTTGCGGAACATGCACTTCAGTCCGGTGACCATGTAGTTAAGTTTTCTGAAACTACAGTTTTAAGTGCTACCACGAACTATTATCGACGACTGTATAGGGAGGCTATTGATATTTATAAACATAAGGATAATTGTAATAGAAAAGAAGAGGCCTTGAAATTAAGCGAGATATGGACAGTGGCGTTACAGAATCGATAAGTGGTTTTTATCTATGACGGACTATTATCGATAGTTACATTTTATCTTTGACTAGTTTTCTCTCTGCTACTATGTGCAAGCTAGACCACGCCCACTTTCCTCGGTATTTAGGCCGCTCTCCGACGCCTGACTCGTCAGTCGGCAGGACTCAACAGGACCAGCCATACCTCTGAGGATGTCCAACGTAGTATTGGACGAAACGTTAGGAATAGAAGTATTCCATGGACCACGGCCATATAATCCGGAAGAATTATCAACAATAGCAATCCTTTAAGTTTGGCGAATGCCGGCCCTACGTTACCTGCCGTCATGCCAGCAGCGTCAACAGTGAAGTGCGGAGGAGGTGGTGTTACGCAGTTGTAGGGGCGGGACTCGTGCACTTAAAAAACGATAAATTCAGGAGGATATGTACATAATTCACAGCATTGTTCACTATTTATGGTGGAGAAACAGCTCGAAGAGGATGATTGATGTACGAGGGCTATTCGGAAAAGAACGATAGATCGCTAAATGGAAACCACAGTGAAAATCAAAACTGTTTTATTTGCAACGGATAGCTACACCTCCCAGCTACTTCTCTACACAGTCGCCGCTCAGACTTAGATATCTGTCGTAGCGTTGTACCAACTTCTCAGTTCCCTCGTTATAGAAGACAGCCGCCAGTGCTTTTCGTCGATTTTCTGTTCTGGACTGCAGCTCATTATCTGTGTCACAATATTGTCTTCATATCCAGCGGTTCATTAGAGCCGCGATGAAACTCAGGGGTAGCCAATTGCGGGTTGTATTGAGGGTGATTCAGATAGTGAAGGGTGACGAAAATTTAATAGTCATGGGTGACTGGAATTCGGTAGTAGGAAAAGGGAGAGAAGGAAACGTAGTAGATGAGTATGGGTTGGGGCTAAGAAATGAAAGAGGAAGCCGCCTGGTAGAATTTTGCACAGAGCACAACTTAATCATAGCTAACACGTGAGGCAATACTGACCTCACGACTTATCTTAGAAGAAAGATTAAGGAAAGGCAAACCTACGTTTCTAGCGTTTGTAGACTTAGAGAAAGCTTTTGACAATGTTGACTGGAATACTCTCTTTCAAATTCTAGAAAAGGCAGGGGTAAAATACAGGGACCGAAAGGCTATTTACAATTTGTACAGAAACCAGATGGCACTTATAAGAGTCGAGGGACATGAAAGGGAAACAGCGGTTGGGAAGGGAGTGAGACAGGGTTGTAGCCTCTCCCCGATGTTATTCAATCTGTATA
Organism: Schistocerca americana; assembly: GCF_021461395.2. Lineage (NCBI taxonomy): Eukaryota > Metazoa > Arthropoda > Insecta > Orthoptera > Acrididae > Schistocerca > Schistocerca americana. The sequence continues at coordinate 661,180,842 of NC_060123.1, read as the reverse complement.
TTGAGCAAGCAGTAAAGGAAACAAAAGAAAAATTTGGAGTAGGTATTAAAATCCATTGAGAAGAAATAAAAACTTTGAGTTTTGCCGATGACATTGTAATTCTGTCAGATACAGCAAAGGACTTGGAAGAGCAGTTGAATGGAATGGATAGCGTCTTGAGAGGAGGATATAAGATGAACATCAACAAAAGTAAAACGAGGATAATGGAATGTAGTCTAATTAAGTCGGGTGATGCTAAGGGAATTAGATTAGGAAATGAGACACTTAAAGTAGTAAAGGAGTTTTGCTATTTGGGGAGCAAAATAACTGATGATGGTCGAAGTAGAGAGGATATAAAATGTAGACTGGCAATGGCAAGGAAAGCGTTTCTGAAGAAGAGAAATTTGTTAACATCGAGTATAGATTTAAGTGTCAGGAAGTCATTTCTGAAAGTATTTGTATGGAGTGTAGCCATGTATGGAAGTGAAACATGGACGATAAATAGTTTGGACAGGAAGAGAATAGAAGCTTTCGAAATGTGGTGCTACAGAAGAATGCTGAAGATTAAATTGGTAGATCACATAACTAATGAGGAAGTATTGAATAGGAGTGGGGAGAAGAGAAGTTTGTGGCACAACTTTACCAGAAGAAGGGGTCGGTTGGTAGGACATGTTCTGAGGCATCAAGGGATCACCAATTTAGTATTGGAGGGCAGCGTGGAGGGTAAAAATCGTAGAGGGAGACCAAGAGATGAATACATTAAGCAGATTCAGAAGGATGTAGGCTGCAGTAGGTACTGGGAGATGAAGAGGCTTGCACAGGATAGAGTAGCATGGAGAGCTGCATCAAACCAGTGTCAGGACTGAAGACCACAACAACAATTGAGGGTGATCAAACACTTCCTATCGAAAACGCTGCAGGAGCATCTTCATTGCCCCTGCAGAGTGCGGCCAAGAATTGTCGTGTTGAACGAACCGCATGACAGTTACGTAATTTGGATCGCATAGCTTCAGGCGAAATCTTTCGCCAGGCCCTCATACTTCACGGGAGACGCTAATTTCCAGCTATCTTTACGTTCTCATTGTGAGTGCAGAACGGAAAATAGTGACATGATGCGATCGACGGGCGTACTAGACACAGTGCCCAACGCATCTGTGCACAGCTTCATCAGATTTTCACTGTATTTTCCATATCGCGACCAATCGTTCCTTACTTTCCTAACAACTCTCGTATTAGCATGACAATACACGCTGTCATTAAACGGTGCCTTTGAGGCACTGGTCTGAGGACAATAATAATCCTGAAATTGACTACCCTGCATGATATGAACCCAATGGAACACCTTTGGGATGAGTCAGAACGTAGACTTGGCTCCAGATGCTTACGTCCATCATAAATGCTTTCACGGGTGTCTGGCCGCCATTCCTCCACCGACATTGACACACCTGACTGAAAGTGTCCGCAGCAAAGGTCAGGGTGTCATAATGGAGAAGAATGGAGACAGCTCACATTAATGTCCACTTAAAGGTGTCCGTATACTTTTGGTCAGGTACTATATGTCTGTTGATCGATTATATCAACATATACGTACGCACGTTTAATCCTTCACAAAGTTTCCCATCTACAGTTTGATGTTGTTCTCCTTTCCTGAAGTCATGCTATTCCAATGAAACTCAACGCTGTCAACCCAAGCTGAGCTGGAAAATGGTCTTCGAGTGAAACCATACACTTATTGAAGAATTTTTTTAATAGCAGCTTACGGTGTTAAACGATTCGTGTGTACAGTACAAAATAAACACCAACATTGCTTAGATGTCATTCTTTTCATAAGTCAGAACGTCTTTTACCATCTCTCCACAATGTTAATGTTCTTGGAGTGTAGCGTGTATTATTGGGAGTTTGGTTGAACTGAACAGACAACATCGTCACCTCACAGCTAATAAGTCGACAAATTAGAATTTCGTTTTGAGAAATATAAGCACTTACATATCTATATTTACAACACAAGCACAACAGACATTGGAAATGTTTTATATCTTTCACTTTATATTAATATAGATAAATAACCAACCTATCACGTCACGAAGGAAAGAAATGAAGACCACTTAAGTTGAAAAACTGAAGCGAAAATATTTGTCCAAGATGAAAAGAAACATGTTTATATCCAATATTGGAAGGTAATAATTCTATGGTTTAGTGTAGGATGTGGGAAAGACCGCTGAGAGTAGCTCTCACCTATGTGACAGCAAAATCTGTTAACAGGGATAGCATTCAAGATTTCAAATTCAAGCTACAGTTTTGAAATATAAGGCTGTGTACTTTCATACCCTGAATGAGAAAGTACACAAGTTAAGTGTTATTGAAGAGTTACTTGTCTTTCTTTATAAATCCTCCATAATTAACGCAAAATGAGTATTTCCCATAAAATAAATCACCTGCTTATTCGTTTGTTAACTGACAGATTGACGATATTGGACAAATAACATTAGCCAGATTTGAATGTTAACAGGTAGCTGATTTACGAGGATTGTCCGGAAAGTAAGTTTCAATAGTCACGAAATGGAAACCACTGGGAAAATCCGGTAAAACTTTTCACACATGTGTTGGTCAGTGTCTCTAGTAGGCCCGTCGATCGTGTCGCGCCGATCTTTTCAGTTTTGAGTGAACAGTGAGCACGTAAAGATGCGTAGTGACTAGCGTCTCCCGCCAAATATGAGGGCCTGGTCAGAGATTTCGCCTGTGTCATGCAGCCCACATAGTACAAATGTCGAGCAGTTCCTTCTTCAAGCCAATTCGCGGCCGCACATTGCAGGGGCAATGAAGACGCTCCTGCAGCGTTTCCGATGAGAAACAGTCCGTAATTGGCTCCCCCTGAGTCTCATATCTGCTCACAAGAACCGCTGGCTATGAAGACAAAATTTTTCCACAGACAACGAGCTGCAGACCAGTGCAGATAACTGGCCGAAAGCACAGGCGGCTGGTTTCTATGACGAGGATATTGGAAAGTTGATACAACACTACGACAAAACTCGAAGTAGGAGCGGCGACTATGTAGAGAAGAACGTGGAAGGTGTACCTAACTGTTGCAAATAAAACGTTTCATGTTTTCAGTGTGGTTTCCATCTCGCGACCGATCGGAACTTACTTTCTGGACAACCCTCGTATATCAGCTTATCCTGCTCATCTGTTCGAGGTCCTTCGAGTAAAACGTTACAGCAGAATGCGTCCCTTGTCTTTGTATACACACAGGAAGTTTCAAGAGAAGAAGTACATATTTTTTTGTCCAGGTGGTAGTATAGACTCACTTGAACAAAACATTCCAAATGACATGGGTTCTATTTCATCTTTCCATATAACATAGTTCCTCTTTTATTGTTGACAGAGATACAGCTGCTAGAAAGAAACCCGAACAAGTTCTTTTAGACGAGAAAAGACTAAGTTCAATACAGATTTTCATAAATACCACCTCCGACTTCAGGACACTTTCGAATTCTCTTGAGAACACCATGTGCAGTTCTTCTTAGGTGGTCTTGGAGTTCTTTTATAGGACAGCACTATTCATAATCCGATAGGTCATTTTCCCTGTTGTGTTTAATTTTTCTTTGTACACCTCGCCCTGCAACTTTCCCCATAGGCAAAAATTTATAAGGATGAAGTCCGGGATCCTTCCGGTAAATGTTAGGTATAAGTGATGTCACCTGAGGACTAGAATGCCTAGGACCCCCGTCGTGCTCGCTTGTGAGGGGAATTCCTCAACATTCGTTTGCTGGTCTACAGAATCTTCAGTAAGACAAAGCACCTGCCCGAGTATCTCTGTGTCGGAATTGTTTGAGGAACCTTCCAAAATCGTCAGGATGATTATATGCCACGGACGTCACCTGACTTCTTCCTTTGGACCACATATGACACACCAGCGAGCGAGATGTGCGTGTCTAGGATACAAATCCAAGCAGTTTCTACGGCTTGGTACTGTTTACTAAAGTTTCCCCTGTCTTCAGAAATCTCGTCTCGACAAATCGCTTTCGTAAAGACGCAACGGTGTGGCTAGCATCATTATGTGCCTCATTTCTTATCTGTTAAGTGTTTAAATCATTTTGGGAGATGTGAAGCACATTATCTGCATAACGGGTTTGAAGTGGTCAATGATGTCCCCCCTTGAAAAAAGACGGGTAAGTAATGTTCGTGTTTCCAATCACCGACGTACATACCAGCTACTTATGACCTCGGCGATGGGTCCTTCTTTCAAAACATAAAGGTGCTACGTATTCAGGTAAAGGTAGTGTTTTACTGTCATAAAATGTGCCAGGTGTAAGCTATCTCATACACACAATTATTTAACTCCATGATGTTCTTATGTTCTTGTAAACTTACCATGTACAAAGTGCTTTTTGTCCATCGAAAAACTAAAACCCTAAAACCTGATTACGAGATCCTTCCCCAAGTTTTATTAAATTAAACCTGTAATCTGACGGTATGCATTGTTGAAAATTAAATAACTCCAGATCGTATATTCAGGACGTTTTCAAGCTATTTGTGTCCTGGCATTTTACAGTTGTACTTTAAACGAAAAATACAATTTAGTTTCAGACTGAATGAAACTGCTACAGCCATTACGTGTAATTTAGTTCCAACAATATTTGTATCAGTAATTCTGGTCAGGATATGAACCTGCACAGTAGAAGCGGTTCGACTAACACATCATAAATAACACCGATGTAGACATTTTCAACTATCAGCAGCTTCGCTTGCGATTAATTTCGTACAGGATCTTTGCTACATTTCATAAAATTGGCTCATGTTTCCTTCTCGAAACAACCACCTTGATAAAATATGCAATACAAGACGCATCGTGAAGGGACGTTTCGTTACTTACTTATAATAATAATCATTGACGCTCTGTTGAGCATCTACAAAATGGACAGAACCTCACGCAGGGTCATCTATGAATGACACCATAGTGGAGCTCCAAGGCGATGGACATGAATCTGCATCTGCTCTCCACCTTCCATTTTGCTTTCCCTCTTTTCCGTTACATTCGCGAATAGCGCACGAGTAAGACGACTATCTGTAAGGTTTCGTGTCAGCTCGAACTACCCTGATTTTACCACCATGATGTTTACCCAAGATGCGTGTTTCTTTTCTCTTCCTGGAATATACTCTCTCGGTACTTTAACGGAAAACCTCTTCAGAGTCCACAACACCTCTCGTGTAGCGTGCGCTACTGGATTTGAAGAGCATCTTCGTTACATCCTTGCGCTTACTAAATAAACCAATCACGCTACACGCTGTGCTTATTTGGGTATTACGTATTTCTTCTATTAATACTATCTTCTAAAGGTCTCTTACTGACGAGAAATCGTCAGGAACCTGCCGAAGGTGGGTTTTGTAACCTACTTCATTTTTGTGTGACTTATACTTCTATCGGAACTCAACCTGGCGTTTGCTTTTTCGATAAGTAGTTTTATTGTTAGTTCCACATTAGTTACTCTACATGCGCGCCATTTATACTGTCATAAAATTCAAAGCTGTGCGGTGTTTTTAACAGAATAGAAGCTTCAACAATTCCACAATTAAGAGATGATATTTTGAAGGTACGCATAATGAAATACACTCCTGGAAATGGAAAAAAGAACACACTGACACCGGTGTGTCAGACCCACCATACTTGCTCCGGACACTGCGAGAGGGCTGTACAAGCAATGGTCACACGCACGGCACAGCGGACACACCAGGAACCGCGGTGTTGGCCGTCGAATGGCGCTAGCTGCGCAGCATTTGTGCACCGCCGCCGTCAGTGTCAGCCAGTTTGCCGTGGCATACGGAGCTCCATCGCAGTCTTTAACACTGGTAGCATGCCGCGACAGCGTGGACGTGAACCGTATGTGCAGTTGATGGACTTTGAGCGAGGGCGTGTAGTGGGCATGCGGGAGGCCGGGTGGACGTACCGCCGAATTGCTCAACACGTGGGGCGTGAGGTCTCCACAGTACATCGATGTTGTCGCCAGTGGTCGGCGAAAGGTGCACGTGCCCGTCGACCTGGGACCGGACCGCAGCGACGCACGGATGCACGCCAAGACCGTAGGATCCTACGCAGTGCCGTAGGGGACCGCACCGCCACTTCCCAGCAAATTAGGGACACTGTAGCTCCTGGGGTATCGGCGAGGACCATTCGCAACCGTCTCCATGAAGCTGGGCTACGGTCCCGCACACCGTTAGGCCGTCTTCCGCTCACGCCCCAACATCGTGCAGCCCGCCTCCAGTGGTGTCGCGACAGGCGTGAATGGAGGGACGAATGGAGACGTGTCGTCTTCAGCGATGAGAGTCGCTTCTGCTTCTGCCTTGGTGCCAATGACGGTCGTATGCGTGTTTGGCGCCGTGCAGGTGAGCGCCACAATCAGGACTGCATACGACCGAGGCACACAGGGCCAACACCCGGCATCATGGTGTGGGGAGCGATCTCCTACACTGGCCGTACACCACTGGTGATCGTCGAGGGGACACTGAATAGTGCGCGGTACATCCAAACCGTCATCGAACCCATCGTTCTACCATTCCTAGACCGGCAAGGGAACTTGCTGTTCCAACAGGACAATGCACGTCCCCATGTATCCCGTGCCACCCAACGTGCTCTAGAAGGTGTAAGTCAACTACCCTGGCCAGCAAGATCTCCGGATCTGTCCCCATTTGAGCATGTTTGGGACTGGATGAAACGTCGTCTCACGCGGTCTGCAGGTCCAGCACGAACGCTGGTCCAACTGAGGCGCCAGGTGGAAATGGCATGGAAAGCCGTTCCACAGGACTACATCCAGCATCTCTACGATCGTCTCCATGGGAGAATAGCAGCCTGCATTGCTGCGAAAGGTGGATGTACACTGTACTAGTGCCGACATTGTGCATGCTCTGTTGCCTGTGTCTATGTGCCTGTGGTTCTGTCAGTGTAATCATGTGATGTATCTGACCCCAGGAATGTGTCAATAAAGTTTCCCCTTAATGCCCACGAGAATAAAGTTAGCAACACGATCTGACACTAAATAATGTAGAAACTTAATCACACTGTACATGCTTTCACAAATTTAATGCAATGTAAAGAACTGATGGTCTGCACATCAAGATACTGAATGTAGTACCTGCATTAATTTCTTCGTAAAAGGTACTGCATACTTTGTATATGTGTTAAGTCTTTCGCTTGTAGCATCCACGTACATGATGAGGCATTCCATCTAGTCTCTGTGTACGTAGATATGAAATGTGCTCAGCTATTAATCACAGAACAATCATTTAAAAATACTTTGATTTCTGGTCCTGCAAGTTATCCTAATAATTCAGTCACGCTGCGCACCCACAACCCCCACAACAGCGCGCAGCATCACAGCCTACATGGCCTTGTGTTTCACAGTGCCCGTAACTTAACTAGCATGCGTAGAATTTATATTTATTAGCATTGTGATTCAACCACAACTCAGTAGGAGTAGATTCAATCGTCAGAGCGACCCTCACTTTAGCCGCATGTAAAAATAGAATGACTGCCAAGCAGAATAGCAGAATAAAATAAAAAGTTGTGAGAACTGAGAGTAATCAACATTATATCGTCAAAAGCATAGAGAAACATACTTTCCATTTTGCGACACGAAGTATTCCAGTGGCAAGCAGGACTAGCATCATTTATGAAATACCTAATTACACATCTCTTAGAAAAATAATCTTTACATTTCAGGAGATGTAACGACTTGAATACGTATAGTAACACAAAACCAAACGTAGTAAGTAGTGCACTAACCAGCTTCCGAACAACTGTCATTTAGCAACCTGTCTGCAACTATTTCATTGCACGGAATCACCCGACTTAGCCTACATGCGGATTGATACTCATAAACATTCCCAAGCCAAACGCACTCTAAAAGCTAAACTTCATCAGAAGGCGACTTCCTTCTCAACACTTCGAGTCTAAGTCTCCAACTCAGAACAGGTACCACGCCAGACCAGCGTGGAAGTAGTAGTAGAGTAGCAGCAATGGCTACCATCTCCGAACAGCGAAGCCATGTGGCTTGCAACCGGTGAGCGATTGCTATTGAACGACACAAAGACCTCATACTGACACACAGACTAAGCCAATAGGTTGCGAAATAGCTAGTATCTACAGTGAAACAGGTTAAAGCGAGACAGATGGTAATGGAGGAGGAATCGCGATATAAAAAGAAGGTAAAATACTCTGTGAAGAAACGGGAGTGCTGAGAAATAACCACCTATCAGACTTCAAAAAAATCATGTCAGCTATGTTCAAAAGTTAACAAACTACAAAAGTGGTATTGAATATGAAGAACAACGAAACATCTCACTCCGATTTCCCACAAATCACAAAGTACAGGGTGAGGCAAATAAAAGTGGCCCGGGCGAGTGGATACGATCTGATGTGAAAGTACGCATATCACCACATCCCGTGACGTGCACAACACGTGTGCACCCACCACCTGATCCACACTTGCTCAGAGCTTAGTGCGGGCCGTGTCAGCGTAAGTGGAGCATAGCAAAAGGGCAGAGGAGCAGCAGGTGCTCGTTGTGGAAAGTTACGTGACAACGAAGTCGCGAAAACAGTGTAGTCAGTTGTTTACCGACAAACTTGATGGTATTAAAGTTCCACAAAGAGTGCAATCAAACACTTGTCCGAAAATAGCGGCAGACAGGATCCGTTTCGAACAACTCAAAAAACATGCCAAAACGAACCTTCACACCAGAAAATGTGGCTGCAGTTCACAAGAAAATGCTTCAGAGTGCTACTAAATCAACCTGACACCTGTAACAAGATATCGGCTCGTCAACCATCCGGACGAATACTCCATCTGGACCTGCACACGCATCCCTACCGAGTGTCTGTTATTCATGCATTACAATCAGCCAGTTTTGTGAGTGGCTGTTCTCTGTGATGTCAATGAATGGCTTGCACATGGCGCTCTTCTTTATGTCTGGTTTCACCTAAGTGGTTATGTAAACTCACAGAATGACAAGCACTGAGAAGCGGAGAATCCGCATAACTTCAGCGGAACACCATCGCATTATTAAACGGTTCGGGTGTGCTGTACACCGTCTGCATGCTGCATTATTGGTCTCATCTTCTTTCATCAGACACTGACTTCGGCGCGTTACGTTGCCAGAAATTTAAAACCATTTGTGGCTGCATTAACGGAGGAGGAAAAGACCCACACCTACTTCCCGCCGGCCGAAACTTGGAGGACATTTACACAATCTCCAGGCCTGATAGAGTTGTTACCAGAGGTCAGTCTGGTAGCCGCTCTAACTGGCCACTCAGCTCACGTGATATTCAGTGTGCTATTGCTTTCTGTGGGGAATACTCGAAGTCTGACAACAACCGTAGTCTCCGAGAACTGCAGCAGAACATTTGGGATGAGACTGCATTAATTCCAGTAGTCCAGCTTCGATTCGCTTTTAACAACTTGCTCACCAGAGCCCAGAAATGCCAATATATGAATAATAGTCACTTTCAACATTGTTATAGTTAGGTTAGTACTGTATTTCCTTAGCTTTGCTGTGTTTCCTTGAACGCTGGGCCTCTGTTCTCCGGGGCACTTTTATTTGACCCATTCTGTAGATTGAATAAACAAAACAACTTTAACTTTCAATTGTTAGTGCTCGTTTAAAATGACAAGGTTCTGTTTCTGATAAAGTGCTGCAAATATTTTCCAACGACTTGCGTTCGCGATAGAACGAGGATGCTGCAGTAAAGTAAAACTGGCGTTTGAAAAAAAAGCAATTCATTATAACAAAATTGACGCAGTTTTCAGCATTTTCGCTGAGGTGCTTTTCAGTGCAGTCCATATAACTTTGTTTCCTTTGTTTAGCTTGATGCAAGTGTTGACAGGTGTCGGACAAGAAGTAGGCCTATCAAGATTCCCGCCCTGTCTGCAGACATTACAGGATTTCTTTTTTTCTTGTTCTCTTCTTGCACGTCTGGCAAAAATTTTGCGTGGGAAAAATGGAAATTTCTAGCGCGGTTCCGCGTCCACCCTAAAACCTACACTATATGATCAAAAGTATCCGAACACCTGGCTCAAAATGACTTAAAAGTTCGTGGCGCCCTCCATCGGTAATACTGGAATTCAATGTGGTGTTGGCCCATTCTTAGCCTTCATGACAGCTTCTACTCTCGCAGGCATACGTTCAATCAGGTGCTGGAATGTTTCTTGGGGAATGGTAGCCCATTCTTCGCGGAGTGCTTCACTGAAGAGAGGTATCGATGTCGGTCGGTGAGGCCTGACACGAAGTGGGTGTTCCAAAACATCCCAAAGCTGTTCTGTAGGATTCGGGTCAGGACTCTGTGTAGGCCAGTCCACTACAGGGATGTTATTGTCGTGTAACCACTCCGCCACAGACCGTGCATTATGAACAGGTGCTCGATCATGTTGAAAGATGCAATCGCCGTCCCCGAATTGCTCTTCAATAGTGGGAAGCAAGAAGGCGCTAAGAACATCAATGTAGGCCTGTGCTGTGATAGTGCCACGCAAAACAACAAGGGGTGCAAGCCCCCGCCACGGAAAACACGACCACACCATACCACCACTTCCTCCGTATTTTAGTGTTGGCACTACACACACTGGGAGATGACGTTCACCGGGCATTCGCCATATCTACACCCTGCCATCGGATCGCCACATTGTGTACCGTGAATCGTCACTCCACACAACGTTCTATCACTGTTCAATCGTCCAGTGTTTACGCTCCTTACACGAAGCTAGGCGTCGTTTGACATTAACCGTCTTGATGTGTGGCTTATGAGCAGCCGCTTGACGATGAAATCCAGGTTTTCTCACCTGCCGCCTAACTGTCATAGTACTTGCAGTGGATTCTGATGCAGTTTGGAATTCCTATGCGGTCATCTGAATAGATGTCTGCCTATTACATATTACGACTCTTTTCAACTGTCGGCAGTCTATGTCAGTAAACAGACGAGGTCAGCCTGTACGATTTTGCTCTGTACGTGTCACTCCACGTTTCCACTTCACTATCACATTGGAAACAGTGGAGCTAGGGATGTTTAGGAGTGTGGAAATATCACGTAAAGACATATGACACAAGTGACACCCAATCACTTTACCACGTTAGAAGTCCGTGAGTTCTGCGGAGCGCCCCATTCTGTTCTCTCACGATGAGGTGAGGGAGCGTAATTTTGTTAATTGTGATACGTCCATCACATAGGGACTGACGTTAAGCCCGGTGATCGATAGGCATAGATTGTGTGCCGTCACTGGATTTCACACTCTCCCTTCTCTCACCAACATCATGCAACATGTATGTGAGAAAACACTATATACGTACATCCGTCACCGTCACTTACATTTAGCAAATATATTTAAACCTGAGTTTATACTATGCGTAGTGTAAACGCAGTCTCCGCCGAAATCATGTTGCGTGAGGCTGTTTCGCGTTGAGTCAAGGCGCTGTTTGTGCGAAACGAAGTGTCTCGCTTCTCTTGTTTCGCTTAATGTAAACGTCATTCTTCGTTACATTCGAGACAATGGACCAGGAGGAAAAAATCCGCTTCCTCTAATTTTACATAAGCTATCTACTTCACGGGATTCCAAAGGGACAGACCATCACAAAGATGCAAAATGGCATTTCCGACATAAGCTTATTTTCATATTGGCATCGCCGATGAAATAATTCCTCACTCAGCCAGTAGCTACGTGTTTCTTTTATTTTTTCAAACACAGTATCGTCACAACGGTGGACGCGGTTGTGGCCGACAGCTGTTCGACGAGGTGCGTCGACATGAGTGTCTCGCAAAAACTGACGTCTGTGACGTAGTCGGGGAAATACATGGAGGAGAAAAAAAATGCTCGATTGATCCTGGACGAGAGCAACCATATGGGACGTAATTTGTCGTAATATTTGTGGGACAAAACATGTTTGTTTTAAGATATTCTGTTTTTCTTGATTCTTGGTTAATGAAAAAGTAAATGATCCATGGTGAAGCTATTAACTGTTGCTTACACCGAAGTTCGACTGTGAGCCTCCACGTGCTTCAGCACGAATAAAAGGTTAAATAAAGCAAGACAAACACTGTTCGTAGGGCTTCCCAATGCGTGTTCTAATTTAAAATTATTGGCTTCGTCACTGCCCAGGAGCCAACCGACGCATCAGCCACATTTAACTCTATGTGAAGGCAGTCACAAGTTTACTGAAACTGCAGGCTGGAATTTGTGATGAAATAATGTTCACTATTCATAGACTAAATTTATTCCATATAAAGCAAGCGAAATATCCTTCAGACTATTTGTGGTGTTGGCAAATACTGGAGTCAGCAGCGAAACAACATGGAAGGGGAGAAGTTGCGAAGGCTAGTGGCAGGAATTTCTTCTAATTATGAATAATCTGAAATTATTCGAAAGTTCCTCACGATCACCACAGACGAAACTTTTACAAATCTCGACCGAATACTTAGAAAATATTTCGGTTATAAAGACAAGGCGACTTTCTGCCGTACATGTACAGCCCGTCTGTACGTGAGCTCCGCTCCAACTGAGCGTCGAGATCTCTGTCACGCGAAAATGTCCACCGAAAGGGTCTCGCACTGAATGTGAATCAAACTCTAGTTTTCCGACATTCGAAAACATATACAAACTACAAATTTAATGTTATATAGACATATTACTGACGAAATCAGACGTAAATTTCATCAGATTTTGAATGTTTAGTTTTTGTGTGGCTTTAATGGTTTTCACAAAAACAGTGTTTCTGCTGACCTGGACGCTATCTTGCGTTAACATGTCAGTAATAAATATTAAACATTTAAATTAATTACAGCCATACATCCCTAATTATCCTCTTTCGTAAAGCTGCCGCTACGTTTACTGTTACATGTTTTATTTGCCAGAAAACTCAGTTTTTCATCGGCGGAGTATTTATTCCAGCATGTAATTTGAATTACGAAATGCTTGCTGAAAATCTGTTAAAACACTTAGACACTACGTTTGCCTGAATCGCTTACGGTGGTAGTGAGTTTTAATTTTTAAAGATCATTTTAGATACAATATATTTGTTGTTGTTGTTGTGGTCTTCAGTCCTGAGACTGGTTGGATGCAGCTCTCCATGCTACTCTATCCTGTGCAAGCTTCTTCATCTCCCAGTACCTACTGCAACCTACATCCTTCTGAATCTGCTTAGTGTATCCATCTCTTGGTCTCCCTCTACGATTTTTACCCTCCACGCTGCCCTCCAATACTAAATTGGTGATCCCTCGATGCCTCAGAACATGTCCTACCAACCGATCCCGTCTTCTGGTCAAGTTGTGCTACAAACTTCTCTTCTCCCCAATCCTATACAATACCTCCTCATTAGTTACGTGATCTACCCATCTAATCTTCAGCATTCTTCTGTAGCACCACATTTCCAAAGCTTCTATTCTCTTCTTGTCCAAACTATTTATCGTCCATGTTTCACTTCCATACATGGCTACACTCCATACAAAATCTTTCAGAAATGACTTCCTGACACTTAAATCTATACTCGATGTTAACAAATTTCTCTTCTTCAGAAACGCTTTCCTTGCCATTGCCAGTCTACATTTTATATCCTCTTTACTTCGACCATCATCAGTTATTTTGCTCCCCAAATAGCAAAACTCCTTTACTACTTTAAGTGTCTCATTTCCCAATCTAATTCCCTCAGCATCACCCGACTTAATTCGACTACGTTCCATAATCCTCGTTTTGCTTTTGTTGACGTTCATCTTATATCCTCCTTTCAAGACACTGTCCATTCCATTCAACTGCTCTTCCAAGTCCTTTGCTGTCTCTGACAGAATTACAATGTCATCGGCAAACCTCAAAGTTTTTATTTCTTCTCCATGGATTTTAATACCTAATCGGAATTTTTCATTTGTTTCCTTTACTGCTTGCTCAATATACAGATTGAACAACATCGGGGAGAGGCTACAACCCTGTCTTACTCCCTTCCCAACCACTGCTTCCCTTTCATGTCCCTCGACTCTTATAACTGCCATCTGGTTTCTGTACAAATTGTAAATAGCCTTTCGCTCCCTGTATTTTACCCCTGCCACCTTTAGAATTAGAAAGAGAGTATTCCAGTCAACATTGTCAAAAGCTTTCCCTAAGTCTACAAATGCTAGAAACGTAGGTTTGCCTTTTCTTAATCTTTCTTCTAAGATAAGTCGTAAGGTCAGTATTGCCTCACGTGTTCCAGTGTTTCTACGGAATCCAAACTGATCTTCCCCGAGTTCGGCTTCTACTAGTTTTTCCATTCGTCTGTAAAGAATTCGTGTTAGTATTTTGCAGCTGTGACTTATTAAACTGATAGTTCGGTAATTTTCACATCTGTCAACACCTGCTTTCTTTGGGATTGGAATTATTATATTCTTCTTGAAGTCTGAGGGTATTTCGCCTGTTTCATACATCTTGCTCACCAGATGGTAGAGTTTTGTCAGAACTGGCTCTCCCAAGGCCGTCAGTAGTTCCAATGGAATGTTGTCTACTCCGGGGGCCTTGTTTCGACTCAGGTCTTTCAGTGCTCTGTCAAACTCTTCACGCAGTATCGTATCTCCCAATTCATCTTCATCTACAAACTCTTCCATTTCCATAATATTGTCCTCAAGCACATCGCCCTTGTATAGACCCTCTATATACTCCTTCCACCTTTCTGCTTTCCCTTCTTTGCTTAGAACTGGGTCTCCATCTGAGCTCTTGATATTCATACAAGTCGTTCTCTTATCTCCAAAGGTATCTTTAATTTTCCTGTAGGCAGTATCTATCTTACCCCTAGTGAGATAAGCCTCTACATCCTTACATTTGTCCTCTAGCAATCCCTGCTTAGCCATTTTGCACTTCCTGTCGATCTCGTTTTTGAGACGTTTGTATTCCTTTTTGCCTGCTTCATTTACTTATATAATATAATATATAATACTTATATAATATATTTAACATTTAATATGTTTTAAATGGAGAGCGCGTTCTAATAGACGCAATCGTCTAATATTTGTCTTTGAAACCATGGGACTGGTTTCTCTGTCACTGATTTGGCTCAGTTTATATTCAGTTTCCCTTATTTCATATGTTCATTATGAGTTACTTCGGCCATGGCGGTTACCTTCTACTATTCATTCAAACGGTCGGTATCTCTTCACCGCGTGTTTAGAGCGTCAAGCTAGCTGACCTACAATCGAGATTTCTCATTCTTCGAGTTCCACCAATCATCGCGCGTCAGAAGTGCCGCCGCCTATTAACGACACCGAACAGCTCGTCTTACCTGGCACGGCCCACAACTGTCAAACCTCGCTCTGCTGGACGTCACTACACCCACCTACTCGGCTGCAAGTGTTACGACAGAAAGCGCGCGCACGGCACCATACCGCGTCTGTTGTTAAAGTTTTTTACAGGTAATTTCTGGATGTTCCGTCTCACGGCTCACCATTTTCGTGCATAGTTTTGATCTGACTAAATGAAAGAACGAGGCAGCTGTTTTGCGAAACAGGCCCCAGAAACTGTTTCGCGAAGAAAGGCTCGCGTGACGTAAACGTACCTTTCCAAACCATGCGGAAAGGGGACACAGACTGCAAAGCAAGAGCTCGCTTTCCTGTCAGGAAAGGGAAACAACACCTGGACTTTTCCAGACAACAGTGTGGAACGACTCATACAGTCGTACCAGGTGCCACTATAACTATTTCGGTAAGTCAGCTGAACTGAGCTCTCTGAGGAAGGCAAGGGCTAACAATCCAAATAGGACCAGACTAGTAAAGCCCTGCGATGTCCAAAGCAACCTTCTGGGTTCAGCAATGGCGTCCATACCTTTGGGTAAGTGGCACCGCGACCAATCAAGGAAAGGAAAAAAAAATGTTATATTCCGGAGATTTTCTTTCAAGAAAAGATCTAAAAGTCAGTATTACACTTGTTTTCATCATCGTAGTGTCTAAAAACATTTATATCTATTAAAAGTTGCTATTCGTTATCCAGATGTTAAAAATACCCGTACCACCAGGTCTAGCCGCCCCGTCCCCCCTCCCTCCATACAAAATATACTACGGGCGCCCAGGTAAAGTGTTTCTCTTTTAAAGAAATGATTTAAAAGCCGGTATTATGCAGGTTTTTAACCGGATCGGAACTGGAACTTTCTTACGGCTATTTACAAGGTCACTATTTATCTTCCAAAATATTAAAAATACTCCAGACCCCCAGGACTACGTCCTTTCTGCAAACTATTTTACGGGCGCCCTTGGGCTTAGAACAACTCCATTAGCAATATTGCTGTAGTATCGCATAGGACCTAATGGTACGACTTATTTGGAAGTAAGTCTCTTAGAGTAGACGACGTTCCCTCACAATTATCGGGATCATTGGGAGAACCAGCTACGACGGAACTGTTTCACCTTGTTTGCGGGATATGTGAGACAGTTGAAATACCCTTAGTCTTGAGGAAGAGTATAATGATTCGTGAACCAAAGAAAGCAGGTACTGCCAGATGTCAATAGTACAGAACTTCCCGTTTAAAACTCTGAAGTGACAAGAGTTATAAAACAGCTGTATGGATACCTACAAGGTCTAAAACGGCAGTGCTTTGGCGGAACTACCATTTGCACCCAGCTGATTGATGTGAAAACGTGTCCGTCGTTATTATGGCGGCACGTCGGTAATTCAGGTTTTGAACGCGGAACGGTAGTTGAGTTAGACGCATGGGACATTCCAGATTGGAAATGGTTAGGGAATGCAATATTTCGAGACCCACAGTGCTCCGAGAATACTAAATTTCAGGCATTACCTCTCACCACGGACAATGCAGTGGCCGATGGCCTTCACTTAACGACCTATGATGATGAGGAGGATCACGATGATGTTTGGTTTGTGTGGCGCTCAACTGTGCGTTTATCAGCGCCCGTACAAATTCCAAACATTTGCTCAGCCCAGTCTCGCCCCTTTCATGAATGATGATGAAATGATGAGGACAACACAAACACCCAGTCATCCCGAGGCAGGCGAAAATCCCTGACCCCGCCGGGAATCGAACCCGGGACCCCGTTCTCGGGGAGAGAACGCGACTGCCAGAAGACAAGCTGCGAACTTAACAACCTAGAGCAGCAGCGTTTGCGTGAAATTGCAAGTGGTAAGACACAAACAACACAGAGTGAAATAATCGCAAAAATCAGTGGCGGACTTACCATAAACATACCTTTAGGACAGAGAGGCAAAACTTCGCGTTAATGGGCTTCGGCAGCTGACGACCTAGATGAGTGTCTTTGCTAATCGTACGACACCACCTACAGCTTTTCTCCTGGGCGCTTGACCATATCGATTGGACCCTAGACTACTTTAAAACCGTGGTCCGCTCAGAAGAGTCCACATTTCACTTGGTAAGAACGGATGGTAAGGATCGAGTGTAGTGCAAACCCTACGAAGCCATGGATCCGAATTGTCTACAAGGCATTCTGCAAGGTGGTGGTGGCTAGGTAATGGTGTGGACTGTATTTACATGGAATGCACTGGGTCCTTTGGCCAAACTGAACCGGTAATTGACTGGAATTCGTTATGTTCCGCTACTTGGAGATCATTTGCAGCAATTGATAGACATCATGTTCCCTAACATTGTAGGTAGGAGGTTTCAAAATGTCACCAGGCCACATTTGCTCGTGGTTGGTTTGAGTAACATCCTGGACAGTTCGAGCGAATAATTTGGCCACCCAGATTACCCGACATGAATCCCATCAAATATTTATGGGATATAATCGGGAGGTCAGTTCGTGCACAAAACCCTGCTCTGTCAAAACTTCCGCATTTGTCGACGGTTATAGAGGCAGCATGGTCCAGTATTCCCACATGTACTTCCGACGAGTTGTTGAGTCCATGCCACGTCGAGTCGGTACACCATCCAGGGGAAAAGGGTGTTCCATGTGATATTAGGAGGTATCTCATGACGTTTGTCACCTCAGTGTAATCATGGTTGCAAAATACCGGGGGGAATTATTTGCAGAAGAATAAGAAGACATCGCAAATTGGGTTCCAGAGAAACGTAGGATTACGCGAGGCCGTACTGACGCCTATCTCCGAAAACAGGCTGAAAATGCATTCCTAGGATTGCTGCTAGAGGGTTAGTCTCTGCCAGCCACGGTACAAAGCGGTAGCACCACAGGGTGGCCATAAAACCCAGCGTCAGTGTGGCGACAAAAAATGGTAAAGTCAGTCGCCTTCTAGACACCGATCATTCCAGGAACTATTTCGTGCTTCCGCACAAGTCATTCGAATAGGCCAAACCTCCGCCAGTAATTATTTCTGTCATAACAGAACGCTGAAACCCGTAACTGTTTGATGTATCCTCCAAAGTGTCACAGCTAACATTGATACGCCGAGCGCATGATTTAAGCCACCGCTCTCCGACTCCCAGCCAGTCACTGTCCAGTTATCGTCCAGTTACAGCAGTTCTTCAGTTCTACAGCTGTCTAGAAGTTATCTGCACCGCCCTACAGCTGGCGACACGGCATCTACATTGCCGACCAGTCTACAGCCTAATATTTCTGAAAGTAATGGTCAAAGTACACTGAAGACCCAAAGAAACTGGTACACCTGCCTAATAATGTGTAGGGGCCCCGCGAACACGCAAAACTGCCACAACACGACATGGCATGCACTCGACTAATGTCAGAAGTAGTGCTGGAGAGAACTGACGACATGAATCCTGCAGGGCTGTCCAAAAATCCGTAAGGGTACGAGGGAGTGGAGATCTCTTCTGAACAGCACAGGCATCCCAGATATGCTCAGTAATGTTCATGTCTGGGGAGTTCGGTTGCCAGCGGAAGTGATTAAGCTCAGAAGAGTGTTCCTGGCGCCACACTGTAGCAATTCTGGACGTGTGGGGTGTCACATTGTCCTGGTGCAATTGTCCAAGCCTTCGAAATGCACAATAGACATGAATGGATGCAGGTGACCAGACAGGAAACCTATATATGTGTCATCTCTCAATCGTATCCAGACGTATCACTGGTCCCAAATCACTCCAGCTGCATATGCCCCACACTATTATAGAGCCTCAACTAGATTGAACAGTCTCCTGCTGGCAAACAGGTTTCATGGATTCATACGGTTGTCTACATACCCGTACACGTCCATCCGCTCGATACAATTTGAAATGAGACTCGTCCGACCAGGCAACGTGTTTCTAGTCATCAAAAGTGCAATGTCGGTACTGTCGGGCCCAGGCGACGAGTAAAGCTTTGTGTCGTGCAATCATCAATGGTACACGAGTGGGCCTTTAGCTCCGAAAGCCCATATCGTTGATGTTTCGTTAAATGGTTGTTGATGACCCAGCACTGAAATCTGCAGCAGTTTGCGGAAGAGTTCCTCTTCTGTCACGATGAACGATTCTCTTAATTCGTCGTTGCTCCCGTTCTTGGAGGATCTTTTACGGTCTCAGAGATGTCGAAAATACGATGTTTTACCGGTTTTCTGATATTCACGGTACACTCGAGGAATGGTCGTACGGGAAAATCCCCACTTCATCGCTACCTCGGAGATCCTGTGTCCCATCCCTCGTGCGCCGACTATAACACCACGTTCGAACTCACTTATAACGATTTTTACTTTTTCGGCAATATTAGATCAAGGCCAAAGTAGAGGGGATATAAACTGTAGACCGGCAACAGCACCCGAGACAGTTCTGAATAAGAGCAATTAATTAACATTTAATATAGGTTAGAGTGCTAGAAAGTCGTTTGTAAAGGTACTAGACTAGGGCAAAACCTTGAACGAAACAAACGTTCACTATAAGCGGTTGAGACGCTACAAGGTTAGACGATTTGGAAATGTGGTGCTATAGAATGCCGAAGTTTAGATGCGTAGAACGAATAACTTATGAGGAAGTAGAAGTATTAAATGGTACTAGCGTAAAAATTAAAAAAAGTCCTTTTATGACACAAGCTGATTAAAAAATGGATCAGTCATTAAGAAATATCCTTAGTTATGAACTAATGGTCAGTTTGTTAATGGAAGGGAGTGTGGGCTGTAAAAACTGTGCAGGGAGACGAAATGATGGATGCAGTAAGCATATTCAAATGTATGTGGGTTGCGGTCGTAATGCAGACGTGAAGATGCTTGCTCAGGATGCTTTAGCGAGGAAAGCTTCTGTCTGAAGATTGCAACAACGACAATAACAACGCCGCGGTACGTGTAAACCTTAAGGCGAGTGTCTATTACCAAGTAAGTTCCGCAAGTAACTTCTGAAAGCAGGTGTTTACATAATAACAAAGATTTGCGCAAGTTTTGTTCCGAAAATCGCTTGCGCAAGTTGTTCTGTGCAACTGCTGCAAGGTACTTGCAGAAGTGAAACTTCCTGGCTGATTAAAATTGTGTGCCGGGCCGAGGACTCGAACTCAGGATCCTTGCCTTTCGTGGGCAGGTGCTCTACCACCTTTGCTACCCAAGCACAACTCACGACCCTTCTTCACAGCTTCAGTTCTACCAGAATGTTCGCAGAAGAACTTCTGTGAAGTTTGTAAGGTTTGAGACGAGGTACTGGCGGGACTGAAGCTGTGAGGACTCGTCGTAAGTCGTGCTTTAGTAGCTCATGTGGTAGAACACTCTCCCGCAAAAGGCAAAGGTCTCGACTTCGAGTCTCGGTGCGGCACACAGTTTTAATCTGCCAGGAAGTTTCATATCAGCGCACATTCCTCTGCACAGTGAAAATCTCATTCTGATACTTGCAGAAGTGTTTCCACACGCAACGCGTCGTGGTATCGGCAAGTGGATGTTTACTGTGTCACAACATACTTCTTACTGAAAAAAATAGTGATGAAAATCAAAAAGTTTACCAAAAATGAATATTTGAGTAAATAAATGGATACAGAGGTGTAGACATTTAGCAAGAAAAGCTACTAAATGAATTAAAATACGAGGACTTCGTTTTACGAGAAAGTCGTACGTAATTTTAGAAAAATCTTTTGTCTTTTGTACAATAAATATCCGAAACCAGGATACAAAAAATGCTGCAAATTGTATCACTAACAGATCGCCATTCAATTTCTCTAGAATTTTGCAACATTATCCATAACAAATGTAATGCATTTATGTTTACGCTGAGATTAAATAGCAAATAATATTTAAAGACATCTCTACTACCATTATACTTTCGGTTCTGCTGAAACAAAGTAATCCGTTAATTTTTTCGCACTTCCTTGGATAACAGTGGCCGAGTATATAAAGTGTGTTCATAAATTCCCGTTACAAACTTCTAGGACTTGTAGCGGGGAGTGAGTACATAATATTTTCAGTAGGAGCCCATGTCCGGAAAGTACCATTTCCGTTCTACCACGCTTTCAGTTCAGATGTTTCACTCAGCCATTTCTGCTTGAGGAAGTGAATTTGGCGTGACGCAGTAAGATTATTAGGTAACAGTTCGAAAGGAAACATAACGAAACATCTACTCATCACTTGAAGCACAGTTTTTTGTATTATTACTTAAACATTTCGTGTTTACATTATTAGAAAACAGAACGCAAGGTTTTGTACATACAGAACAGTAGTGATGCATTACAACAGCGGCTCGATCTGCAGACCACCAACGTTGCTACAAACATTGTATCTGCGAAGCGTGTTCTGGTACACAGCCTCCATCAGACATAGTGACTCTTCAGTTTATAGTGCAGCGGCCAGAAATCGTGCCGGCAGATTTTCCTCTGTCTTTACAGGAGTCTAGTAAATCAACCTTTGCATACGCCAGATGAGATAAGTCGACCCTGTGACGTAGTAGACGTCATACTGAGTGCCCTACTGTATACCAGGACAAGCAACTCGGAGGCTTTTCTCTTTCTCTCAGGAGACGTGGACGTGTTACACATCTAGACATTGGTTCAAATTCAAAATATCACGTACTCACTCCCCTCTACAAATATTAGACGTTGGTAACGGACATCTCGAAACACCCTGTATGTTTACGGGTTTACATAGTACATTTGTTTCGGTTCATCTGTCTTTGTGCCATTCTCCTTTTCCACACTTACATTGCAATACCCGTGGTATCAACGTTCGATACCACACTTGTTAGCGGATGCAGATATCGACCGCGGTCCGTAATAGATATCGCTGGACCCGCGAGTCGCGACTAGCGCCGCTCCGCGGCTCGTGACAAGTATCTAGCCAGCTCTCGTCCACTCTTGCTCAGGACGTCAACTAGGAATATAGCATAGCCTTCAGCTGATAGGAAGCAACCCCTAACAAGGCGCTTAGTCAAGTATGGCATAAGTAATGCCTCTCTAGATATCTGTTTGTAATTATATGTATGCATCATACGAAGAAGCCTTTAACACAAGTACAATATATATTATTTTTTACCAACGACTACTAATTATTTCAGTCGTTGCAGAATCAGACTATGCAGAAAGCTCCTTATCGACTTCATTGCCAAACCTGCAATATATGTTTCTATTTACCATTGGCCACCTGTCATCATAACAACTGATGACGAGAATCATAACAGTACCGATATTTAATACGCAAAACTTCTGCAAGTTTGACATGCAGAAACTGACAAGTTCGGCAAGTACTTACAGCCAGATGCAACAAACAGTTTCAACTGGCGTGCGGAAGCTGTTTCTACAAGTAGACGGAACTTGGTGAAGACGACTTGCTGGAGGGAAGGGGGTGGGGGGGCGGCGAGGGGGCTGTTTCCACGACAGATAACGTGGGAAAGCAGTTTCTGCAAGTGACATGCGGAAGTTTACTTGGTAGTGGACATGCCTCTTACAGAGCCCTACAGCCAAATCAGTCTGCTACAAGGCACAGCCTCGCAGTATGGATGGAGGTTATCGCTGAAACAACCGGTTTTCGGTTATATCAGTTTTTTCAATGCCGATTTGATCTGGCTATTAAAACCGCTCAGAATAACCGGTTCCTGAAATAACCGATTTTCGGGTTTTTTTTCGCTTTTATTTCCTGTAATAAACCTGTAAATCGAGCCACAATTGAAAAAAATTTGAATTCCTCAGTTTCAAGATACATAGAATCAAAATATTAAATTAAATATTCAAATAAAAGAAAACTTATTCCTTCGAACGTTCGCTGCTTTTCTAGAAAAGTCATTAGTGGGTGAATACAACAAGAAATCATTATTATTCTCCTACTGATTCTCTGCTCAAAAATTATACTGCATTTGGAGATCATATCACTATTTGAGCATTATGGATAGTCAGCAGTAAAGGTTGGAAACTGAGGATGAAGGAGTTCATATTTGTGTTAATTTGTCAATTTTCAAGGTCTACAAGCAGATAAAGGCATATTATGCACACACAGACAGAAGATCAGCTGCTTTCTATTTTTATTGAAAACTAGTTTTCTTCGTACATGACGTCGCAAGTTTATTATGGCTATTCTCATTTTCAGTCTTTCAGAGGAGAAACTGCCGCATGGACGAGATGGGGCAACTCTTGCACACTTCATAACAAGCATGTCATGTGATAGGCAGCGCCACATGGTAACAGCAACATTATTGTCTCATCAGTGCTGTACCAGTTTTTATGCCATGTGTTTGTTGCTCATTTCTATCGGCATTGTTATTAAAATAGCCCTGATCGCTTTTCTATAATAACACAGTACTGCAAAGCAATGAAAATTACACGAATAAACGTTTATTTAGAAACGAAAACTTTTAGCACTGCTTGTACATGTCATTGATATTGCATCTTTTTATCTAATTATAAGTAAAAAATAAAAAAATGCCCGTTATAACTGAGTCCAAACAAGTACCGACAAATATCGGTTATTTAGAACTAGAATACCGGTATCTTCTTTTCACATACCTACCTCGCAATAACTCATAACTTTATGAAGTATGGCTCCATCTCGCCATCGCTGGCCCAGTTCCCATTTTCTCTTTATACAGCGGCGGAGGAGAACAAAGAAGCGAAAAAAAACAAAAAACAAGACAACACTCAACAAGTCCACAGTCGGCTCGAGTGGCAACAGAGCCACTGTATTTTCCGGCCTGTCGCGCCTCGCTCACAACGCCCTCCCCCAACTCCTCCCTTTGTTCTTAGGCGCGGTGGGTGGGGGGGGGGGAGGGGGGTAGGACGACACCTCACCTCGGCTGGCGGCTCCCGGACTGCTCGGAGCACAATTTGTCGCGAGGCCTCGGTATTACCCGGAGGCCTTTATTAGGTCTGGCCACCCCTTCCGTTTGCCCCCTAGTCCGCTGCTTCTTAGTCCGGGGTTCTGCCACGCTCTCTGCGGCATTGCTGTGCCGAGGCTGCTGTCTTATTGGAAACCAGAGTTGAAGCAATCCGAGCAAAGTGATTTAATCTTCTGAAGCCGTGAAAAGAAATGCTCCTTTGAATACGGAGATTATTCCCAGCGCCCATTATTTCGCAGGTTAAGGATATTCTTTCGTCTTTACTGAAAGATTGCCTTTCCCAGCCCCTGATCTGGAAAGTACAACAAAATCGCCACACTGATCATCCCTACTAGTCAACAGAAACACTGGACGGATTAAATATTCTGTCCTTATTGTTATCTGCTTTCCATATAATGAACAGTGACCCCCTTAATCGTTTTGATTTTGAAGCTCTAGCAGCAGCCGTATTTGCGGACGGAATAATGAGGCTTATGGCCTCCTATTACGCAAACAAGTTTCGTTTGTAAATGTTCTAACCTGTATCAACACTTTTGTGCAGTTTTCAGTGTGGTACTTTTACTCAGTTTTGGTTCACTGACTTGGGGGAGCAGACCAAACAGAGAATTCATCGGTCCCATCGGATTAGCGACGGATGGGGAAGGAAGTTAGCCGTGCCGTTTCGGAGGACCATCCCGGCATTTGCCTGAAGCAATTTAGGGAAATCGCAGAAAATGAGGATGGCTGGACATGGGTTACAACCGTCGTCCTCCCGAATGCTAGTCCAGTGCTCCAACCACTGCGCCACCTCGCTCGGCTTATTCAGTTTTGTAAAACGTACAGATGGTTTAATGCTCATTAATTCTAACCAAAATTTGGTCTAAAAACTGTCATGTCTATTGTGTTTATTACCTCAGTTTCTACTTTTCCAGGTTCTGTAAGTCCCTCTTCAGATTTTATACATCAGTAAGTTTGGATCTGCACCTAAAAGATATTACTGAAGCATCCTCGTACCGAGGAGTCATCAAAGGAATAACTTTATTTAGAAAACTAGTCAGTTATAATGCCCTTGGATGAATATTCACGCAACTACATACAACAGAAATGTCTCTCCTGTGACTTTGTCTGTGATCTATCAACATTATGAATCCTGGATCATGATAGGCAGCGGCGTGGACACCTGGAACGTTATTGGGATGGTGCTGCCAGCGTCTGACAGATGACATGCTGCTGGTGTAGATCAAGACGAACTCAGCCCCGTCTGCCGGCGTGGAGCACTGAGGCAAAATTGCTGGTACTGCTAACTTGTAGCGCTGAGCCTGGGATGCTGATGCAGCCAGACGTAACAGTTGGTACTTCCGACTTGTGACGTAGGGCGTAACCGACTTCGCAAAGTCCGGCAGCGACCTAAGTAGTCAGGGCGTGGCTCTACGAGAGTACGTGATCTGGTGTAGCAAAACAGTGCCCAACTGACAGCGCTCTCTGCTGCGACAGGCACGCTATCTGGTAGCGGGACTGCCGCTCCTACACACACACTGTGGGGGCGACATGCAACACCATGGTAAACAGTCCAGGCCGGTATTGATGAGAGTCGTTCACCCATGCCCTCTTTCCTCGAGGAGCGGCTGCCCACTGCCCACACGGGCTGCCTGGTGCGCTCAGAAAACGACTACCATCTGGATACAATAGCTACCGTGAGTCTAGTTTCCAAGTCAAAAAACCACTTTACATGTAAACACAATATTGGTATGCGATAATATATTGCAGCTATACACGCTCAATCAAAAGTATCTGGACACATGTATAGACCCAGTATGGATGATCTCTACTGTGGTAGGGTAGAGTTCAGATGGTGGGTTATTGTCAAGATGATGATCGATAGTTACTCATAGAGCTCACCATACCTGGTTAGATTTGTTCGTCTTCTGGCTCTCTGTGCTTCATTTCCTCTGTCCATATTGCTAGTCTTTCAAAGACCATCTCAGAGTAGAGTACCTCTGATAAGTGGCGGGGGCTGAGGGATGTATGTACTCTCATTGCCCTCTGCTTTCAATGGCTTCCAGCTGCTTCCTAGATGGGGCGCATTGATTGAATTCTTCCTTTGTCTCCCGTTCTCTTTTTATCCCGTACTTCAGTTTCAGTGTCACTGGTAAACCATGGGGTTTTCTCCCTCTGGGTTTAGCTCGGTAGGCTGTCTCTGATCTAGAGTCATATAGACCTGCCTGTTCATGGACAAAGAATCTGATAATAAAGTAGTTAAGTCCCTTTAACTATCCAATCGAGCAACTCATAGAGACATGGTTATTAGTCATACATTTTATTCAACCAACTCATAGAGACACGATTATTAGACATTTTATTGATGAACAGACACTCATAGCGACAATCTGCGGTTTCAATACCCCCTGGGCATTACTGAAGACAGTAAGTGCGTCACTTCTCATGCAACAGGCGGCTAGCGGCCTGTTACGATGTCGGAAACTTGTCAGGAATACTCAGACGAGGACACCATATGCACTATTTGGGCCCAGCTCTAAAGGTCAAAGCAGAGTTTGCAAGTTGGAATGCTAGCGCACCATTATTCTTGCCCTCAGCGTGGCTGTCTGTCTTTGTGAATGGAGTGTACAGCATCAGAACGCCCACCCAGGAGTATGCAGTTGAATGGCTGGACTGCCCTGGGTTTGAGCAGCCGTCTTCCAGAGAAGGCTGGCTACAACCTGAGGTGAACCCAGAAGTGGCCCACCAGCTGAAAGGTCCTAAGTGCCAGCAGTAGACCTGTGGTTAGTGGATGCCAAGTCACGTGGTGGCTACTTGCAAGCATATGCCCCCTCCCAAATTGCGTAGACCTTCCCTTGTAGATTGTGCTGACACACTCTGATCCCCTTGGCAAAAAATTATTGTTGTTGGCACTGGTTCGATGCCCAATTGTTTTGCTGAAGCACCACTTTCAGCTACATATGCCAAAACAACCCCATAGTTTGGAGGTGCAGTAATTGGTCTGTCGAAGCTGCAGTCGCTGCTGTATCGACAGTATTGCGTTGCTGACCAGCCTTTGTGTTGTATCAGTATTATGTGTAGCTGACCCCTGTCTTGTCTCGCTATGTGGAAAAAGACAGGCGGCATTGCTGAATCGAATGTAACAGTGTCTTGGTCCGCTTCACATTTGCCCGCTCCAATGGCCTTTTGCAACACCTGTGGCTGTGTCGCTATTTTATTTATTAGTGCCGAAAAATGGTGCTGTTGCTACACCCCTATTAGTGGACATTAA
Organism: Schistocerca americana; assembly: GCF_021461395.2. Taxonomy (NCBI): domain Eukaryota; kingdom Metazoa; phylum Arthropoda; class Insecta; order Orthoptera; family Acrididae; genus Schistocerca; species Schistocerca americana. The sequence continues at coordinate 661,153,490 of NC_060123.1, read as the reverse complement.
CATGGGCTGTGGCCACTCTTTGTCATTATAATGGCTCGATCTTTCCTAGAGACACTTTGAGCTAGATATCTGAATGTCTGTGGACAAACTGCAGCCCCTTCTTCATCAAGAGCCAAAACCGGAGGAGGTAGCGATGTTAGAGACTGTTGTCTGGAGCTAAAGCGACACCCTAACTCAGTCCAAAGTTGTTTCACTGGGTGCAGCTCGGGATTCTGGGCAGGTCAGACAATTTCAGGAACTGGCCACAAAACACTGCCTCACAGGCGCTGTTCTGTGAGAGGATGCATTCCCATGCTGATACAGTCATCGTCTCTGAAACGTTCTTCTACTGTAAGCAGTATACGATGCTGTCAAATGTGTTGACATTCTTCTGCATTTATCCTTTTCTTAAGCGTAGTAGGCAACTGTATCCTAAACACGGGGTTACCTCCATACCATAACACGACCTCCTCCACACTCCACTGTTGGCACTACACATGATCGCAGGTAACGTTCTCCAGTCATTCGCCAAATTCAAACACTTCAATCGCATAGCCACAGGGTACAGACTGACTCATCACCTCAGATCACCCGTTTCCAATCATCTACCGCCCAGTGACGTCGCTATTCTCACTGGTTTCAAGATCGCATAGCACTGACTGCAGAAATGTCTGGCTTATGAGCAACTGCTCTGCCATTGTACGCCACCCTTTTTAATTTTCTACGCACAGTCATTGTGCTAGCTGGACTGCTGGTACCACTTCGCAACTCACAAGTGGTTCCTTCTGCTGATTTCATGCCAGTTTTTACACCCTCCCTTTGCAATGCTCAGCGGTCCCTGCAGATCAGTATATGTCTCGGTTTGTCTATCGTTGTTCCCCCTCGTTTCTACTTCACAACCACATCACCAACAGTCGCCTTTGGTAGATTTCGAAGGGCGGTTGAAATGTCTCTGATTTATTGCTCAAGTGGCATCAGTGACTGGTCTACGTTGTAAGTCAGTGAGCTCTTCTGATCGAGCCATTCTCGCAGCTTCTGCGTCGCTGCACGCTATTCACCGCCTGGTTCTATACTGTCAGGTGCTCCTCTCGTAACACTTGGTGGTCAACTCCACATTACGTAGACGTGTGCGTGTACCTCTGATCAGGTAGTGTACACTAATGAGCCAAAACAGTACGATAACCTGCTTAATAGCTTGTTTGTCCGTCATTGGAACGAAATACATGATTGATTCTGCGTATCAGGGATCCGACAGTTTTTTAGTAGGTTTGTAGAGGTATGTGGCAATAGATGACTTCGCACAGGTCATGTAATTCGCGTAAATAACGAGCCACTGATTTCATTACACTGTGATGCCGCCCGATAGCGACACAGACGGGTTCCATAGGATTTACAGCAGGCGAATCTAGTCACCGATACATCAACGTGAGTTCACTATAGTGCTCCACAAACCACTGTACCACGGTTCTCACTCCGAGGCATGGACAATTACACTGCTCAAAAATGATATCACCGTCGGGGGAGACATCAAGCATCAAGGGATGAAGATGGTTCTTGTGGTGTCACCGCCAGACAACACACTTGCTAGGTGGTAGCCTTTAAATCGGCCGCGGTTCGGTAGTATATGTCGGACCCGCGTGTCGCCACTGTCAGTGATTGCAGACCGAGCGCCGCCACACGGAAGGTTTAGTGAGACTTCCTAGCACTCGCCTCAGTTGTACAGCCGACGTTCATAGCAATGGTTCACTGACAAATTACGCTCTCATTTGCCGAGACGATAGTTAGCATAGCCTTCAGCTACGTCACTTGTTACGACCTAGCAAGGCGCCATTACTAGTGTATATTGAAATGGAAATTATGTAAAGTCAAGAGAGATGTTCACCGATTGTGGATTAAAGTTAAGTATTCTACCAGTACCTCCTGTTTTGCTAGTCTTATTTCTCTGACCTGTTCCAGACCTCACGCCAGTCTGCGTGTAATTAAACGCGTGCATTTCGGCCTCCTCTAGCAACACGGTGTTGGCTCTTCTGCCAACACATCAGTTTAGAGTTGTCATTGTGTCTTAGATTGCTACCATAGGTCCCATGCAAGCACAAGAGATGTCTCTCGTATTATAACACTGCTCCCACGAGCCCACGTCCGTGGCGCGCTGCACATTTTTAGTCGCCGTTCACTTGATGACGGCGTTTGTGGAGACGACCACCGACCTGGTGTAGCAAAAATGTTATTCACCCGAAGAGCCGACACGTTTCCATTGATCGACGGTCGAATTCTGATGATCCCGTGCCCACAGCATCGCAGTTGACAACGTCTTTGGGTCAACATGTGAACACGTAGAGGTGGTCCGCTGCGGAGCTCCATGTTCAACAACGTACTACGAAATGCATTCTCCGAAACACACGCGCATGCACCAACATTGTGCCCTCTCGGCAGAAATGCCACAAATCACCATTTGTCCCACGTTGTGAAAAGAGTTGTGGACGTCCAAGAAGCTAGCACCTAGTGGTAGATTCCCTGTCCTACCTCCCGTAGATGCTCACGATAGCAGTACGTGAAAACTGGACCAGCTTCGCCGTTTTCGAAACACTCGTTCACATGCTTTGCGTAATAATACTCCAACCTTTGTCAAAGTCGCTTATCTCAATGGATTCCCCCATCTGCAGCTCATATCTTCGCTGGGATTATCCCCGTCTGGGTCTGCTCCGTTTACATACTTTTGTTACCGCGTCATTTGCTTGCATGTCACCAGTTGGCATCTAACGTCACAGCGGCCAGTGGTCATAATACTTTGGCTGATCATTGAATATTATATGGTTCCAGTTATACAATGGATCCCTCTATGAGATGTAACTTCCTTTCTATAGTCATATGTATCAATATTCATTAATGCATCACACGAGCAGTTACTGGGACTATTATAAGGTAAGTTCATTCATGTTATTGCAAAATAGCTTTCCTTCGCGCTAGTAAAACGATTTCCAGAGGCAGAAGACACCTTATAACTTGTAAAGTGCTTTGCTTAAATGCCATAACCGGTTTCGGGTCATTGTGTCCATCTTCAGATAGATGGCGTATTGAGTTACATTGCTTTTATTAGCGGCATGTCTTTCGCACGTACACTGCACCAGTATATTTGAATATCTAGCACCAGTTGTACTCTGTTCCGACAGCTAGAATATGCTAATTCGTCTGCGTTTGATTAAATACAAGACTAAACCGTCGTTTACATTTACAAGTGATCGAGTGAAGGCATAGTGCCTTTTTTCGGCCCTTAAGCTTGTTCAGGACGGCACACAAGCATTCAGTTTAAAATAAGTTACTGTGGCACACAAATACTTCACAAAATCCATCATATTCATTGCAGCCTCGGACATGTGCTTTACGTTCGATATTTTTGTTTATATTGGAGGGAGCGCCCACTAAGAAATGTCAACAATTTCCTGTTCAGCAAAGGTCTAAACTAGGCAATGATATTGTGTAGGAAATGCAACATGTTACTACCGGAAAATACTCTTACTCTAAGAATTATTATTTAAAGACTAGCGGACAAGTTGTTTTCAGGAGGTTTTTTTTCCAATACCTGGCAGCAGAAATTCTAATAAACCATTATTATTCCACCAGATTGCTTGGTATAAATTAGACATACAATCTAAGATTTAAAAAAAGGGCAGCATCAAGGAATTATCCGGGTCGTACGGAAGCTAGTAGATACAGAGAAACTAGGGGCTACAATTTCAGAAAAACACGATAATTTACTCTAGAGAAAGAGCTCAATAAAGCGTTGCTGCATTTCCGGCATTTATGGAAGGAGTTAGTCGGCCTGGCACTGATTCTTGATGGACGTCCTCCTCAGGGATATCGCACTAAATTCTGTACAATTGTCGTGTTGGATCGTCGAAATCCTGAGCTGGCTGCAGGGCCCTGCCTACAATGCTGCAGAGTTCTCAGTTGGGGAGAGATCCGTCGGTCCTGCAGGCGAAGGTAGAGCTTGACAAGGACGAAGAGATGCAGTAGAAACTCCCCGTGTGCGGCTACGAAAACAAGTGTCAGCCCAGAGCATCACTCCAGGTTGTCTGGCGGTGTGGCAGGCGACACTCAGGCTGGTGTCCTACCGCTGTCCAGGACGTCTCCAGACACGTCATCGCGGCCATCGGGGTGGGACTCAGCACTGAAGACCACTGTACTCCAGTCAATGACACTCCTGACCAAAGACCTGACTGTCGGCTGCCGTACGACCAGATGACCAGGAGTGATGTTCTGGGGTGCTATCTTTTCCGTAGCAGGACCCCTTTGGTTGCAATCCACGGCACCCTTACGGCACAGAGACACTTCTACGACATTCTGCCCCTCTTTTGTTGCCGTTCATGCAAGCCATCCTCGGATTATGGCTCACCAAGATAATACCCGTCTGCACACGGCGAGAGTTTCTACTGCTTGTCCTTCTGCTTACCAGACCCTACCTTAGCCAGCAGGGTCGCCGGTTCTGTCCCCAGTTGAGAAACTTTGGAGCATTAATTGCAGGGACCTCCAGCCATCTCGGGATTTTGATGATCTAACTCGCCAATTATATAACATTTGGCACGATATGCCTCGGGAGGACATCCAACAATTTCATCAATGCCAAGCTGAATAACTTTTCGGATAACAGCCAGAGGTAGACCAACTTGATCAATTTGTAAAGCTATTTCTCTTGGATATCTTATCCAATGTTTCTGAAATTGTAATCATTTGCCGGCCGAAGTGGCCGTGCGGTTAACGGCGCTGCAGTCTGGAACCGCAAGACCGCTACGGTCGCAGGTTCGAATCCTGCCTCGGGCATGGATGTTTGTGATGTCCTTAGGTTAGTTAGGTTTAACTAGTTCTACGTTCTAGGGGACTAATAACCTCAGCAGTTGAGTCCCATAGTGCTCAGAGCCATTTGAACCATTTGTAATCATTTGTTTCCTTAACCTGCACACAGCATCTACAGATTTCCGTCCCATTCGGGTAATTTCTTCGTGGTGCACCACCCATCTTTTTTTTTGTTTTCTTAGTATATATATATATATATATATATATACGTACACACACACACACACACGCACACACACACACACACATACATACACACACGCACACACGAGCGCGCGCCAGTTATTACATTCATAAGTTTGTTGAGGGTTACACAAAATTGCATTACAGAAGCGGGATGGGAGCAGGGAAACAAGTACGCATAACATTAGAGTTTAGATTGAATTAAATTTATACTGGGTTTATAAATAGCTTACTTCCAAAATAAATATATGCAAGTTATAATTATAGCATATATTAGGAAATGTTAAAACAATATTTGTTGTTAGGATACTCTGATTATCTGTTTACTATGCTGATTTTGATCAGTTTCTTTCCTTCTGCACCATCTTTGGTATGTTTTGTAGTGTAGTTGTTCCTCTATTGTAGCGAGGATTATCTTGTTCATACTTATGGTGTTTGCGTGTCCGTTTTATGTCTGATTTGTGTGAATAAGGTGCTGAAGGAAACATTAATGTAATCACAAAAATCAGCCTTCCGAAGATGGGTACAGTACACCGAAATCGGTTATAGCATTGAGATAAAGCATTTTAAAAGCATGTTTAGCTCGTTGCGCTATTCACGAACAACCATTAACGGCCGCCGAATTCACGAAACCCAACACAGACAATGTAACATTAAGGTATATCTATTTGGAAACAACCCTAAATCGGTACATACACTGACGAAAATATACACTACTGGCCATTAAAATTGCTGCACCATGAAGATGACGTGCTACAGACGCGAAATTTAACCGACAGGAAGATGATGCTGTGATATGCAAATGATTAGCTTTTCAGAGCATTCACACAAGGTTGGCGCCGGTGGCGACACCTACAACGTGCTGACGTGAGGAGAGTTTCCAACGATTTCTCATACACAAACCGCAGTTGACCGGCGTTGCCTGGTGAAACGTTGATGTGATGCCTCGTGTAAGGAGGAGAAATGCGTACCATCACGTTTCCGACTTTGATAAAGGTCGGATTGTAGCCTATAGCGATTGCGGTTTATCGTATCGCGACATCGCTGCCCGCGTTGGTCGAGATCCACTGACTGTTGGCAGAATATGGAATCGGTGGGTTCAGGAGGGTGATACGGAACGCCGTGCTAGATCCCTACGGGCTCGTATCACTAGCAGTCGGGATGACAGGCATCTTATCCGCATGGCTGTAACGGATCGTTCAGCCACGTCTCGATCCCTGAGTCAACTGATACGGATGTTTGCAAGACAACAACCATCTGCGCGAACAGTTCGACGACGTTTGCGACACCATGGACTCGGAGACCTTAGCTGCGGTTACCCTTGACGCTGCATCACAGACAAGAGCGCCTGCGATGGTGTACTTGACGACGAATCAGTTTGCACGAATGGCAAAACGTCAATTTTTCGGATGAATCCAGGTTCTGTTTACAGCATCATGATGGTCGCATCCGTATTTGGCGACATAGCGGTGAACGCACCTTGGAAGCGTGTGTTCGTCATCGCCGTACTGGCGTATCACCCGGCGTGATGGTATGACGTTCCACTGTTTACACGTCTCGGTCACGTCAATGGTTCGCATTGACGGCACATTGAACAGTGGACGCTACATTTCAGATGTGTTACGACCCGTGCCTCTACCCTCCATTCCATCCCTGCGAAACCCAACATTTCAGCAGGATAATGCACGACCGCATGTTGCAGGTCCTGTACGGGCCTTTCTGGATACAGAAAATGTTCGACTGCTGCCCTGGCCACACATTCCCCAGATCTCTCACCAACTGAAAACATCTGTTCAATGGTGGCCGAGCAACTGGCTCGTCACAATACGCCAGTCACTACTCTGTATGAACTGTGGTATCGTGTTGAAGCTGCATGGGCAGCTGTACCGGTACACGCCATCCAAGCTCTGTTTGACTCAATGCCCAGGCGTATCAAGGCCGTTAGTACGGACAGAGGTGGATGTTTTGGGTACTGATTTCTCAGGATCTATGCACCCAAACTGCGTGAAAATGTAATCACATGCCAGTTCTAGTATAATGTATTTGTCCAAATAATACCCGTTTATCATCTGCATTTTTTCCTTGGTGTAGCAATTTTAATGGCTAGTAGTGTACTTCAGAGTGTCAAAATTGTAAATGTTCGAGTCCTGTAAAAGGTGAGTTTGAAGGTACTTCCACAGGCACAAAAATGCATAGGGCTACAAGGGGACCGTCTCCAGATTATTAATTTTTAGATTTTACTTTTTTAAACTATATTTTTTAATTGAAAGACAATTATGCCCTTCTGTGTGTGTTTCTGCCGCGGGGCCTTGGTTTTGTCTTGACGTACTCTATGAAAGCGCGCTGGCCAAGCAGTGACGCAGGAGTGTGGCGTTGATAAACTGCAAGCAAAGTGGCTGGGTGCCATTTTTCTTCAATTAGTGACAGCTCAGGCCATCGTCGTGAATAAAATAGAGCGGTAACTGCCTGGGCGCTGACGTTTCCGACTGCTGCAGGACGCTGCTTCGCGACACTTTGTTGTTCGGTATTCCCGCGGCTACCGCAGTGCCGCATAAACCTCAAAGCGTCGGGCCCGGCACGTCACATTCACACCTCCGCCTCTCATTACGGAGCGCGACACGAAAGGCCCGAGGTACGGGCGAATTTCCTCTGCCGCGAAGCACGCAAAACATTACTCTGACAACTGCGGAAATTGCCTCGATGTGTTAGCGACATAACTTCATTCACACACCCGAGGGGAAACCTCTAGAAACGTGTATGTGCCATCCTTGTCGTGGACATCACGGCTTTAATGTCATAATGCAAGGTACCATTAGGTAAACGGATAAAGCCAACAACAGACGAAATCCATCCTTACCTCCGCAAAATCTGTTCATAACCACTTTTGTCTAACACTGAAAGTATTAAATCAGTCCATTAGCTATTTCCGTTTGTTCTTATATTAAGCAATGTTCTATAGAGGTACAGTACATGGGTGATGTCAGATTGTTCTTCAGGTATTCACGAGGTAAGAGTTCCTTTGGCACACTGTGGGTTTAAAAAAGGAAAAACGAAGATTAAACTTAAAGTACCGTCAACGAAAAGCTCATTACTAACGAAAACTAGCTCTGAAACGATAAAGATGAGAGAGAAAATCGTTGATGCCATTCTCAAAAGGATCGTGGCAGAAATTGTGTTATGCCGGTCGCGTTACGACAGTCGTTTCTGATGATGTATAGAGTGAATGGTGAGTGTTGGCTAGTCTGGTATGAGCAGAAACCTTAGTTTATGCGACCGCCACGGAAATTAAAGCCCCCGTGGGAAGCGGTACGTACTTTCTACACCGAGTTCAACGGATGGAGCAAGGAGTTTACAGGAGATGCGCTATTCAGATGTATTTTATATTTTTTGTCTGATTCCCTACTTTAAAATACGCTACCGATCGTTTTCTTTTGTGGAATGTATAATTCAAGCGATTTTTGGTAGCGTACAGAGATACGGCTTTAGGAATCAAATTTTATGTCATTCGCTTCCTAGCCACATAACAAGTAACAATGATCGCACAGATGTCCGAGTTAGGTGAGGTACCATGTAAAATTACCTTTTAACAATAGTATTACGGATAAAGTAAGGATATTTTTAGGCGAATGTAATTAGACAGTTACCACACAACTTGAATTCATTCGTATCAAATGCATGCGACATGTTTCTTGGAGAATATTTCGTACTTGTCTCATACATTCAAAAATATAGCCACCGATTTATTCGGTATATATGCCATTACACCTTGCTTTTACTTTTTGAAGTAGACTGAACTAATTAGCCAGTAGACCTTTGCATAATTTTTCAGCAGTCTGTCTTAAGATCCATGCTACTAACTACCGTTCTGATGACACTGAACAGCGTGAATTCACTCTTCTGGACATCTTTATCTAGAGACACCTGTTAGACTGTTGTCTGCTGCCGTTGCAGGTAATTTCATTCAGAAATATTTTTGTGTTGCTTTTTCAGTCTCATTATAATCGTAGAAAATCTTCTGTAGGCCGGCCGGAGTGGCCGAGCGGTTCTAGGAGATACAGTCTGGAACCGCGCGACCGCTACGGTCGCAGGTTGGAATCCTGCCTCGGGCATGGATGTGTGTGATCTCCTTAGGTTAGATAGGTTTAACTAGTTCTAAGTTCTAGGGGACTAATTACCTCAGAATTTGAGTCCCATAGTGCTCAGAGCTATTTGACCCATTTTTTTGATTGGCTCAAATGGTTCAATGGTTCTGAGCACTATGGGACTTAACATCTGAGGTCATCAGTCCCCTAGAACGTAGAACTACTTAAACCTAACTAACCTAAGGACATCACACACATCCATGCCCGGGGCAGGATTCGAACCTGCGACCGTAACGGTTGCACAGTTACAGACTGAAGCACCTAGAACCGCTCGGCCACTCCGGCCGGCCAAGTCGTTGGAAGTCACCTGCAGAAATATTGAGCCGTTCTACCTCCGTAGTCGTCAATAATTGCGAAACAGTTGCCGGTGAATCATTTTGTGCACGAACTGACGTCTCGATTATGTCCCATAAATGTTCGATGGGACTTATGTCGTGCGAGCTGGGTGGCCAAATCATTCGCTCGTGATGTCTAGAATGTTCTCCACACGACTCGCGAACAACTGTGGCACGGTGACGGGGCATTGTTGTTTCGCAACATGAAGTCCACGAATGGGTGCAACTAGCGGAACATAACCATTTTTATCTGTTCAGTTGGATTTTACCACCCAGTTCGTTCCACGTCAGCAGAGCCCCCACCATTATGGAGCCACCACCAGTTTGCACAGTGCGTTGTTAACAACTTGGATCCAAGGCTTCGTAGGATCCGCGATACACTCGAACCCCACCATCAGGTCTTACCGCCCGAAATGACATCTCATCTTACCGGGTCGTGGTTACGCAGTCGTCTATGGTCCAAACGATAGGGTCACGAACCTAGGACAGGCGCTGCAGGCAATGTTGTGCTGTTAGCAAAGGCCCGCGCGTCGGCCACTACGTTGTCCATGGTGAGAGGTAAGGCCTGAAATTCGGTATACTCGGCACACTCTTGTCACTGTGAATCTTGGAATACTGAATTCGCTAACGATTTCCGCAATGAGATGCATAGGCCCTATATACCTCTGCCAATCATTCCCGCCATGCAGCCATAATGACGTCGAAAATCTTATTAAATGACACACATCAATGCAAATGAGAGCTCCGCTATTGTGCTGCCGTTTTATACCTTGTGTGCACGTTAATATCGCCATCTGCAGATGTGCATATTGATATTTCATGACTTCTGTAACATCGCTGTATTAGGCTGAATATTTTCATTTTATGCTGTATGCATAACTAGTCCATGGGAAAATGTTCGGCTGAGGAATTTGAAACTATTCATTTGTTGCATTGTTTCCCCGCTTACTAGAAATTTTTATAGAAGACAAGAGTAGTTAATTCCTAAGCTATATTTTATTGATGAACTAAAGCGCCAAGAAACTGGTATAGGGATGTGTATTCAAATGCAGAGATACGTAAACAGGGAGAGTACGGCGCTGCAGTCGGCAACGCCTATATAAGACAACAAGTATATGGCGCAGTTGTGGCATGAATGTCGCATCCTATTCCAGAACGTCCGCTCGTTCCGCACCAACAAATACCTACTCATGAACACCCTCTTCCACCACCAGGTCGACACCCTCCTCCTGAACGGAACTTTTCTCCAGCTCCACCATACTATCCGCACCCCTCCGTATATCTGCCACCGTTCTGATGCTCCTGGCCCTCGACCGCAAGGTGGAGTCGCCATTGGCCACCTTAATCACATCCCCGTTCGGCCACAACCCCTCCTCAATGACCCCACCGAACACCTTATCCTCAGCGTCTTCTTCCCCTCCCTCACTTCCCTGAGCCACCATCTGTGGTGTCACCGCCAGACACCACGCTTGCTAGGTGGTAGCTTTGAATCGGCCGCGGTCCATTAGTACATGTTGGACCCGCGAGTCGCCACTGTCAGTGATCGCAGACCGAGCGCCACCACACGGCAGGTCTCCAGAGACTTACTAGCACTCGCCGCAGTTGTACAGCCGACTTTGCTAGGAAAGGTTCACTGAGAATTCCGTTCTCATTTGCCGAGACGATAGCATAGCCTTCAGCCAAGTCAATTGCTACGACCTAGAAAGGCGCCATTTATCCTTTGCTATGTATCTAATGAATCATGTACCGTCAGACCGATGTTCACCAATTATGGATTAAAGTTAAGTATTCCAGCAGCTACGTTCTTTTCTTTATAGCATTCATTACGTATCCTGTTTTAGACCTCACGCCAGCCTGCGTGAGTTAAAGCGCGTGCCTTTCGGTTACCCGTCACTGTGGATTGGCTGTCTTGCCAGTCCACAACACCATCTATGTCCGCTCCACTGCTCCTCTTCCCTAAGACTTCCTCTCCAACATTGACCACACCTTGTCCACCTATGTGATTGCCGCTGACATCAATATCCGTAGCCGCTCCCCTACCGCACTTCGGCGGTGGCGTTAGTTCCTCTCCTCTATCCAAGGTGACCTTGTTCTCCTTCCCCAGCACACATGTCCCGAAAGCGACACCACCCCCGATGTTGTCATTATCTCCACCAATCTCTTTGGGCATATCACTGTCGACATCCTTGACCAAACAAGTAGTGACCACCTCCCCGTCCTTCTCACCATAACGTCTACTCACCACACCCCTCTGGCTCCCTGCCATGCATTACCTCCCAAGATCGCCCATGACTACTGTGCTGGGATGCCTACTGGGAATCCATCAAAAGCCACCCTCTTACCTCTTAAGACATCATTCACACCTCGTCCTACCTTCAGAAGGTAATTACTGACACCGTGGAGGCGCATGTCCCTACTACAACCTTCCACCCCCACCGTCCCACTCTTCCTCCGTGGGCTGTTCTCGCCCTCCACGAATCCTGCAGCCTCTATCGCTCCTTCCTGCGCACTCGCGAATGGGATACACTCCAAAACCACCAGCAAATACGGCGAAAGGTACAGAAACTTATTACACCAAAGAAAAGCCGGGACTGGCGCCAGACCTGTACACTACTCAACGAAACCCTTCGTATCAACTCCTCCAAGTACTGGTCCGCCTTCCATCGCTTTACAGGTTCCCATTTCGCACGCCATTACCGCTTCTCCATAACTACCGCCTCCTTCCCAACAGCCTCAGTAAGGCCAGCTACTTCGCTTCCCACCTATCTGAGGTCTTCTCCGTCCCTGATGATCCCCAGTTAGTTTTCTTCTCTTTTCCTCACCATCATAGAACACGCCGATATATCGGTCGCTCCACTTGCTCCTAGTCTCCAGTACTTGGGGCAGTTTCCCCCCTCCGACATCAACACTCTGTTCACAGCACAAGACATTAAACTTATCCTCAGGTCCAAACGCAACTCGGCCCCTGGTCATGAGCGTGTAACCTACCAGCACCTTACACAAAGCCCCTTCTCCTTCCTGACTGTCCTTGCTAATCTCTCTAATGTCATTTTCTCTACCAGCTTCTACCCCGACCTGTGGAAGACTTCCTGCATCCTCTTATTCCTCAAACCCAACAAACCCCCTTCCGCCGCCTCTTCCTATCGTCCCATATGCTGCACCTCTGTATTCAGTAAGGTCTTCAAATCCATCCTCTCATACTGTACCCATCAGCACAGTAATCAACACCACCTCCTCCCCCTTACCCAGTGTGGCCTTCGATCCTCCTTCTCCAGTGAAGATCAAGTCCTTAACCTAGTCCACCTTCTCTCCCTCCAGATTAACTCCTGTCGCTCAGCCATTTTTGTTTCCCTTGATCTCAAAAATGCCTATGACTGTATGTGGCATCCCAGTCTCCTCTTTCAAGTCCAAACCTAAGCCATGTCTAATAATTTTGTCCATCAGCTCGCTTTCTTCCTCTCACGCCGTCCTTTCTCTGTCACCCTCCACAACATCAACTTCTGTATCTTCTATCCCACTGCTGGCATCCCCCAGGGTTCCGTCCCTTCTCCTCTATCTTTTGTACACTGCTAATATGCCCAAGCCACCCCCACCTATCCACATTCTCCAATATGCTGATGACACCGCCTTCATGGCTCTCTGTCCTACCCTTCAACAGTCCCAATGCACCCTCCAAACCCACCTTGACCAGTTCACCACTTGGTGTAACCAGTGGTTGCATCGTCTCAACCCCTCCAAAACTCAGGCTATCATCATAGGCTGCACCACTCACTCCATCTGTCTCCATGATTTGTACCTCACTGTTTATGGTCATCCCACCCCGCTCACCCAAACCCTGAGATACCTTGGCCTCACCCTTGACTGTCACCTCACCTGGACCACTCACCTCCTGACCATCCAGCCAAAAACCCATTCCTGCCTCCTCCTCCTGAAACACCTTTCTACCTGGACATGGGGATTGTATCCTTCCACCAACCTCTACACCTACAAATCCCTCACCCGTCTTATCCTCTGTTATGGCAGCATTGCCTGGATCTCTGCACCCACCCACTTTTACAAGGCCCTCCAAATGCTTGGATGCCATGCACTCCACCTTGCCTTCTCTATCCGCCTTCCTTCCCCCACATGGCCCCTGTATGACCTCATACCCTTCCCCCATCTCCTCCTCTTCCTCCAACATCTCTGCATCCTTTACACTGTCTGTAGGCTTGATCCCCCCCACCCCCCTGGTTTCCTCCTTCCTCTCCACCCCCCACCCCCACCCGTTGCCGCGCCTATATCGCTGTATCCCTCCATCTCTCTACCTACACACTCTCCATCTCCTTCATCAGGGTAATTGCCAGCACGTCCTCCTCTTGGATGTTGAACTTCGCCGTGACATCTACCCTTTCTTCCAACTGTAACCTGGCCTTGTTCCCCCCCTCCCAAGGTCCCCCTTTTTTCCTCTCCGTCCTTCTCCCAGAGCGGATATTTCTCCTTCCCTCGCTGCAGAACTGCTTCCCTCGCACATTCTTCCCTCCCTGGCCCTCTTCGACGCATCCCGCAGCTGTCTCCACCCCTCTCCTCCCCTCCTTCGGTTCTTCCCTCCTCCCCACTCTCCTCTCCTCTCTCCCTTCTTCCCTCCTCCCTCATCTGTATGCCCCTGACAGATCCTCTCTGTTTGCTCATCGTCATCAGTGTACTAAGTCAGTGTTGTGTTTGGTGCTGTCTCCTGTGTGCCAAGTGCTGTGATTTTAATTGTGTGCTGGACTTGTACATACGTTATAATCATTGATTGTTATGTACCACGCCGTCCGTCGATACTTCTATGTTCCAGTGTGTGGTTTTGTTTTGAGTACGCTAATTTTTTACGGTTTCTACCTCCAATTAACAGTGCCCCCTCCCCCCCCCTCTTCGTCTGTTCTCTTCAGTATTGTTCTCCATTTTTTTATGTCTATGTACGCCATATTTTTTCCATTCTGCTGTTTTAAATGCCTTTTTTTGTGTAATTACTGTCTTCGGCTGAAGAGCAGCGCATATGCTGCAGCCAGCATGCCCCAGATGGGGCAATGAAACACAATAAAGGAAAAAAATGGCGCAGTTGTTAGATCGGTTACTGCTACTTCAATGGCAGGTTTTCAAGATTTAAGTGAGTTTGAACGTGGTGCTGTAGTCGGAGCGCGAGCGTTGGCACACAGCATGTCCGAGGCAGCGATGAAGAGGGGATTTCCCCGTACGACCATTTCATGAATGTACCTTGAATGTCAGGAATCCAGTAATGCATCAAATCTCCGACATCGCTGCGGTCGGAGAAAGATCCCGCAAGAACAGGACCAACGAGGACTGAAGAGAATCATTGAACGTGACAGAAGTGCAATCATTTTCCAAATTGCTGCATATTTCAATGTTGGGCCATCAACAAGTGTCAGCTTCTGAACTATGCAACAAAACCTCATCTATATGGGCCTATTCATATGTCTCCACGACATATAGCCTTACGCCTCTCCTGAGCCTGTCAGCACCGACGTTGTACTGTTAATGACTGGAAACATGTTGCCTGGTCGGACGAATCTAGTTTCAAATTGTATAGAGCGAATGGACGTGTATGGGTATGGAGATAACTATGTGAATCCACGAACCCTGCATGTCTGCAGAGGACTGTTCGAGCTGGTTGAGGCCCTGCAATGATGTGGGACGTGTGGAGTTGGAGTGATACGGGACGCCTGATGGGCCTAGGTACGACACGTGACACGTACGTAAGCATCCTGTCTGATCGCTTATATCCATTCATGTCCACTGTGCATTGCGATGGACTTGGGCAATTCCAGCAGGACAATGCGACATCCTACACGTCCAGAATTGCTACAGAATGACTCTAAGAACACTCTTCTGAGTTCAAAAATTTCCGCTGGCCACAAAATTCCCCAGACATGAACATTATTGAGCATTCCTGGGATGCTTTTCAATGTGCTGTTCAGAAGAAATCTCCAGCCCATCTTACTCCTACGGATTTATTGACAGCCCTGCAGGATTCATGGTGTCCATTCCCCTCCAGCAGTACTTCACACATTAGTCGAGTCCATGCCATGTCATCTTGCGGCACTCCTACGTGCTCGCGAGGACTCTGCACGGTATTAGGCGGGTGTATCACTTTCTTTTGCTCTTCAGTGTATATTCTGGAGTTGGATATAAGAAGCTTGTTGTCCGCAGAAGGTAATGAGGTGACATATTGTACGTTGTTTGAATTAGATTCTGTTTGGGCAAAATATTTATCTCGCTAATTGATATCTCGTTTATATGCAGGGGTTTTCAAAACGATTCCAACAGACTTAAATAGATTGTAGAGGGTTTATTGGCGAAAAAATTGGGGATACGTGGCCGGCAGGAGTGGCCGAGCGTTTCTAGGCGCTTCAGTCTGGAACCCCGCGACCGTTACGGTCGCAGGTTCGAATCCTGCCTCGGGCATGGATGTGTGTGATGTCCTTAGGTTAGTTAGGTTAAAGTAGTTCTAAGTTCTAGGGGACTGATGACCTCCGATGTTAATTCCATAGTGCTCAGAGTCATTTGAACCATTTTGAGGTTACGCACCGACGTCCAGAAACGTCATCCAACGACGCTACAGGGCTCGGCGCGTGCCGCTACGCTACCCTTCCGGCAGAAAATGTGGTATTTATTTTTCTCCTGGAAGCCCCTAAAATCCAATGTTTATTGGCATGCAGGAGAAAAACAAACTTCGGAT
Source organism: Schistocerca americana (assembly GCF_021461395.2). Taxonomy (NCBI): domain Eukaryota; kingdom Metazoa; phylum Arthropoda; class Insecta; order Orthoptera; family Acrididae; genus Schistocerca; species Schistocerca americana. The sequence continues at coordinate 661,137,282 of NC_060123.1, read as the reverse complement.
GGAATCCCTTGAACGAAACGGTCATCGCCCAAGTCAACAGAACATCGCATTCGTAGAAGACAAGGCTGTTCTACACAGCAGCTATATCCATCTTCGCCAATCGCTGTCGTGACAATCACCTGCGATCACAGAATAACAAACAGTACTACGAGACGTTCCATCTTCGGTCCATCGCAGTATGAAATTACGATTGATGCAGAAGGGAGGGAGGGGGGCTAGCGGCAGGCACCAGTGGTTATAAATTAGACACTCTGTGGCGTCGTTGGATAAAGCTTCTGGAGATGGGTGCGTATCCTCAATTTGCTTCTACAAACTCTTGAATTCTATCAGAATGTGTAACACACTGTGTATGTTAAATGATACCGGTGATATAGTGCACACCTATCTGTAGCTGATATTAGTAACTTACATTCTGTAGTCACACGTGTCGAAGTTGTGACAATACCATTAAGCGTTTCTATTAGATGACGTGGAAGTCTTGTGTTTTCCTGTATGAACCCGAGTCCAAATGACCACTGAATGCAGTGCTATACTCGATATAGGCTCAGAAACTGGTTGATATGGGCCTACATTCACAGACAGCCTCAATCCTTGTCATGTCCGTCATGTTCACGTGTCGAAACTTTCTACTTCACTGACTGCTTACAATAGACTGACACATGCATTCCTTCACTGGCGTGACGGACGTGAGAGGTGGGAGGTCACGTGACCTATTGGTACCAGTTCTACACGATTTGCAGTGCTCCTAAGCGACGTGCGTGTTTTATTAAATGGATGAGTGGATTTTCTCTGGCGAGCATCATTTATTGCTAGTATCGAAGAAAATAATTACTACCACAAGCAGCACGCGTTATTTTTTATTCCTTTTTTGACTAATTTACAGAGTTGCATTATGATAAGTTTTCCCCATTCAACATTTTTGCTCTGCCAAGACAGAGCGCCATATACGTCAGCAGATCGTGTTTAATGTAGTATTTTCCTCTTGCTATTCTGCAAGTTGTAAGTGTTATGGACATTTATTGCTACACAATTTGCAATTAAGGGAATCCTGCTGGGAAGAATCGGAGCTAAGTAGTGGTATAGCGATTGAAACAATTGTTCCTGCTCTCTCGCCATCAGCTATGCAGATCGATAAACAGTAATCGGTACAATGGAGGATTACATGATGCACACGACCGAGAGAATGGGCGAAACATTCAGCTACTGCTGGAAGCTGATGCTGTACAACTTCCCACCTGTTAATTTACAAGTTTCTCTCCAAATGCGGGATTTCTCTATATATGAAATGTTTCCATAACATTTTGCCGAATGAGTGAAAACAGACAACAAGGAACAGATCAACAATTTCACGTAAAAGAAGGTTGGTAAAATACTGCAAATAAAGAGGGAGGTTGGAAAATGTATAAAAACACCGGTGGAAATGAACGATAAATTTACACATGCAGATTATTTAAATTTGGAATATCATTTCCATGTCATTTTCAGCTATGATCGTCTGGGAATATTTAGGTTCTTCTCTCTAAAACTGTGTAGGGTGAAGGTCTCCAGTAACACTTGCAATTTGACGTCAGGTCAGAAACCACATCCTCTAGCTGTGTAGATAGTCCGTCTGGGTTGAGTGTTCTACTTCGTTGACAAATTTGTCACCCGAGGAAGGATAGGAAATGAGACTTCACTCATTTTCGATGTTCACTATAGTAGGAACAATACATGCTTAAATTTGGATGTGATTTTCAGGTTTACATAGCTTATAAATTACCAGTATTCAAAAGTAGTTCCAGAATGAGAAAACCGCTACCGGTTTTTGTTCTTTATAGGCAGAATCCAGATCTCACTATTGTTACCTTCGTAGTGCGATTGCATCGAAGTGTTAATCATTTGCGTACCCAAGCTTATATTACACTTCCTGTTAATTTGATATTTGTCGCATGCCGCCTTCATGGTGTTGAAATATTACTGGTCAGCAGTGAACTTCTTTTTTCTTTCCTCTCAAAGCCGACATAAACACTTGGATAGCTTCGCGAATATTGCAATCAAATGAATGGGATGGATAGATCCTTGAACAGAGTTTATACAATGAACGATATCAACACGACATAAGCGTGTAATCGAATAAAATTGTTTGATGTTGGGAGAATTAGATTAGGAATCGACACAATAAAAGTTGTAAATGAGTTTTATTAAACAAGCAGCAAAATGATTGACTATCACCTAAGGAAAGATGTCATAACCAGACTGTTAATCTGTAGAAACGTTTGTCTGGTAATGAAAAATGTGGTAATATTTTATATTAATTTAAGTGTTAGAAAGTATTCGTTTGGTGTGTAGCCTTATATGGAAGTGAAACAAGGCGGATCAATACTGTGGACAAGAATGGTACAGAGGTATACAGCAAAGTACTGTCGATTAGTTGAAGCAATCAGATAACGAATGAAGAGTATGAATATTTCGCTCACATTGAGTTGGCGAAGGCCCTTGTTGACAGGATATATCGTCTGACATCAGAGAGAGAGAGAGAGAGAGAGAACAGACACCAAGGCTAGACTGCAGTAAAGGATGTAGGTTGTAGTTGTTATTACGAGATTGGCACGGAACAGAACGGCATGGGTAGCTGCTTATAACTAGTCTTCGGAATAAATACCACAACTTGAGACACATTTAAATTTAGAAAAATCTGAAACTCTCGAGCGCTATACGCACGTGTTAAACAATACTTCTTGCTTGAAGAAGTTTGGAATATTGTTGACCAGGTGCATTCATTTCAGTAGATGTGCATACGCATTCAAAAGGAATTGTAGCAGTTGTTATTACAGCACAGGATCGTATAGCATTGTATAAGTGGCTGATATAACACCTTTCTTCCTAGCACACGGTGTATCAGGTAAGTATGTGGGGGCATGCGTTTTTACAGCTTCAAGTGATAATTTAATGAATGTTCTTCATCTGGATTTGAAATAACGGGCTGGCAGGTGTGGCCGTGTGGTTCTAGGCGCTTCAGTCTGGAACCACGTGACCGCAACGGTCGCAGGTTCGAATCCTGCCTCGGTCATGGCTGTGTGTGGTGTCCTTAGGTTAGTTAGGTTGAAGTAGTTCTAAGTTCTAGGGACTGTTGACCACAGATGTTAAGTCCCATAGTGCTCAGAGCCATTTGAACCATTTGTAATAACAGTATCTTACATAGCAATAGCCAACAGCCTTGCCGCAGTGGATACACCGGTTCCCGTCAGATCACCGAAGTTAACACTGTCTGGCGTGGGCTGCACTTTGATGGGTGGCCATCCGGGCCGCCACGCGCTGTTGCCATTTTCGGGGTGCACTCACCCTCGTGATGCCCATCGAGGAGCTACTCGACCAAATAGTAGCGGCTCCGGTCAAAGAAAACCATCATAACGACAGGGAGAGCGGTGTGCTTACCACACGCCTCATCTATCTGCATCCTTCGCTGAGGAGGACATGGCAGTCGGATGGTCCCGGTGGGCCACTTATGGCCTGAAGACGAAGTGCTTATACAGCAATAGCAGAACCCGCCATCATCTTGCAAGAAAGCTTCTCTTAAACCCCGTTTCGGGTATTAAGGAAAATAACGGAGAATGCTTTCAGAACAGTCAGAAAGCGATTTCGTAAAATAAAAAAGCCTACAAAATTTGATGAAGATGAAATATTCGTTTTTTTAGTAAAGTATATCTACTGTGGGGTTATATAATTGCGTAAAGAAGTGAATGAAGAAGTTAGGCAACTGTCATTCCTAGGAATGCCTCGAATAAATATACTGCGGTAGCCTGAAACACGTCATTATAACACACAAGAAAATGACATATTTCTTCGTTGCTTTGAAAGGAAGATTATACTGACATTATAAAAGTAATTTTAGAAATTGTTTGAAGTTGTAGGAGAATGGAGGTTTTTCCCTACGAATTGCAGTGACGTAGTCTTCTGGGATGATTAAGTCGCTCATGCATATTCACTCCCATTTGCCCATTCTTACTCTCTCATTAGGAGCCACGCGGGGTAGCCGCCCGGTCTAGGGCGCCTTGCTCTCCTCGTCGGAGGTTCGACTCCTCCCTCGAGCATGGGCGTGTGTGTTGACCTTAGCGTAAGTTACGTTAAGTGGTATATAAGCCTAGGACCGATGACCTCAGCAGTTTGGTGCCATAGGGATTTACCATCACCACTCATTCAGCCCACCACAATGTCTTCATCTTTCTGTTTTTCCCTAACTGTCATTGTCTCCTGTAGCACAGCCACTGTCTCCCTCGTTCTGTCCTACTGCCATTTTCTCCTCTCACAGTCACTGTCTCCCTCTGACTCTCTCTTAATGGTACTACAATGAGGTGACGAAAGTCGTGGGATCCCTACTAATATAGCGTCAGATTTCCTTATTTCACGGCGTCGGACATCAACTAAACGTGGCATGGACTCAATAAGTCGTTGGAAGTCCCCTGCAGAAATAGTGAGTCACGCTGCCTCTCACACTGGACCCTCATTCGGCAGGACGACGGTTCAATCCCACGTCCGGCCATCCTGATTTGGGTTTGCCGTGATTTCCCTTCAGGCAAATGGTGCACGGTCCCCATCCTTCCCTAGCCCGATGAGACCGATGACCTTGCAGTTTGGTCTCCTCCCCCAAATCAACCGAACCCACGCTGCCTCTATAGCCGTCTATAACTGTTAAAGTGTTGCCAGTGCAGGAGTTTGTGCACCAACTAACCTCCCGATTATGTCCCATAAATGTTTGATGAGATCCATATTGGTCGATCTGGATGGCCAAATCACTGGCTTGAATTGTCCAGAATGTTTTTCAATCCAATTGCGAACAGCTATGGCCCAGTGAAAAGGCGTATTGTCAACCATAAACATGAAGTCTATGAATGGCTGCAAATTGTCTCCAGGTAGCGGCACTTCAACATTTTCAGTCATTGATCGCTTCAGTCGGACCAGAGGACTCAGTCCATTCCACGTAACATAGCCGACACCATTATGAGGCACCAGCAGCTTGCACATTGCCTTGTTGACAACTTGTGTCCGTGGCTTCGTGGGGTTTCCACGTTACTTGAACCCTGGCATCATCTCTTCCCAAGACTTGTATGACCAGGCTACATTTTCCATCCGTCTTGGCACTGGCAGATACGTTCGCGAGCCTAGGAGAGGCCCTGCTGCCATAGCCCATTAACGTCAAACGTCGCCGCACTGTCCTGACGGATACGTTCGTCCTGCGTCCCACATTGATTTCTGCTACTATTTAACGCAGTGTGGCTTGTCTTTTAGCACTGACAACTCTACGCAATCGACGCTGCTCTTGGTCGGTAAGTGAAGGCCGCCGGGCACTGCGTTGTCTGTTGTGAGAAGTTACACCTGAAATTTGGTATTCTCGGCAGACTCTTTGACACGGTGGACCGCGGAATATTGAATTCCGAAATGGATTGTCTCATGTGTCTACCTCCAACTACCAGTTCGCTTTCAAAGTGTATTAATTCCCGTCATGCGGCCATAATGACGTCGGCAATCTTTTCACACGAATGACAAGAGTACAAATGAAAGCTACGCCAGGGCACCAAACTTTTCAAATCTGTGCTGGAGTCCACACATTTTCTTTTCCACCGGATTTACTATGAACAGATTGATAGCGTGCCTAAGGGTAGTCCTCTGTCACCTGTGATGGTCAATACGTGCATGGACGACTTCGAAGACAAGACAGTAGGCTCGGCACCATTAAAACTGACAGTCGCTTATAGATATGTTGATGATGCGTTTGTCATTTGGCCTTATGCCACAGATGAGCTTCACGTTTTCTTGCAATACCTCAACTCTGTTCACCATACAGTGACTATCTGAAGAAAACCCGCACAGACAAGTAACTTCACTCCTGTAGCTGTGCGTCACCCGTCAGGAAGGGCGAGAGTGCTAAACACGACGGGAACCTTTTCACATGAATCTCCTGAGTACAAGTGACAGCTTCCCCAATGTACCGCCCTTATATACTTCGATACTACCTTCATCTGTATATATGCGCATCGCTATCCCGTGGCTTCTGTCACCGTAGTGTATCTTATTCATTTCTTTCCACTGTTGCTGTCTTCATCTCAAAGTAGCGCTTATAACCTACATCCTCAATTATTTGTCACTCTCTCCCGCTCCCTCGATGTGATTGTCGTAGACTTTCTCTCATTATGACTCGCTCTCACCAAGTTCCACTTTCTCCTTGTGCTAATTCCTCTCCCAGTGGCATTATCTCATTCACTCTTTTCCTGGCACTATTTTGTCGCTATTAACTACGATCCACTGTCACTATGTCGCTCTCTTTCCTCGCACTGCCATTGTCTCCTGTGCTCTTTCTATACCACTACCATTGTGTACTATTTTCCAGTATTTATTACCTTTCCGTCTCTTCCCCACTGCTACTGTCTACTTTTTCTGAGGATAAAAAAGCGTTAATATGTTCTCATGCCATGATGTTTGGGGAATTCATTATTAAAAGCTGCTGAGCAAGGTAGAATGAGGAAACTGAAACACTACTTTTCAGTCAGAATATTTTAAACAAGAGCATGTTCGCCTTTTTTCCGCTCCGTTGGGAACATTATTCTGCTGCTTCCTTTCTTTTAAAAGAGAACTTGATCGATTACAAAAATTTTCTGCATGTAGTTCAGTACTGCAACATGGGTTTCCAGAAACCTTCTGATGATAACAAGGACACACAGACCAAAAAAAGGGAGAGGATGGTAGGACATGTGTTAAGGCAGCAAAGAATAATTTCCATCGAGTTAAAGGAAACGGTAGAGGGTAAAAACTGTAGAAGAAGACAGATTGGAATACATACAGCAAACAGTTGAGGACCTAGTGCTGTTCTGAGATGAAAGGGCTGCGCACAGGAGATGAATGCGCGGCAGATCGTATCAAACTGCATTATACACTGGCGGAAAAATAACCACAACACCAAAGAACAATTAATGTAGAATAATGAAATTTGGGGAATACATCCGTCTAGGTAACGTATTTAAGTGAGTAATATTTGAAGTACACAGGTTAATGTGAGCGCGAAATAAGCCATTACAAATGTGAAATGCTGGTACATTAATAACCGGTGTAACCAGAAGAATGTTACATGCAAACACGCAAAGGTGCATGCATTGTGTTGTACAGGTGCCGGATATCAGGTTCTGGGAAGGAGTACCACGACTGTTGGACTTCGTCGGTCAATACAGGGACGGTTAACGCTGGTTGTTGATAACGCTGGCGCTGTCGTTCGATGACGTCTCATCCGTGGTCGGTTGGAGACAGGTCTTGTGATCGAGTAGGTCAAGGCAACATGTCGATTTGATTTTGTGTGTGAAATCTTATGGGATTTCTCTGCCTCGCGATGACTGGGTGTTGTGTGATGTCCTTAGGTTAGTTAGGTTTAAGTAGTTCTAAGTTCTAGGGGACTGATGACCATAGATGTTAAGTCCCATAGTGCTCAGAGCCAACCATTTTTTTCTTATGGGACTTAACTGCTAGGGTCATTAGTCCATAAGCTTACACATTACTTAACCTAAATTATGCTAAGGACAAACAAACACACCCATGCCCGTGGGAGGACTAGGACCTCCGCCGTGACCAGCCGCACAGTCCATGACTGCAGCGCCCGAGACCACTCGGCTAATCCCGCGCGGCCAACATGTCGACAATCTGTAGAGTACGTTGGGTTACAACGGCGATTTGCGGACGACTGCTATGTTACTGGAGAACACCCCCGGAAATGTTGTTCATGAACGGCAGCACAACAGCTCGAATTACCAGATTGATACGAGGGTAATCCCAAAAGCAAGCTCTCCTATTTTTTTGTAAGTACATAGACCTGCTTATATCCACAATGGTTTACATCTGTTTACAGCTTGAACATTTAGCTATTTTTCAACAAAATCACCATTTCTGTCGATGCATTTTTGTAGACGCTGTGGCAGTTTTTGTATGCCCATGTCATACCAGCTCGCCGCCACGCTGTCCAGAAAGTTATGAACCTCTTCTTTCACCTCGCCGTCGGAGCTGAATCTCTTTCCGGCCAAATGTCCTTTTAACCTCGGGAACTGGTTGCCAAGTCAGGACTATACGGTGGGTGGGTGATTATGTACCACTGAAACTGTTGCAGAAGAGCAACGTTTTTGCCGAGCATTGTGGGCGAGCATTGTCGTGCAGAATGTGTACGCCCTTGCTCAACATTCCTCTTCTCCGGTTCTGAATTACCCGCCTGAGTTTTTTCACAGTCTCACATTACCTTTCAGCGATAATTGTAGTCCCAGCTCCTAAACGAGGTGAAAAAAAGAGATTCATAACTTTCTGAACACCATGGCGGCGAGCTGGTATGACATGGACATACAAAAACTGCCACAGCGTTTACAAAAATGCATCGACAGAAATGGTGATTATGTCGACAAGTAGCTAAATGTTCAAGATGTAAACTGATGTAAACCATTGTAGAAATAAACAGGTCTATGTACTGATAAAAAAATTTCTAACATTCTGCGTGGGTCTGTTGTTCTATGTTGTGTCTCCCAACACTTTCGCGCAACGACGCTCGGAGCGTGTTTTTTAGGGAATCGACTAGTTTGAACCTGGGACCTGTTACTGGTAAGGAGACGCCAGACCACACATGACATGTAGAGTTCAGAAAAGTTCAGTGAGACTAGCGATGATATAACCAAATACTTAATGATATCAGCGTCAGCTCCACTGCACTCCCTGTAAAAGAATCTTAATGCTAACTAAATTTAGTGGAAGGGGTTCAAGGCTTTCCTATTTTTGGTTAGCTGGGAAAATAACGTCGAAAAAGCAGTTAAGTTTACCATTGGAAATTTTATTCTACTCATAAAACATTGTTTATAAATTGCACTATTGATATAAGGAATGTTTTAATACAGGATGATAAAAACCAACTGCGTTCAACAAAAATGTGAACGAATATTCCCTGAATGGGTTTCCAAGTTCTAAAATGGATCGCAGGATGACCTATGCCATATCACATCTATAATCTAGGTTTAAATTAAGTTTCACAAAAGAGAAAACTATCAAAATGGTCTACAGTGAACCTCAATTATCTTTAATTACTTATCTAACTTGTCGTAAATTACAGCGGCTGATGTGGCTTCTCAATAATTATATAACAGAAAAATCATCGCGTTTCAAATTTTAACTTACATAGCAAATGTGAATACTATGAGCTTTAATTGACGATCGACACTAGTATTACGCAAAACGAGAGTGTAACAGATGAGACTTCTGCAGTTCTCAGTGAAGCCTTATGCGCTCAAAATGCGGCATCGTGTGCGTTCATTACCTTGTCGGTGTTCGTCAGGGGGCAGCGGCCGGCGCAGCTCCATACAGCCCCCCGTCTCGGAAGCAAGTCCCTCCTAACTTCTCCTTACTACAATTTACCGAAGTTGGTTTACAAAAAAACTATCTGGCTGTGTTTTCATTTGACTAATCATGGTCTCAATGTTAACCTTAAGCTCTGCCTAAAAAAATTCTGTCCATCCAATGAGAAACGTTATACTTTTCGTGATGGGGCAATGTTTTTAATGTTTGCAACGTAACAGAGACGCGAAAAAGTCTCACGCTAAAACTTGCAGCAGGTGTGGTCCTTTTTAGTGTTATTGTAAGATCTATACTGTTCTTCTGGAGGGCTCTAGCTTTTAACATGGGATGGGGGTGGTCCTGGTGGTTAGCTGGCGACGTGGGTGTCCGTCCCTTATCTTAGGTTCTGCTCTCGGCTTCTGTTCTCGTTTCTCCCCTCGGAACTGCGTCTGTCTCACGGTCGGACGGTATGACATGCATTTAGGCATTCTTGTGTTAGTCTGTGGTATTCCATTTGCTGACTCGTTACTCGTATTACTTTGGTTAATTTAATGTCACGATTTATTCGGAGCTATGTGACATACTACTGGATTTGCTTATCATGTCAGGGTTTTCATGGAAGGTGTTGGATTTGCCTGACACTTTACAAATTGTAGACCGTACTTTTGGGATTACCCTCGTAAGTGAACGTGCAGTCAGGTTGCGTGGGATATCCACGAAAGTGCTCCTCCTCTCATATGAAATCGCACTCCAGACCATAACGCCAGGAGTAGCAGGCAGACAGGTCGGCTGCTGGCCCTCAGATGGCCTCATCCTAATCAACACACGGCCAACACTGGCTCTCAGGCAGAACCAGCTTTCATCAGAAAACACAGCAGACTTCTACCCCGCCCCCAAGTGAGCTCTCGCTCGGCGCTACTGAAGTCGTGAATGGCGGTGGTATGAGGGCAGTGAAATGCACGGTACAGGGCGTCTGACTCGGAGCTGTCCTTGAAGTGACCAGTTTGAAACCGTTCATTGTGTCACTGTGGTGCCAACTGCTGCTCAAATTGCTGCTGCAGATGCAGTACGAAGTGCCACAGCCACACACCGAACACGACGGTCTTCCCTCTCGGTAGTGCCACCTGGCCGTCCGAAGCCCGGTTGTCTTGCGACCGTACATCCTCGTGGCCGCAGCTGCCAGCAGACATGTACAGTGGCTACGTTCCTGCCCAGTCTTTCTGCAATATCGCAGAAGGAACATCGAGCTTTTGATACCGGTATTATATAACCTCGTTCGAACTCTGTGAGGTGTTGTTAATGGCGTCTTTGTCACCTTAAAGACATTTTTGACAAACATCAACACATCAAGTCCAAACTCAAAGACAACTATTGCTCACGACCACTACAGTCAGTACTTAAAGCAAACATGATTTGCATCTTCATAGTGGTGCTACTAGCGCCAATCTTGTGCGACTGGCGCAAAATCCGAACGTGTACCACCCTTTAGGTGTAGAAACACGCCTATCAGATTTCGTTTAATTCACATGGCTCCTTCTTGGTGTTACAGTTTTTCTTTTCGTCGTTGTATGTCACCCGTATCTTTCAGATAACAAAGGGCGAGAATTACACTACTGATCATTAAAATTGCTACACCACGAAGATGACGTGCTACAGACGCGAAATTTAACCGACAGGGAGAAGATGCTGTGATATGCAAATGATTAGCTTCTCAGAGCATTCCCACAAGGCTGGCGCCGGTGGCGACACCTACAACGCGCTGACATGAGGAAAGTTTCCATCCGATTTCTCATACACAAGCAGCAGCTGACCGGCGTTGCCTGGTGAAATGTTTTTGTGATGCCTCTTGTAAGCAGGATAAATGCGTACCATCACGTTTCCGACTTTGATAAAGGTCGGATAGTAGCCTATCGCGATTGCGGTTTATCGTATCGCGACATTGCTGCTCGCGTTGGTCGGGATCCAATGACTGTTAGCAGAATATGGAATCGGTGGGCTCAAGAGGGTAATACGGAACGCCGTGCTGGATCCCAACGGCCTCGTATTACAAGCAGTCGAGATGACAGGCATGGCTGAAACGGATCATGCAGCCAGGTCTCCATCGCTGACCCAACAGATGGGGACGTTTGCAAGTCAACAGCCATCTGCACAAAAAGTTCGACGACGTTTGCAGCAGCATGGACTATCAGCTCGGAGACCACGGCTGCTGTTACCCTTGACGATGCATCAGGAGCGCCAGCGATGGTGTACTCAACGTCTAAGTTGGGTGCACGAATGGCAAAACGTCATTTTTTCGGATAAATGCAGGTTCTGTTTACAGCATCATGATGGTCGCATCCGTATTTGGCGACATCGCGGTGAACGCACATTGGAAGCGTGTATTCGTCATCGCCATACTGGCGTATCACCCGGCGCGATGGTATGGGGTGCCATTGGTTACACGTCTCGGTCACCTGTGAAACCCTACATTTCAGCAGGATAACGCACGACCGCATGTTGCAGGTCCTGTACGGGCCTTTCTGGATACAGAAAATGTTCGACTACTGCTCTGGCCAGCACATTCTCCAGATCTCTCACCAATTGAAAAAGTCTGGCCAATAGTGGCCGAGCAACTACCTCGTCACAATACGCCAGTCACTACTCTTGATGAACTGTGGTATCGTGTTGAAGGTGCATGGGCAGCTGTACCTGTACACGCCATCCAAGCTCTGTTTGACTTAAAGCCTAGGCGTATGAAGGCCGTTATTACGGCCAGAGGTGGTTGTTCTGGGCACTGATTTCTCAGGATCTATGCACCCAAACTGCGTGAAAATGTAATATGTTTGTCCAATGAATACCCGTTAATCATCTGTATTTCTTCTTGGTGTAGCAATTTTAATGGCAAGTAGTGTAGTTTCCACATACGATCATGTGTGAACATGAAATGACACTGTCTTTCCTGGATCCACTGATGACAGACGAATTATTCGAGCCCCACAGAATGTGCACGATTTAGGAATACGTCTGGTGAGCAGCGGAACAGGCTGAGTTGCCTCATCTAGAGGTCTTCGTTGTGTCATACTGGATACGTACACCTCTTTATACCGTGTACAAAATCCACCTATCATGCAGTAAAAACCACAACCCCTAAGGCCTGTCTCTTCACATGAACTGTTACAAATAATACTGGCATGTCATATCGGGCACAAGTTTCTATGATTTCTCACAACAGTTTAATCTATAATATTGTGATGTTACAACCAAAGAACTCCGTATTCTGAAAACTGCCTCAGCTTCAGAATACACTGTGGCTCGACCCTCGGCCCATGTCCCCCGTGCCCCCTCCCCCTTCCCCCCCAGGGGAAGGCTTACAGCCAGCCAGGGACGCACCCAAGCCAGAGAGAGAGAGAGAGAGAGAGAGAGAGACCCCACCTCTCTGTGGTCGCGTAATAGACCGCCTGTCGCTGACGTTTGAGCTTAGCGGACGCGCAAATATTTGAGGCGAAAGCCAGCGCAAACACGCGATTCGTCCGGCAGCCATCGGTATCCGCTGGACCGCGCTTCTCCCATTGCACATAGTCAGCGCAGCCTGGCACTGTTGTCAGCTGTTGGCGCGCGTCTTTCTCAGTCAGAACGGAGAAACTTTTTCTTTATTTTTCTTGATTATCGTCCATTTTCTTCAAGGACAGAGTTAAGAAATTATTCAAACTGCTATCCAAACGACACGTACTGCTCAAAGCGCGTTAGATCAAAACTGTCCACCCAGTCGGTGGCCGATTGTAGTGTCATCAAAGCGAAATATAGCGCAATGGAAATCTGTAATCTGTTTACCGAAGGGGCTTTGGTGGAGAAGCTCGAACTGGATCTTCTGTTTTAAAAATGACAAATGTCGAATAAGTGGTCGCAGTTTCTACGAAGGTTGCCCAGAAAGTAATGCACCGCATTTTGTTCTTCTTTTTTTCTTCTTCGCGGATGGATCACTTAGGACCACGCGTTATCAACATTTGTAGGCCTTCCTTTTCGCACAGTATTCCTTCATAAGCAACGAATGGGCTAGGTTGCGTTGCGTTGACCACGTATGTCGGTTAGTCTTTCTCTCTTCTTCCTCAAAACTCCGTGTGTTTGTCATTTTTCTGATTTCATTTCTGTCATGTGGATTTCGTGATCCTAATTCTCTCAGGTCTTTTTCCGTCTGTTTGTACCAGTTCGGTCTTGTAGTTTTTTTTTCTTTAAAAATGTATGGATTTTGTGCGTTAACCTGTTTGAGTCCATTCGTTCTAGATGCCCCATGAATTGGATTCTTCTCATGCGCATTGTGTCTGTTATTTTGGAGATATTTTTATATATTTCTGCATTCGGTTTTGGATAATGCATACCATCTTTAGTTCTTGGTCCTAGGATTTTCCTCATTATTTTACGTTCTTTCACTTCTAATTCCCCTTTTAGTGTTCTGTATTGAAGGTTTAGTGTCTCAGATGCATAGAGAGCTTCGGGTTTAATTACTGTTGTGTAGTGTCGTATTTTGCAGTTCCACGAGAGACTCTTTTTGTTGTAAGCAATTTTTGTTAACTGGTACGCCCTCTCTACTTTCTGGACTCTTTATCTGACAGATTTCCTTTCACTACAATTTTCTGCAACCCATTCACCTAAATGTTTAAATTCTTTTACTCGAGAGATGTAGTTATTACCAATTTTGAAATCAGAAGGTGCATCTTTGATGTCAGTCATAAATTTGGTTTTTTCAAATGAAATTTGTAATCCTATTTTTGCTGCCTGCTCTTGTAATAATTCTAGCTGTTTCTGTGCGTCGGTAATGTCTTGTGCGATCAGTGCCACGTCATCAGCAAATGCTAAACAGTCTAATTCTATGTCCTTATGTTTTGGTCCCATTCTGTGTGCTGGTGCACCTGCTTTTCTCCATTCTCCAACAACTTTTTTCTTCTGCAGTTCTTTATTGAACATAATGAGAATTTCACACACGAAAGAATTGTGTTTAATCTACACACCCTATTTTTCCACTCAATCTCCATCCCGTTCTATGGCCTTCTTCCAGCGCGAAACAAGGGCATGTATACCTTCTCAGCACAAATCCTTGAGCTGGTGGCGGAGCCAGTGCTTCACTGTGTCAATCACCTCCTCATCGTCCTGAAAATGTCTTCCTCGAATGGCAGTCTCTAATGGCCCAAACAAGTGGAAGTCCGAGGGGCATACGTCAGGTGTGTCAGCCGTGGATGGTATCCCCGACCTCTGCAAATCGTGGAGCTCGGCCGAACCGCACTCTGATGACCTCACCCTCCGTGCCGAGCGACTAACTGTACTTCTGTCAACAGCAGATGCTCCATAGACTTTCGACAAGCGTTTGTGGATATTTCTCACAGTTCCTTTCTCTGCTGCGAGACATTCAATAACGGCACGTTGCTTGCAACGTATAAGACCTGTAGATGCTATTTTGAAACTGTACTGCAGCTACGCTATCTGTCGGAAGTGACAGAAACTTGGCGGATCACTCAGAGGACTTAAAATAATATATAGTAACGTTTCGGATTTGTAGCAACGTTTTCGGCAGAGAGAAAAAATGCGGTTCATTATTTCCTGGGCAAGCCTCGTAGATGTTGCTGCACTCATTCTACACTCCTGGAAATTGAAATAAGAACACCGTGAATTCATTGTCCCAGGAAGGGGAAACTTTATTGACACATTCCTGGGGTCAGATACATCACATGATCACACTGACAGAACCACAGGCACATAGACACAGGCAACGGAGCATGCACAATGTCGGCACTAGTACAGTGTATATCCACCTTTCGCAGCAATGCAGGCTGCTATTCTCCCATGGAGACGATCGTAGAGATGCTGGATGTAGTCCTGTGGAACGGCTTGCCATACCATTTCCACCTGGCGCCTCAGTTGGACCAGCGTTCGTGCTGGACGTGCAGACCGCGTGAGACGCTGCTTCATCCAGTCCCAAACATGCTCAATGGGGGACAGATCCGGAGATCTTGCTGGCCAGGGTAGTTGACTTACACCTTCTAGAGCACGTTGGGTGGCACGGGATACATGCGGACGTGCATTGTCCTGTTGGAACAGCAAGTTCCCCTGCCGGTCTAGGAATGGTAGAACGATGGGTTCGATGACGGTTTGGATGTACTGTGCACTATTCAGTGTCCCCTCGACGATCACCAGTGGTGTACGGCCAGTGTAGGAGATCGCTCCCCACACCATGATGCCGGGTGTTGGCCCTGTGTGCCTCGGTCGTATGCAGTCCTGATTGTGGCGCTCACCTGCACGGCGCCAAACACGCATACGACCATCATTGGCACCAAGGCAGAAGCGACTCTCATCGCTGAAGACGACACGTCTCCATTCGTCCCTCCATTCACGCCTGTCGCGACACCACTGGAGGCGGGCTGCACGATGTTGGGGCGTGAGCGGAAGACGGCCTAACGGTGTGCGGGACCGTAGCCCAGCTTCATGGAGACGGTTGCGAATGGTCCTCGCCGATACCCCAGGAGCAACAGTGTCCCTAATTTGCTGGGAAGTGGCGGTGCGGTCCCCTACGGCACTGCGTAGGATCCTACGGTCTTGGCGTGCATCCGTGCGTCGCTGCGGTCCGGTCCCAGGTCGACGGGCACGTGCACCTTCCGCCGACCACTGGCGATAACATCGATGTACTGTGGAGACCTCACGCCCCACGTGTTGAGCAATTCGGCGGTACGTCCACCCGGCCTCCCGCATGCCCACTATACGCCCTCGCTCAAAGTCCGTCAACTGCACATACGGTTCACGTCCACGCTGTCGCGGCATGCTACCAGTGTTAAAGACTGCGATGGAGCTCCGTATGCCACGGCAAACTGGCTGACACTGACGGCGGCGGTGCACAAATGCTGCGCAGCTAGCGCCACTCGACGGCCAACACCGCGGTTCCTGGTGTGTCCGCTGTGCCGTGCGTGTGATCATTGCTTGTACAGCCCTCTCGCAGTGTCCGGAGCAAGAATGGTGGGTCTGACACACCGGTGTCAATGTGTTCTTTTTTCCATTTCCAGGAGTGTATAAGACATAGTGTCGCTTACCACATAGAATACACAGCAGATTACGTGAAATAACTCACCTCTGTTCGAGCAGTTAGGATCAATGATAATCTCGAGCAAACCCAGGAATTCAGTATCAGAACTGGACAAGCTGGAGCTGCCTTTTTAAAGATGAGATCGTTTTGTACCAACGGTAATTTAAACTTGCAACCAACACTCCGAACGATAAAATGTTATGTAATACCGGCACTCTTGTATTTAATGGAGACAGGGGCAATTAATAAGGCAGCAACGGAAAAGACTGAGCCATTCCAAATGTTGCTATTCTGACGAGTGAAAAAAAGTCTAGGACATAAAGAGTTACCAGTGTAGAAGTTCTAAGGCGAGCCAATAAGAATAATGAATTGAGGAACACAATCAAAACCAGATAACTAGAAAAGTTTGGCCATATCATGAGAGATATAAGGTATAATATTCAAAGACTTATAATAGAAGGAAACGTTGTAGGGAAAGGGTCACTAGGAAGAAGACGAACATTATAGCTACAGATTCCGAGAGAGTGGCTCGGATGCGTTGTTCGATCCACAGAGTCAAAGGCAGGATTAGCCGTAATGACAACTAGCCTCGAGAGAGAGGTGGTACTTTAACAACAAGATAATAGCAATAGCAATAGTTTATAGAAGACTCAGGGTACAAATAATGTCAATTGTGCTTACTAAACGGAACATATCGTTAGTAAGTCGAAGCGTAGATACGTGAAACTATAAATCTCTCAGCGCAGAGAGGTTCTTCGATGAAGATGGTTTTGTATTTCAGAAAGTTACAACGTCAGAGAAATGAAGTGAAATGCAGGAAAACCTTCAGGGCATTAACGCTCGGGTCTGGAAGCGGACGTACAGAATAAATGAATATAATGTATTAAATCACAAGCAGTCGGAAATATTAACTACTGTCTGGTGGTACTATTAACGATAAACCACTGGAGACTGCGAGAACCGTAGAATTTCATGGATAATTGGTCCGGAGCGACCGAAAGTGGTACGTCCGCATAACACTGTTTGTGTTACTCAGGAGATATTGATTGAAAGGATCCTACGAAAACGGAACCAATCAACAAAAGAAGTGTCTTGCAGCAGACTTGTTCAGTCGACCGTTGAACAGTGTTGGTCAAACAGGGTCCCGCAGCATGTAGAAGGGTCAGACCTTATACACTGAAGAGACAAACTATATGACTCCTCTTTAGTAGCGTGTTGGTGCACCTTTGGAGTTCAGCACAGCAACGTTACTGTGTGGCGTAGATTCTAAAATGCTCCAACGGGTTTTCTCAGGAATTTAGCACCTTATACTGTATCTACGCAAATGTCACGCAGTTCTCATCAGTTACACGCCGGCGGTTTGTCGCCTCAGATTTGGCACCCGACAGTGTCCCGCATGTGTTCCGTTGCGTTCAGATAAGGTAAATTTGGTGGCCAAGACATCACTATCAGTTCGCTATCGTGCACCTCAAACCACTGTCGCATTGTTTAGGCCTTCTGACAGGAGCAATTATACTGTCGCCGGGTGCCATTCCTATTGGGGAAGACATCATGGATGAAGGGATGCAGATGGTCTGCAACATTGCTCAACAAATCCATAGTTGTCATGGTGCCTTGGATTACTGCTACATGTTCCATGGAACAGGAGGTGAATATCCCCCACAGTATAATACTGCACTGCCTTCCTGCTTCGGTGGTGAGGCGCATGTTTCGAGCATCCGTTCGCCTCTATGATGACGTACCCTAACACGACCATCGATTTTGTGCAACAAAAAACGTGTTTCATCCGACCGGCTGACATGCTTCCGTTGATCCAAGGTAAAATTTCGATAACACTATGCCCTATGCGGGAGTAACTGACGTTATCGCTGGATCGATGTGGGACCACATAGGGGTCGTCTGCTATGGTGCGTCATACTCAACAGCGTGCGCTAACGGTGTGCTTCGAAACATTCTCCTTGCATCAGCATCTTACTGTGTCCTCGGATCTGCCACAGGCCGCCGCCTATCCTCCTTTGTAGATCAGATAATTCGACCGTCACGTTCCGTGCTGAGGCTCGAACGTCCAAAGCCTTGTCGCCTACTCGTGGTTTCACGAACCTTCCACTGCTCCTCACAAGTGAACATCAACAACCGACCAGTTCCGCCGTTCCTGTGGTGCTCATTCCTAGGCGATGGGCGTTAACAGTCTCCGCTTTGTTAAATTCGAATAATAGAGATAAAAAATTGTGTCATACACTGTGTGCAAAATGCGATGGAGAATAATTTCGTAATCAGGGCTGTTCCTCGTGCTCGGATAGCCTAAGTCTAAGGTGACTGCTCGCGGTAAGCGAGAAATTCGGGTTCGAGGCCCGGTTCGGCACAAATTACCAGTTGTCGCTTCAGGCAGTACATCTATGGTTATTACAGTCAGGTTGGATGTCGGGGATAAATTTCAATATTTGAAACTATAGTTCATCATGAAATTCGAGTGTCGTTCAATAAGCAATACACCACATTTTTTTTTATTTTTATTTTTTTTAAGCCATCCATATACATAGGCAACCGTCCCTGTTGGTGCTTCACATTTGATGTTTGTTTTTTGCTCCGGTGAAGTTTAGATCCATTCTGACAGACGTCAGAGCCGTAGTAGAGCTTCAAAATGGCGTCTGCATACAACTCACCTTACAAGCAGCGTGCTGTTATTGAATTAATGTGTGCAGAAAAAGAAACCGTGGTGAACATCCACAAACGTTTGTGTACAGTGTATGGCGATGCTGCAGTTGATAGGAATACAGTTGGGCGATCGGTAAAGAAAGTGACAGCCTAAGGAAATGCAGAAACACAGCTCCATGATCAGCCACGCTCAGGACGTCCCCTCACAGCCACTGCTCCAGACATGCCGAATCGTGCGGGTGCCATTATTCGTGCCGACCGGCGCATCACAACTGGACACTTGGCTCTCAGTTGTCGGTCATCATTGGAAGTGCGTCTGCAATGATCGAGACTCTCAGATATTCAAATAGGTGCTCACGATGGGTTCCACGAATGCTAACAGCGGACCACAAAATTCAAAGGAAGGCCATTCCATCTCAGTTGTTGGAGCGTTTTGAGTCTGACGGAGAGGCGTTTCTGTCACGGAACACATCCCTAAGGGGGACACACTTTGAAGGTGACGAGAGTGTCAGTCATGTAGTGAAAACGTGGCTACGCCTACAGGACAAGAACTTTTACTAGCACGGAATACATGCTGTTCCACAACGTTGGTGTACTGCCATAGAACGTGATGGAGACAATGGAGAAAAATAGGACCTGGATAAGACATGTTGATGTATATTGTCACCAGATTCCGATTCTTAACAATAAATACACTACTGGCCATTAAAATTGCTACACCACGGAGATGACGTGCTACAGACGCGAAATTTAACCGACAGGAAGAAGATGCTGTGATATGCAAATGATTAGCTATTCAGAGCTTTCACACAAGGTTGGCGCCAGTGGCGACACCTACAACGTGCTGACATGAGGAAAGTTTCCAACCGATTTCTCATACACAAACAGCAGTTGACCGGCGTTGCCTGGTGAAACGTTGATGTGATGCCTCGTGTAAGGAGGAGAAATGCGTACCATCACGTTTCCGACTTTGATAAAGGTCGGATTGTAGCCTATCGCGATTACGGTTTATCGTATAGCGACATTGCTGCTCGCGTTGTTCGAGATCCAATGACTGTTAGCAGAATATGGAATCGGTGAGTTCAGCAGGGTAATACGGAGGCCGTGCTGGATCCCAACGGCCTCGTATCACTAACAGTCGAGATGACAGGCATCTTATCCGCATGGCTGTAACGGATCGTGCAGCCACGTCTCGATCCCTGAGTCAACAGATGGGGACGTTTACAAGACAACAACCATCTGCACGAACAGTTCGACGTCGTTTGCAGCAGCATGGACTATCAGCTCGGAGACCATGGCTGCGGTTACCTTTGAATCTGCATCACAGACGCGGTTACCTTAGAATCTGCATCACAGACAGGAGCGCCTGCGATGGTGTACAGAACGCCGAACCTGGGTGCGCGAATGGCAAAACGCCATTTTGTCGGATGAATCAAGGTTGTGTGTACAGCATCATGATGGTCGCATCCGTGTTTGGCTACATCGCGGTGAATGCATATTGGAATCGTGTATTCGTCATCGTCATACTGGTGTATCACCCGGCGTGATGGTATGGGGGGCCATTGGTTACACGTCTCGGTCACCTCTTGTTCGCATTGATGGCACTTTGAAACGTCCCCTTAGAAAAATTACTGACACACAATATTTTTTTTGGCGCAACGCAATCTGGCTTTCAAAAATCCCTACAAAAGAATGGCCCTGGCTAACATTAACCTATACGTTTCACAAATCACTTACCTCACAAAAATCTTGGTTATTCGAACTACTGCAATACAGCGAGCGCCACTACTGCCAGCTAAATAAAAGATTCAAACTACGGAAGGCACTAACTACTGATAGGCAGTGTTAGCAAATGAAAGATTTTAATAGAGAACAAACAATGTATTTACCTTAATAGTCATCAAAAGTCATAATATATATAGCAGTTCATGACATCCAATCTTACAAATTTCAAAATTCCGCCATTTCTCTCCCCACATCCACCACTGCTGGCGGCTCACCTCCAACTGCGCAAGGCTACTCGCTGTTAACATCCAACTGCCCAACACTACAATGGCCAACAACAATGCAAACCAGCCACAGACTGCACACAGCACAGCCAGTGATTTTCATACAGAGCGCTACGTAACATTGCCAATATAAAAACTTAAACAGCCTACTTACAACTTTGAACAGTGGACGTTACATTTAAGATGTGTTACGACTCGTGGCTCTACCCGTCATTCGATCCCTGCCAAACCCTACCTTTCAGCAGGATAATGCACGACCGCATGTTGCAGGTCCTGTACGGGCCTTTCTGGATACAGAAAATGTTCGGCTGCTGTCCTGGCCAGCATATTCTCCAGACCTCTCACCAATTTAAAACATCTGGTCAATGATGGCCGAGCAACTCGCTCTTCACAATACGCCAGTCACTACACTTGATGAACTGTTGTATCGTTTTCAAGGTGCATGGGCAGCTGTTCCTGTCCACGCCATCCAAGCTCTGTTTGACTCAATGCCCAGGTGTGTCAAGGCCGTTATTAAGGCCAGAGGCAGCGGTTCTGGGTACTGATTTCTCAAGATCTATGCACCCAAATTGCGTGAAAATGTAATCACATGTCAGTTCTAGTATAAAATATCTGTTCAATGAATACCCGTTTATCATCTGCATTTCTTCTTGGTGTAGTAATTTTAATGGCCAGTAGTGTATGTTGTGAGGAAAAAAATGTGGCGCATTACTTACTGAACGACGTTTTTAGGAGTACCCAATCACCTCTTCGTTGACCGAACGTTAATCCCAAATGTTTCTCTCCGCCGTCCACAATCATTAAGGTAAGGTTTTGTTTTAATGCTAAAGCCTTGTAGGGGAAGCGTTGTTTGTCTGTTACTGCGGTATCCATCAGACCACGTGAAAGGTGCCTGAGAAAATCCCGCGATACTACATGGGTCGGACTGCTTGCTTGAAACTAAGATGACAAATTGGCGCAAGATGTTTATGTATTTTCTTAGTTCCCCTCCCTGGGCTAAAAGTCGGCGATCAGATGTGATAAGAGGCGTGACGTCAGCGATAAGCAGCGTGACGGGGTCTCACTGCGCCGCAGCACGGAGCGTCATTCGCTCATTAGACACATGAGGTTTAAACATTATAACTACTGATAAGGGCACGAATAGGGAAAGCCACTGGCATAAATGACTTTGGCAATAAGCAGATTCTTATGACCTGGCGCGCTGGATAAGAACATATAGAAAATGGCGAAGCTGGTAGTCCCTTCGCATGCTGCAGTGAAACCACGATTGGGCGACAAGGTGTCGGACGTCGAAGCCTAAATGCAGAACGTGGATGTCGGAGGCCTGCCTGACCTGCATATCACCATAGGCGGCATTCTGTGGCAGAATTGACAACAGACTGCAATGCTGGCACAGGCAGACCTATTCCAGAGCACAGTGTTGAAATATACTCCGAAGCAGACGACCCCTACATGTGCTTGTATCGAACAAATTACATTGTCAGTTACGATTGCAGTGGTATAAGAACCGTCGAGTCTCGACCATGGACCAAACATGTTGTGTGATCAGGTGAATCACAGTCCTTGTCACGCCACGTCCATGGCTGCATCGAATATGCTGTCATGCAGGCGAATGGCTGCCGTAAACATACACTCCTGGAAATTGAAATAAGAACACCGTGAATTCATTGTCCCAGGAAGGGGAGACTTTATTGACACATTCCTGGGGTCAGATACATCACATGATCACACTGACAGAACCACAGGCACATAGACACAGGCAATAGAGCATGCACAATGTCGGCACTAGTACAGTGTATATCCACCTTTCGCAGCAATGCAGGCTGCTATTCTCCCATGGAGACGATCGTAGAGATGCTGGATGTAGTCCTGTGGAACGGCTTGCCATGCCATTTCCACCTGGCGCCTCAGTTGGACCAGCGTTCGTGCTGGACGTGCAGACCGCGTGAGACGACGCTTCATCCAGTCTCAAACATGCTCAATGAGGGACAGATCCGGAGATCTTGCTGGCCAGGGTAGTTGACTTACACCTTCTAGAGCACGTTGGGTGGCACGGGATACATGCGGACGTGCATTGTCCTGTTGGAACAGCAAGTTCCCCTGCCGGTCTAGGAATGGTAGAACGATGGGTTCGATGACGGTTTGGATGTACCGTGCACTATTCAGTGTCCCCTCGACGATCACCAGGGGTGTACGGCCAGTGTAGGAGATCGCTCCCCACACCATGATGCCGGTTGTTGGCCTTGTGTGCCTCGGTCGTATGCAGTCCTGATTGTGGCGCTCACCTGCACGGCGCCAAACACGCATACGACCATCATTGGCACCAAGGCAGAAGCGACTCTCATCGCTGAAGACGACACGTCTCCATTCGTCCCTCCATTCACGCCTGTCGCGACACCACTGGAGGCGGGCTGCACGATGTTGGGGCGTGAGCGGAAGACAGCCTAACGGTGTGCGGGACCGTAGCCCAGCTTCATGGAGACGGTTGCGAATGGCCCTCGCCGATACCCCAGGAGCAACAGTGTCCCTAATTTGCTGGGAAGTGGCGGTGCGGTCCCCTACGGCACTGCGTAGGATCCTACGGTCTTGGCGTGCATCCGTGCGTCGCTGCGGTCCGGTCCCAGGTCGACGGGCACGTGCACCTTCCGCCGACCACTGGCGACAACATCGATGTACTGTGGAGACCTCACGCCCCACGTGTTGAGCAATTCGGCGGTACGTCCACCCGGCCTCCCGCATGCCCACTATACGCCGTCGCTCAAAGTCCGTCAACTGCACATACGGTTCACGTCCACGCTGTCGCGGCATGCTACCAGTGTTAAAGACTGCGATGGAGCTCCGTATGCCACGGCAAACTGGCTGACACTGACGGCGGCGGTGCACAAATGCTGCGCAGCTAGCGCCATTCGACAGCCAACACCGCGGTTCCTGGTGTATCCGCTGTGCCGTGCGTGTGATCATTGCTTGTACAGCCCTCTCGCAGTGTCCGGAGCAAGTATGGTGGGTCTGACACACCGGTGTCAATGTGTTCTTTTTTCCATTTCCAGGAGTGTAGATCGCGGCAGAATAAAGTTAGGAATGCGCTGTGTTAGGCTATGAGGGATATTTTATGAATGAAATGTATATACTGGTGACGAATGCTTTATTCTTGGGCAAAATAAGACTGAAATACTGAATTTAAAAAAATTGGTTTGATTCACAAAAATTTTAGGTGTTCAGAGTGAATACTATTTACCTTAGAAAGTAACTGAACTACATGCAATACTCGAACAACTAAATATGAAACACCTGAAAATGACGAAAACAACATCGCTAGAATGTGAAAAAATATCTAGCCAAATGTTGTAGTGCTACATCAAAAACAATATTTGGATATATTGTTGTGATGTAATAAAGAGTCACTTATTCGATACTGTAGCACATTAAAGTATGGTCTAAACACATTCTAGTCCAAAAGTACTAAAAATAAGCAGAAATTACAATTATTTTTCGAAGATTTGCTGATACTACGGTAAATAGCTTTTTACACAGATGCTGCAAGCTACCGGGAACATGAAGAGACCAAAATAAGTGGTGAAAGCACATGGTTTAAACTATATGTTGCAATGGGCACAGTGACTTTGTTTTATTCCCTGATCTTGGAAAAAATAAAATTTGGATGTAGTATGTATGCTACACAGGTACTGAGGAGAAGGATAAGTGTCTAAACGTAGACTTATAAACTTTACTTGTTTGTCGTTAGAAAACATAAGAGTTTTTGCCAGGGAACGATTCAGATCTTTGAAATTTCATCTCCGACCTTATCGAGTGGATTTTTTTTTGGGCCTTGTAATTTTTGCCATTTTGCAACTGAGGAATTTCAACTTGAATTTTAAGTGAGTTGTTGCGAGATTTTGCAGTGCGCGAGATGCTGCCTGGGTTTACTTCTGTTATCGCGTTGGCGTACTAACGTTCAGAATTTTCAGTTGATAAGCTTGTTACTGTGAGAAGAACAGTAAATAAATCCAGTTTCTTACATACTTTAGTTCATGAGTATAGTTAACTCTCTTTACGAAAATTGTTGCCTCCAATTAATAGTAAGTCCCGTTTCCCTAGTCGACGATACGATTTTGTGGTGAATGTGGCGAGTGATTGGTTGACCGCTAAATGTAAACGCAGACAAATTATAAAAAATAATTCAACCATTCACTGTGGCCCTTGGTAGGGTGCTGCTAAGTACAAAGTTTGATTCACTGATAATCCGCAATGTAGTGCAGGGGACTCCGAACTAATTCGATTGGTTTTTGGATGTAAAGTTTCAAGAGACAGTTTCAGTTCCTTATTTTATTATTGTACGGTGCACCGGAATTAAATGTTGAAGTCGCACCCTCATTTCACTGGCACGTAATTCACGGGACTGTGTGACTTGTCCGTAGACTTCCGGTGCCAGAAACCTAACAGTGAATAGTCGAATCCATGCCATGTTGAACTGCTGACGCATTCCATTAGAAAGGAGGACCAACACGCTCTTAAGCTGGCTTATCAGTGTACATCGAGTGTTCGGCTTCCACATATTACCTTCGAATCGCCGTGTGGAACTTACTATTACACATGTGTACCTCTACAAATGACGCTCACATATTTCTGTGCGATGTTTGATTATTTTCTGCTATTTTTTGAGGAGACTGCAAGGCTCGGTAACTCAGGAAGAATCGTGTAGATGTTCGTCCCGGAGGTCAGTCACTCTTGTTTTAGAGAAGAGCACTGCAGTCTACGGAGGTCAGGTGCGGTAAGACCCTGCGCGAGCCATGTTGTCAAAAGCCAGCGGTTTTCTCCTTTGAAGGCTGACTGCCGCTAAAACACTTCTAGTCCATAGGGTATCTCTAAACGTGGCGAATTCACCTCCCTGCACGTAGATCTAAGAATGGCTCGCTGCGGCTACGCTCAGCCAACGTGAGAAATTTCGTTGTTTTCACCCCAGATTTTGTTATCCAATCAAATGTGTCTTGACCATCACCATGCTTTGACGCCAAGTGATCGACCAATGAATGAATGGAACATGAATAGCAGCCGATACCAGTCTCTTGCATGTTAAGATGCGTTCTGGAAGATAAGACTGAGAAATTTCTGCAGGTTTCCCCTTTATTCATGTAAATAAAGCGAAATTCTCTCTGGTCCCTTTGGGAATGGCTGGGAGTCATGCCCTCCATGTAGAGCCTTCCAAAAAGTGCGGACTTGGGTTTTAGAAACGATAACTGTACGCACTTGTCGGGGTGACACCGTCTGTGAAACTGTTGGTCCTGTTAAATGACCCATACGTTGTCACCTGTGGAGAATGAAATAAGATGTTAGGACAACAGTACATTTATTCAGTTAATTTCTTTCTTCTGGCCGTCGCTCCTAGCACGTCAGGAAGAGCTTGGTGGAGGCGTCCAGTTGCCTCGCATACGAAACAAAAGACGGATGGCATTGCTGGCAGTGCAAAGAGCAGGACCGAACAGGGTGTCACTGAAATGCTAATGTCAGCGACGCCTCTGGCTTGTCTGACCGGCGGCGCAGTTGACGAAGGCCGTGAACATCTTCCAGCGAGTGGGCAGCTCCCTCGTGGCTCAGGGCAGGCTTCGCTGCCTCCTAGTCGAACAGCGGTCCCCGTACTGCATTCCAGGATGTAGCTCCAGGTGTCACAGCCCTGTGTTGCAGGCTGTGATACTGAGATGAGAATGATTTAGTACACAATTGGCTGAGTACTAATATGCTCCAAACTAAGTTCATTTAAAGGTTAAGGCATTTACTCTAAACACTTCCTTCATGGCAAATGAGGGATGGCTTCCATTCTTCCGTTAGCTCGTTGCAGCATCGGCTGTTGCCGTACCGTGCTCAACTGGCTCCACTTTGCAATGCCAGTCGGCTGTGTATTGGTTTGCAACGATTAACACTCTCGCCCACTTGCAGCTAGCTCTGTTGCAATGCCCTTCGGCTGTGGCGTATTTTTTGACCGAATACGGTCGATACGCCACAGTTCTGACGTCATCGGGCACGGCTGTTTAACTGGTCGTCCTAACCTGGTGCTGAATGACTCTGGTGCAGGCTCCTGATTTCGGAGAGCTGTAAGTCTCATTCTCTTTTCCACACACATAATCCACTTTCTGAGCAGCTCATAATTTTGTCGTATCATTCGACACAACACGTGCAGTTAGTTGTATTTTTATGAGAGTTCTGCAGTCGTAAACTGTGCTTTTTGTCTAGCACCCTTCAAAGTAGTTTGGCACATCAACGAAGTGTTACGGAGATTTTGTGTTGAATTGAGAATCTAGAGACCCTTGCGCACTGATATTGTGCGTGAATCTGTACTGATTTATATATGAACGAAGTCTCCATCGTTTAGTGTGAGTTGTATTCATTTATTTGAGCTATTAAACATCTATTGTTTTCAGATCTGATTTGAATTACAATAACTATATACGTCGTAGTACTTTTCCTGGTTAGGCGACACTCTGACACTAAATATAAGTAGTTTATCAGCACTTCTAAATTGCCACGGTGTTTCACTGAATATGCAAATATTATGATCAGCTGTTTTACTGATGCATAGCGAGCGTTGCACTCGCTCGTCTAGCACTCTCTTGATGACATCATAAGAGAAGGCAGTTGGCTATCACTTTATGCAGGAAGGATAAATTTCACAGTTATATTTCAATCTTTCTTCATCGTAGCCGCGTGGTCTGAGGCGCCTTGTCACGGTCCGCCCCCCCCCCCCCCCCCTCGGAGGTTCCCTCGGAGGTTCGAGTCCTCCTTCGAGCACGGGTGTGTGTATTCTCCTTACCGTAAGTTAGTTTAAGTTAGATTAAGTGTTGGGACCGATGACCTCAGCAGTTTCGTACCAAAAGACCTTACCACAAATTTCCAAATTTTTTCATCTTCCTTATGCACTGTAA
The DNA here is from genome assembly GCF_021461395.2 of Schistocerca americana. Lineage (NCBI taxonomy): Eukaryota > Metazoa > Arthropoda > Insecta > Orthoptera > Acrididae > Schistocerca > Schistocerca americana. The sequence continues at coordinate 661,109,335 of NC_060123.1, read as the reverse complement.
GTAGTTCGATTCCAAGACAAAAAAGGAGAAAAAGTCTTTTGTCCTTGACTATTTTCGTACACATGCCTGAACATATTAGTCAGCACAAAAACAAACTGAGAGAACAAACGAAATTTCGAGGGTACTATTGTTACTAAGAAGAATGATCACACTTTAGAATTATGTTTAAATTCATGTTTAGTAGCTTAGCTACGCCAGAAATCGACTGTTTGCCAACTAGCTTTAAGCCTGGTCCACACAGCGCAACAGCCTCTTTCTGAATAAACATTAGCTGTATTATCATCTTCGATGGTATGTTATCATCTTCGATATCAGTAGTACGCAAGCATTCTAACTCCATACATTTCGTAAAATGAAAAATAAACAGCAGCTCGAAGCACGGCCTCAGGTCTCAGACCCTGACGCCCACATGTAGGATTTGCAATATGTAGCGGCAGGAACTGTGCTCCCGTCCGGAACTGCGGCGCACAAGAGGCTGGAACAGACGGCAGTCAGAAGCCCGCTGCGAGTTGCGAGCGGCCCGATCCGGGATTTCTCTCGGGAAGTGCTGACCGTGCTGGGCCGCAGTCTCGGAAGCCCTCCGCAGGCGGGATCCGCACGTTCCCCTACCCACAGATCCTCCTTGCCAACAACTGTACACAAGCAAAACAAAGCAAAAAGTAACATTGCTGGTTTCTGATCATATTCACATTTACGAAAATTGTTGAATATATTGCAGTTGTGTCAGAGACAGCAAAGTACTTGGATGTGCAGTTGAATGGAAAGGGTAGCGTCTCGAAAGGAGGATATAAGGCGTAGATTGACAAAAGCAAATAACGGTCACGGAAAGTAGTCGAATTAAATCGTAGGATGCTGAGGGAATTAGATTATGAATTTACACACTAAAAGTGGTAGATGATTTTTGTTACTTGGGCAGTAAAATAACTTATATTGGTTGAAGTAGAGAGTATAGTAAATCTAAATTAGAAACGGCAAGAAAAGCGATTATGAATAAGAGAAATATATTAACATCAAATGTAAATTTATGTGTTAGGACGTCTTTCCGAAGTCATCTGTCTGGAGTGTAGCCTTGTATGGAAATGAAACGTGAACGATGGACGATAAACAGTTCAGACAAGGGGATAATAGAAGCTTTTGAAATTACATGGGTAGATCGCCTAACTAATGAGGAGTTAGGGAATATAATAGTAGAAAAGAGCAATTTGTGACATAACTTGACTAAAAGGAGGGATCGGTTGATAGGACACATCCTCAGACATCAAGGAATCGTTGGTTTCGTACGGAAGGAAATGTGGAGGGTAAAACCGGTAGAGGGAGACAAAGAGTCGAGTGCTGCAAGAAGGTTCAAATGGATACGAATTACAGTAGTTACTCGATGATGAAGAGGCTTGCACAGGTCAGGATGCCATGGAGAGATGCAGAAAACCAGTCTTCGGAATGAAGACCATAACAACAACGTCTGCAGTCTTTTGTGGCTGTTGTTGTCTTCAAACTTCTTCAGTTATCCACGTATCGATAATTCCCTGCCGGAATCTCTTTCAGTACTTCACTCGTGTGCCTGGGCGGCTGAACACTGTCGAATGACAGTGGCACGTTCCCATTTAAAACAGTTTAATTCCCCCGCGCTTTTCCAGAGAAGTGGAGTTACTGGCTGAAAATTTTCAGGCTGCTATTGGAAGGCTGTTGTTGTTGGGTGGATGCTGAAAGCCTGCACTGAAAAGCGATAAGCTCATTCCTTTGTGGCTACTGGCTGTAGCGGTAGTAAAGCCGTAGAATGGCGAGCGAGGAATATAAATACAACGCAACCACGATACTGTTACACGTGGGACTGAGGGCCTTTGGGTCGGCTTACCGCGAGTTTTTATCGTGATATTTCACGGGAACACGCTGAATCACTTGATACTACATGCACAACTACGAAGAAAGCATTTACATTGCGAAACGCTTTCTTTAACAACCACTGCACTTGTTTATTGTAACGTTACGGCGTGTTTCCGATAACAACCACGGAAGATTAAGTGCAATAACATCGTGGTCGAGTAGTAACTACTAGAAAACAGCAGAGGCGGCACAAACAACAATAATATTTTGGATTCCCCACCAGATTACAGTGTCTTCGCAATGACGATGGTCCACCAGTAGCAGTCGGAAGATTTTTACCCAGTAACTAATCAGAAGACTTTAACATCATTTATGAATAGTTACTGAGGATATCAGCTTACGTGAACTGTTCCGTAGTTGCCAATAAATGTGTATTAAACACATCTGTATTAGTAAGCCACTATTGTGGAACCCGCTACCAGATTCAGGTCTCCTACTACTTAACGGTACGCAGGACAACAAAAATGTGATTTTTACTGTGGTGTCCATATACAGGGTGGAGAAAAATTGTGTGACGAAATTTTAACCCTGGACAGCTGATGCCAGTAGAAAGCAAAATTACTAATGTGTAAGTCGACAACGCACAATTTTTAAACTACGGAAACTTGGCACCACGCACTCCGATTGACCGCGAGATTGCCCTGTTGCCAGATGCTCTGGACAACGCATGGCCGCGAATGCTTTGCCTGCCGGAGATGTATCCAAGGCGGCCTGCGCGCTCGGTGGTAGCGTGCCAGCCTTCCACTCTGAGGTCCTTGGCGCGAATCCGCCGGGGTGCCGACACACCCATTGTGGTTTCATGGTAAGACGTACCGGGAACAAACACGTCAACAGCTGTTAGTTCGCGTACAGAAAGTCTTTAACACACTGTGTCGGCCCTGAAAATGATCTTTCCTGTAGCTAGGACATTGTTTACTTAAAGCAGGTTCAAATGGCTCTGAGCACTATGGAACTTAACTGCTGAGGTCATCAGTCCCCTAGAACTTAGAACTACTTAAACCTAATTAACCTAAGGACATCACACACATCCATGCCCGACGCAGGATTCGAACCAACGACCGTAGCGGTCGCGTGGTTCCAGACTGTAGCGCCTAGAACCGCTCGGCCACTACGGCTGGCTTAAAGCAGGTGCTCGAACTGGTGACCCTCTGACGCGACACAAGCTTGGTAACGTCGAACGGTGTTTTGCCGAACTCTTCCAAAAATTCCTAACATTGCCCTGATGTGATCGGCGACATGTTGAATGTGATCCTTTAATTCCTCTTCGTTTGTAGGTGGTTTGCTTCCGGGTGTGTGAACTAGAACCTTGAAGAATCCCCACAGGAAAATGACCGGTGGCGTGAGGTCTGGTGATCGCGAGGGCTATGTTCTACGAGCCCCTCTGCCAATTACGCGGCCGTCGAGTAGTTCATTTAAATATCCGCGCACAGCACGACTGTTAAGTGCGGGCGCCCCGTCATGTTGCAACCACATGCGTAGCCGTATGTAGAGGGGAACATCTTCAGCAGGCTGGGTAGAGTTTCCTGCAAAAAGTGAAGCTCATTTGAACAGGTAAGTCGAGGAGGTAGACAGAACGGCCTAATCAAATGGTCACACACAATGCCTGCTCAAATGTTGAGCGAAAATCGCGCCTGGTGTCCGTGGACGTACGTGATGTGAGGATTTCCCCTTGCCCAGTAATCAACGTTTCGAGTGCCATCCCGACTGAAGGTGCACTCGTCAGTAAACAACAAAATGGAGGGGAGGTCGGGATCTCGCGATACACCTTGCAGAAACCATCGGCAAAACCCTAGCCTGTGTTGATATTCCGCCACAGGATTTAGGTCTTATACAGGGTGGAAACTAAATGGATACTGGGCGTCATCCCTCGAAACCTCCCAGACTAACAGATGAGTGACGTCCATGTCGTGTCCAACCGCTCAAGTACTTGTCGTAGGTGCTTCTTCGAAGCGCTCGAGAACAGTATCTTCAAATCCAGCATCCCGTCTCGTTCGAGGTCTTCCAGCATCACCATAGTATCACGCTAACAAGCCTGTTTCGCCAAATCGCTGGTGAATTGCTGTAAACGTTTGGGGGGGTGGGTGGCTCTTGCTGGGTATCGTTCCTTATACAACCGTCGAGCTGCATGCGCACTACCGTCGTCTAGTCCATAAACAAAAACAATACCTCGTTGTGCTTCAAACTAATACTGTGCCGCCATGCTTACAGTGTGACTAAATCGCAGGTGATGAGTGTGCTCCGAAGCGAACCTTACGTGGGGGTGCCACTGATGCAAGGTGGAGACAAACAAGCCAGACCTATTGGGTACGTGTGCATATCACATTGGGGCAGTGACGGGGCGAGGGACGTTTGTATGTGGGAACCGACAACCATAGCGCTGCCCGTCAACCGACGAACGGCAACAGGGCAATCCCACGGCCAATCGGAGCGCGTGGCGCCAAGTTTCCGTGGTTTAAAAATGGTGCGTTGTCGACCTACACAACATTAGCAATTTCGGTTCCTACAGGCATCAGCTATCCGGGGTTAAAATTTCGTCATACAGTTTTTCTCCAGAATGTGTACCACTGAATGTACGTGCAAGACTGTATAACAGTACGCCACACAGTACAGGAGACATCACGCTGTAGACATTTAGATACATAGTGAATTAGCCTCCGCTTAAAATGGCACGCAGTAAATCCTTAACATCAAGCATGATGTTTCTATTTATTACGGACGGGACTTGAACCTGTGGCACAAATTTTAAATCATTTCTTCACATTTCAGACTTAAATGTCTCAGGAAAAATTTAATTATAAGATCACTTCAGGTTCGGGACTTCCCCATTACGTCCAACGCTGGGGTGCTATTCCAATGCCGTAGAGATCCAGTAATAGTGACAATTCAAGGGGAAAGTAAACTGAAGATATGAATGGAAGTTGGTGTTGGGGAGGGCACCGGACTTGTGTAGTCCGTGCAGCAGTGTTGACGATAGTGCTGCGGTGACGTAACGGGCAGTCGTCCTTTGGCTGTGGTGAGGCGAGCACTCCTAGTTTGCCTCTCGCCTGTTGTGCTGCTTGCGAGCGAGAGCGCGTTTGTTGACCATCATGACGTTTTCTTACGACCAAGCCACAACTAAATTAACTTTTCCATTCGATCAAATGGTTCAAATGGCTTTAAGCACTGTGGGAGTTAACATCTGAGGCCATCAGTCCTCTAGACGTAGAACAACTTAAACCTAACTAACATAAGGACAGCACACACATCAATGCCCGAGGCAGGATGCAAACCTGCGACCGTAGCAGCTGCGTGGTTCCGGACTGGAGCGCCTAGAACCGCTCCGACACAACGGCCGGCTGTTCATTAGATCACTAACGACCGACGGAGTATTAAGTTTAACGTTTTATACGAGATGAAATGCGTCTCCCGCCACAAAACTTTCTCTGAATACATTTTTCGGTCCTCGGTCCTACTGTGTACATAAAGCTTGTGAATGACGAGCTGTGCGCCTACGTTGTATGGCGCCACGCTAATGAGCTCGTTTCGATACTCTGACGGACATACAGCGACTATGGTGGTTGATCACTCTGTTTTTAGCCTCCGAACGTTGCGGGTCTTCGAACTAAGGAACGTCGGACGCTGTGGTGGCCGCTTTTAAACATTACGGCAACATCGTCAGTCACGTGGGTGAAACGTGGAAGAAGTTCGAGACATACCGTGTCCTCAGTGGTGTCTGTCAGATAAAAACTGAACTACGGAAACACGTGCCTTACTACTTGCTTAGTGCCGGCTGCAGGGCTGTCGTACTGAACGATGGCCAGCCGCGCACCTGTTCAGGTTCTGGCCACGAAGGCCGTGTCCATTCTGAATGCCTCCGACGTAGACTGGTTCAGGCGCAGATCGGAGACGTCGCTCCTTCTGCGGCGCCCACTGTGTTACCTCTGTCCTACCCGTCTGCGGCAGTGCAGTCTGCCACGCCCCCTCGGAATCAGTCGGTGCCCGTGTCGGTTCCACTCGACAACGCGTTGGACGTTTCACCTCTCTCTCCTACACCCGTGCCAGAGGCAATACAAATGAACGACGACCGTCAGCAGGCACTAGCTGTCTGCCCCGATCCCATGGTTGTTGACCATCGAGCTGTACCTACCTCCGCCTTTCTGCCATCTGCCCACATGTCGGTCGATAGCCGCCAGCCATCTGAGACGGAACAGCATGTTAGGAAGAAGGAAACGGTCGCCGACGAGACTACGCCGTACCCCTTCTGGTGTCTGCGTCCATCGGAAGTCTGCACAGGATGACGACCCTGCTACTGATGTTGCGCTATCCTCTGACGCCTGACTACGCGACGTCCTTCCCTGCCTCCATCTCCAGTCAGCGTCCATCTCCGGACACCGATCCTGCGCCGCCTGCGTCTGATGCGGTTGCCTCCTTTTCTGTGCCTGACGCTACCTGTGGTCGCACCTCCGATAATGTTCCACTGAACCGGCCTGGTCACACATCTGTCTCCTGGGCGGACGACGTCGATGCTGAGGATGGACATTCTGGAGGTGTACAGAACGATGGACCCCCCTCAGTGGGGTCTTTCTCCCTCCTATCACAGTGACGTGCCCTTCGATGGGGCCTAACAGGGAGTTCCCTGTGCTTCCGCCGTGTTTTAATCGCCTGTGCTCCTGGTGATTGCTGCTTTCCAGAATTATCACATAGCCATGGTCAATTTCGACACTATTTGCATGTGCCACAAACTGGCTTTACTCTATGACATGCCGTATGGCCGTGGACGTTGACATACATTTCCTTTAGGAAGTGCATGTTGAAACTTTCTGTGCTTCCCATGGTTTTTCAGCACATATCACTCAAGATTCCCCTACTGGTAGAGGGGTGGTGTTGTGTACATAGTTGCGCGTAGTCAGCACGTACACAACTTTCCCACTAGAGCGCACCCTGCTATGCACAACAGCGCAGGCGCAGCGCTCGTCTGTCTCCGCACTACGAGATGGCGCTGCCATAGAGACGGACCAAATGCAGCTTCCGCCGATCCGCGTATTAATATGTAATGCAGCCAATGAGATTGCTCCTAACGTAGAACCTTTTCTCCTCACGGATCACACTCGCGCAGTGATACATGAACGTGCGAGGTATTACACTCGTGGAAATCGAAAAAAGAACACATTGACACCGGTGTGTCAGACCCACCATACTTGCTCCGGACACTGCGAGAGGGCTGTACAAGCAATGATCACACGCACTGCACAGCGGACACACCAGGAACCGCGGTGTTGGCCGTCGAATGGCGCTAGCTGCGCAGCATTTGTGCACCGCCGCCGTCAGTGTCAGCCAGTTTGCCGTGGCATACGGAGCTCCATCGCAGTCTTTAACACTGGTAGCATGCCGCGACAGCGTGGACGTGAACCGTATGTGCAGTTGACGGACTTTGAGCGAGGGCGTATAGTGGGCATGCGGGAGGCCGGGTGGACGTACCGCCGAATTGCTCAACACGTGGGGCGTGAGGTCTCCACAGTACATCGATGTTGTCGCCAGTGGTCGGCGGAAGGTGCACGTGCCCGTCGACTTGGGACCAGACCGCAGCGACGCACGGATGCACGCCAAGACCGTAGGATCCTACGCAGTGCCGTAGGGGACCGCACCGCCACTTCCCAGCAAATTAGGGACACTGTTGCTCCTGGGGTATCGGCGAGGACCATTCGCAACCGTCTCCATGAAGCTGGGCTACGGTCCCGCACACCGTTAGGCCGTCTTCCGCTCACGCCCCAACATCGTGCAGCCCGCCTCCAGTGGTGTCGCAACAGGCGTGAATGGAGGGACGAATGGAGACGTGTCGTCTTCAGCGATGAGAGTCGCTTCTGCCTTGGTGCCAGTGATGGTCGTATGCGTGTTTGGCGCCGTGCAGGTGAGTGCCACAATCAGGACTGCATACGACCGAGGCACACAGGGCCAACACCCGGCATCATGGTGTGGGGAGCGATCTCCTACACTGGCCGTACACCACTGGTGATCGTCGAGGGGACACTGAATAGTGCACGGTACATCCAAACCGTCATCGAACCCATCGTTCTACCATTCCTAGACCGGCAAGGGAACTTGCTGTTCCAACAGGACAATGCACGTCCGCATGTATCCCGTGCCACCCAACGTGCTCTACAAGGTGTAAGTCAACTACCCTGGCCAGCAAGATCTCCGGATCTGTCCCCCATTGAGCATGTTTGGGACTGGATGAAGCGTCGTCTCACGCGGTCTGCACGTCCAGCACGAACGCTGGTCCAACTGAGGCGCCAGGTGGAAATGGCATGGCAAGCCGTTCCACAGGACTACATCCAGCATCTCTACGATCGTTTCCATGGGAGAATAGCAGCCTGCATTGCTGCGAAAGGTGGATATACACTGTATTAGTGCCGACATTGTGGATGCTCTGTTGCCTGTGTCTATGTGCCTGTGGTTCTGTCAGTGTGATCATGTGATGTATCTGACCCCAGGAATGTGTCAATAAAGTTTCCCCTTCCTGGGACAATGAATTCACGGTGTTCTTATTTCAATTTCCAGGAGTGTATAACGAGTGTACAGATCTCGGATGAGTCAGTCTGCATTTGTCTGCACCAGTCTGTACGAGTTCTACATTTGTCTGTACCAGTCTACAGTCAAGTTTCAGTCTGCGCCTAATAAGATTACCATATTCCTGTACATAGCCGTGAAGATAAATGTATAGACACTTTTGTCAAGTATCAGAGATATATGTGAGAATAAGATAAACGTACCAATACGAAAGGAATTTCAAATTGTCAATTGTAAATAGCATCCAGAACCAAGTTAAGTAATTTTTATGCTTGTTATTATTTTAATAAATGTGTGTGAAAATTAATCAAGTTCTGTTTAAAGTTGGTCATTGTCAATCTGCTACTTTAAGCGTGCAAGTGGCATTTCTATCGTCTGACCTAACGGCAGGAGATAATCACGCCACGATAAGAGCAGGAGACATATTGCTGATACTCGCCTACTTCGTTAGAGCGACAAGTCAAATAATCTGATGGTGTGTGTACCGAAGGTCTTACAGTACGCACACCACAGGTGCCGATCCTCTTACTTGAGAGTATCCTCGCTGATGCAGTTGCTTATCTCCCCGATGTAAGAGGTATGACTCTCTCGTTTAGTGGCGTCAGGATTGTCAATGTCTCCACCCATCTGGTTCGGGTCGCCGCCTTGACCGTTCCACCTTCTTCTGAGAGACAGTCACGCCTCTCTTCCTGGATTGACAGGACGCATTATCACGGGAGGCGATCTCAACTGCACCCAGGCACCCAAAGACCAACCACCACGTCATTCTACGTGCGCGGCGCTAACGACAATTCTGCGGCACCTCAGCCTGATGGATTCTTGAGAGCATTTTCATGGCGATCGTCCGGGGTTAACGCATTTCACTAGCAATTCTTCCAGCCGACTCGATCACGTTTACATCTCCTGTTACATTGTGAGAGGGGTGCAGGCTGCTGAAGTCTCACCCACTGCGTTCTCTGACCATGACGCATATACCTGCGCCATCAATCTCTGCCGCCAGAGGTACGGCCGTGGACCACGGAAACTGAACACGACCCACCTTACTTCACCCAACTGACGGCAGCTCACCGGGACTACGTGGGCAACTTGTTGTCGACGCCGTGATGCCTATAAGTCTCCCCTGTCGTGGTGGATCCTCTGAGCAAAGGCTTCCCTCCGCAAGGCTTTGATTAATTACGGAAGGGATGTTGCGGCGTGGTGGCGACGGAACCAAGCATTCTGTTTCAACATTCTCCGACAATGTCCTATGATCCCGTATTAGCCAGAGCGCCAGGCGATGCCGACTCGTGCCAAGGCATAGCTCACATTCCTCTCTCGCCGCCACCTTGAATAAGCTATGGTCAGGGCGCGCACATACGATGAGATAATGCAAGAGCGTCCATCTGTGTATCATGCCATAGCGGAACGAGGCCACCGTCTGAGGAATTTGATTAACACATTAGATGAGTTCGCAATTGCGAATAATGACTACCATCGGCTGTAGATCGCGGATAGCCAAATGGTAAGGCGACTGGTCGCGATAAGCGGGAAATACGGATTCGCGTCCCGGTCCTGCACGAAGTTTCACTGTCGTCATTCCATTCTACAGCCGAGGGTAGTCATTATTTGCAATAGCGAATTCGTCTGATGTGTTTCATAACAGTTGTGGTCGCCGCAGTGCATTGTCATCAGAGTAACACATTCACTGCAGCATCGAATTTGATTAATGTTCTTACGACTGATGATGGCTGGCGTTTCGATACCAAACGGAATATCGGGTCTGCCCTCAATGCACATTATGTTACGCTGTACTCTGAACAGCATTCGCCCTACCAACATTACGGCCATCTCCAGACTCTCCTTCGGCTCGGTTCTCGTGGATGCGACGATGGATCTGATTGCTAACGTCACGGAGCGCGAAGTCCATGACGCTATGCAGGCGGGTTCTACGAACAGGTTGCCTGGTCCTGACGGCCTCCCACTGTAGCTTTAACGGACATTTCGTCCCCTTCTGGCACCAGTGTAGACGGAAATTTGTCAAGACGTTATGTACGTTTCGTTACGATTCCAGACGGTTTCCTCATTCCCATCCACAAGCCTCGGGGTACATCGCGGATATGCGATAACCACCCCTTGAAGTTACTCAACAGCGATACAAAGATTTTTGCCCGGTTGTTGGCTGCGCGGCTTAAACGGACAGCCCGGTACGTGGTTTCCCCCGATCAAACTTCTTTGGAAGGTACCAATAACATCCGCACTGCCCTCTGCCGCTATCAGGACATAATCGGTCTTACTCACGCTCGTCGTACGCCTGGACTTTTGGCAGCTCTTGACTTCAGCCAGTCGTTCGATCGAATCGATCACGACTTCCTGGAAGGGGTGCTATGCAATATGGTCTACCCCGATACTGCCGTCGTGGAGCTACGTGTCGTGTGCTCTACAATGGTCGTCTTACTCCTCCCATCTAGATCCGTCGATCAGTGCGTCAAGGCTGCCCGCTCTATGCTCTGTTCTATGCATTCGCCATGGAATCCTTGATATGCGGCATCCGTCAACGCCTTTCTGGGATGTCTCTCGGTGACCACACGTTCAACTGCACTGCATATGCAGACGATCTCGTCGTCTTTCTTTGTAGTGGTGCCGAGGTCAAGGAGTCACCGGTATGGATTACCACCTAAGGCGAAGCTTCTGGTAACTGCCTTAACGTCCGAAGATCGAGTGCCATGGCAGTAGGTACAGGACTTTCTGTGGACAGTCCTGCTCCTTTGCGTGTAGCTGACACTCTCCGGTGCTTAGAACTCGATTTCGCAAGTGATCTGCGGCGGACGATTGTCCTCAACTGCCGACGTCTACTTTCTCAACTACGAGCTGGACCCTTAGATGACTCTTTACGAACACTCGATCTTCTGCAATGCCCACAATACGTAAATGTTAATTTGGCGTCACGTCTCCCCCACATGGCACAGACACTTCCTATTCCACCATCCATGGCCCACCTCACACTAGCGGCATTGGGTTCGTTTGTTTGCCACGATTTGCTGTTCAAGATAAGGTACAAAGCCCTCACCCTCCCACGTTCAGGGGCGGTTTAGGTCTGTATCATGTGCCTTACAGAGCGGTAGCCCTTTTCATTGGCTCTCACATGATGTTTTGGCGCAGTAGTCCTACGTGCCTTACCATCCTATTGCTGGAGGCCTTTGCACCATAATCTCTCTCTCAGCACCTATCCAACTTTCGGAAGTTTTACTTCCGCCTCTTTCTCCTTGAACTGAGCTTTGTCCGTACTGTGATACCGCGGGCGCAATTGACATCCACGAAGGCGATCTATGGTTTCCTTCAGCAGCTCGGGTCACCGAATGTGGCTGACGGGAAGCTTCCCCACATCGACTAGCGTGCCGTTTGGCGATCATTGTTCGTTCCTTATCTTGTCACTGACGTCCAGTTTGCATGGTACCTTACTGTCAATTGGAAGCAGGTATGCCGGTCACGCCTTCACAGGATTCACTTTGCAGACACCCCGTTGTGCGTCGACTGTGATGTTATGGAATCAGACGAGCACCGCCTGGTGTGCAGATCGGCGGGAGGTGTCTGGTTCTTGGTGTCCTAATTAACCATACGACTCCGCATAAGATACCTATTCAATTGCTCCTCTTTCCTGACGCGGGATACTACCCGCATGCGAAGACTAAATCTGTGAGGTGGGTTTGTGGACACCCAGCACACTTCTTGTTTGCTGATGGCGAAAAGTGCATGCTTGACTTTCCTTAATGAACGCCATTGTGCATTGTCCGCAATCCAAAATACAGAGAATTTTTCCCCAATTTCCTCTGCAATGTCTCACTTAACCCACCCCAGAGCTGGGGTGTTCCTGTCATGAAGAGTTGATTCCCGCCTCTTCCACATCTGGAACCGGTATATTCACTGGTAATAGGGATACTCTTCTCGGAAGAACTATACGTTGATAGTCTCAATTAGTCTGACGTCCTTCTGCGCCCTCCTCCTCACGTGACGCCGGTTTCCTGATATTCTCGATGGTAGTAACCACAAAAATAAATAAATAAAAATGAGAAAAGAAGGTAAAGATAAATAAATAAATAATGTTCATTGTACCTCCCTCCACGTTTTCTAAAGGGTGGAAACGGAGCGGGGCATGGTGGCCAGGCCTCGGGTTGTGACTTGTGACCCCTGCCCACTTTGCCCCCACCCCTCCCTCCATTTGGGCGCTGGAAAGGTTCCTTTAAAAAAAAAAAAACCTTATCGCAGGATTCTTTTTCAAATTCTCCTATACATAAAATCAAAATACGAGAACGTATACCCATTTAAAATCCCGCTTTGCACGGCTTATGGTAATGTGTATGGATTGGTATTAATACATTCCGGAGTACCTCGACATTTACAGTCACAGATAAAATATTTCATCACGAATACATTCGAAGTATATGTACCAACTACGCAGCTAATTAATATTTATGCTTTCGTTGTCCGTTACGATGTTTACATGAGCTTATCCATGTTTACGCTGGGCTCTGTCAGTTGTAGCATGATGATGAATGTGGGCACTTGTAATCGGCGTAATAGCATGTGTGTACACAGTTTTTAATTTTTAAACGGACATGGCGACTTCTAGTACAGCTCTGGATGCCAATATAGACACACATTGTATAGCACCTCTCACTCTACTGAAGGAGAAGATTGTGTAATGATGTAAACATACGTGTGTTATTATTCCATGAATTGTAAATGGTGGATACAATTACGTGTGCTGTTATGTTAGTTGCAGTATCCTAGCATTTTCGGTCCCATCTTTCGTAGACTCAAAGATATAGAGAACTGTCGCAAGTAATACCATGCCTGATATCGTGTAGGGCCCCCACGGAAACGCAAATGTGCCGCGACACGACGTAGCATGGACTAGAGTAATGTCTGAAGTAGTGCTAGAAGAAATTCAGACCATGAATCCTGCAGGGCTCTCCATAAATCTGTATGAGTACGAAGGGGTGGAGATCTCTCCTAAACAGCACGTTGCAAGGCATCCAGATAGCCACAATAATATTTATGTCTGGGGAGTTTGGTGGCCAGCGGAAGTGTTTAAATTCAGAAGAGTGTTCCTGGAGACACTCTGTAGCAATTCTGGACGTGCGGGCTGTGGCATTGTCCTGCTGGAATTGCCCAAGTCCGTCTGAATGCACAATGGACATGAATGGATGCAGGTTATCAGGTAGGATGCTTACATACGTGCCACGTGTCACAGACGTATCTAGAAGTATCAGAAGTCCCATATCACACCAACTGCACCCGCCTCATACCATTATAGAGCCTCCACTGAATAGTCCACTGTTGACAAACAGGGTCCATGGATTGATGAAGTTGCCTTCATACACGTGGACATTCATCCGCTCGATACAGTTTGAAACGAGACTCATCCGACCAGCCAACGTGTTTTCAGTCATCAACAGTCCAGTGTCGGTGTTAACGGGACTAGACGAGGCGTAAAGCTTTGTGTCGTGCAGTCCTCAAAGGTACAAGATTGGGCCTTCGGACCCGAAAGCCCGTATCGATGATGTTTCGTTGAATGATACGCACGCTGACACTTGTTGATAGGCTAACATTGAAATCTGCAGCAACATGCGGAAGGGCTGCACATCTGTCTCATTGAACGATTCTCTTCAGACGTCATTGGTCCCGTTCTTGCAGGATCTTTCCGCGGCAGATGTCGCAGATCTGACGCTTTACCGGATTCCTGATATTCGTGGTACACTCGTGAAATGGTAGTACGAGAAAATCCTCGCTTCATCGCTATCACGGAGATGGTGTGTGCCATCGCTCGTGCGCCGACTATAACACCACGCTCAAACTCACTTAAACCTCTATAACCTTCCATTGTGGCAGCAGTAACTGATCTAACACCTGCGCCAGGTATTGATGTCCTATATAGGCGTTGCCAACCGCAGCGTCGTATTCTGCCTGTTTACGTATCACTGTACGTGAATACGCATGCCTATAATACGACCTTCTTTCGCGCTTCAGTGTATATGAATAAATGATTTTAGCGATCTTGGCAGTTGAAAAGTTTTTCAGTTTTCGTTACGATTCTGGATGTGCCATTTGAACAACACATTGCAGTAGATGTTTCGCTTTGTTGAGCTGTTCCCGCAGTGACAATAACTGCGTCAACGTGTTATTGCATTAGTCTGCGATTTGTGCTGTGCATTTTGGTGTATAAGTGGAGAAATAAAAACTTGTTTTCATGAAAGCTGAGAAGATACACCGATACTTCCGCCGTTTGTTTACCAAGCTCCCGACCTTCAAAAAGCTCACCCTGCTGTGGTCCCACAAATCACTGGCTTTGCGAGTTCTGCAGAAGAAAAGCAGCGCACGCCACACAGCGGACGCTAACAGCGCGAGGCGCTCGTGTTTTCTCCCCAGGAATGGACTGACAGTCGTAACAAAAGCGTCGGTTAGCGGGCAAACAGCAGCCTGTATGAAAATTAATATCGTGCTGGCAGCAAGAAGGCCGGCCTGCTCGCTGCTGATTCACGGCGAACAATGGCTCCGGGGCCAGCAAGAAGCGACCGGAACGGCCGCCGGTATGGGCCCGGCAGGGGGCGCGCGGCTGCCGGCGAGAGAGCGAGCCTCGGCTTCTGCACTAACCCTGCTACGCTGGTCTGCATTAATTACGAAACAGACACATGTAAAGCAGGAACAACAAAGTAAGGGCAAGCTACCACCACAGTCACCGTTCTCCATCATTCGCTTCCTAGTATAGGTGTTTCCCACTTTACTATACTCGGTTCACTTTGTGTACAGCTCTCGAGTGGCTCCATAGACCAATTTTTGAACTCATTTTCCATTCTACTGTAGCACTGTAGTTTACTGCATATGTAGACCATTGCCCACAAAACTACAACACCAGGGGAGGTGTGTGATTTGAATAACGAAACTTTACTAATTGTGCGTGCACAGTATAGTAGTAAGAATACACGATTTTATTTATGGAGTACTTAGAGCTAGCCCGGGATTAGCCAAGCGGTCTAAGGCGCTGCAGTCATGGGCTGTGCGGCTGGTCTCGGCGGAGGTTCGAGTCCTCCCTCGGGCATGGGTGTGTGTGTTTGTCCTTGGGATAATTTAGGTTAAGTAGTGGCCCTGAGCACTATGGGACTCAACTGCTGTGGTCATAAGTCCCCTAGAACTTAGAACTACTTAAACCTAACTAACCTAAGGACAGCACACAACACCCAGCCATCACGAGGCAGAGAAAATCCCTGACCCCGCCGGGAATCGAACCCGGGAACCCGGGCGTGGGAAGCGAGAACGCTACCGCACGACCACGAGATGCGGGCAGGTTAAGTAGTGTGTAAGCTTAGGGACTGATGACCTTTGCAGTTAAGTCCCACAAGATTTCACACAAATTTGAACATTTGAACTTAGGGCTATACATAATGTGACATATACTGCTCAGAACTGTCAATTCTGGCAGAAACAGTGGTGCTCAACGCATCTGGGCAAAGAGTTGAACTGAGCTTGGGTACGACGTTACAATTTGCTCCAGCTCTATTCCAGACTGCATCAATGGTGGTGGCTTGCGAATAGTGGCTTGTCATTCTTGGCAGCCCACTATCAGATCACTGGGTGAGTGATCTGAAGAACGAGCTGGCCAGGGAACAGTCAAGGGAGAAGAAGACAGCATGATCAAGATGTGTGTGTTTTTTTTTTTAACTATGTGACTTAACATCTGTGGTCATCAGTCCCCTAGAACTTAGAACTACTTAAACCTAATGCGGTGTGAGTACTGTAAGACCTTCGGTACACACACCATCAGATTATTTGACTTGTCGCTCTAACGAAGTAGGCGAGTGTCAGCAATATGACTCGTGGTCTTATCGTGGCGTGTTTATCTTCTGCCGTTAGGCCAGACGATAGAAACGCCACTTGCACGCTTAGAGTAGCAGAATGACGGTGACCAACTTTAAACACAACTTGTTTAATTTTCACACACATTTATTAAAATAATAAAAAGCATAGATATTACGTAACTTGATTCTGGATGCTGTTTACAATTGACAATCTGAAGTTCCTTTGGTCTTGTTACGTTAATCTTATTCTCACATATCTCTGATACTGGACAAAGTGTCTATACATTGCTCTTCATGTCTATGTATAGGAATATTATAATCTTATTTGGCGCAGACTGAAACTTGACTATAGACTGGTACAGACAAATGCAGACTGGTACAGACTAATGCAGACTGACTAATTGGAGGTCTGTGCACTCCTTATATTACCTCTAGCGTTCAGGTATCACTGCGCGAATGTGATCCGTGAGGAGAAAAGGTTCTACGTTAGCAGCAATCTCATTGGCTGCGTTACACATTAAACGCAGATCGGCGGAAGCAGAATTTGGTCCGTCTCTTAAGCAGCACCATCTCATAGTGCAGAGATGGCCGAGCGCTGCGCCTGCGCTCTTGTGCTTAGCGGGGCGCGCTCTAGTGGGAAAGTTGTGCACACGCTGACTACGCGGAACTATGTACACAACACCTAAGTAACCTAAGGACATCACACACATCCATGCCCAAGGCAGGATTCGAACCTGCGACCGTAGCGGTCACGCGGTTCCAGACTGAAGCACCTAGAGCCGCAAGCCACACCGGCCGGCAATATGTGGTCTGGCTGTATCTTTTTGAAACATAGTGCCCTCGAGTACAAGGCGCAGCCAGTCAACTCAACAAGTCACAGATGTGATGTCTGGTGTCCTAATCAGTGGCTGTGGGAACTAGAGTTGTTCGTGTTGTGTACCCAGTGGTACTCTGTACCATCACGGCATGTGCTGTGCCTGCTGGAAAAGTTTCTTCTCCTTGGAACCTACACACACGGTTACATACATCGTTCACAGAACCGACATTCGTCTGAAAACATATCTTAGTGCCACTACTGTGTCCAATGTTATCATTGAGTGCGCCATTGCTGGCACGCCACTCTCTACTGCAGAATCACATCAAGCCGCAACAATGGTGGCTTTTCTGACAGCCCTTACTTTAGGCACCATTGTACTGTTCGTGTGCATTGAAATCATTCTTGAAGCAAAGCTATTTCCTGTTATCTGACGTGACTGTATGGCCCTGCATGGCTGAGCGAACATTATGTCTATCCCCTCAGGTGCTAGTCACGTGGGGCCGCTGAGATCCTGCACGGCGTGGATTATATCCCTCCCTAACCCGTCGATTCCGTATTCGCATGAGAGTCGTTAAATTCCAAACAACGTGGGCAGCAATGTCGCGGTATGACGAACTGCAATCTTGATAGGCCAGGATCCTGAGCTATCGAATACCGACGATAGTTGGTAGACGTTGCTGCTTCTTACAGGCGACGTAACACGATCTTCCCACACACAAAGAGCTCTCGAAAAGATTCATGTGTGACACACCTGTTGTTTCTTTATATTCATAGGACATCACAGCTATACATGGTCCAGTCAAAAACGTACACAATCACACACAGACGGGGGCTGCTAAGGTCCTAGCATAAGCAGTGAAGGGTATATAAAGCTTGTCAGGGGATATGGAGAATAGTGCAGTCACCATCGTATTGCATAAATGAGCGAATTATCTGGCGTCCAAAGGGCGTGATCATTAACTCTGAGGCTAAGGGTGGAAGCAATTGCGGAAAGGCTAAGTTTGTAAACTGTTCATGTGCTGCCATGGTTAATGTACACTGTGCATGGCAAAATGGCGGAATCCAATTCTGGTACTGAGGAAACTATGGTGCACCATGAGCCATAGATGATGAGGATGAACAATGGCAGTGGAAACGTGTAAAGGCGAATAGATATGCAGCTGTTGGGTAATTGACCGCACAGATGAACCAAGGGGCTACAAACAGTGCATCGTCAATGACATTGCTATGTGTGGGTCTCAGCAGCAGGCACTTCGTTCATGTACTCATGCTGAACGCTGTTCAGCTGCAATGAAGACTGCAGTTTTCACACCAATGCCGCAACTGGACGTTCAGTAATTGGCGACACGTGGCCTTTGCAGATGAGTAACGTTTATCCTCCCTAGGACAGATGACATTTGGCATACATGGATTGAAACACATAAAATCAAGGAACCTGCAACCAGGTGGGTAGGTTATGATCTGGGGAATGGTTTCGTGGTATTCCCTTGTTGATCTCGTCATTCTAGAAAGCGTAATGGATCAACACAAGTACACATTTATCATTGAGGACTGTATTTACTAGTACAGACAGTTTCCTCAGACCAATGGCATCTACCAGCAGGTCAATTAGCAGCAGGTAAATTCAGCATGTCACACAGCTTGCAGTGTATGTGTGTGGTTCAAAGAGCACCAGGATGAGTTTACCATACACCCAGGATTTATGCCCAATAGAGAATATGTGGGGCTACCTCGACTGGGCCATAGATGCCATGGATCCTCAACTGAGAAACATAGCATAGCAGGCCACAGCACTGGAGTTGCCATTGCTCCACATCTATGTCTGTAGCTTCCAGACCCACACCGACTCTCTTCGTAGGCGTCCCATTCTGGGTGTGATGACACTGTGACTATCGAGTTTAGTTTGTAATATACCTCATGCCAAGCTAAAGGTTGTTGCATCCTGTCTTGATTTTGTTGCAGTTTTACTGACCAGCTGTATGGATTCTGGAATCAAAATTTTTTGATTCCCTTTGCCAATGATCTTGCTGGGCTCCTAGAGGAAATGTGTTGCACTGACACATCACCATGTCCAACCTCTTTAGTAACTATGATGTCCCACAGCAGCCAAATCACAAATTTTCAGCCATGGGTTTCCTCTCGAAGAATTGTCATTTTACTGCCCTGCCACTCATTCTAAGCATCTCAGAGGTATAGTTCATTATATCACGGTACACAATCCAAGGACATGTAAACTTTGAATCACCTTACTACCCAAGCCACAAAATTCCAGAAAGAGGAACCTACTTGCAAAATGGTCAGTTGCCACCCCTCAACATATTACGAGACACCAGCAGGTTACTACTTCACAGGTTAAAGTGGGAGTGGAAATATTAATGATCCAGCATGAAGGCAGGACCATTGCAGTGTTGGTATCTGGTTACATCCGAGCTATGGATCTGTGGTAGGAACCGACCCTCTATCAAAAGAATAATGGTCCAAGATTATATAAATACCCGGAATTTTCAGTCAAAGGTGTGACAGGCTGCAAAGTACAAGTACTGAAGAGCGACCTATGTCATTCCATGAGTCGACTGGTGTATGAGTCTATGAGAATACATGTCTCAACTAGTCGCCATCTCCAGACTCGGTTCCCACAAACTGCAGCCTTGCTGGTGGTGGCAAATCTGATGCTGTGGAGTTAGTGCCCTCTAATCAGCCGGCCAGCCTTAGTGGGCCTACTGGAGCTGCTGCTGGCCCTCTGCGCTGGAGGTTTGTCCAAGGCTATTCATCTGCCATCACTTTGGCTGGCAGAGGCCTGGCTGCTTGCCACTGCTCAGGTCAGACGTTTCTGTGGTAGACTGCCCCTTCTATAGTAGGTCCAGGTTATGACCTCGAATGCCATGACATGCCTCAGGTGGCGGCCACGAGGTGACACCAACTGGCTTGTGTCAGATGCCTTGCCTTGCCAGTGGTTCCTTTTCTTACTCGCCTGTACGGCACTGCTGAACCTTGAGTGACCACAGTACCTTCTCCATCAACAACAAATGGCTTACATCACGCAAGTGTTGGCCTCTCTGGGCATCAGCATGCATGCATATTGTAATACGAGTAATAAATGTATCGTTTCTCAATGCTGCTTCGTTGACCACACATCAGACTTCTGCCACAATTCACTGATTGCATCACTGCTAACTCATGTGGCTGGTAGACAAATGATATTATGACCATAAAGTGTCCAGTTTCACCAAGCTTCATAGAAGCTGACCACCCAGACATTACAAATTTTAAGTTAACTGCCAGCGGCTGTGCTGCAGTGAATAGACCATTTTCTGCCACATCACCAAGGTTAAGCACTGTCAGGTGTAGCTTGGATGGATGACCGTGCGTATATACTGCATGCTGTTGTCAATGTTCCCTTTGCCTTTACAGCAGGGGGGCAGGAGGGGTGTTAAAGTTTCTGATCACCAGTCGTTGCATCAATGTCCTGGTTTAATTTCCTAACCTCTCTGCAGTGTCTCATGAGGTGAGGCCACGCGACATTGTTGGGATGTTAAGCTGGCCAGCCCCTCTGGTGCTATTCAGTAGGAGCAGGCAATGTGAAGGCACCAGGTTTCATCCTCTCCCTTCTCTTAGCATCCAATACATAGCTGACACCACATATACAATTACAGTCCCTTACACTTAACAGTTACTCGTAACAACACACAATGCTCACACTTCACGAAGGAAAGGTGCCTATGGGTGACAAGGATAGAAAACATGTTTCCAGTTCAGGTAGCTGAACCTGTCCTTAAGGTCTCCCAACCAGTCATACCGCACAATTTTATTTATTGGATATATGTCTTGCTCTGAGCAACAACTAACAAAAATTAAGAACTTAGCTACATTATTAATCCTAGCGTTAACCAGTAGCAACATGCAGTGGATTGTGCACCACGTTTTCACCATAGTTTCAATAAAAAATAAAACCATTATTTTCTCCTGGTATTAGCAGGCATCAGAGCGATAAGAACGTCTGTAAACAGAGTGTTGTGGCGCAGTGGTTAGCACACTGGACTTGCATTTGGGAGGAAGGTATTTCAAACCCGCCTCCAGCCATCCTGATTAAGGTTTTCCAAGATTTCCCTAAATCGCTTTCCTGTGAAAGGCCACGGCTGCCTTCCTTCCTCATCCTCCCCTAATCCGTGTTAGGTCCCCTTCACCCATCAGCCAACCAACATTTGTAAATGGCTAAACATCTGCAGCTGTTTGTCTAAAATCATCAAATTTATCGGTACTAGAAACAGTTCAAATGCAATATTTCGAGATCTTGGTGGTCGTGGTAGATTGATCTGTAGCGTAGCCCAGTATCTGTGTTAGGTTGGAAGGTGATAACCAAATTATCACACGACAAAGCTAACGAATGTGAACATGAAGTAAATTCTATGATGATCATGTTGTTGACGATGATGATCATGTTGTTGACGATGATGATCATGTTGTTGACGATGATGATGATAATGACGTTGATGATGGACTGATGTGTAGGGTAGCTTGACGTATACATTCGCTCCCTGTTTGACACTCTTTTCCGTAAAAATATCTAAAGTTGCAAGGGATATTCAGAACAGGTGTACGGCATGAGATGCAAATTTCCGATAAATATTTTGCTGCATCTTATGTAGGGTATAAAGTGCAAAGCTGCTATCAATCGGAAGATTGGTGTGAACACCACAGTGCTTTACTAGGCATGGTCCTATTGGAAGTGGTATGCACGTGTGTTTAGTTGACCAGTGTATTGCAGATATTTGCCCATTACTTTTCCCAGTCCTTACAGTTATGTATTGTTTAATACCACTGAGGCATTGAGCACACTTAATGTGTATGCAAGGTGTTATGGGTGTAAGTGCAAATATTGTGATCATTGGTGCGTGTACCCCTTTCAGTGTACCGAGCGAGGTGGCGCAGTGGTTAGCACACTGGACTCGCATTCGGAAGGACGACGGTTCAATCCCACGTCCGGGCATCCTGATTTAGGTTTTCCGTGATTTCCCTATATCACTTCAGGCAAATGCCGGGATGGTTCCTTTGAAAGGGCACGGCCGATTTCCTTCCCCATCCTTCCCTAACCCGAGCTTGTGCTCCGTCTCTAATGACCTCGTTGTCGATGGGACGTTAAACACTAATCTCCTCCTCCTCCTCCCCCTTTCAGTGTGTTAGCTGCTTTTCCTCTGTGTCTAACAGTCTCGCTTCAAATATGTAACATAATTTACTAGCTGATATTTTCTGCATGGTAGTAACTGCAGCACTAAATGTACTACACCTGTCAGTACAAACTAACCGTTTTGTATCCACACATGTACACTTCAACACCTTACCTGCTGCCCAGGGGAAAATAGGCATTAACGGCTTGCTGCTATCACATTTGCTTCCATGTACTAACCTGCCTGAAAACGTACTACACCTAACAACTATAATTATTATTCTGCAAATGAAGTAAATACTGATGTAGTGCTGTTCAGTACACTTTCCTCAATCACCAATAAAAATATCTGCACTTTTAGATTAACTTCCTGTACATAGTAAATTAAGTATGAAAATGCTTGGAGGGAGAAACAATAGGTAAGTCATCCACTGTACACAGCTGATATCAGGCACTGCCGTGAAAAAAAAAGAAAAAGAAAAAAAAAAGAAAAAAAGGGGGGGGGGGCAGACATCAGAGGGAACGGAGAGACGCTTCTAAACAGCTCGCCGACATTACTCCGGCTGGCTGCAGAGTCCTACATTTCTTTTGAAGTCGCCAACGGTTTGGCACCTCTGGCTGTTTGCGAAAGGAAGGCGCCGGCTATAAATCGTCTCTTTCTTACCGCGCGACCTTGGGGCAGTGCGCAGGCGCGCAACAGATCGCCAGTAAGTGGGGCGTCGCCGCGACGGGAGACGGAGTAAGTGGCGGAGGGTGGGTCGGGCGCCGCGCCCTTCACAGCACTAATTCCGATTGATGTGGCGGAGCGGCCCCCGGATGTCCCCTAGAAGGAGTGAGGAAAGGACAGAGCGAAGGGCGGCCATTATGCGCGCTGAGAGGGGACTGGCAGGGGCTACGTGTCCAATCTGCCATCCCCGGGGCTCTCCAGACGCCGCGTACAATGGGAGCCTCCCGCAGCAAGCAGATGAGGGCGCTGCCAAATGGGTCACTGGGACGGCTCCGAGCCCACCTGCCCCCGCCCTCACGGAGACTCCGCACTCGTCTGCGGGGGATTTCAGGAGCACGTTAAAGGTACACGCCGTTTCAGGAACTCACCTACAAACTTTGAAGCACCATATGTCCCATAGAATACTTTCAGAATTGGCACTAAAATTCATGGTGAAAGGATATCATTGATTAGATTCGCTGATGACATGCTGTGCTTTGTGGAAGCGTGGAATAGAATGAACAGCTACTGAATACAGAATATGCACTGAGAGTATTTTATAGCACTGAAATATGAGTTCCCATTATCACTGGCAGGGGTGGGGGAATGGGCAGATTTGGCAAGCAAATAATTTTCAGGTTGATATTTTCGATCTACGAGGGGCGTTTAGTAAGTATTGGAACTCTTTCTTTGAATCAGAAAGCAAGTTGACTTTATTCAGGATACGAGTACGCAATATTATTCCCCACTCTTTTGGCTACAAAACCCTATTTTTCAACATAATCTCCATTCAATGTGACGACCTTATGTCATCTTACAGGGAAGGTCTGTATGCCCGCATGGTACCACTCTATTGCACGACATCGAAGCCGTCGTCTTGCGACATCATAAACCTATCCATCATCCATTTGCTGTTTCCTGCCAAGCTGAAAGTCGCCAGCTCTATCTTCTTATCTCGTGTTTTCTACTGAAAATCTCGTGCTTGTGCTCTTGTTAACTTTACTATTACAGAGATCGCCTTAAACTTTATTATTATTTTTTTTCAATTGGTCCTGTGCGCAACAAATAACTTACTTGGTCCTTCTACTGCCACTGCTTGATCTGCTGCATTCCATTAGTTAACAAAAACATAAAGAACCTATTATTTATGCTGAGTGCAATGCATGTTCTGTATGGCGGCTCTTGCTGTTGCTGTTGCTGCGGCTGCTGCTGCTTACTACAACTACATATTATGCAAGAGAAAGGGACTGGTCAAATCTAAACTCGATAAATGATAACCCAAACAAGTCATTCCTTTTTTCAAAAACTATATTCTGAAACCGATTCTTTCTCATTCAGTTAACAAAACACTAGAAGCTCTTTGAACAATCACTTCGTACGTAAATCTGCCTCCAGTGAGATTAAAGCAATATTACAAATTAATCAAACTCTTGAGACAGACTGAAATACTTCTCAGTTAAATACATAGTGAAACAATTCCCTGACAATTACAAAAGAAATCAACGACAAAAGTCAATACTTAATCTATTCGCCTAACAATGGTTTTCCTTAAGATCTCAACTCCTATCATTATCAAAATTACCGTCTGCTGCTACGCACATACACAAACCCTTTTCTTTAAATTAATAAGCGTGCTGCAAACGATAAAAAATATCAACTCAATACCAAATCCTGTGTTGCTGCTGGCGGACACGGCAGTACGGCAGCTTGGCGAAAAGCCCTCGCCCAACACACATGCGCACCCCAGCAGGCGGGCTCCTACACTGGCTTCCAAACTGCCACTAATTAATCCGTGCGCTGCGAAGCGCGACAACAATATCTTAGATTCCAGAGCTTGTGTATGCTCGCTGTAGCCAACCTTTAAATCCTAAGAGACTATTGCCAACTCTCAAAGTGCACCCTTCATAGCGTTAAACACATGGAAGTCGGAAGGTGCGAGATCTGGGCTGTAGGGTCGGTAAGGGAGAACAGACCAATGATGTTTCGTTCGCTCCTCTCTGGTGCGCTCACTTACATGAGGCTTGGCATTGTCAAGGATAAGAATAACTCAGTTTGAATGTTTATGGTGACGAACACACGAAGTCATCTTT
Organism: Schistocerca americana; assembly: GCF_021461395.2. Lineage (NCBI taxonomy): Eukaryota > Metazoa > Arthropoda > Insecta > Orthoptera > Acrididae > Schistocerca > Schistocerca americana. Next base: position 661,084,299 of record NC_060123.1, on the reverse strand, counting down.
TCAATTTCCTGAGGGTAGCACAATACACTTTAGAGTAGACCACTGCAGCATGAGGGTGCGCATGAAACAGAGTAACCGCTTCAGAGTCCCAGAAGGCCGTCGCCATGACTTAACCCACTAGGTTTCAGCTTTGGACTTTTCTTCAGAGTACAGGTGGTGTGGCACCAGTCCGTGGACTGCTGTTTTGTTTCTGAGTCGAAGTGATGAACCAAAATTCATCGCCTGTAACGATGTTAGGCAAAAAATTTCCGTGATCAGCCTCATAACACACAAGAAATTCCGCACCGAGGTGTTTAATGGTAACCTGCAGCTCACCTCTAACTCCACGGTCCAACATTTAAGGAGTCACAGCTGTGGGTGGCCGTCCGCCACGTGGAAGGTTGGACAGGTTTGCGCGATCTTGTTGCGGTGATGACGGACACCTCGCGAAACGACTCTCCGTGCTTTTGTTCACCGATATGTCTCCGTAGAGATTCACAAGCACCTGTGAGTATCTGCGATGCTCCGGTTCTCATTCAAAAGAAATTCTGTGATAGGTCTCTGCTTGGAACGCATCTCCGTTACAGACGCCATTTTGGAGGCTACATGTAGCACCACTACCTACCGGAACTTCATCAAACTATGAGTCTGACACGGGAGTGTTCCACGATGTCCTGCAAAAATTCCGCATATTTTCAACCCAAATTGGCCGGAAATAAAATGTGTCGCATTACTTATTGAATGCCCTTGGTAAGAGGCTTGAGGCTTATCGTCAAACCTTCGTAAGAATCTCATCCACGCAATCTCGAAAATATCAACGTGGCATCAATGTAGAAATTATCGCACAGGCAGCTTCACAGCTCATACATCCAAGCTGCTGACAAAAATAAGATATAGAAGGAAGGAAAAGAAATCTGAGAATCTGCCAGACGTTCCGTTTGACTTTAGGAAAGGTAAAGGCACGAGAGTGGCAATTCTGTCGTAATGCTTGATGATGGCAGCAAGATATGAAATCAAGGCAGTTTCTTAAAATTTGTCGATCTAGAAGAAAAGTTCGACGACGTAAAATAGTTGAAAGCAGAAGGGACAAGCGGATAACGCACAAAATGTATGATAACCAACTACTCACTGTCCTCCACGAGAGCTATTTGGCCAAAACCTGATTTCAAAATACGAGGCGTGCTTTTTAAAAGTAAGTACCGTTCTGAAATAACAATAAGATAATCAAATAGACTTTCCTCAGCTGTTTCATTTTTACATCAAAGCCAGTATTTTAATCTACTTTTTTACATGATTTCCATCAATATTAAGGCACGGGTCGTATCGTACAAGCAGCCTTTGAACACCATCCTCGAAGAAATCTGCCGGCTAATCAGGCAGAAATTTCATAAAGCACCCTTCTTGACACTTCTGGAAACTGATAACGTAACGTCGTAATCGTAGAGCCTCTGTTCTTTCATTTTTTTCATCAACTTTCTGCTCAGATCGTCAGTAACGACTAAAGTTCACCTACTCCGTGTCCCATCATGGATATTAGTACCGCGGTCTGCAAGATCTCTCGCCCGTCTCACCGCTCATAATGCTTACTCCGCACACTTCACTGAGTTGACGGTGAATTTCAGCCGCTTTCACGGCTTTAGCATTAAGCAAATGAATCACAGGCCGTATTTCTCAGTTGGCGGGATACTGAGTCGAAGGAGGCATTTCAAAACTCAACAAACGTAAGCACGCCGATGTAGAGAAGTAGATTAAACCACAGGCTGACATGTAAAAAATAAATCTGCTAAGTAAAGGCTCCTTGTTTTGTTTTTATTACTTACTGGTACTCACTTAAAAACACAGGGACTAGGGATTAGCATGCGAGCAGGAATACCACCTTAGAACGGCCAAAGCATACAGAAAAGTGAGTTGCGGTGCATGTAGGTTGACGCCGGTGAGAAGGTACAAGTTACCTGAGAAAATATGAGGCAAGACACCCTTACTTCCTACCAGGACGGTTGTCAGTCGAGTTAGGGAGGTATTCTCACATAGATGAATACCTGATATCATCTTTGAATAGCGAACGATTTAGGATCCATGACTCCGATTACAGACATACGTAATTCGCCCACTGCAAACCCTCAAGCATCCTGTAGCTTCAGCAGGACATACACCTCCCGGACTGTCAGGAAGGTTTTGAAGAACTCATCCTGGATTTGAGAGTGCTTGTGTGGTCTCACACGCTACCTGACCTCCTGGGCACATTTGTGGCGTTATTAGATGAGATGTGTGCATCCAGGACAGTATTATGCGTTACCGTTTAGCTGGGACTTGCCGTTGAGGTGTCACGGATCTGGAAATTCCGTAAACGCTACCCGTAATCGGCGGAGTTCTTGCCGTAACGCGTCGCTGAATGCCTGTTCCAAGTTTCACCAAACATCGCACACGCATGTGTAAGTTCCAGGAGATATTTACCCTTGATGGGGGATTGGGATTTCGATGGTTAAGTTGAGAAATTTAAGCACAGCTCTATAACGCCAATTTCAACCAAACGTGGTGCTATAGCGTTTCTTCCACGGATTTGGTGAATTTTTTATCTTTTGGAAACGTTGGTATGAATTTCAAACTAAAACCTTCCATACGGGAATCTACTCGTTGAACGTGAAGCACCATGATTTAATGTAATGTTTCGCTGGAGGCTCTACTTCTGCAGAATAAAGAATGAAACATATGAATTTTGGTAATTGTTTTACTCCCTCATTTAACTGTGATGATTCCTTAAATCCATCTGTATCACTGCATATGACCGAGAGACTGTCGCGTGGGACATTGTTAGGCGGCTAATAGCCTATATGAAACATGACGCCTTTGGCATATAAATATAGCCCGGATCGCAAACAGAAAAGATCGGAAAAATGATCTCGCGAAGTAAAGATTTGAAATGATGGATTAAACGACAAATAAGAACCATCAGTGTTCGTTCGTTGCCACCAAACAATTATTCCGCATTTTCTCTTGAATGCGGCGTGAAGCATTACTTAAGAAAACACATAATAAAAAACAAATATAAAAGGATGGACTAAGAAGAGACCTCGAAATGATAAAACGGCTACTTAACATAAATACACCGTAGTTATTCAATTGAAATACCAAAACATGAGCGACACTTACGAAACACATCAACTGCGACGCCTGAGAAGACAGACAGTGAATAACATTCACTTTTTATCCAAGACAAAAGAAGGACGTTCGCTCTCTTGTTCCATAGAAAGGAAAGATTAATTACATGTCATTGCTTTTCAAAGATGAATTGTTAACATACAATTCAGTCTTTTGATTACATGTCGTTTTCCACATTTATTTACATATGGAAAAATTATTTATCACTTATAGAAAATCCACTAAGGTTGGAGCTATTTTAACTCCTTGTCGATACAGGAGTAATACTTCTTCAGTATATGTATAAATTATTATCCTAAAAAGATACTGTTGTGGTGAAACATCTTTAACACTTCTACGAGTATTGTGCGCTATGAAGTGTATGAAATCTAAAAATAATCGAAATCGAGCTGTTACGCCTTCTTTAATGACAGTCTCGAAGATACTGAAAACGTACGAGGGATTGGGCTTAGAAATGGTGACTTGAATGTCGAACGCCGGGCTAAGCTACTTCTAGATATCGTAGGGAAGGTTCGTTGTGAGTGGGGTAGGCAGAACTCTTGAATATATGGCGAAATTTCAACCAAATGTAGTATGCATATAGCTTACCACCTAAGAAAATAGTGTCGTAGGTGAATACATCAACAGTACACCTTTTTGTGGCGGTTGGGAACTGAAAACGTGCATGTTTAGTGATTACCTAACATGATCATTCAGTGCAGGAGACGATCTATAATTGTGTATTGTAGTCTTCTTTTGAAAACAAATTTATTTCACACGATCGCTATGTTAAAACAATTACTGGATTACTAGTTTCGGCAACGTGTATTGCCATCGTGTCACATGTATAAAAAGAAAATATGGCGAGGTTACAGACACACAGTAAAAAAAAAAAAAGGAAAGTAAGAAAAATCTAGTACGGCATACACAAGAGATAAATGACATAAATTACATACACTGGGCGCTGGTAGTTACACCCAGTCACATGAGAATGATACAATAAGCTGCAAAGTAACAACTGTCCTGAAACAGTGCTCGTATGTTTCACTCAAAGCGGCTCGCGATTAGCCGAGCGGTCTGAGGCGCTGCAGTCAAGGACTGTGCGGCTGGTCCCGGCGGAGGTTCGAGTCCCCCCTTAGGCATGGGTGTGTGTGTGTTTGTCCTTAGTATAATTTAGGTTAAGTAGTGTGTAAGCTTAGGGACTGATGACCTCAGCAGTTAAGTCCCATATTTCACACACATTTGAACATTTTTTTTTTGTTTAACTCAAGAATGCCTAGAACAATATCATCAAAACTTGGTAAGTTTACAACACGCTTCCTGTCAAAGTACATTTCAGCGCGCTCACGCGCGAGCGCGCGCGTGTGTGTGTGTGTGTATGTATGTGTGTGTTTGTATGTTTGGAGGAGTAGGTGGAGGCACCAATATTATAGGCAGACTGGTGACACAGATCCGATGACATTCCACACCTACATGTGAGGTAGTGTGGCAATGAGGCAAAATAAAAGTAAGTAAACCGATACCTCCGAATAAGCAGCTAGAGATACACTAAAAAAAAAAACCTGTCCTATGCATGTTTTATTGTTCTCCATATTACACTTGTAGATTATGAAGTTTCTGAATTGCTGGGTGCACAGAACAGAATTTGACACATGAACTCGCTTCACAAATGTACAAGGTGTATCTTAAGTTACCTCATTTATCTGAAAATTACTTTTCGAGAGCGGGAGGATTAAATGCGTGAGGAATGGCTAGTTTGTCACTAACCGGAAGCAGGTCGGTCAGGTAGAAGACGAACATTTTCTGACTAGTGGTGGTCTTTGGTGTTTTCGTGTTTGCGGTAAGTGTGTCCTGAGGGTACGAAAGATATTGGCGTAAATGAAATGTAACTGCAAGGGCAGTTAGGAAAATGCTTGTAAACTTCCTCATGGATAGTACTGGAAGACGCCCGATTCAAATGCACTACAAGACAAAAAGAAAGCGACACACCACGAAGGAATTACCTGAATGGAACTGAAATCAGTAGATGTAGTGTACATGAACAGACAAACGAACGTTTACAATTTCAGAAGAATTGGATAATTTATTCAACAGAAAGAGGTTCGCAGGGAGAACAGGTCACGAACGCGTGGGACCACCTCTGGTTCTTATACAAGCAGTTATTCGGTTAGACACTGATTGATAGAATCGTTGGATGTTATCCTGAGATACCCATAGTGCTCTAAACGTTCTCAATCGAGGAGAGATCTGGTGACCTTGTTGAACAAGCTAGTATTTGGCAAGCACGAAGACAATCATTAAAAACACTCCCCGTGTGCAGGCGTTAAAAACTTTGCTGAAATGTAAGCCCAGGATGGCTTGCCATGAAGGGCAACTTAACGGGGCGTAGAATATCGTCGATGTACAGCTGTGCTGTAAGGGTGGCGCGGATGATAAACCAGAGGGGTCCTGCAATGGACTGAAATGGCACGTCAGACACTCAGTCGTGGGACCGTTTGGCGGGTGACAGTGAGACTGGTATCCCACCGCGTCCGTGACGTCTTCAGACTCGTCTTCGCTGCTCATCACAGCTCAGTTCTAAGCGGGAATCATCACTGAAGACTCCTCAACACGAGGTTCCAGGCCGAGTATGCCCGCCACCACTGCAAACACACTTGTTGGTACACAGAGGCCAATTGTAGTCGGCGTAAGGGGTGTCGTAAGCTTAGCCCCCTTTCTATGAGCCTCCTATTAATGGTTCTTGTGGTAAGCTAAGCTCCAGTTCCACGTCGTACCGGTGTTATTGATGAATTCGGGCTCTAAGTGCCTCTCTGACAACTGATCTGTACTCAAGTTCTTTCGTTTCTCTAGGTCTACCATACACTTCTTGACCCTGTGTTCGCCCATCGTTCACCAATTCCTGCCAACATAGTAGCATTGCTCCTATTCAGATTTCGAGCGATTCACCGATTACTCCGGTCCGCCCCGGTAGCTGGGTGGTCAGCGTGACAGACTGTCAATCCTAAGGACCCGGGTTCGATTCCCGGCTGGGTCGGAAATTTTCTCCGCCCAGGGACTGGGTGTTGTGTTGTCCTAATCACCATCATTTCATCCCCATCGACGCGCAGGTCGCCGAAGTGGCGTCAAATCGAAATACCTGCACCAGGCGAACGGTCTACCCGACGGGAGGCCCTAGCCACACGACATTTCCATTTATACCGATTACTCCAACCGGCTTCTTCGGGCCCTGTTACACGTTCTCTCTCAAATGCCGACATCTGAGTATATCGTTCGTGCGCTTGTGTGCGAAGCACAGTTACTTTCCAGCTGAGTACAATGAGTGACATTCGAAAAGACTTTTGGGCCTGGTATCGTCATGTGCGATGGTTACTATCGTTAACAGGTGCGCGGGGGAATAGTGCTGCAGCCTCACAGCGTCAAACATTCATCCATCGGTTCCTTCTTGGTGCGTCGTCTATTTATTTATTTATTTATTTGTGTATATTTCTCTATCAAAGGGCTAGATTTGCTTGATTTTCTGATTTGTGAACTAGTCAATAATAGCGCGACAGACCACTGTGACAGAATTGTATATACTCGTATATTTTGGTGAGGAAGAATGATGACTACTTTGCACAATAACATTTATGAAACCGTCTCATAGGCCATCTATGTATTTCAACATTGTGGCTGCTCGAGACTCTTCGTGACACATCACCCCAGCGTGCTGCGCAAAACACACCTGTTAGTGAATCTTGGTATTTCTGCAGTGTTTACGATATTTCTGCAGTGTTTACGAACACGTAAGATGCTCAAAACTACTCATGATACGTCTAGCACGTTCCCGTGGCTAGTGCGTGATTTGTAAACGCCCCCCCCCCCCTTCCCTCCTCCTCCAAAACCATTCTACTTCTTCACTAAATTTTACTGAAGAGTTCATACAAGTTGACCGCTATCGAACAAATGTAATAGATTCCATAAATTAGTTACAATGGCGGCTATCATTTGAACGCTGTGCCAACTTCAGCCCGCCTACTGCTACCTCGGCGTACATGGAACTATGATTCACGATTTTCTTGAAATCATAACGATCTATGAATATTATACACAGCTTATTTTTTCACCAGTAATCATTCTATGGTTTTTCGTTACACCATCTCAATCGAACGTGAGCTTTGTTAGATATCGGTCGCTCTCAATAGTCACACATCACGAATGATTCATTTATTTAGTTACGTCGCCATACGCGAGTATACAAAGCTTATAAACTGTCACCCAATTAATTTTTTTGCTTTGAACTAACATTCACGTAACACTCCTTTATCTTCGAAAATACTCAAAACGCATGAATATACACACTTTTTACTTATAAAATTATTTCATTTTAATATTTAATCACAAACACGACTCATATATTTTTTCGTTTTCACTTTTGGGCACAACCCACTTCAGAATTGAAGCTTTGTTCACACAACCTTGGCCACGCCCCGCCTATTGACTCCACAGCACGACTCAAAACAATATGCAGACTCCCAGGGTTTTCCACACCGTTGTCACGTACCCGTAACATTTAGAACGTCATCGAAATCGCAGCTGCCGTGCGTGAGTTGCTGATATCAGTATATCAGTAACAGTATCGACAATGAAACCCTACCGATTTCTATGCAATACCACTGCCCTCGGCATCACTGTCCATACTGTTTTCATAAAAACCAGTGGAAACAGGGTGTTACTAAGTCATATGTTGAGCACATTTTGGTTTTTCCATTGCTATTGTAACCGATAACAACGGGGGGGGGGGGGGGGGGGGGGGAAATCGTAAGCAGAAACGAAACACAAATTCCCGCAGTATCCCTGCGAAAACAAATTCCTGTTCACGTCCGAGTCGCACAGAATGGATAATATTTATACAGCGACGCGCAATTTGATTTCAGAGGCACAGTTTTGGCTCGTTCCGGCCTAATGAGCCCTTGAATGAGCAAACAAGCGAAAGTGAATTAGAACCATGGAGGTGGCAACGCTCGGATAAATAGATTGCCTGGTGAATCGCGTTTCCGCTGCTAACGTAATGAGCGATTGCATAGCGTTGTCTCGTAGTTTAGATGTTTCGTTGTGGCTAGAAACCTTTTCCGTGACGAACTGCAACTAACAACTTTGGTCCACTTTAAGAAAGTAAAACTGATTTGACCACGAAAGTGCTTTCCTTCGGATGTTGTTCTTGTACGTAGAACTTTTTGCAGCATGTATGTGGCTACAACTTCGAAATGGAGAACATTTCATGGTGCTTACATAAAATCGTTTTTCTGCCCAGTAATTACTAGTCAATCCGCTAATTGTAATTCAATAAATGCATTCCTTCTATATCTTTTGAATGTAATCTGTATTCCACAAATTGGTGTAAAATTCAGATGAAATAGCGATTCCCCAGGAACTTTGTGTGTCGAAATGTAGAACACACAAGTAAAGTGTGAAAACAGTCTAAGAGAAAAAGGATGAATTGTGTATCAAATGCACAAAATGACTGCGTCTGTCTGCTATAGTACCAATAAAGTCAGTACTAAGGCACTGCTCCGAGCAGCAGCACAGAACATACAGCGATGCGTTCTGTTAATGGCGACTTCTTTGACCTGCATAAAGAGTGACGGCTTTTTACGTGACACCGCAGGTCTGAGCGTGGTAAATTTGTGAGGAAGAGGACTGCAAATACAAATAAGACATCACAAACGCCTTGTGTGTGATGCACATCTATTAACGGAACTGGCGATTGTGTGTAATGAATCGTTAGCTGTTGACGACTTGAGATGTGTGTTGCAGAGCGTCGTCTTCTAGTAAAATGAAATCGTCGCAACATAATAAACGGAAGGCAGGGACATCAGGGTTTAACGATCCGTCGGTGACGAGATCACTATATGGATTCCGTAAACAGCGACTCTGCGAAACTCAGCTCGCTCTGTTCCTCCACAGCGCAGTGGAGTACGGCGCTCAGATAGATTCCGTGTTCCTTGATTGCAGTAAGGCATTTGACTCCGTCCCGCCGTGCCGTTTAATGAAAAACAATACGAGCTTACTGAGTATCGGAGCAGATCTGCGATTGGATTCAAGGTTTTCTTGCATATAGAAGTCATCACGTAGCTCGTAGTGAAACTAAATCAACAGATGTAGAGGCAAAATCCGGAGTACCACAGGGAAGTGTGATAGGGCCGTCGCTGTTCACAGTGTGCATAAATGATCTAGTAGAAAGCGTCGGATGCTCTTTGAGGCTATTCGCAGATGATGCAGTTGTCTATACCAAAGTAGCAACGCCAGAAGATAGCAAGAATTTGCAGAACGGCCTGAATAAAATTGATGAATGGTGCAGACTCTGGCAGCTGACCCAGAACGTAAATAGATGTGACATACTGCGCATACATAGGAGAAGAAATGCGCTACTGTACAGCGACACTATTGATGACAAGAGCTGGAGACAGCGTCGGCCGTAAAATATGTAGGCGTAACTATCGAGAGCGATATCACGTGGAATGACCATATAAAACAGATTAGTGGGAAAAGCAGACACCAAACTCAGATTCATAGGAAGAAAGTTAAGGAAATGTAACTCATCCACGAAAGAAGTGGCTTATAAAGCGTTTGTTCGCCCGCTTCTTGAGAATTGTTCATCTACCTGGGATCCCTATCACGTAGGACTGATAGAGGAGTCAGAGATGATTCATCGAAGAGCGGCGCGTTTCGTCACGGGATCGTTTAGCTGGCGAGAGAGCGTTACGGAGATGCAACACAAACTACACTGGCAGACGTTACAAGAGAGGCGTTGTGCATCACGGAGAGGTTTACTACTGAAACTCCGGGACACTATTTTTCAGGAGGAGTCGGTCAACATATTACTTCCCCCGACGTACATCTCACGTACTGACCACGAGGAGAAAATTCGAGAAATTAGAGACAATACAGAGGCTTACCGACAATCATTCTTCCCACGCACTATTCGCGAGTGGAATAGGGTTGGAGGGATCAGATAGTGGTACTGAAAGTACCCTCCGCCACACACACCATTAGACAGCTTACGTAGTATGATGTAGAAGTAGATATCACTCATCAGAAAGGAACGGAGAAGGAACTCGGCCTTGTCCGTTTCAAAGACACTATCCCGGAATCGGTCTTAAGTAATTAGAGGAAAGGCTTAATCTCATTGGCTATAAGTAGATTCGAGTCGCTGTAACCCAGAATGTGAGTCGAGTTTGTTAAGCGTTGCACAGTCTCGTTCGGATGTCATCAAATATACGTCTCGTTGAGTAATTGAGTCCGAGTTAGAAACAGTCCAACGAGTGTAGAGCTTCAATGCTCGACAACCAAACTGTTTCCTACGAGCTCTTCCAGTTCTTACGACAACCAAGGAACGATGATGTTCGACAGAGCTCCCTACTGCAGTGCGGAAGACGGTTGTACTGGACGATAGCATAGCTAGGAACACATGGAACACATGATGGTTTTAGGTGTGTAGTTCAGTCTAGTGACTGATTTTGGAGTCACGTAACGGAATGCACACTAGAGACCGCCAAAAGCAGTTTCTGTCAGTTCTCATTGTTATTGTTGTTGTTATACTTGTAGTTGTGTTTTGTGTAGTATTTGTAAAAAATTTCGCGTTCTGCTCCTTTATGTGCTGTAAAATATATTAAAGGAGTTCGTACTATAATATTAACTCTTTATACACAGAATTTTCCGGTAAGCAAAATGCTGTTTAACTTTAGAACTATTTATAAAACATGTGGACACTTAAGCTATACTTCGTCGGTCATGCACCATACTTTACTGGGAAACACAAGTGCGGTGTCACCGCCAGACACCACACTTGCTAGGTGGTAGCCTTTAAATCGGCCGCGGTCCGTTAGTATACGTCGGACCCGCGTGTCGCCACTGTCAGTGATTGCAGACCGAGCGCCGCCACACAGCAGGTCTAGAGAGACTTCCTAGCACTCGCACCAGTTGTACAGCCGACTTTGCTAGCGATGGTTCACTGACAAATTACGCTCTCATTTGCCGAGACGATAGATAGCATAGCCTTCAGCTACGTGATTTGCTACGACCTAGCAAGGCGCCATTACCAGTTACTATTGATGCTGAAAAACATGTACCCTCACGAGCGATGTTCACCAATTGTGGATTAAAGTTAAATATTCCAGCTGCAACGTACGTTATTGGCTATATTAATTACCTTGTCCTGTTCCAGACCTCACGCCAGCCTGCGTGAGATTAAACGCGTGCGTTTCGGCTTCCTCATAGTGGCTTGGCTGTCTTGCCAAGCCACAACAACAAGTACGTATTTTGCTACAGAACATGTGAAACTTGAAAATGGGCTGAATTTCTTTAATGTCTTGATGACTTTACCTGTCTTGAGACTTGAAATTTACGTTAATTTCTCGAATCACAGGGTATGCTGCTACCACAATAACTAACATTAAATGTTCATACGAAGTATTATTTTATACAACTGAAAATGAGTAGTTGAAAAGTCAAATATTTGAGATGAGCGATGGCTTTGTTTCCTTACACCAGTGAACTAACAGATCAGACAACATTTTAATCTCGTACGATTCAGAACAGGAGCTGCTAAAGAGAAAAATTACACTATTATGATGCATACGATATCACAACCAAGAAATTTCAAAGCAAATAACCAACAGCGAAACTCACACGTCACGAATGACATTGCAGGTAACAAATAAAAATGTCAATTATGAGAATGATGCATCACGATGGACAGATGAGCTACAGAGTCTTGTATTACAAGAGAATTAATGGATCTATTGACACATTCGATTAGCGAACAAATACTTATAACTATTAACGAAAGGCCTGTTTTCAACGACTTTCTAGAAATTTCCGCAAACAACACCTAAGTTTTATTGACCGCAAATAAATTGACAAGAAGGTGAGTATCCTTGGGAGTACTCGAAAGATTGCATATAGATCAATGTATCGCATCGCAAACACACTTCCTGAGCTCGGACAATTCTTTGAGAACTCTCAGGAGTAGCCAAAATCCTGAAAATACTGATCAGTCTGAGTGTGTAGCAATTATAAAAACTGTAAAACGTGCAAACTGTAAGTTCCTCCTATCAAATAACGACAATAAGACGAACTTCCCAAGTAGGAACTGCGACAGTCATATTTGTGAAACACATGTCAGTTACTTGTGTCGAACGGTACTGATAATATTATTATTACGAAATCGTCTGCAGCTGTGGACAGAGTTGACTAATTCAGTTATTTTTTTATAATTCCATTTTTTTGGAATTTATCTTTCATTTTGTTCTAAAACGTGTGAAGGCTAATCCCAGTGAATTTTACCACCCATAAAACTCTGCAACTGAAGAGTAACAACATCCTGTTAATAGCTTTAATGCGTTGTACTGCACTTAAGTACGTAGACCTCGTAATAATTATAAATCCTGCACCAAATACAACCGCCGGGATGGTTCCTTTGAAAGGGCACGGCCGACTTCCTTCCCCATCCTTCCCTAACCCGAGCTTGCGCTCCGTCTCTAATGACCTCGTTGTCGACGGGACGTTAAACACCACTAACCTAACCCAAATACAACCGCAAGTCACACAACAATAAATACTGTAGAAAATGACGGAAACATGTTATGACCGTCTCCAATGCGCATTCCTTCAAGTGGCTCTAAAACTCACCACAGGATTGAAACAACGAACGCGAAACATACCCAAGATACACCACTCTCAAGTACTAGAAAAGAGCAAAATAGTGTCGACTGCCGCTTAGTCATAGGTGTGTGGAATCTATGTTCAGAGGTCCAACGTATCAGGTATGACATATACCTAGAAAGTATAATTTTGAGGAACTACAATTTTCACTTTATTACTTTAAATAACTTGTATAATGGAAAATTCTCATTACTGGCATTGTTTTGGAAGAAAATAAAACTAAAGGAATCATTATGTTTTGCTTCATGACGCCATACTCTACTGCTTCAAGAGTTAAAGGTTGCATCTTACTGATTTTTTGCGAATGAAGAATACCTCAAGTCGTCGTTCTCCACAGTATATAAAATAGGACAGGATCAACTTTCGTATGAAACGCTGCGCATTTTGCAAACGTACTCGAATTGACGTATCATACCTGATACCAGAGATCACTAAGCGACTTAGGAAAATGATGTGTCGACAGAAGTGCCGACACAGTGTGGTTTGAGGGGACGGCAATGCACGCTATAAGCTCACGAAGGATGGAGTGAGGTCTGAAACAGGATACGTAATGAATGCTATAAAGAAAAGTACGTAGCTTCTGGAATACTTAACTTTAATCCATCCTTGGTACATCACTATTGACGATACAAGTGAGACTCTATAGTTTCAGACAATATACTGTTAATGGCGCCTTGCTAGGTCGTAGCCATTGACTTAGCTGAAGGCTATTCTAACTATCTGCTCTGCAAATGAGCGAGGCTTCGTCAGTGTGCATCGCTAGCAAAGTCGTCCGTACAACTGGGGCGAGTGCTAGTACGTCTCTCTAGACCTGCCGTGTGGTGGCGCTCGGTCTGCTATCACTGGAAGTGGCGACACGCGGGTCCGACATGTACTAATGGACCGCGGCCGATTTAAAGCTACCACCTAGCAAGTGTGGTGTCTGGCGGTGATACCACAGAAAATAAACTTAGTCATTGACTTCTTGGTGCTACAGCCTATGTAGGGCCTTTGGCCTCTCTGACGATCGCAGCCATGTCTCGACTGTCTTCAGCTCGTTTCCTCGATTTTCTCAGTCTCCTCTTCCTCAAGTCGTTGTCCATATAACGTAGCCATCGCTTCCGTGGTCTCCCTTTGCACCTTCTGCCACCTTGATTTCCTCTGTATACCTTGACAGATATCCTCTGACATTGGCCCTACGGCACCCAACCATCTTAATCCGTTGCACTTCATGTCCGAAACTAGGTCAGCTAGCTGGACCAGTGCCTTGTCTTTCCGTATTCTCCACTGCCCTGCCTCACTTACTGCCCTAGAAACCTTCCTTAATATTTTCCTCTCCCATATTCAGGGACCCCTCTTATGCCTAAGCCATTTTCAATGTTTCTAAAACATGTACCACCACTGGCCTAATAACCGCTCGATGGATCATCACATTCGATACTCGACTCAGTACACGTGATTACACGACCTTAATCCGGGCCAAACAACATCTGTTTCCCGCACCAGTCTTTGCTTCTATTTCTTCGCCAACGCTCCCAAGTACTGCAGTTTCTCTCATTGTTGGCCTCATTCAGGTTCATGCACTTTTCTTTAGTAGCAGTGTTTCTCCTAGAAACTGTGTTTTGATGTCGTTTTCTCGGAGACTCAAGTCTTCTGTCTCCTTTTCCAGTCTGCCAAATACTTCCCCATCAGCATACGCAGCACAATGCTTCGCGGGCTATTGATCTCCAGCCTTCTCATCACTTTTCCAACACTGTGTCGAAATGTGTGGATAACGCAGCCTCTGTGGTAACCATAGGTTAACTTCAGATTCTACAGTGCTGGTTAGGGTTATTTGTACCATACCACACTGACGTGACAAAAGCCATGGAGTAACGATATGCACATGTATACGGCGGCAGTACCGCGTACATAAGGTATGAAAGGGCAGTGGCTTGGCGGAGCTGTCATTCGTACTCAAGTGATTCTCATGAAAAGATTTCAGGCGTGATTATGACCACACGACGGGAATTAACAGCCTTTTAACGCGGAATGGTAGTTGGAGCTAGAAGCATGGAACATTCCATTTCGAAAATCGAGGGAACGCAATATTCCGAGGTCCGCAGTGTGAAGAGTGTGCCAAGAATACTAACTTTCAGGCATTACTCTCGCCTCTCTCCGTGGACAACGCAGAGGCCTTCACTTACCAACCGAGAGCAGCGGCGTTTGCGTAGAGTCGCCAGTGCTAACACATAAGCAACTCTGCGTCAAATAACCGCAGAAACCAAATCCGTTACGACATTGTGGCGAAATGTGGCGATAATGGGTTCAAATGGTTCAAATGGCTCTGAGCACTATGGAACTTAACTTCTGAGGTCATCAGTCCCCTAGCACTTAGAACTACTTAAACGTAACTAACCTAAGGACATCACACACATCCATCCATGCCCGAGGCAGGATTCGAACCTGCGACCGTAGCAGTCGCGTGGTTCCGGACTGTAGCGCCTAGAACTGCTCGGCCACTGCAGCCGGCGAGTTAATAGGCTATGGCTGCCGACGACGCTCGACGCGAGTGCCTTCTCTAACAGCACGACGTCGCCTGCAACGCCTCTCCTGGACTCGTGGCCATAGGTGTTAGACCCTAGACGACTAGAACACAGTGGTCTGGTCAGGTGAGTCTTGATTTCGGTTGCTAAGAACTGATGCTAGTGTTAAGAGTCTGACGCAGACCCCCCCCCCCCCTACGAAGCTATGGACAGTAGTTGTCAACAAGGTACTGTGAAAGCTGGTGGCACCACACCGGGTAGCCGTGCGGGCTGAGGCGCCTTGTCACGGTCCGCGCGGCTCCCCCCGTCGGAGGTTCGAGTCCTCCCCCAGGCATGGGTGTGTGTGTGTGTGTGTGTGTGTGTGTGTGTGTGTGTGTGTGTGTGTTGTCCTTCGCGTAAGTTAGTTCAAGTTCGCTTAAGTAGTGCGTAAGCTTAGGCACCGATGACCTCAGCAGTTTGGTCCCATAAGACCTTACCACCAATTTCCAAAAGCTGGTGGCGGCTCAATAATGGTGTGGGCTATGTTGACATAAAATGGGCTACATCGCCTTGTCAAACTGAACCGTTCATTGAATTGAAATGGTTGTGTTTGGCTACTTGGAGATCATTTGCAACCACTCATGGACTTAATGTTCCCAAACAGCGATGGAATTTTTGTGAATGGCACTGCGCCATGTCACTGGATCACAAATGCTCGCGATCGGTTTGGAGAACATTGAGGAGACTTTGAGCGAATAGTTTGGCCACCCAGATCGCTCAACGTGAATCCATCGGACATTTATGGGACATAAGTGAGAGGTCAGCTCGTGCACAAAATCATGCACCGGCAACTGTTTAGCAATTATGGACGGCTATAGAGGCAGCGTGGCTTAATATTTCAGCAGGAGACTTCCAACGACTTGTTGAGTCCATGCCACGTCGCGTTGCTGTACTGTGCTGGGCAATAGGAGGTCGGGAAAAAAATAGGAGGTACAATGACTTTTGTTACCTCAGTGTAATTACTTTACAGAGAAATAAACGTAAAAACCTAGATCAGGTTGGGCGACCCAGATCTGTACCAGCGTGGTTCTCAATGAGCGTCCGACGGTCTAGCGACCACGGCAGCCCGCTCGGCAGGCACGGGCAGTAGCACGACCACCTAGAGACTCTACTGGTGGTGTCAATGGCGGCCAGCAGCCGTCGCCAGCAGGTGCCCCAGCGGGCAGCGAGGCGCCGGCCACCCGCCGATATCTGCACGAGAATCGGCGATTGCTGGCGCGCGGCCGCAGCGTGCCGCTTATCGACTGGCGCCGGCCATTCGTTAATCTGGCACGGCAGGCGGGCAGGCGCGCTCAGCGCCCGACAAGGCAGCTGCTCACACGGAACCCACCGCTGGCGCCCGTTTACCCAGCACAAGGGTGCGCTCAGCACACAACCCACTCCACTCTGACGAACTGCTACCGGTGTTTATCCTGCTCCAAGTGTGTACCCAGTCATTAGCACCAACCCTAACGATTAGAGCATATCGAGGATCTGACCTGTGGCGTGGCTTCAATTTGGTTTCGTGTCAGGGAAAGGGATGAGGAAAAGAAACATCCTTTCTTTACAAATTAAAAATTAACGACAGTAAGAGTAGTGTTCTCTAATCACCAGACATACACTACTGGCCATTAAAATTGCTACACCACCAAGATGACGTGCTACAGACGCGAAATTTAACCGACAGGAAGAAGATGCTGTGATATGCAAATGATTAGCTTTTCAGAGCATTCACACAAGGTTGGCGCCGGTGGCGACACCTCCAACGTGCTGACATGAGCAAAGTTTCCAACCGATTTCTCATACGCAAACAGCAGTTGAGCGGCGTTGCTTGGTGAAACGATGTTGTGGTGCCTCCTGTAAGGAGGAGAAATGCGTACCATCACGTTTCCGACTTGGTAAAGTTCGGATTGTAGCCTGTCGCGATTGCGGTTTATCGTATCGCGACATTGCTGCTCGCGTTGGTCGAGATCCAATGACTGTTAGAAGAATATGGAATCGGTGGGTTCAGGAGGGTAATACGGAATACCGTGATGGATCCCAACGGCCTCGTATCACTAGCAGTCGAGATGACAGGCGTCTCATCCCTATGGCTGTAACGGATCATGCAGCTACGTCTCGATCCCTGAGTCAACAGACGGGGACGTTTGCAAGACAACGACCATCTGTACGAACAGTCCGACTACGTTTGCAGTAGCATGGACTGTCAGCTCGGAGACCATGGCTGTGGTTACCCTTGACGCTGCATCACCGACAGGAGCGCCTGCGATGGTGTACTCAACGACGAACCTCGGTGCACGAATGGCAAAACGTCATTTTTTCGGATGAGTCCAGGTTCTGTTAACAGCATCATGATGGTCGCATCAGTGTTTGGCGACATCGCGGTGAACGCACATTGGAAACGTGTATTCGCCGTCGCCATATTGGCGTATCACCCGGCGTGATGGTATGGGGTGCCATTGGTTACACGTCTCGGTCACCTCTTGTTCGCATTGACGGCACTTTGAATAGTGGACGTTACATTTCAGATGTGTTACGACCCGTGGCTCTACCCTTCATTCGATACCTGCGAAACCCCACATTTCAGCAGGATAATGCACGGCCGCATGTTGCAGGTCCTGTTCGGCCCTTTCTGGATACAGAAAATGTTCGACTGCTGCCCTGGCCAGCACATACTCCAGATTTCTCACCAATTGAAAACGTCTGGTCAATGGTGGCCGAGCAACTGGCTCGTCACAATACGCCAGTCACTACTCTTGATACTCTTGATGAACTGTGGTACAGTGTTGAAGCTGCATGGACAGCTGTACCTGTACACGCCATCCGAGCTCTGTTTGACTCAATGCCCAGGCGTATGAAGGCCGTTATTACGGCCAGAGGTGGTTGTTCTGGGTACTGATTTCTCAGGATCTATGCACCCAAATTGCATTAAACTGTAATCACACGTCAGTTCTAGTATAATATATTTGTCCAATGCACACCCGTTTCTCATCAGCATTTCTTCTTGGTGTAGCAATTTTAATGGCCAATAGTGTACATACAAGCTGTGTGAGAATAGTAATGAGACTGACAACAATGCGAGCGATCTCGCAATGCTGTGTTACTCTGATTGTGTAGACCGGGCTGTTCATCCCTTCTAGAGGCTCATTCCGACTTTCAGCTCCGTACAGCCATGATTGAAGTTGTGTTCCTCTTGAGTGTTAGGAAAATTGAACAACTAAATTAGAGCAATGTTGTGCCATAAAGTTTTGTGTTAAGCCTTTGACATGTGTGTGACCTCTGAAAAGTTGAAACAGGCCTATGGGGAACAGCCTTTATCAAGAACGTAAGTTTTTCGCTAGTACAAATCGTTTTTCAAAGACAGAACACGTTGAAAATTAACTTCGCTCAGGAAGTCCTTCAATTTCAAAAACAGACAAAACCGTCGAACGTGTGCGTGCTCTTGTAAGATTGTCCCTCCAGGACAATCTGGCAGCCTAGTGTTCTACAAAGATGTCTTTGAAAAGCTCAAGGAAAGTGTGAATTGAGTGAGAGAGGGCATTACAGACAAGTGAATGCTGCATGATGACGTCGTCACATGTCATATGGCCCCATGCATCACGAATTGTTGGCCTCAAAAGCATCCCTGTTGCTTCACAGCCCCCCTATTCTTGGATGTAAGAACCGCCAGTTAGGAAAAATACCATTTTTTCAACGTTCCCAAACATGTCTCAGCACCTCTGTGCCATCATCAGTGGGTTTCTGTTTTACTTAATCTGTAATGTGAACCTTTTTACAGAATAATTACAAAATTACAGTAACATTTAGTTCAAACATCAATTTGTTTCTTTTGGATAATGCTTTCACATTCGGTTTGCATGGTTTTACAGACAGTTTTTCATCTGCGACCAACCGATGTTCATGAGAAATTTTGTTGGGAGTTAAACTATCATTTTATGCTTTAAACTTAACTTAGTTTGTCGCGATATTTTGCGCATATATTCGTTTTTACTTAAGTTTTTGTGTCGCAAGCCCTTTGGCATTTATCGTGTGTGTGTGTGTGTGTGTGTGTGTGTGTGTGTGTATAATACAGTACACTCTGCAAAGGTTCGCCATTTTACACCTTAAAGGAACACCACGTAAAAGGCATCAAAACAGCTAAGAGGCGTATAAAACATACGCAGACCCACACACAAAGATAAAATGTAAACAAAATTCAAATACACACACACACACACACACACACACACACACACACAAATATAAAATGTAAATAAAATTCAAATTTGGCGCCAGACTCACTGGTGAACAAATCAACACTGACTGGGCTGGGACACACAACGTCATGGACTGTGCGGCTGATCCCGACAGAGGTTCGAGTCCTCCCTCGGGCATGGGTATATGTGTTTGTCCTTAGGATAATTTAGGTTCAGTAGTGTGTAAACTTAGGGACTGATACCTTAGCAGTTAAGTCCCATAAGATTTCACACACATTTGAACATTTTTTTGGACACACAACAACCACGATTGCAGAGTGTTTTGGTGAAGTGTAAAGTGCTTTTACGACCATATTTCTGAAAACATATGTTACATTTACGTATGCTTCACAACAACTCATCAGGATGCTGAGAAAAAAAGAGCTTGCTGCACAAAAACTTAAGTAAAAACGAATATATGCGAGAAATATCGCGACAAACTAAGTTAAGTTTTAAGCATAAAATTTCTCATCAACATCGTTTGGTCGCAGATGACAAACTATCTGTAAGAAATAATAAGGAAGTGGTCCTGCAAAACCATGCAAACCGAATGTGAAAGTATTAAGAGGTGTTTACACCTGTGATACTCAGGCGTAGTGTCCCAATAAATAGACATGGCAAAAAATTTCAGAAGGAAAATGATCCAATTTACGTTTGACAATGTGTATGCCAGACCCAAGACCTTTGAAATAGAGCGTTTTTTGAGAGATGAAGTTCGTTTACCTGTTACACACCGCGTTGGAATGTAATTATCCACTGTACGCAGCACAGTGTACGTCAAGGTGCGCGATGAAGCTGTTGTGGAAGAACTATCGCCGCTGATGAAAGTGGGTTTAAATTTCGTTCGTATTGACTGAAGTTGCGAGTGAAAATTTATACCGAGGCTGGGAATTGAACCCGAGTTACCTGCTTCCTAGGCAGTGACAATTTGGATCGAGGAGGGACTTGTGCACAGCCTAATCCACGCATTTGTGTGAACCGCTGTCCCAAGGTTCCTTAGTAGCTAGCGTACCATGGGTACCATGCCGGAGCAAGAAACCTGCTACGCTGCCCTCCTAGACGTGCATGGTTTTGACAATTAGCTAGCCAGACGTAGGACGTGACACGGCGATTCGGTCCGGAAATGAATTCCAGGGTGTGACCTCGATTATCTCCCTTCAGTCCAGGGTTTGGCACTGTCTCTGAACGGCACTCGTATCGTCAACGTACAGACACCCTCCGAATTATATAGTCGCCTGTGGCATGCACAGATGTATTGGGAGGATACTGCGCGCCCTGTTCCATGGCAGATACGATCACGTTTTAGTAGGAGCGGATTTTCATTGTGTTCTCACGCCGAAGGATCAAATCCAGAATTTTAACTCCTGCTATGCACTGCGCTCGATCTTTTGAATCATCAAACTAATGGACAGACAAGGAAAGATCCATGGGCAGCGTGAGGGCTACACGTTTTTACAAGCCACATTTCAAGCGGACTGGAACGGATTTACGTTTTTCGTGATTTGTGAGATCACGTGCTGGTTGCTGAACGTTGGCCCACAGCTTCTTCGTTTCACCTTGCATATTTATGCACATTATCCCTCCCATGACAGCATTTCTGCCATAGTTCGTGGAAACTTAATTCCTCCTTATTGGTATATCCCGAATATTCCCTGCGGATAACAGAAACGTGGAAGACATGCACTCGCCGTCTCCCGGTGTACCGTACGGTTCTCTCAAGGCGGCTACTGTCTCCAAAACCGGCGATGCGAAGGACTCTCATAAATTATGGCAGAGAAAGCGCGGAATGGCTCAGAGATGGACTTGGATAATATTAAATGGTGCTACATGATCTGTCCTTCAGGACTCCATCGGCCGGGCGTCAAGTGGATGTCCACCGCATTCAGGCGTGCATTTTATCCATCACGAGACGCTGATTGGAAAAACTTTCGACCCGTGCTAGGTTTTCACAGTGTCGTTGGAGAACGTATTTCCATGCATCATGTGTCCACAGGACATGCATTTAGTAGCCAGCCGTTGATCATAGTGCTCCACGGTGCCGATGATCGGCCCTTGAAGTCACAAAAGGACATCGCTGCTGGATCTCTGGAGCATTACCGCCTACATTTCTCTGGAACGCCGACCGACGATGCATATGAGTGTGAATTGTTCTGATGCAGCTGCGTTAGTGGAACCACTAACGGAAGATGACATAAGGACTGCACTGAGCCAGCTGGTTTGACACTCAGGTTTTGTCGCGAATTTGAAGACCTAATTATGTTCTAATAGATGTTCATGTGTAATGAGTTACTGCGCCGTGACACGGATGCACCGTCGCAATGCATGGCGGGAATGCTTGTACCAACACTGAAATCGGCTGGGAGCGTCAGTCTCCATCAATTTCGACTGTTGACGATACTCAGTACTGACTGTAATATCTTTGCGCCATTGTCGTCGGCAAGGCTCAAGACTGTAATATCCAAGTTACTACCGCAAGACCAGGCTTGTCTAGGCGTTCAGACAAACATCCACTATGTCCTCAGTGAATATCGTGAAATAATGGACCGGCGGGAGCACGTCGCATGCGAGCAGCGTTCATATCAGTCGATTTTGATCGTGCATTTGACAGAATCAAGAATGGTGTTATGGACTCGACATTGCGACCTATGGCGATACTCCAAGATTTCACTACGTTCCTCATGCGCCTCTTTCGTGACCCTCCTTCGACGATGGGACTCGATGGCAGGGAGGTAGGCACGATTTCTGTTTACGACGGTTGCCCGGAAACTAATATACCGTATTTTTTTCTTCAACAGTTCTTTATTGAACGTAATAAGAATTACACACGAAAAAGAATGGTGTTTTCTCTACACACCCTATTTTTCCACATAATCTCCAACCATTTCAAATGGTTCAAATGGCTCTGAGCATTATGGGCCTTAACACCTGAGGTCATCAGTCCCCTAGAACTTAGTACTTAAACCTAAGGACATCACACACATCCATGCCCGAGGCAGGATTCGAACCTGCAATCGTCCAACCATTTCAATGGCCTTCCTCCAGCGTGAAACAAGGGCATGTATGCCATATAGGTACCAATCCTTGAATATCCAAGAATGCGGATAATTGCACCCACACTTCCTTTGCTGATTGACAGAAGCAGCACCAACTGCCGAGTCGTAAGAGTCTGTCCTCGCGAATGACAACGGCAGCTCGAGCAACATACAACATGTGATGAAAAGTATCCGGAGACTCCCAAAAACATAAGTTTTCCTTATTAGATGGATTGTGCTGCCACCTACTGCCTGGTACTGCACAACAGCGACCTCAGTAGTTATTAGACAGCGTGAGAGAACAGGATGGGGTGCTCGGCGGAACTCACGGACTTCGAAAGTGGTCAGGTGACAGGGTGCCACTTGTGTCATACGTCTGTGCGCGAGATTTCCACACTACTAAATATCCCTAGGTCCACTGTTTCCGATGTGATAGTGAAAAAGGAAACGTGAAGGCACACGTGCAACACAAAAGCGTACAGGCCGACCTCGTCTGCTGACTGACAGACACCGCCGACAGTTGAAAAGTGTTCTAGTGTGTAATAGACAGACATATATCCAGACCATCACACAGGAATTTCAAACTGCATCAAGATCCACTGCAAGTACTATGACAGTTAGGCAGGAGGTGAGAAAACTTGGATTTCATGGTCGAGTGGTTGCTCATAAGCCACACACACGCCAGTAAACGCCAAATGATGCCTCGCTTGGTGTATGGAGCGTAAACATTGGACGATTGAACAGTGGAGAAACGTTGTGTGGAGTGACGAATCACGGTACACAATGTGGCGGTCCGATGGGAGAGTGTGGGTACGGTGAATCCCCGGTGAACATCATCTGCCGGCGTGTGTAGTGCCAACAGTAAAAGACGGAGCCGGTGGTGTTATGGTGTAGTTGTGTTTTTCATGGAGGGGCTTTTACCCCTTGTTTTGCGTGGCACTATCACAGCACAGGCCTACATTAATGTTTTAAGCACCTTCTAGATTCCCCCTGTTGAAGAGCAATTCGGGGATGGCGATTGCACCTTTCAAGACCATCGAGCACCTGTTCATAATGCACGGCCTGTGGAGGAGTGGTTACACGACAATAACAGCCCTGTAATGGACTGGCCTGCACAGAGTTCTGACTTAAATCCTACGTTTTGGATGTTTTGGAGTGCCGATTTCGAGCCAGGCTTCACCGACCTCTCCTCAGCGCTGCACTCCGTGAAGAATGGGCTGCCATTCCCCAAAAAACCTTCCAGCACCTGATTGAACGTATGCCTGAGAGGGTGGAAGCTGTCATCAAGGCTAAGGGTAGGGGAACACCAATTCAGTGAATTCCTGCGTTACCGATGGAGGGCGCCACGAATTTGTACGTCATTTTCGCCAGGTGTCCGGATATTTTTTATCACATAGAGTATCAGGCGTGACAGCCGTGGATGGCCTCCCTGAACGCTGCAAATCGTAGAGTTCCGCCGAACCGCCATCTGATGACCTCAGCAGGTGCTCCGTAGACATTGCACAATCGTTTGGGAATATTCCTCACAGTTTTTTTCTCTGTAGTGAGAGATTCAATGACCTACAGACGCCATTTTGAATTTGTCCCGCAGCTATCTGTCGGAAGTGACGGAAACTTGGCGTGCTCACTCAGGAGACTTCAAATAATACATACGTAACGTTTCGCATTCGTAGTATTGTTACCGAGCGAGGTGGCGCAGTGGTAGCGCACTGGACTCGCATTTGACCAACCCTGAATATTAACACGTTACATTTAGCAATGATGTTTTGTTTAGGTACCATATAATACACTGAAGCGCAAAAAAAAATCGGTATAGGTATGCATATTCAAATACAGAGATACGTAAACAGCCAGAATACGGTGCTGTGGTCGGCCACGTCTACATAAGACAACAAGTATCCCGAGCAATTGTTAGAGCGGTTACTGTTGCTACAATGCCAGGTTATCAAGATTTAAGTGAGCTTGAAAATGGTGTTATAGTCAGCGCACAAGCGATGGGACACAGCATCTCCAAGGTTGCGGTGAAGTGGGGATTTCCCCGTGCGTACATTTCACGAGTGTAGCGTGAATATCAGGAATCCGGTAAAACATCAAATCTCCGACATCAAAGCGGACGGAAGAAGATCCTGCAAGAACGGGACCAACGACGAATGAAGAGAATCATTCAGCCTGACAGAAGTGCAGCCCTTCCACAAATTTCTGCAGATTTCAATGCTGCGCCATCAACAAGTGTTAGCGTGCGAACCATTCAACGAAACATCATCTATATGGGCTTTCTGAACCGAAGGCCCACTCGTGTACCTTTCATGGCTGCACAACACAAAGTTTTACGTCTCACTTGGGCACCGACATTGGACTCTTGATGACTGTAAACATGCTGCCTCGTCGGACGAGTCTCGCTTCAAACTGTATCGAGCGGGTGCACGTGTACGTGTGTGGAGACAACCTCGTGGATCCATGGACCCTGCATGTCAACAGGGGACTTCTCAAGCTTGTGGAGGCATTGTAATGGTGTGGGGAGTGTGCAGTTGTAGTGATATGGGACCCCTGAAACACCTACATATGACTCTGACAGATGATAATTGCGTAAGCATCCTGCCTGATTATCTGCTCCCATTCGTGTCCATTGTGCATTCCGACAGACTTGGGAAATTCCAGCAGGACAATGCGACACCTCACACGTCTATAATTGCTACATAGTGCTTCCAGGAACTCTCTTCTGAGTTTAAACACTTCCGCTTGCCACCAAACTCCCCAGACATGTACATAATTGAGCATATCTGGGATGCCCCGCAACTTGCTGTTCAGAAGAGATCACCACCCCCTCGTACTCTTACGGATTTATGGATACCTCTCCAGGACTGATACTGACAATTCCCTCCAGCATTACTTCAGACATCAGTCGAATTCCTGTCACGTCGTGTTGCGGCACTTCCGCGTGCTCGCTGGGGCCCTCCACGATATTAGGCAGGAGTACCAGTTTCTTTGGCTCTTCAGTGTATAGGATGGTTGCTAGTCAGCTAAAGCCGGTTGTCATATACACTCCTGGAAATGGAAAAAAGAACACATTGACACCGGTGTGTCAGACCCACCATACTTGCTCCGGACACTGCGAGAGGGCTGTACAAGCAATGATCACACGCACGGCACAGCGGACACACCAGGAACCGCGGTGTTGGCCGTCGAATGGCGCTAGCTGCGCAGCATTTGTGCACCGCCGCCGTCAGTGTCAGCCAGTTTGCCGTGGCATACGGAGCTTCATCGCAGTCTTTAACACTGGTAGCATGCCGCGACAGCGTGGACGTGAACCGTATGTGCAGTTGACGGACTTTGAGCGAGGGCGTATAGTGGGCATGCGGGAGGCCGGGTGGACGTACCGCCGAATTGCTCAACATGTGGGGCGTGAGGTCTCCACAGTACATCGATGTTGTCGCCAGTGGTCGGCGGAAGGTGCACGTGCCCGTCGACCTGGGACAGTACAGCGACGCACGGATGCACGCCAAGACCGTAGGATCCTACGCAGTGCCGTAGGGGACCGCACCGCCACTTCCCAGCAAATTAGGGACACTGTTGCTCCTGGGGTATCGGCGAGGACCATTCGCAACCGTCTCCATGAAGCTGGGCTACGGTCCCGCACACCGTTAGGCCGTCTTCCGCTCACGCCCCAACATCGTGCAGCCCGCCTCCAGTGGTGTCGCGACAGGCGTGAATGGAGGGTCGAATGGAGACGTGTCGTCTTCAGCGATGAGAGTCGCTTCTGCCTTGGTGCCAATGATGGTCGTATGCGTGTTTGGCGCCGTGCAGGTGAGCGCCACAATCAGGACTGCATACGACCGAGGCACACAGGGCCAACACCCGGCATCATGGTGTGGGGAGCGATCTCCTACACTGGCCGTACACCACTGGTGATCGTCGAGGGGACACTGAATAGTGCACGGTACATCCAAACCGTCATCGAACCCATCGTTCTACCATTCCTAGACCGGCGAGGGAACTTGCTGTTCCAACAGGACAATGCACGTCCGCATGTATCCCGTGCCACCCAACGTGCTCTAGAAGGTGTAAGTCAACTACCCTGGCCAGCAAGATCTCCGGATCTGTCCCCCATTGAGCATGTTTGGGACTGGATGAAGCGTCGTCTCACGCGGTCTGCACGTCCAGCACGCACGCTGGTCCAACTGAGGCGCCAGGTGGAAATGGCATGGCAAGCCGTTCCACAGGACTACATCCAGCATCTCTACGATCGTCTCCATGGGAGAATAGCAACCTGCATTGCTGCGAAAGGTGGATATACACTGTACTAGTGCCGACATTGTGCATGCTCTGTTGCCTGTGTCTATGTGCCTGTGGTTCTGTCAGTGTGATCATGTGATGTATCTGACCCCAGGAATGTGTCAATAAAGTTTCCCCTTCCTGGGACAATGAATTCACGGTGTTCTTATTTCAATTTCCAGGAGTGTAGTTGTATTACACTATATATTTCGGTCAAGTCCCGTAAAGTCTGTAAGAGAGGTCGCTAGCTTTAATTTTTCGTTGAATTAATAGCTTATACCGTTAGTAATTAGTTTTTATCGAAGTATGTGGTGCTTAAAGGAAGATAGATGACCAGAAGATAAATAACTTAATTCATTCATTCATTACAGGCCACTAAAATTGCTTCATCAGCAATCATAGCAAATAACTAGACTTTACTTATTGCGTATCTACAGTACACCAGTAAGAAAGGAACATTAAATATGTAGGAGATTCGAAGGTACACGGGGTGCGAAATTTCGTATAAACAGCTGGTTCCTCTAATAGCAATGGTGACTCCAACTCGGCTGGGCATCGCGATAAATTGAGTCTGGATGACAGATATGAGTACATCATTCTGCCCTGCTGCAACTACACCATATCTGCTGCCTTCTAACCAATTTCAAATCTTAACTATATTTTCCATAGCCTGAATCTTCTTTTTTTTAAATTTTGTCGTGTGTGTGAGAACAGGGCAGACCTCAATGCCACATGTAACGAAAAAACCGGCTTGTGGCACCTGCACAGGCAGGTGGCTTCACGTGATGACTCTGTGAAACTCGGCTCTCCAGGCGAGTTCCAGGGGCTGGAGCCGTTGTGCGTTTATGAGCCGCCGCCAGACCTGCAGACGGACAGAGACCAGGGAAGGAACTTTATGAGCGAGAGACTAGTGCTTTCCCGTATTCTGAAGAGCTCCCTCAGCAGATAATAATCTTATGCTTTAGTAAAGAAGCCTCGGCCATAGTTTTTGTATTTTCAGAGGACTTCTGATGTTAGGCTACTTGCTGAGCATCAAAACGAATGACGTCAAGAAGATGGAAAAGAAGCAGTAGCTTTTCTAGGGAACAAGGGCGAACTGAAAAGTCACTATCGTTTTAACACGACACACTTTCCTCGTCCGATTTTTATGCCAGAAGGAATCACGTTATTGGCGCGCTGAGTGTTCTTAGTCAGCAATTGGTGGGCATGTGCTGTTGGGTGGTCAGAAAACAGCAGGCAGTACGATACAGTTGGTATGTAGAGAGCTGGCTTCGTGCCGGAGCCACGGACGGATCGAAGAGTTCGTCCAAAGACTGGGAGCGTAGATCTGATGGGCATCTTAGCAGCTGATGTGAGTCCGGAGTCTGTGTTTGTGGAAACACGAACCTCGCCCTGCACTGCAGATACGCAGGGATGACGGCATCTTTCTGCATGTTTCATGCTGGATATTTGCGGTGAGCAGTATTGGCACCACTGGCATCATGGAACAACCATCGGTCCACTTTGCCTCAGATCATTGCAATTATGTGTCTCAAGCCCAGCATAACTTCAGTTGATGCATACGTTTTTCAATCGGATTGTCTAGCCAACAGTCACTATGTTCGATGGAATAAAAACTCATTAGTAACATGAGAACGCCAGTTCCGTCAAAGGAGCACATTCTCATTTATCTTCAAGTAACACTGAAAACCAGCCGGCTTACTTGGTATAATACTCCAACGGCACATTTTGTAATATCAACTGAAGTTCTTTCTTAGTCACATGCGTTTAATGTCTGTGTTCATTGAAAACATGTGTCTCTGTACACCTTTAACTAATATCAAATTTAATACTATACACTTCTTCGCTTTAGGATCCACAGCCGGCCGGGGTGGCCGAGCGGTTCTGGGCTCTACAGCCTGGAACCGCTCGACCGCTACGGTCGCAGGTTCGAATTCTGCCTGGGGCATGGATGTGTGTGATGTCCTTAGGTTAGTTAGGTATAAGTAGTTCTAAGTTCTAGGGGACTGCTGACCTCAGAATATAAGTCCCATAGTGCTCAGAGCCATTTGAACCACTTTTAGGATCCACAGCTAAGGTCATGAACTCTCGTTAGTTATTATGCTGTCTATGGAGACGAATGCAATTTGGGAACGTTCGTTCCGCACGGGGGTCTCCACGAACGGGTACTTCAATCGATATGCTGTAAGTACAATCGGTCGCATCATTCTAGACGGACTCTACTTTGTTGCCTTGTCAACAGAAGCCGAGACAATGGCCGCTGTGCCAACAGCAAAAATCTATGCCTCACAGTTACGCATAAGGCTGCACGACTTCAGTGGGTCAAACAACACAGTGACTAGACAGTAGCTGGCTAGGAGCGTCTAGTGCAGTCGCACTTTTGTATCCCACCTGGAAGGCGGCGCGTGGGTCTGCTCCTGTAAACTGAAGGGTAGGCCGAATGTAGGAAGTGAGTAGGAGCAGGTGAGGTAAAACTCTGTATAGGTTAAAGTGGTTTTACTATATCACAACGATATTAGCTTGAATACATAAACTGTTACCTAACTTTCGCTGAGATGGACGTAGGTGCGAAGCCGGATGTATCAAAGCTAACAAGTTACAGAGGAAATTTCTGTAGTGGCTCGCCCACTATGAAAATGAAACAATGTTGCTAGGTCGTCTCCTCGGGATCAAATGGGCAGAATCCGAAGCGGCGCTGGTGGAGCTGCACAGCGCCGGCTAGAGGTCGCCGTCGTCGGTGTCGTAGTGCCAACTTAGCAGAGCGCATCTACGTTGTCGCATCGTAGCTATCGATACCTCACGCACGATTCGCCATTTTTCCTCATTACGAGCGACGCGCCCCGTCGTGTGGAGAGAAGTGAGACGTACAATCAGTGGTGCATGGAGGATGTATTTCATGGCGTAGATGGTCGTGTGATTTTTCAGTGGCGTCTTTCGTACCTTGCCTTGAGCCCATTCATTCAGGTTACCAGGATGTACGGTTCTGTCTCAGGAAGTTGATCCTGAACATAAATAAATGTAACATATTGCGCATACAAAAAAAAAGAAAGTCGCTACTGTACGACTACGCTATTGATGAGAAACTACTGGCAACAGTAACTGCTGTAAAATGTCTGGGAGTAGCTATCCAGAGCAACCTAAGTGGAATGACCACATAAAGCAAATAGTAGGAGATGCAGATGCCACAGTGAGATTCGTACGAGCACACTGAATATTAAGCAAATGTAACTTGTTCACGAAGAAAGCGGCTTAAAGGCGCTTTTTTTGACAGATTCTTCAGTATTGTTCTTCAGTCTTTACCAGGCGGGACTGGCAGAAAAGATGGAGAATATCCAACGAAGAGCGGTGCGCTTCATCACGGGATCGTTTACTCGGCGCGAAAGAGTTACAGAGATTAATAACATACTTCAATGGCCGACGTTAGAAGAGACACGATGTGCATCACGGAAAGATTTACTTTTGAAATTTCGAGAGTGCACTTTCAGAGAAAATTCGGACATCATATTACTTCCTCCCACATACAGCGATCAGCCAGAATCTCGTGACCACCTAACTGACTTTATGTCCAACTTTGGCTCGGATAACAGTGATGACGGGTCTTGGCATGGAAGCATTAAGTCCTTGGTAGGTCGCTGGAGGGATTTATCAGACTCCTGGCCTTGTGACATGGCGCGTTACGTTGTTAAAAAATGCACTGCCGTCGGGAAACGTCATCGTCATGATGGAATGTAATTGGTCTGCAGCCGGCGTATGATACACCTTGGCCATTATGACCCCTTGCATGAGTTCCATGTATGCCCACGTGAGTATTCCTCAGAACATAATGCAGCACCCGCCAGCTTGTTTCCGTTCCACAGTACAGGTGTCAAGGAGCTGTCCCCCTGGAAGACAGCGGATTAGCGCTCTCCCCTCAGAATGGCGAAAGAGCATCAGGATTCATCAGATCACGCAACGCTCTGCCACTGCACCAACGCCCAGTGCCGACGGTCACTTGCCTGCTTTAGTCGTAGTTGCTAATGTCGTTGTGTTGACATTGGCACATGCAAGGGTCGTCGGCTGTGGAGGCCTATCGTTAGAAGTGTTCGGTGCACCGTGTGTTCAGACACATTTGTACTCTGCCCAGCATTAAAGTCCGACATTAGTTCCACCACAGTTTGCCGCCTGTCCTGTATTACCAGTCTGCCCAGACTTCGACGTCCGACGTCTACAATGAGGGTGACCGCCCAACCTCACGACGTCTGGACGTGGTTTCACCCTGGTTCCGCAACGTGTTGAAGACACTCACCACAGCACTCCTCCAATACCCAAGTCGCACAGTTTCCGATATGCTCGTACCTAGAGTCCGGGTCATCTCAATCTGCCCTCGGTCAAACTCAGATACATTATGCGCCCTCTCCATTCCACACACAGACAGCACGCTCACTGATAACTACATGCGCCGTGGCCGTGCCCGTGTCAGACCAGCTGTCATTCCTCGCCAGGTGACGCTGCTATCGCCTGGAATGGTTTATATCGATAATAGGTCGGTGGTCATAATGTTCTGGCTGATCGGTGTACGTATCCCGTAATGACCAAGACGAGAAGATTCGAGAAATTTGAACCAATACAGAGGCTTGCCGACAATCGTTCTTTTCAAGCGCCATTCGCGAGCGGGACAGGGTGAGCGGGAACAGTTGCTTGTTCCAGAAGGACCCTCCACCACGCACCCTTAGATGGTTTGTGGAGTATGAAATAGACATAGACGTTTACTTGAACGTTCTGCGTGAAGAAATGTTGTCATTTTCCCTACATCTTCATGGTGACTACGTTGCGCAAACTCCCTCCTTCCTAGATGTCAATTCTCTTATTCACACGGTGGCACGAATACATTTCTAGACTGACTAACGCTATAGCACATTATCGCACCTCCACCTGCACTCTAAATTACCCAATCGTAATCCAGTAGTAAATAATTGAGACTATTTGGATCAGCAGTTGGGATATAGCTACAATATCTCAACAATTTGCTACTTCAACGGGATGTAATAATCAGTGAGGTGTTTCAGCTTCAGTTTCTTTTGCGCACTCCTCCTCGCCGTCCTGAGACCGCTATTCAGGCTATAGGCGATGTTTCACGTGATCTCTCCTGGGCATAGGAGGTCCATTTGGTCATCAGCACCTGTGCCGATTAATTACTCGCGTCATACCACTCCAATGTTAACAACATTTCTATTATTGAAGGAGGAAGCAAGTCCGTCCGAACTCTACTCTGTCCGAACTCTACTCTGTCCGAACTCTACTCTGTCCGAACTCTACTCTGTCCGAACTCTACTCTGTCCGAACCCTACTCTGTCCGAACTCTACTCTGTCCGAACTCTACTCTGTCCGAACTCTACTCTGTCCGAACTCTACTCTGTCCGAACTCTACTCTGTCCGACCTCTACTCTGCCCGAACTCTACTCTGTCTGAACTCTACTCCGTCCGAACTCTACTCCGTCCGAACTCTACTCGTCCGAACTCTACTCCGTCCGAACTCTACTCCGTCCGAACTCTACTCCGTCCGAACTCTACTCCGTCCGAACAGGCCTTGGATACCCAACGGTACCGACCGGCCGCCGTGTCATCCTCAGCTCAAAGGTGTCACTGGATGGGGATATGGAGGGGCATGTGGTCAGTACATCTCTCTCCCCGCCGAGAGAGCCGCTACTTCTCAATAAAATAGTTCCTCAATTTGCCTCACAAGGGCTGAGTGCATCTCGCTTGCCAACAGCGCTCTTCATACCGGATGGCCACCGATCCAAGAGCTAGCCCAGACCGACAGCCCTTAACTTCGGTGATCTGACGGGAACCGGTGTTACCACTGTGGCAAGGCCGTTGGCAAGAAGGAAGAAAGATTTGAGTTTAACGGCCCGTCAATATGGGGGTAATTTGAGGCGGAAAATAGGTTCAGTATGTTTCAAGGATGGTGAAGGTGAACGGCAGTGCCCCCTCGAAGGAATGATCTCGAAATTTGCGTGGAGTGATTCATGAAAATCACGGGGAACCTGATTCTAGACGGCCGGATGCAGATTTGAACCGTCGTACTTTCGAATGAAAGTCCAGTATCTTAACCGTTGCGCCACCTCGCTCCCTGATTACTAAATTTTGCGTTATATGTTTACCTGTCATTTTGACTATGTTTTCTGGGTGTCTAAACAGCCAAGGAGCCGCAGTTTCATGTTGTATGAGCGATAGTTCGCGAGTTATTAGCATTTTATCAACGTTTGGTTATAACTGGGATAGGTGGATCCTGACGCTTCGAACACCAAATTAGGTACGAGGGTCTAGTTATGCAAAGTAGTTATAGATGACTTTGTGTTTATTTCTATTTTTGGTGATGCCACTGTAGATTATCTAGAGTCAGTTTCGGACTGGGATCAGAATTATTAATGGGCTGGGGTAACTCTGTTCAGACGAGAAAACTGTGCCAAGTTCGACGTCCTACACACCGATAACGCCAAAGGACACGAATTCTTGATGGATCTCGTATAATTGTATGTTAGAAAAATTCCTACGAGCACGGTTTTACAGATAAAAAGATACACTTTGCACTAGGGCTATTGATAAATAACAATATATCGATATATCAACATTTCTTCTAAGAAATATGTACATCGGCGACACTCTACCCACAATGTATCGATACTGAGATTGGCAATATCGAGAGCCGATATTTTTATTTTATATTATGTTTTTTTGCAATTTTCGATAGATACCTGAAATCGCTGTTTTGAAATGGAAGCAGAACATAATTTTACTTTCACTGTGTGAAGCAGTCTTACTACCTTTTGAGCTTTCATCATGCCTAGTCTTTCTCTTTGACTGAGTGAAGAAACTATAGGTGGCACAAAGGCGTAGTCCGATTGCACTGGGAGGGTGGTGGTGTGAACGCAGTAATAAGATTTCCTATGTGAAGAAATAGCACACCACGCAAGTTTGATGCTACCACTTCTAGGGCGCTGGCGATTGCGGAAATAAAGAAACAGGGAAGTCGATATGAAGTGTTCCGGACAAATCCGATAAATGACGAAACCGGGCGATGAACCCACCGGATACTATTCATTGCGCCACTTACACGCAGTTGCGATTGCTATCGAAGTGGTTATCGTCAAGCGTGAACGTACATCGTTTTCCTTTCAATTGCTGCTCTACGGGGGTTAAGCAGGCTACTAGATTATTGATGTATAGAATAATTAATCAATACTCAAATGTACGACTCTACAACCAAGGGTATATTTACAATGTGCAGCCGATATTTTCATAGGCCGATACGTCGCTATTTTTCCGTCGCTATGTCAATACCTTTTCTCAACACATCGAGGAGCGCTTATGATGTTTTTAAAATATCGATACATCGGATTCCAGATATTTTTAAAAATTTCAACTATCATACTTTGCATTAAGGATACTGAAGGTATTATCCTTTTGAGGAGAATTCAGGGATCGGTGGCTCCCGAACTGGGTAGCGAGAAGAGACTTAATGCTTCATTGTGCAATTGCTTGGCCCTTACGAAGTCTGGGCAAATAGTGAAAATCGACAGGCGTCCTGAGTGCAGTCCACTTCCGTTGTCCATACAGGACGGTTGACAATTACAGTTACAAATGAAAGGGGCTAGTAGAGGACAGTAGGATACTCAAATAATCCTAATGAACGTAGGTCCGAAAACCAATGGTTTACTCTATATAATAAAGAAACAAATGCAGACGTACCATTGTTTAAACACTGTTAATGTCTATGTTTTGGTTAACGTCCCTTATGATGGAAGGACCCGTATGTGATACACTCATGATGGTGCACCGGGACACTTTCTAGAATGCCGTCCGACCAAGACACAGCCAGGGCAAAAGCACCACAGGCGCAAAGATGCGAGGTGGTGCAAGTGCCATAGACACTCGCCACTTGCTCGAGTTCAACCATGGCCAAGGACGGCACTGAAGATGAAGATATCGACTTCGCCTCGGCCAGTTGCCGACCGAGTATAATCCATCAGTGACCAGATGGCAACAGATAGAAGCCTACTCAGATGGTGCAAGAGCAGCTCTTGTCCACTTGGTTATAGATCATCGTCCAAGACTGACTTAGACTGGGAAGGCCGTTAGCGAACTCTTATAAGTGAACAGACAGTAGTTGTAAATTGCATTTTCTATGTAGTGTGAAGTTTACCTACGATTATTTACACTTAGCCATTGAGGGCGTTTTATGTGTTATATTGCATGCAGTGTTGCACACCTAATCATTCAACAAGTCAGAAAGGTTAGTAAACCTTTTTAACTCATTTGTGTGACTTTGTTACTAATTTGTTGGAGCGCTGTAGAACCTTCGTTTTTCTACCCTGTTACCTGACCCTGGGGCATAGCTGAATAATAGTGGCAGAGATAAATTGTCTTAGCGGTGTAATGCACCAGAAGCCGTTTCATGAACTCACAGAACCGGCGTACGGTAACTACAGTGCCAACTTGGCCTCCACAGCAGTAGCGACGAGGCCTCTACAAAAGTGGCGACGAGGGTTTACAAAACTTTATGTCGCTTACCCGGAAAGCGAGCACAAATATCCGAGAACAAGTGGATTGGTCGTGGCTCACCTCTATCCTGGCCTCCCACATCCGCCAACTTGAAGTATATGGACCTTTTCTGTATGGGCGCTCCAATAACTTTGGAACTTCCAACACTGTTGATAGTGTGATGAACTCCAGGAACGTATTGTGGGTGGTTGTCAAAGCGTTCGGAACACGTCTGGGATTTTGAAAAATATACGGTATCGATTAAGACACTTGTTAAAGTCTGCCTTCACATGTGTGGTTCCTGTTGTAATGTATTTGTCCTCAAGCTCATATGCGCAGATTGGATCACCAGGGACTCTGTTGTAAGGTATTCATGTACTCAGTCGTAATAATCGCATCGGAGAATCTAGTGGTATTCGGACCTTTGTATATTAGTATCACCTGCTTGTTCCATTGTGCCCTATTCGCCACTTTCGTCTGTATCTGTAACAGTCATCACACTGTATAAAGGCCGGTCGGAGTGGCCGTGCGGTTCTAGGCGCTACAGTCTGGATCCGAGCGACCGCTACGGCTGCAGGTTCGAATCCTGCCTCGGGCATGGATGTGTGTGATGTCCTTAGGTTAGTTAGGTTTAATTAGTTCTAAGTTCTAGGCGACTGATGACCTTAGAAGTTAAGTCGCATAGTGCTCAGAGCCATTTAAACACTGTATAAGGCATGGGACGCGGAGCGGTAGTGTTAATCGACAGTGTAGCTACGCCGAGTCCATGTCGTCTCATTTTATGATCTGCATAAAGTGACAAAATTTCGTGCTTAGAATATATTCGACCAAACAATTGCACGTAAAAAATCTATATTAAAAATTTTACAATGGACTTCTGATTGCAGTTTTTTTAGTTTTTTTTGGTTGCAAACTATGTGCTGGTAAACTTGAACTTCCACCGACTGTGTTGGACTTTTATGTTTCTACTTCAACATCGAGTATGGGCTTTAAATAATTTTGATAGACATGTTATGAAGTATTCAATACATTTTCATATCCATTTCTTTCCGTGGTAAAGAACAGCATGAAGCACCAACGCGTTTCGGCTAGTTAGTATCGTTGATGTTTTAAGACCAGTAAATATTTAATGAACTTTTACTATTTTTCCTTCCTAATCTGATGAGATGTTAGCATTTTGATAGCTCTTGGTGGAGGCTGTTCCTACCACAACTATGGCTTCAGTACAAGAATATATCGGCCATTGAACACAATCAGTTTTTTCAATTACAACGCTACATCATTATCTGCATACTGATCAACAAATGTCGATGTTCAGGGTAGACATAGTGTTTCGCCGCTTATTGCTGTGCCCTTGTTCTAAGTTTGGGAGAATACGTCCGACGCCTATGTGGTAGCTGCAAAGTAGATTAGTCTCATTTATAAACACTTAATCAAAGCAGTAAATAAACTACACCCTCCCTGCCTCCAGGGTGTAAATATATTTTTCCCGATGTGCTTATGGTCCTAAGTTACAAATACCAAAACCCGTATTTCGTCAACTTTCACAACATTACAAAAGACGCAGAACTTCACCATACTTGTTATCCTAAAGTAACAGATGCAATGTGCGTTCCACAAAGTGACTGCTGAATTGGTAGATGGGAGAGTTGTACACCCAACGTTAATCTTTGCTATTCTCTAACTTCACTGTTAGCTTTCCTAGACTCAACAAGAGATTTTATTTAACGTTGGAGTCCGATCCTTAGACTCCACAACAGCATACGGATACCAGAGAAGAATGAATCACAGAAGGGTTTATGGTGCCATAACGAGTCCCAAAATCCGTTTATCTAGTATACCTCTGTTGTGGAGCAAATGTAAGGAAGAGTAAATTAGAAATTATACACTCCTGGAAATGGAAAAAAGAACACATTGACACCGGGTTGTCAGACCCACCGTACTTGCTCCGGACACTGCGAGAGGGCTGTACAAGCAATGATCACACGCACGGCACAGCGGACACACCAGGAACCGCGGTGTTGGCCGTCGAATGGCGCTACCTGCTCAGCATTTGTGCACCGCCGCCGTCAGTGTCAGCCAGTTTGCCGTGGCATACGGAGCTCCATCGCAGTCTTTAACACTGGTAGCATGCCGCGACAGCGTGGACGTGAACCGTATGTGCAGTTGACGGACTTTGAGCGAGGGCGTATAGTGGGCATGCGGGAGGCCGGGTGGACGTACCGCCGAATTGCTCAACACGTGGGGCGTGAGGTCTCCACAGTACATCGATGTTGTCGCCAGTGGTCGGCGGAAGGTGCACGTGCCCGTCGACCTGGGACCGGACCGCAGCGACGCACGGATGCACGCCAAGACCGTAGGATCCTACGCACTGCCGTAGGGGACCGCACCGCCACTTCCCAGCAAATTAGGGACACTGTTGCTCCTGGGGTATCGGCGAGGACCATTCGCAACCGTCTCCATGAAGCTGGGCTACGGTCCCGCACACCGTTAGGCCGTCTTCCGCTCACGCCCCAACATCGTGCAGCCCGCCTCCAGTGGTGTCGCGACAGGCGTGAATGGAGGGACGAATGGAGACGTGTCGTCTTCAGCGATGAGAGTCGCTTCTGCCTTGGTGCCAATGATGGTCGTATGCGTGTTTGGCGCCGTGCAGGTGAGCGCCACAATCAGGACTGCATACGACCGAGGCACACAGGGCCAACACCCGGCATCATGGTGTGGGGAGCGATCTCCTACACTGGCCGTACACCACTGGTGATCGTCGAGGGGACACTGAATAGTGCACGGTACATCCAAACCGTCATCGAACCCATCGTTCTAACATTCCTAGACCGGCAAGGGAACTTGCTGTTCCAACAGGACAATGCACGTCCGCATGTATCCCGTGCCACCCAACGTGCTCTAGAAGGTGTAAGTCAACTACCCTGGCCAGCAAGATCTCCGGATCTGTCCCCCATTGAGCATGTTTGGGACTGGATGAAGCGTCGTCTCACGCGGTCTGCACGTCCAGCACGAACGCTGGTCCAACTGAGGCGGCAGGTGGAAATGGCATGGCAAGCCGTTCCACAGGACTACATCCAGCATCTCTACGATCGTCTCCATGGGAGAATAGCAGCCTGCATTGCTGCGAAAGGTGGATATACACTGTACTAGTGCCGACATTGTGCATGCCCTGTTGCCTGTGTCTATGTGCCTGTGGTTCTGTCAGTGTGATCATGTGATGTATCTGACCCCAGGAATGTGTCAATAAAGTTTCCCCTTCCTGGGACAATGAATTCACGGTGTTCTTATTTCAATTTCCAGGAGTGTATAACAGAAACGCCGAAGTTGATGAAGAGAAAGAAGGTTCTGACGGCAAAATTAGCAGCATCCAGAAACGAGTTAGCACAAACTAATTTAGAATTACTTCAGACCTTTGGAACTCGTCCCCCATCCATTCTGTCTTGTTACTGAGCTCCATTTTATTAACATTGTTTTTTCTCATTTCGAAACTAACCATCCTGTTTCTAAAGTAAAATGTTAAAACACCTTTTACACGCAAATCTTCTCAATAAAAATAAATCTTCTCGTTTCCTCTACCGACGCGGGTGCCCCGTTAAGGCGTTCCCAACATTATAGTAACGTTTAAGGGAGCAGTGGGTACCGCAGCAGAAAATCGTTCTAAAACAGTGGGATATGCTGCTAGTTTTAGTAAACAGACTTGAACTGTCATCATCCTGTCGTACTAATATATCTTATTTACGGTACTCGTTCTTAATATTATTGTAGGATAAAGCTTTTCAGCGCTTTTCGTACTTGCCACCGTAGCAGTTGTTCAAGACCAACAAACATAAAGGTTTATTTTAAATCTTGTTGGTGCTACTGTAAAAATTTCTACGATTACGTAGATTTTTCCTGTTGCCGTAGTGAGCTAGTCGTATTTACAGCGTAGGATGTATTCAGTACGACTTTTCTCCGCTTGAAAACATAATTACGATGTTAATTTCTAACTATTTGTGAAAGTTTGAGTGCCAAATTCTGTCACAATTAACAATCGAAAACAATTTGTTGCTGGAACCGTTTGTAAGACTTCTTCTGGATATTCCGATTGTTAAAACAATTAATGCTCATTACATACATCAATTGAAATTATTCTCATCAGGATACAATCAGTAACTGAAAAATGACGAACATCAGAAAGATCGAGTCATACATTATTACTCTGATGAAATTTCAATTTCTTCGAGACATATGAGTTCCAACTTTAACTTCGATCATAATTAAAATTTGTGTCACACCCGGGACTTTAACACTTCTGTCCTACTTACTGGACAGATTTGCTAACTACCACAGCACCGTAGCAGTATTGGAAGCTGCACGCTTTGCAAAGTTGACCAGTGATTCTGCTGTGATATGCATACTGACTCTGACTCTAGGCCTGAGGTATTATTATTGCGCGTAGTAGTGAGCGAACAGTTGTTGAGGGGAGTCAGAAGTGATCGGACGCAGCCTGCGCTGGAGAGAAGCCGCGCGACATTAGAGGTCACAGCCTGCCGTGATCATGCTAGTAGCGCCGGAGGAGATTTTTACATTAATGGAGGACTTTTTTGGTAATTTTCCTTTTTGTTGCGCGTAGTTGTTGGTTGCTTGCGCACTGAAGGCATCTAGTCAGATTTGTATATGCATACATTGAGAGTGATATTCAAATCTTTGTTGGGGCCAGAGATGTGTTTATTGAGTATGGACATTGTGGAATAATTAACGTCTGTGTAAAGTTTGCAAGTGTTTAAATAATCTATTTTGCAAATATAGTAAATTAAACTCTTTACTGTTTTCTTACGTTTTTTACACCGCTTAAGGCTAGCTGAGCAAACCCTTCCCGATCATTCAATTTTTCTGTAAAAAAATATGGCAGTAGTTGTTGCAATTATTATGACAATGCATTCCACTCAGCATGGATGGCAATATTGCTTTTGAAACATTGTTGATCACGCAGTTGCAGCAATAAGATGAGGCAAGTTGTCCGTTGCATACAGGAGCATTCAAGTTCAGTTGTTAGAGAATATTTTTAATTATGGACTCGTTTCAGTATGGCTCACACACTTGCACATACTACCCTAACCCAATGACCTCCCTAACAGAACCGTCACCTCTCTCATTCAGCCCATTTCCCAGTTCTTAAATTGTCGGTATTGGCGAGGCTCTCTGGTCTAGAATAGCACTTCAGCTTTGTAGGTAATGGGGAGGAAACTGTAAATCCATCAGTTCAGTAGATCACCTCCGTCTAAGGTGCAGGCAAGATTTCAACATTACATATAAACCATTGGAGGTATAAATTAAACAATGCCTTAAGTCACAACTTTTTCGTGTTTTATTAACTACACGATGCGCTTCAGACCCTGTGGGTCCATCGTCAGGTGTACTTTGTCTTAATACATCATTTATTTCTTCTCCTGAATGACGTGATATGCATATTCCACATAATCCAAGGAATGTGCATTTCACCTCATTAAGGAGAAGAAATAAAAACATGTATTAAGACAAAGTACACATGACGATGGACCCATAGGGCCCGAAATGCATCGTGTAGTTAATAAAACACGAAAAAGATGTGACTGAAGGCGTTGTTTAATTCATACCTCCAATGTTTTGAATACAGTCACGTTTTAAGCTGCAAAATATGGATAAAATTAAATTACATATAAAGCTCGGGTGCTTCCCAATACTGACTCGCCTCGGCAGTACTGACGATTTAAGAAGGGGTAAATGGGTTGAAGGCGTGAATTGAAGTTTGCGTTAGGGAGAGCGTTGGGCTAGGGTACTCCATGCAGCTGTGTTAGTCATACTGCTGTGTTGGTGTAATTGTTAGCACAACTGCCTAGCAATCAAGAGGTCCATGTTCAAAAGAAGTCGGTCTTTGGCAGGGCAACAGTATGGAAACGCTAGTGTTTCCGTGCGGGGAGCGACAGTTCGCCTTGTTTACATTCTGAAGGCCGTTGTATACATGCTGGCTTAGCGTCTACGACACATGACAAACCGTTACCATGAATCTACGCTGCGATTTACTTTTTGCGACGCGTATGTCCCAAAGCACGCTAGGTGGATCGTTTTCTGTAAGATGAAGTCAAGTTCACGGCGACCAACATCATAGGAATACACTTGCGCTAGTGAACAGCACGGTCTATGTTAAAAACATTAACGACGCGGCCTGCGAACTCATCCTAACAAACAGGGGCTCCACTTCTCTCATGCTAACGGCACTGTCTGGGCAGTGACTGTCTGCCACTTAGGCTTAGACAAGGAAAAAGTTTCCGACATATCTCGTACTAAAAGTCGCCCGATAGGTCACCATTGATCTCCAAAGCCACGTCTCGGCCTATCAACTGGTTGGCGGATCCCGTGCAATACTTATGTATGACAGCCAGCCTCGGACCTGTTCCACGTGCACCAAAGGGAGCCACTTTAAATCCGAATGCTTACAACGGTGCATAACGTAACTTCCAGCAGCCGACGGACCACCCGCGTCACAAACTAGTCACTTGTCCTGCCGCCTCTCAACGACACCCAGACGCCCTAACTGGGTCAGGTCATGCCCCTACGGAGGGCGCCTCGGACGACCCGCTGCCTCTGTTAGCTGTCGACCCCGTTCCGAGGGTGCCAACGCGAGCGGCCGCTGACCGAGCCCTCAGGAAAACGATAGGAATCGACTCGCTCATGGCCCATAATGTGGCCTTCTTGCCAGAGCGACGCTATTCCATGCTGCCGTCAGACGCGGAAGGTCACGTAAGGAAACAACTTTCTGTGAGACGTCGCAAGAGAAGGCACCAAAGAGTTTCCAGTCCAGAGGAGACGTTGCAGGCCGAAGACGAGGCCGCCCTCGACTCGAGTGATTCCCACAAAACCATCACCCCCCAAAGGAGGTGATGTGAGCACGGCTACATCTACTGGTGTGCCTGTGCCCATCCCCCGCCCCCAAAAGTACCTTGAGGACACCAATTTATTTACTGTATTTAGTACAGTCGAAACTACACCAAGTCATTACTTAGTCTTGGTTCTTCGCTGCATGGCATGAAGAGGTGGTAGAAGAGCAGAATCTGTTACGGGACCCCGCATAGTCGGCGCCACTCCACTCATCATACATTCCCCTGAACCCCCTAGGGGTGAGCAGGAAGACATTCCACTGCGACACCCGCGTCCTTCCACTGGCGGCATGGCGGATTGCCCTCCAGAGGTATGCCACCAGGCCAGTAACAATCAGTACCAACAGTGTCCACTCGAGGGTGAAAATTCAAGTTATGCGGGAGACATACTGGGCTCCTGATAATGATTTCGCCCTCCTACAAGAAA
This sequence comes from Schistocerca americana, assembly GCF_021461395.2. Classification (NCBI taxonomy): domain Eukaryota; kingdom Metazoa; phylum Arthropoda; class Insecta; order Orthoptera; family Acrididae; genus Schistocerca; species Schistocerca americana. Next base: position 661,041,573 of record NC_060123.1, on the reverse strand, counting down.
TTCACCTGGCCAATCTCCCAGATATCGCTCCTGCTGGTGATCCCACGGGGCACGGAGTGGCCATCTATGTCCGCGAAGGGACTCCTGCCACCAATGTCACCTTCCATCTATCACCTCGGGCCATGGCACTCACTGTCATGGGGACACACTTCATTGATGTCTACGCCCCCCTGGGAACCGACCAATGACATGAATGGGCTCAGTTTTATCCTGAGAACATAACCTCCCCTCCCCCCCCCCCCCCTGCTTTAAGGTGATATGAATACAGCCTGCTAGGAGGTGATCTTAACTGCATTCTGCATCTGGAAGGTCAGGTTCGCCACTATACTACATGCCAGGATTGCAAATAGTAGAGTGGGACCGCCTGCTCCACAATACCTGGGAAGTCCAACATGGCGACAGTTCTGGCCACACCTTTCTTACTGGCCGTCCTGCAAGCCATCTAGCCAGATTATATGTCTGATGGGATCATATATCTGCGATACCGGCCACTAGCCTTTTCCGACCATTGTGCTTACATCTCTACCTATGTTGTGATTGGACTGCGCCAAACCAGCGATCCGCAGGACACAGAAGTGATATGGGAAGGAACTGGCCGAATGGCATCTTCACACCATCAATGTCTATTGTGCGGCACTTCAAGATCTGGACACTCAGTCACCAACCACAGACAACGAGATGGAACGGCAAATATCTAAGGCGAGGATAATTACGCTGGCACTCCGCAAATAGCAGGGGTGGTGATATGGATGCAGCGCAACTGTCAAGCAGGACTGGAAACTCCATCCATGCATCACATAGTGTCCAAGGAACGACGGCGTCGTCGACAGCTCATCGACACTCCGGTCACACTTCATGACATACAGATGACAATCAAGAATGACATCATCAATACGTTCATTGAACACTATAGACGTACTTACAGGGAAGAACATGCAGGTGCGAACGTCTCCATCTTATGTCATGCACACTCTCATCCACACAAAGGTGAATACTTTAAGAATGGTGATCACATGAGATGAAGTCGGTGACACAATCAATAAGGGTCCAGTCAACAGATTACCAGCTTTGACTGCTTACTGACTGAGCCTTCCATGTGCTCTTGGCAATGCGATGGGCGACTGTTCCAACAAATGATGGAATTTCAGCAAGCAGTCTCATCTGCCTTTGCTGAGGGCATCATCATTCCAGTTACAAACTATAGACAACTCATCATACTCAACAAAGACTACAAGATCTTCACCCACTTACTGCCAATGCATCCCCAGATCATACTGCCTTGTGTTATCTCCCCAGAGCAAATAACGCTTGGGCGACAAGTTAACACACAGACTGCCACAGGTGAATGTTGTGAATCAATTGCGATGACGGTGACCTTCAGACTCCATGCAGCAGTCGTCGCTATAAGTGTCGACAGTGCCTTCGATAAAGTGCGCCACCGTTTCGTGTTTTCGGTGACAGCCCACATAGGCATCCCACCTACCTTCACCCAAGTGCTCTGGCGACTTTACATGGTTCGAGTTCACGACTCCAAGTCAATGGACTTGTGGGAGGGCCAGTACCCACCCACACCCCAATGCAGCAAGGCTGCCCCACAGTACCTTCCTGCACGAATTGCCCTAGAACCTCTTCTTGGGGACCAAACGAACGAGCTCTCTGGACTCACCCTTCAACATCACACCTTTCACTGCTAGGCATACGCTGATGACCTCCTCCTCCTTGTCCACTCCAGCTCCAAAATTTGAGAAGTCCTTCATTTATTACACATTATGGGCCTGCTCTTGGCGGTGCTATGAATGAGCCAAATCTTCTGCAGTATACATCGGATGAGGCCTCGAGGAATACAAAGTGGCACCTCTTTTGCTAGTGCAGGCATTCTGGTACCTGGGTATTACCTTCAACCCCACTGTCACATGCCCAACCAAAACGAATTTCCATTCCCTGTTACACGTTATCTGCAACGACGTCTGCCAGAACCTCTCGCGCTACCAGGTTCTACTTCAAGATGTCGAGTTTCTTAATGGTTATGTGGCTTCGAAACTGGTCCATAACGGGCAAACGCTCCCTTTACCGACGGCTATTCGGTGCAACCGTCAGGCCACCCTTGGAAGTTATTCTCCGGCTGGATCCATATTTAAAGTCCGTTATGAGACACCACAGGATGGCGACCTCGGACTCGTCACCGTCTTTATGTGAGTTGGAGTCTTGTATATGAATACTATGAGAAGACAATGGACTGGTTGGGACACATCCCTAACGTGCTGCTTGCTTGAGCTTTTCCTGCCTGTGTCCACCTCACTATTGATATCTGTCTACCACATCGAGCCTCATTTTTCTCGCTGTTCGATCTTTTTGGTGGACTACAGTTACGTACACACCAACCTTCCATGTACGCGTCCATCCAGAACCAAGCATATTTACGGCCTACAGTTGCAATGTGTTCTTCATGACGTGCTGGATACCAAATATCCCTCAATCTGGTGGCCCATAGTGTGGAGTACCATCCACCATCCCGCCCTCCCTACAGACAGCGGTATCACATAGTCAATAGGAAATTTGCCACAAAACAGCGACTGCATAACATGGTTTGTCAGATTCCCCTTTATATCTTCTTTGCTGATGACTCGGCACTGATGACCACCGTCTGATATGTCCTCCTTCACACGACATCTGGCTTTCGTGGTGCAACAAATAACTGCCTGCTACATCCGAGAGCCCTCAGGTGTGATGGGACCGCGAATGTTTCTATACCCGGATTACACACATTTTCCTACCACCAAATATGACGCCATTACGTGGGTCAAGGTGTTTGCTGTCAGTTACCTATTCCGTGAAGAATCAAAATCCGGCCTCGACTTTAGGACCTATTTACAAACAGCGCATGAAGCGGTCGAACACACTCCACGTTACCGACTTTTATTTGCCAGCTGTATTCAAGGGGTCTTTGTTAGACCCCCGCTTAGTCGGGGAGTGCTGGGAGCTGAGGACGCACCTATTCCCCTCAGGCGGCACTTGAGTTTCAGCCTCCTGTGATCGATTGTACCCCCGACCTCCAAGGACGGGGTAGAGCGCCGTAAATGCGCGGATTTTATGATCCAGCCTTCTGTTTTATTTTTTATTTTTTCCGTATGGTGGCGAGGCCCGTTCGATATAATTTCATGATAATAGTAAACATTACAAAATATTAAATAAAAATAAATAAGTAAAAATGCCTTCCACTTCTGGTGATTCCCATGTCTCTCACTTTCCTGTGCCCCACAGGATCGGTGGTGGTGAGGAAGATACCGTGGCCAGGCCACTGGATTCGACCTCTCCCCGCTCTGCTCCCAGCCGTGGCACAAATTTTAAATCATTTCTTTGGCTTGTTTAATTCTCGGATTAGGTTGGTGCATAAGTTCGTAACGTTCTGTTTTGCCTGTTGGTTTTCGTGTTTCTATTTATCGATTGCAATTTTTTATTTGTAGTTCACTGTTGATACTGGAGTTCAAATATTGTCATTTTATCGTTTGGAGATACTGAGTGGAGCTGTCGATGCTAGAAAATGGAATGCCAAGTGGGGAAATCTCCAGCTTGAGTTCGATAGAGGTGGCGCCAGCGGAGGCTGCCAGAAACATTTGCGCTGTGTTTGGGGATAATGTCACTGGACAGGACACAGCAAGCAAGTAGTTTTCTCTTTTTAAGTAGGATTGTTTTGACGCTGGTAACTCTCAACTTTAAGGAAAACTGTAGTATCCTGCCCACTCGTCTTATGTAGGTCGCCTAGGAAGCTATTTTCTCGGATCGAGGGACAAAAATTCAAGCACAGTATATTAATGGGGTTTATCACTGTAAGTTAAATTGACAACACTTAACTTTCCGTATTCACAAATGTGTGTCGCTAGCAAATGGCCACAAGCAAATAATCAATGTCCTTCAGTACAAACAATTTCAATGCAAGCAAAACAAAACAGTTCATAAGTAACTGATGTTGCGTTCGTATGACGGCTCTTGTTCCACTGCGGCCGCAGCCAGTTTTTTTTTTTTTTTATTGTTTTTGCAATTCCCCATCCGGGGATGGTTGGAAGCAGCACAAGTGCTGTTCTTGCCGCGACTAGACGGCGCGGCGCTTACCTTGTCTTCGTGTAGAGGCCGCTCCTGCCTTCGTGTCGTCCTAGTCGGCGTGCTATCGGCTGACGCCGTCTCACAGCCCTCTCTTCTCTTCCGTTCTTCATCGTCGTGCCGGCGCTTGTCGCCATGCCGGTTCAAAGACCTTCTGAGTTCGATGAAGATCGATTAAACACATTAATCAAAGATGATACGCAGCAGTGTACTCTCGAAATGGCAAATGTGATGAATTGTGGTCATTTCACCACTGCCCGACTTTTGCATGCAATGGCGATGGTTCAAAACTCGGCTGTACAGCCACCGCAAGCTCTAAGTCAAAATCACAAACATCGTCTCTGCTTCTAGGTTCGCAGAAGAGCTTCTGTGAAGTTGGGAAGGTAGGAGACGAGGTACTGGTAGAAGTGAAGCTGTGAGGACGGGACGTGAGTCGTGCTTGGGTAGCTCAGATGGTAGAGCACTTGCCCGCGAAGGGCAAAGGTCCCGAGTTTGAGTCTGTTTTCGGCATACAGTTTTAATCTGCCTGTAAGTTTCATAATTTCTGCTTGCTCGTTGCCAATTGGCTGGTGAACAACATCAACCATTCCTGGCCCTGTATCGTTACTGATGACTAGAAATAATGTCTTTATGCTAACATAAGGAAAATGAAGGAATGGCTGAGCCCAAACAAAGCAGCTACTCCCCGTACAAAGACCTGTGCGCGCATCCACAAAAGATAATCTAATGCAGTTGGTGGAACAGCGACGGTGTGGTGTACAACGAATTGCATCTCCAAGGTGTAACTCTTAATGCCGACATTTATTGTCTACAACGGACACCTCTTTTAAACGCAATCCAATAATAACCACCAGGAAAACTACGTGAAGTGATGTTACTCCACGAATTCGCCCGCCCGCATTCTGCTAGACTGACTGACAAAAAAACACTGCACACGGAAAAACACTTACACAGTTTTATGAAGAGCAGCAGGTATTTTGGAACGATAGGAAATACGTTGTTTTATACTTTGCATGTTTATTCAGAACTTTCTCGCGGTGACAAAGGAACCACCAGATGTAAGAGGTTTTTTTTTTCATTTCTTCTGTTTTTCTCATCTGACATCTGTTAGATTAGAACGTTTAGGGAGCTAACTATTTTCTACATTTTTGATATCTTCAGATTTCTACAGGTATATAAAACAAGCGTACTTTTGAGCTTCAGTTTTTTATTTTATGTGAATCTTCTTGCTACCAGTCTTTTCTTCAAGTCTGAAACCGTTAGGAGTAAAATCTGGCGACTCCCTCTGATCTGGAAGAACATCGATATCGAGGTCGTGCATTGCAGCAGGAATGATCAGATACATGTGTGACTGAGCGTTGGTGTAAAATTCATATATCAGTTTATCCATCAGCGAAGTACAAAACTCCTCACAGATGGATCTTACTTCGCTGAAGTAGCTTGTGAGAAATTGAAATAATAATTACACTCATTTTATGGTTCGACTATTTTAATAATGTAGTCGTATGTGATAGATGTCTGAAGTTGAGGATCAATCCTCCGAAATCGGTAGTTCTTGATGAAACACATTATGGCAGAGGTGGAATTTTATTTAGTGTAATTAGTAATTTTAGGTTGTCAACATCGATGTCTTGTTGACCTGAACCACAAGTGCGATAAACACATAAAGAGTTGATAGTGTTTATTAATAGTAATGAGTTCGCACCCAAATAACGAGTAATTCGCAAACAGTGCAGCAATGGATTTTTAACCCTGGACTGCATTAACGATCACAAGATACGTTGATTCATCTGTTGTGTGTATGTACATTCAAGCCATAATGGAGTTTGCCTGACATGAGAGTATCATACGCTCGCTCGAATAATGCCGTATGGCACATATTATCGGATACTGGGTTTCTCGTCGAATAATGCTGTTTACGACATCGTCCTACAACAATAGCAATGATTCTCATGGTATCCGTCCTGCTGCAGCACTTCAAACGATCACACCCAAGTAATTCGCACGCTGCTGAAACAATGGTGGGCACAGTGAACGTGACTTAAAGCAGTAGAAGTGATTCAAGCGCAGGAATAGCGCACGAAAAAGAGAGATTGAAATGACTGGTGGAAAACATTAAAGGTGAAATACACCGGCATGCTGATTTGGAGGACGCGTCGCGTATTGGGAAGTTGGTACAGCCACAAACTGACGCGAGTGGTCAAACATTCTAGACGAGTATTGTGTTTTGGTTGGCAGGAGAGCCAAAACCGGGTTACTAGACGAGGCCGAAAGGCACGCGTTTTAGCTCACGCAGGCTGGCGTGAGGTCTGGAACAGGACAAGGAATTTAGACTTCAGAAAAAAGAAGGTAACTGGTGGAATGCTTAACTTTAATCCATGAATGTTGAACGTAGCTGTTGTCTGTACATTATTTACAATATCGGTAGTAACTGAACATGGCGCCTTGCTAGGTCGTAGCAAATGACGTAGCTGAAAGCTATGCTAACTATCGTCTCGGCAAATGACAGAGTATTTTATCAGTGAACCATCGCTAGCAAAGTCGGCTGTACAACTGGGGCAAGTGCTAGGAAGTCTCTCTAGACCTGCCGTGTGGCGGCGCTCGGTCTACCATCACTGTAGTGGCGACACGCGGGTCCGACGTATAATAACGGACCGCTGCCGATTTAAAGGCTACCACCTAGCAAGTGTGGTGTCAGGCGGTGAAATTCAGTGAAATTCACCGAAAATTCAAATATTGTGGACACAGCTTTTCCCCCTATGGGATTTCGTCTTAAAACAGAAGAGAAAGAAGGTACCGAGAACGAGAATTATCTAGAGTGATGCTCCCGGCTGAATGGAAGTACTTTATTGCAGAGGCCTGGACGTATCTTCCAAACCTGAGAACTGACCAAATGAAACTCGGAGATTTATAGGACATTATTTGAACTGAACACGCTTTGTAATAGTCATACATTCCGGAAGAACTCAAATGTTTTGATTAAAGTTATTAAATCGTGATATACATAGAATAAACGGCCGTCGTAGCCTCAATTCGCTTCGATGGTTGGCAAGTATCACCACTGTCTCGACTATAATTGGAAGGGGCAGGATTGGTTCCCCACAGCCTACAGCTTTGACTCTACTCTACACTAGATCACTCAAATCACTAAAAAGAAGAGTGATGTCTGTTAGATACGGTCAAGTTCCTGGAACGAAAATAAAAAATATTTAATGAAAATTCAATGTGTGTCCAGAGATTCCAAACAATCAAAAAGTCTTTTAATTCTATCAGATGCCACAATACATCTATTTTGACCATTACGTTAAGATCGCATTCATATGTTTTCTTACTGTAAATTATGCGTAATAGCTGTTATGTGTTGATCTAAAGAAGACAAAATGAAGAAACCATCAGCAACGCTGATGCTCGGTATAGAAGATGTTGTGGACTGGCAAGACAGCCAATCCACAGTGACGGGTAGCCGAAAGGCACGCGTTTAAGCTCACGCAGGCTGGCGTGAGGTCTGGAACAGTTAAAGGAGTTATACTAGCAAGAAAAGTACGTAGCTGCTGGAATACTTAACTTTAATCCATAATTGGTGAACATCGGTCTGACGGTACATGCATCACAAGATAAATAGCAAATGATAATGGCGCCTTGCTAGGTCGTAGCAAATGACGTAGCTGAAGGCTATGCTAACTATCGTCTCGGCAAATGAGAGCGTAATTTGTCAGTGAACCATCGCTAGCAAAGTCGGCTGTACAACTGGGGCGAGTGCTAGGACGTCTCTCTAGATCTGCCGTGTGGCGGCGCTCGGTCTGCAATCACTGATAGTGGCGATACGCGGGTCCGACGTATACTACCGGACCGCGGCCGATTTAAAGGCTACCACCTAGCAAGTGTGGTGTCTGGCGGTGACACCACAGAAGACCTATGTTGTAGAACGGTGTATTTCTGAGATTGTGCAGTGGTATTCCACTATAAGGAATAAGAATCATGGAAAAATCGTCATCACAATCTACTGTTAATTCCAGTTCTACTAGTTCATACCAAGAGCAATACAACAATTAGAAACAATTTGCTAAGCAATTGCTTTGTCATTGTTTTTCAAAACCAGACGCTTTTTTTTCATTGCCTGTAAATTTGTTGAAATGTACCATACAGAATTCTTCACACCTACTCTCCATACTCGACCCTAAACTTGTCGAAACCCATCAAGCACACCGCAACGCGTATACTTATTCAAAGAAATCTTTATGCAGCCCTTCACGCAATCCGGCTAAACTATTTCTCCGCGATATCTGTTCTCCAAGGAGCACTATTTCTTGGACAGTAAAGTGTGTTGGAGAGGTTCTCAGAAGTTTGGAAATTAGGAGTGAGGCTACTGACAGACAGAAACTCTGGACAAGGCCCTCAGCCGCATTTAGGTTCCGAGTTCAATTTCTGATCCGTTCTAAAGGTACGTATCCATATTTACAGCCAAGTTGACGATTGCACTTCTCCATACAGTGTTTTTGGTGACCACTTGGCCATGATCAGGGGCTCGAGTCAAAGATCTAATGTGTTGTAATTCTTCAGGCTTTCCCTGCGAGGCGTTGTCTTGTTGAATAATCGGGCTTCTGCAGGTTATTCGCATCTTTCTTGCATTAGATACATTTCCTCCCCGTAATGTCATGTTGAACAGTCGGGTTTCTACCAGTTAAGTGTTCCCAGTGCCTATATTCTTAGACTGCTATTACGCAACATAACGTAGTCATTCAATCATACCGTGAAAGCCTCATAAATAAGTTTTAAGCTGTTGGAATCTGTCACGGTAAGATACGTGCTGCTACAGAGTCGATAGTTCATTCTACTCGTGCTGATTGTATCTTGTAATGATTTATAAATATTCGCCCTATATTAGGTATCGTATAATTAAATGAAGCGCCTCCTTGGATAGCCAGGTCCTTTGAGTTGTTATACGAACGCGTGTGAACTTTGCGTCATATCATTCGCAGATTTGTTAGTACAGCAGTGGAAGTGGCACAGTAAATATTTTTATTCCGTGAGAAATAACAGCTTTAGGGGGAGTGCTGCACGAATGAAATTTGCACACCCATGTCTAGCGGCCATACAGAGTGCGTTGGTACGCATGAGAGCGTCTGGTGGCCACAAAAGGACGCCATATGAATATATAACAGGGTGCCATCCGTCCTCTCGGTATAAAATATGGATGTTAATTCTGAATCTAAAAGACTAAACCAGCGCATTAAAGCAGCCCGCACACATGTTGCGGTACGAAGATCACACGCGTTGTCTTTTATTCTATTACAAGGAAATGGAAGGTTGAATTTTACTTTTACTGCGATTTGAATTTTTTTCACAAGTTTCAGTAAATTCGTAATCCATCATTCATCTACAGTCTACATTTTTGTGTAATCATTGTCTGTCATCTCAAACAAGTTACAAAGTAAACTTCCTGGCAGATTAAAACTGTGTGCCGGATCGAGATTCGAAATCGGGAACTTTGCCTTTCGCGGCAAGTGCTCTACCATGCAATATCCTTTCCTCCAGGAGTGGCAGTTCTGCAAGGTTCACAGAAGAGCTTCTGTGAAGTTTGGAAGGTAGGAGATGAGCTACTGGTAGAATTGTATAATTGAAGCTGTTAGGACGGGTCGTGAGTCGTGCTTGAGTAGCTCAGGTGGCAGTCTGCTTTCGGCTGCGGTGGGGCGAGGACGTCCGCTGCCCCCGCCGTGCGCGACCGTGAGCGCTTGCTTGTGTTTACCTACTCGCGGCGCGAGTTTTATTTGTTCCAAGTTCAGTGCGACTATGGCACACACATGGCTCCACGATACGATTAAAATTACTTTCCAACCAGATCACGCGGGTCCTCGAGCCTATTAAATAGAACAGTTCATACCCGACGATCTACGTTTAGATCCGGCGACTGTCGTGGAATACATTTTTCTATAACGGCGAGCGTGGTTTATGTTAAAATGACCAGTGCAGAGTCAATCCCGCGTCCGGCCATCCTGATTTAGGTTTTCTGTGATTTCCCTAAATCGCTCCAGGCAAATGCCGGGACGGTTCTTTTCAAAGGGCACGGCCGACTTCCTTCCCCGTCCTTCCCTAATCCGACGAGACCGATGACCTCGCTGTCTGGTCTCCTTCCCCAAAACAACCAACCAACCAACCAGTGCAGAGGTCTGCGCGACAGTGGTGTCTAAATACTCGAACTCACTCAGATTCAAACATTCTGACGGACATATCGGTGCAGTGACGGTGGATCATGCAGGCATGGGCCTAAGGACTGTAAGGGTTTTTGAGCTCCCCTTCGAGGTCCCAGAGGAAGTTGTCAAGGACGCCTTCCGACAATATGGCAATGTTATCAGCCACGTTGCAGGAAAGTGGCAAACTTTCTCGACGTATAAGATCTACAATGGTGTGCGCCAGCCGCGGTGTTCTAGCGGTTCTAGGCGCGCAGTCCGGAACCGCGCGACTGCTACGGTCGCAGGTTCGACTCCTGCCTCGGGCATGGATGTGTGTGATGTCCTTAGGTTAGTTAGGTTTAAATAGTTCTAAGTTCTAGGGGACTGATAACCACAGATGTTAAGTCCCATAGTGCTCAGAGCCATTTGAACCTTTTTTTTTTTTTTTGTGCGCCAAATTAAACTTCAGCTCAAGAAACATGTGCCGTCCTATTTGAACATTGGTGGCTGTCGTGCCATCATCATGTACGACGGTCAACAGCGTACCTGTTCCGGATGTGGGCAGGAAGGCCATGTTCGATCGAGCTGCTTACAACGTAGAATTACGCAGACACCAGTGGGAGACTCCGTTTCCCCGGCGGGGACGACAATCGCGCCCCTCACGTACGCTCAGACGACGATGCGCACCATAGATGAGGACGACACGGGCGATCAGACACATCCATCGACGTCAGAAGGACCAAGGGAGGAAGAGGAAGGACCCCCGATGCCAACCCATATGTCGCCCCCTCCACAGCAACAACAGCAGCACTAGTCCCATGGAATCCAGACGCAACGTAACGTTCAGAACGCGATGGACGTGGAAGCGAACATTGTCCCGACCGCGGCTTTCCTAGCGGAAGGTGATACGACGCTGGATTGCCTCCCACATTTGGATACGGATGTCCACGTTCGAAAGCCTCGACGACGCAAGCGACGTCGGCGGACCCCTACTGACGATTGCCTCCTACTCAGGGCCGGTTAAGAAGGTGATGTCTCATCATACGGCGTGGATAATGCGCCTGCTGAGGATCTAAGTGGTGTAGACTGTTCACTTGACCACACTATGAGTGCCCAGTTACTTCTTGCACCATAGATGCAGCAGGTCGCGTCGATGGATGGCGCTCCGTCTACCTCTACCAAAGACGTCGTACGTGAGAGAGATTTAGATGCCGATCAGCTACACAGCATCGTGTTGCACCCACTGTGGTCGGACGATGTTGAGGAACTTCCTGGAGAGGGCACGGGTGACAGGGGAGGGGGTGGCATTGGGGATGCCACTTCTAGCGTGAAAGACTCATAATTTGTAACGGGTTCGGCATCTCTTGCGGTTATCTTCGATTGCGATGGCGTCTACCCTAGGTGAAGAGGCTAGGCAGCACACGTTTCTCCTTGCCACAGTCAATATCAACGCGATAAGGGCACCACACAAACTGACAATGCTACTACGCATGCTCGATGCTGCGGACATGGACGTGGCCCACTTACAGGAAGTAGGTGCTGCTAGTTTCCCTGATTTCTACGGATATACCGCCCACATCTCACACGCCTCTTCTACCGATTGTGGTGTGGTTGTCCTGCTACGGGACGGCTTGGCGGCTACGGACGTACTGTACTTAACGAATGCAAGAGCCATGGCAGTAACTGTCAACGGTGTAAGACTCATCAATGTATATCCCCCTTCAGGATCAGGGAGACAGAGAGATCGGGCCCGCTTTTTTTCGGAAGATATTACGCGTCTATTTATGGGCCGCATAGACGATATGGTGATCGGAGGAGATTTTAGCTGTACATTATCTCCGTCTGATCAGCAGCCACATCACGTCCCGTGTGCGGAATTGGAAATGCTAGTGCGTGACCTCCACCTGATCGACACGTGGCTCCACATCCATGGCCCAGCTCCTGGTTACACCCATTATACAAGTCATTCATCAAGTCGGTTGGACAGGATTTACGTCACAAGCACCCTTTCGACGGCGATGAAAGGAGCAGAGCTCTGGCCCTTTGCATTCACCTACCACACAGACTAGATTTGCACAATTGCCCTCCAACCTGCACTTGTGTGGTCCAGTAGGCCCCCCTGCAAATTGAACGTCGCCCATCTGGACGAGCCGGCATGTAAAGGTGCTATCGAAGAGTCGTGGAACGCGTCCTTACAGCGTCGTGGTAGTTACCGATCGACCCTCAGTTGGTGGATTGAATGTGCGAAGTCTGCTCTTAGGCGCACCTTCATGGCTTTCGGCTGGGAAGCGGCGGCATGGAGGAGGAGCACGGAAAACTTTTATTACACCGTCCTACGGGAATTTCTTGCTATGGAGCCCTCACCTGACAGGCAGATCATAGTCAATCGCACGAAAGCGCAGCTCGTCTCCTTAGTACGCCGTCATTTACAGGGCGCTGTTATACGGTCGCGTGCTCCAGACATGATACAATCAGAAAGGCCATCTATGCACCACGTGCTCCTAGAACGCAAGAGGCGCCGTGGGGCACTGGTAATCGACATGATAACGGACGACGGATGACACGTGGTAGAACAAGCAGATATAGCAGAAGCCTTCTATGCGCACTACGCTCAACTTCATTCAGCAGTGCTCCCTGATATGGCGACGGTAGACACCGTTTCAGCGCATGTCCACGGTACAGTTCCACCAGACACGGTACCGACTTTACTGGGAGGAGTGACAGAAGAGGAAGTGCTCGACGCCATTGATAAAGGTGCTCCCCATAAATCACCAGGAATCGATGGATTACCATCAGAGTTCTATCGAGCATTCAAACAAATGTTGGTACCGTGTTGGGTTGAAATTTGTCAGGAATTGATGTCCCCGGGTATAACGTTACCTGCACCGTTCTTGGAAGGACTGGTTGTCCCCATCCATAAGCCGAAGGGACGGAATCATGTCCGCGAATACCCCCTTAACGTTACTGAACAGCGACTTCAAGATCTTTTCGAGGCTGCTATCAGAACGTATTCGCGGCACACTATTGCACGTCCTGTCCAGCGATCAGACGTCCTTGGGGGGGGGGGGGGGGAGGGGGGGGGGCAACAACATCAGAACTGCGTTATGTCGTTGCAGAGATCTCATCTCCCTTGCGCGGGTGAGACGTTTGCCGGTAGCCCTGGCGTCTATCGACTTTAGCCAGGCATTTGACCGTGTGGGCCACACTTTCCTCACGGCCGTTCTACGGCGCATGGAACACCCCGACCCCTTTATCACAGTGTTGACACGCCTTCTGAATGGTGCTACTTCTCGAGTTCTTGTTAATGGAAGACTGACGGCACCCATGCCGATCCGCCGAACAGTACGACAGGGATGTCCATTATCAACATTGTTATTTGCATTGGCCTTAGAACCTTTGTTGTGTGGTCTCCGAGACAGGCTCACTGGGATACAGTTAGGCGGCTCCATCTATCGTTATCAGGAGAAAGAAAACTGGCATTCTACGGATCGGAGCGTGGAATGTCAGATCCCTTAATCGGGCAGGTAGGTTAGAAAATTTAAAAAGGGAAATGGATAGGTTAAAGTTAGATACAGTGCGAATTAGTGAAGTTCGGTGGCAGGAGGAACAAGACTTCTGGTCAGCTGAATAGAGGGTTATAAATACAAAATAAAACAGGGGTAATGCAGGAGAAGGTTTAATAATGAATAAAAAAATGGGAGTGCGAGTAAGCTACTACAAACAGCATAGTGAACGTATTATAGTGGCCAAGATAGACACGAAGCCCATGCCTACTACAGTAGTACAGGTTTATATGCCAACTAGCTCTGCAGATGACGAAGAAATTGAAGAAATGTATGATGAGATAAAAGAAATTATTCAGGTAGTGAAGGGAGACGAAAATTTAATAGTCATGGATGCCTGGAATTCGTCAGTAGGAAAAGGGAGAGAAGGAAACATAGTAGGTGAATATGGATTGGGGGGAAGAAATGAAAGAGGGAGCCGCCTTGTAGAATTTTGCACAGAGCATAACTTAATCATAGCTAACACTTGGTTCAAGAATCATGAAAGAAGGTTCTATACCTGGAAGAATCCTGGAGATACTAAAATGTATCAGATAGATTACATAATGGTAAGACAGAGATTTAGGAACCAGGTTTTAAATTGTAAGACATTTCCAGAGACAGATGTGGATTCTGACCACAATCTATTGGTTATGAACTGCAGATTGAAACTGAAGAAACTGCAAAAAAGCGGGAATTTATGGAGATGGGACCTGGATAAACTGAAAGAGCCAGAGGTTGTAGAGAGTTTCAGGGAGAGCATAAGGGAACAATTGACAGGAATGGGGGAAAGAAATACAGTAGAAGAAGAATGGGTAGCTTTGAGGGATGAAGTAGTGAAGGCAGCAGAGGATCAAGTGGGTAAAAAGACGAGGGCTAATTGAAATCCTTGGGTAACAGAGGAAATATTGAATTTAATTGACGAAAGGAGAAAATATAAAAATGCAGTAAATGAAGCAGGCAAAAAGGAATACAAACGTCTCAAAAATGAGATCGACAGGAAGTGCAAAATGGCTAAGCAGGCATGGCTAGAGGACAAATGTAAGGATGTAGAGGCTTATCTCACTAGGGGTAAGATAGATTCAACCTACAGGAAAATTAAAGAGACCTTTGGAGAAAAGAGAGCCACTTGTATGAATATCAAGAGCTCAGATGGAAACCCAGCTCTAAGCAAAGAGGGCAAAGCAGAAAGGTGGAAGGAGTATATAGAGGGTCTATACAAGAGCGATGTACTTGAGGACAATATTATGGAAATGGAAGAGGATGAAAATGAAGATGAAATGGGAGGTATGATACTGCGTGAAGAGTTTGACAGAGCACTGAAAGACCTGAGTCGAAACAAGGCCCCGGGAGGAGACAACATTCCATTAGAACTAATGATAGCTCTACCATCTGGTGAGCAAGATGTACGAGACGGGTGAAATACCCTCAGACTTCAAGAAGAATATAATAATTCCAATCCCAAAGAAAGCAGGTGCCGACAAATGTGAAAATTACTGAATTATCAGTTTAATAAGCCACGGCTGCAAAATACTAATACGAATTCTTTACAGACGAATGGAAAAACTGGTAGAAGCCGACCTCGGGGAAGATCAGTTTGGATTCCGTAGATATGTTGGAACACGTGAGGCAAGACTGGCCCTACGACTTATCTTAGAAAATAGATTAAGGAAAGGCAAACCTACGTTTCTAGCATTTGTTGACTTAAAGAAAGCTTTTGACAATGTTGACTGGAATACTCTCTTTCAAATTCTAAAGCTGGCAGGGGTAAAATACAGGGAGCGAAAGGCTATTTACAATTTGCACAGAAACCAGATGGCAGTTATAAGAGTCGAGGGGCATGAAAGGGAAGCAGTGGTTGGGAAGGAAGTGAGACAGGGTTGTACCCTCTCCCCGATGTTATTCAATCTGTATATTAAGCAAGCAGTAAAGGAAACAAAAGAAAAATTTGGAGTAGGTCTTAAAATCCAGGGAGAAGAAATAAAAACTTTGAGGTTCGCCGATGACATTGTAATTCTGTCAGAGACAGTAAAGGACTTGGAAGAGCAGTTGAACGGAATGGACAGTGTCTTGAAAGGAGGATATAAGATGAACATCAACAAAAGCAAAACGAGGATAATGGAATGTAGTCGAATTAAGTCGGGTGATGCTGAGGGAATGAGATTAGGAAATGAGACAAAGTAGTAAAGGAGTTTTGCTATTTGGGGAGCAAAATAACTGATGATGGTCGAAGTAGAGAGGATATAAAATGTAGACTGGCAATGGAAAGGAAAGCGTTTCTGAAGAAGAGAAACTTGTTAACATCGAGTATAGATTTAAGTGTCAGGAAGTCGTTTCTGAAAGTATTTGTATGGAGTGTAGCCATGGACAATAAATAGTTTGGACAAGAAGAGAATAGAAGCTTTCGAAATGTGATGCTACAGAAGAATGTTGAAGATTAGGCGGGTAGATCACGTAACTAATGAGGAGGTACTGAATAGGATTGGGGAGAAGCGAAGTTTGTGGCACAACTTGACTAGAAGAAGGAATCGGTTGGTAGGACATGTCCTGAGGCATCAATGGATCACAAATTTAGCATTGGAGGGCAGCGTGGAGGGTAAAAATCGTAGAGGGAGACTAAGAGATGAATACACTAAGCAGATTCTGAAGGATGTAGGTTGCAGTAGGTAGATGGAGATGAAGGAGCTTACACAGGATAGATTAGCATGGAGAGCTGCATCAGACCAGTCTCAGGACTGAAGACCACAACAACAACATCTATCGTTGCACCGCATATGCGGATTATTTGATGATCATCATACGTGGAGCTGACGATATGGCGGCGGCTTTGGAATGGATTGCAACCTACGGTACAGTTTCTGGTAGCCAAATCAACGTTGACAAGTCCGTCGCCTTGAGCATCGGTATTGGGCTACCACAGGAACACATTGCCCCCTTACGCTTCAGTGATACTGTCCGCTGCTTGGGCTAAGATTTCATGAACGACATGCGAGACGCGACGACGCTCAATTATCGACGCCCTCTTAACCAAATTAGAGCTGGCATTGCATATCAGCGCTTGTGATCCCTCAACATCGTTCAGCGGGCGTATTATGCCAATGTATACCTTGCGTCCCGCATACCGCATGTCGCCCAAACGCTACCCATTCCGAAACCCTTGGCTCGTAGCATTATGGCAGCGCTGGAATACTTCGTCACCGCTGGTATGTTACTGAAGATCAGATACGTATCTCTTACCCTCCCCAAGGGAAAAGGTGGTCTCGCCCTAGTTAACGTCCATGGTAGGGCCGTTGCCCCCTATGTTAGCTAACATTTATGTCTGATGCGCCGTTGTCCTACGAGCCTCACGAGTCTGCTTCTGACGGCGCTACGTCCTGCTTCACTAAGAGCGCCGGTGCCACTGCAGGACATTCCAGCACCCCTCTTTTATATAGGACGTTTCTATTTAGAACAAAGTTATTGCAGTGTAGCGCTCACGACACCACAAATGGCCACAACTCGACGCCTATATCATGACATGCTGCAACGCCGCCCTCTAAATATGGTCGAACTAAAATATCCTGACGTACGGTGGCGCGTGCTGTGGAAGACTGTACACGATGCCAGGCTTGATTCCGATGTTGTTTCCCAATGGTACGTAGTCGTCAATGGGAAGCTGGTGACGCAAAAACGTCTCTACAATATCCACATGGTAGAATCTCTCAATTGTGTGGGTTGTAATACAGTAGATTCTGACGAGCACCGCCTCAGCTGTGGAGAGGCGGAACCGGTTTGGCACCTAGTGCGGCAGATGCTGGCTTATCTCTTGCGAGTTAGGCCGGAGCATATATCTGCACGCACGTTATTGTTTCCGGATGAGACATTTTACCCCAAGACTCGAACCAATTCCGTCACCTGGAAAAGTGGACATGCGCTCCATTGCCCCTGCCGTGACAGACACAAGAATTTACTTGACTTCTGGCTCTATTTGCAAGAAAGACATAATGCTATTTCTGGGCATATCAGATATCGACAATGTTTCGCAAACTACTTATGGAGTGCCTTTCACAGCCCGCCATGTAGCTGGAATGTTCCAGGCAGTGGCATATGAGGTCAGAACGAACTGCAAACGATCATATATTGAACAATCTTTATCAGTGGGCGAGATCGCTGGGAAGCCTAACTACGAAGTGGTAGCTTTATTTTCATGTTATTTATGTTTACTATCTTCCATGGTGTCTTCATTCTGTTTCAGTTTTCCAGGCTTGATTAACTATGACTGTTCGCACATTGATGTCTATATAAATAAAAAAAAAATAAAATAAAAATAAAAAAATTAAAATTAAAAAAATTAAAATAAAACAATTACTAAAATTAAAAAAATACCTTCCGCACCCTACTAGAAATACCCTTCCCCCCTTCCTTCCATCGTGTTTTTGTGGGTAGATGCACACACGTTAGTCACGTATAGTGTAGTTTCTTCACATTTTGGTTGCGGGGTGGTTATGTATAGTTAGGAAGGCAACGCCTCAAGAGGTAAAAGAGTTCCTTTTTGTTTGGCGGTGCCAAGTACGGATGGCTATGATTTTGTTTTATTTCTTTCGTTAGGAAAAAAAATGTGGTAGAACACTTGCCCGCGAAAGGCAGAGGTCCCGGGTTCGAGTCGCGGTCCGGCACACAGTTTTAATTTGCCAGGAAGTTTCAAATCAGCGCATACTCCACTGCATTTCAGCCGATAGCAATCCGACACTCTGAGGGAAAATGGCAAACAGTGGAAAAATCCGACAACTTCCCCGCCGAGGAAATCCAAAACTGTCCACCGAAGTTCTGGTAAGGTCGTTATGACATTCTCCTTCGACTGCAGCGTCGAGTTCCTCGATAGTGGAACCACAATCACTTAGCAGTACTATGAAGACACTTTGCAGAAACTGCGACGCGCCATAAAGCCAAAATGCCCAGGAATTCTATCTGGCAGAACCGTCCTGTTACATGATAATGTCACGTTTCTGCCCGATGTAGCCACTTCAGGCGATTCGCTCTGAGGCTCCAATCACTAATGGTACATTTCCTGACAACTGGCCTCGAATGCGTTAGAATGTAACATTCGTTATAAGTCTTCGGCTGTTTTTCTAACTCGGTTACTGCGAAAAGCGGAATGCTTGCATTGGGGAGGATGGAGTTGATTTCCAGCCCCACCTTTGGTCCTATCCCGACTTATTCTACATACCTAAAGACTTCGTCGTTGACGTCACGCTTAATACTACTCTCCCTTCCTTCTCTGTGGCTGCTTAAGCTGCCCTACTAGATGCGTTCCTCGACAACCTGGAGTTTTATAGGTTATAGTCATTGCTGGTTTACGCGAACGTTGCTGGTCCTGCAATCACCGTACCGAAACCCGATGTAGCAATTAACACCTATCACTTTTATTCATGTTTTTGGCAACAGCTTATCCTGAATTGACGCTCCTCTATTACTCTTGCAGTCGGAGGGCCTTTACATCATGTTTTACGGTTGCTGTGTGCTGAAAAGTGTTGCAAGCGAGGAGCTCAAAGTGGAGTTAAAAATTAATTCATTTTATTCAACAAATTGTGCAAAATGTTGTTATGAATTATTTTAACACATGATAATTCACAAACTTAAGTTAATGCTATATTTATTATTTCAAATTTGCCGATATTAATTTGAAATTTCAATCGTGACATTGCTTCATCTCACTCTGGTGGTTCTCTCTGAAAACAAATCCAATATGGGAAAGTGTGATTTCATTTGCTACCAGAACAAACGTTTTAGCTATCAAATGTTACAGAATAATACATCAAGCATAAATAAGCATTTAGTTAACACATCGGTGAATACTTGCAAGAACAGCAAATTGCAACAGGTAATGAGCAATCATGAAAACATTGTGAAATATAACTTCTACCTGACTCAGAGGAACATTATTTGAACCGTCATAAATAGGTATCGGTTGTCTCGTTAAAGAGCACGAGATCAGGGACAAATAGCCGAACATGGAACCAGGTACAATGCAAAACTCGATCAAGAAAGAAAGTGCAAATGTATATAGCCTGGTTTCACGTTCAACACAGGCTAGTTCTATAACAGAATCCATAAACAAAATTTAATGAACAATACCCACATGGCTTGAATTAAAATAACAGGTAGTAAAACCGAAGTTGGATGAACCCTGAGTACATAATATATTACACATGACTAGGACATATAGTATTCATCAATTACCACCAGGGCTCAAACCCGACAGAGGAGCTAGACAACCGGACACTAATAACTGTGGCGCACACGATTTTAGCGGTGTAAATTAGCCACGTTGGAAACGGTAAACTCTTTAAATAAAATCGGTGTAACTCAAACTTAACGCAATATAATACACATGGTATAAAGGACCCTATGGCACAGCTAATAGTTCCAAATCACTCTTCGTACACTCTACATACTAAGGTACTCAGTACGTAAGTTCAACAAGCGTCGATGACTAAGGGTCACTAATCCAGTTTTGACCGTGAATTCTGTAGACAAAAGTAGCAGAAAAATTTCCAAGGCTTTCTTCCTCCGAACCCGAGCGAGGTGTTTCTCTGGTACGTAATTCGGTAGAACGGAGAATCAGATGCCTGCTCAGTCATATTCAATTTCAGCAAATTTTCATAGCATGCAAGAACAGTAGACCTACGCTAGGTAGCTACATACGGCTTCATGAATGAACAATATTTCTACCAACAACATTTCGTTTCCATTACGATTACAGTCGCCGACCTACGGTGCATTCTTCGTAACGTTTGTCCAGCCTTAGTAAGTTGGACAGCTGATATTGAAGGTTTACCTTTCCAGATCTTGTGGTGAAATGGAACAATATTTGCAGGGGCAGTTTATAAACACACGTACATTAAATGAAAACTTTTTAAAATGACGACCAGCATCCTCAACGCAGGGTGCATCGTAATTGAAAAAGAAAACTAACGTAGCTGAAAGTATACGATAATAAAATCAAAAACGTTCCAGAAAGCAAAAAGATCTACAAACAAGGTGTTCAGAGAGGTAATACCTAATGAGTGGTTACAAGCCGCCACTGATTACTATCAAATTCGTCCAAGTTAGTCCAAATGTATTTGAAACTTAATTTTTCCGATTAAGTCTCCATGTAATTGGTCTCAAATTTAACCCACGTGCCGTTGTTGGGAATGTGATACTTCGCTGTTGGGGCAGAGACACATTTCTTTTTTTATGTACGACGACTTCTAACGCGTCATTGTGGTCCAAGATGGATATTTGAAGAGAGCCTTGCATTGTGTCCCAAAATCGTCTGATTCAGTCTTCTGCATTTTTCTCTCTGGGGTGATTTCAAAACTGAAATTTACAGCACTCTCACTGATACGGTTGAAGACCTGAAGCAGCGAATTGTGTATTTTTGTCAAGATTTACACGGTGATTGTGGTATTCGAAGATATTCGTATTTCACCGAACAGACTGATACAGTTGCACATCAAAATCCGAGAGCGATACATGGAGCTGGTCTTTTAACAGGTACAAGTGTAGGTATTTAGAATTGTATTTCTGGCTAGGGTAGGCCATGGATGAAATCTGAACGCGATTAGATGGGTACTTAATGGAAGTGTGCATTAGTGCTAACTAGGACAGTGTTTCATAGCGAAGTTTGTGATGAGTGGTAAAGACACATTTGCAATTTTCTCGCAAATGGCTTGTCTGCCGGCCGGTGTGGCCGAGTTGTTCTAGGCGCTTCAGTCTGGAACCACACGACCGCTACGGCCGCAGGTTCGAATCCTGCCTCGGGCATGGATGTGTGTGATGTCGTTAGGTTAGTTAGGTTTAAGTAGTTCTAAGTTCTAGGGGATCGATGAACTCAGATGAGCACATGCAGTAAACATATGTCGCCACAGCGATTGTAACATTTCGACTAGCTCGGTGACTGGAGTGTTGTCGGACACTCCACGACACGCTATATCAGAGCATTCGATCGTCGCGAGACAGAGGATGCCTATCGTATGGTTCACTCCATCTCCGAGGTCATGCAGGGAACGGCCTTTCCAAATGTCACCGTGACAAGGTTGTCCCCCCTCCATCCCCGCCCTCCCCCCCCCCCCCGCCCCCTATCACCCTTTCCCTGACTTCCTTGATGCGGTGGAAAGTATCGCAGCCCTAGTGCTGATGACATACATCCCCGAGAAATTGACCAGCCTATAGTCGTGTCAAAATGAGCCAAGTCTCCTGCCAATTGCCGGCCGAAGTGGCCGTGCGGTTAAAGGCGCTGCAGTCTGGAACCGCAAGACCGCTACGGTCGCAGGTTCGAATCCTGCCTCGGGCATGGATGTTTGTGATGTCCTTAGGTTAGTTAGGTTTAACTAGTTCTAAGTTCTAGGGGACTAATGACCTCAGCAGTTGAGTCCCATAGTGCTCAGAGCCATTTGAACCATTTCTCCTGCCAATTCAGGATCGAGCGGCAAGGCCAATACCATTAATTACGATCAGCAGTGGTGTTTCTCCCAAAGAACTGTGTTACTATGTGAGTCGAGGTTACTTCTCGAGCTATGCTTCCTCCAGTTCGTTACATAATCGGAATATGGGACCAAATCTGTGACTGATATTTCTTGAAGCTATCTGAAGACTGGACCCAGCACCAAATCCCTGAGAACAGGATCACAAATAGGTCCTTGTGGGCAGCGTTTGGAAATATTTTGTTTAAGTTTCGACATGTAAATCCGTGTCTTGCTTCTCTGTCCCGGCAATAATCTTTCACACAGTTGTCTATTATATTTTGAAGTTTCCGGATATTAGACTTATTACGAGTTATCCGCAGGAGAGCAACGTTTACTGCTATCTCTCAACATACTGGTCGACCTCTGTGTGTCTACTTTGCCGTCTGATAAGAGAGATTTGTCAGGTAGTATTCTTGGGAGCGAGTGCAGCATCGCCCAGTGAGTAGCCAGGGTCCTCAGTCGACCAGTTCCTAGTTTTTATTGGAGAAAACGAGTTCTTATTCGCTCTATTTCGTTATAGCTGTGCTAGAATGAAGGTGGACATTTTGGCATGGAATGGTGCAGCGTTAAGCATGGCTGCATTTGAACTTTCTGAGAAAGAGACAAAGCTGTGAATGAAAACATCAATGAGTTTCTATTGTGAAGTTTTGTGCAGATATAATATTTCTCTCACCCGTCTATTCTGGAGCACAGATAACAATTTTCCATAACTAAAATATTGGACTGGTGAAATTTTGTAGGCATTGGTCTGAAGCCGGGACAGAGTTGTATTTGCGGTTGCCGTCAAGTGAGACTTCTTCCGTTTGTTCACAAACTATATTTAATTTGCAACAGTGTTTACTAAGCTGGTGCTTCATACAGAAAATAGATTTTACACGTTTAAACGTTACTTAACCGTACGTGCTGGAACAATTCTTTGTGCAATTGTGAAAAGGCCACCACATGTGCCATGAAATACTGATGTTGATTTGCTATGTAAAATCTTGGTATTCTTAGGTCAACTAATAACCAGTAAATTAATCGAAATCTTCCATATTTATTCCACTTCATTCTTTTTATCGAACTTCATCAAATAACTTTTGCAAAATAGTAGCATTAAATAGCTATGAGGCTTTGCTCCATTGCTTTATGCAGAGGTAACTGCAGACATATTCTCAAGCTGTAGTAGAGAGCTCAACTGGAACCCCTCCATTCCGACTGATTGATTCAGATCTCAAGTGTTTCTTAGCATCAGCGGGAAAATGTTTCTGCTGTAGCACAAAAAATGCGAAATGTTCCTGTTCATTTTAAAGGCTCTGAATGAAAGTGAGGTTCTAGCTGTTCATTAGACCATCCTTAGCACCTTTAAAAATGTTCCAAAATATTTTGGCATGCGAATATATTCGCGCTCTTCTTAACATGTAACTCGCACTCATTCTCACAAGCTCCCCTAACTGTAACTCGATCACACCTAGAAATCCATCGCTGTAAATCACTCATACACAGCCACTTCCACTTGCCCGTTGTCATTCACTTATTCAGCCCATCTTATCGTCATTACCTTTTTGTACCTCTCTGTCACTGTCTCACAACCACAGACTTCTGCGTTCTGTCCTTTAACTAATGTATCCTCTCACTGTCTCCCCCTTGCTCTCTCCTACTGCTACCACCTCATTCATTCCTTCCACTTGTTGCTGTTTCCTCTCGCAATCAATATCTATTTCACTCGTTGTCAATGCTACGTAATCCGTCTCTCATTATCACTGCTCTCACCCACTTCCACTTTCTTCGTTTTATGGCTCTACCACAGGCACTATCTACTCCACTCTTTTTCTAGCACTGTTCTGTCACTGTCAGCTATGTTCCATTGCCAATGTGTCCCTCTCTTTCTCTCGTACTGCTACTGCCTCCTTCGCACTTTATATGTAATACACACTGCCTGCTATCTTTATGTATTTATTATTTTTCCGTTTATTTGCTACTGCCACTGTCTCCTCTTCTCCCACAGTAAAAATGTGCGACTATGTTCGCATACCAAAAGGTTTGGGAAAAATTTTAACGGTGCTGAGAAAGGAAGAATGTGCAGCTTTTATCCCACTTTTCAGTCAGAATCTTTCAAACACGAACACATTCTCCTTCTTCTGTTCCGATAGGAGTATTTTTCCGCTGGGTCCTTTCTTTTCCCTTTGTGCGTCAGTAAAATGTTGATAGTGCGCTTATGTGGAATTGAAATAACTCAGAACTGATTTCACACCTCAGACGTGATTTTATGTGCCCAAAAATTTTTCATGTTGTTCAGTTCCACAGCATGGGGATCCCAGAACCATTATGATGATGATGGAGTCATTTTACAGAGTATTTCTCCGTGTTACGTTACTTTACAAACTACGGTTTCGCCTCACACCGAATTTTACGTGTACAAGTATGGTACCTCGAACATCTATCTCAGAAACTAGTAAAGATAGCCAGAAAATGTTCAAGGTATTTCGAGATCTGGATATTAGGAAAAAATCGTAAAAATTACAGCCATATCTTGTCCATAGCTAACTTGGAATCCTCGGCTCGGTTTTGGTATCCAAAAATCAAGTTTTTCGGGTGTTTTTTCGGTAAAAGTTTAAGATTTTTGAGAACGGAAATATGGCACTTCTAGACACTTACATACAGTATATACCCTTGCAATTCGAACAATTTGCTGAACTTAGTTATTTAGACATCTGCTGCTGATGGCGAAGAAAATGTTGAAAAACCCTTTTTTTCGTGTTTCCTCAAAACCTGCCTTCAACTAAATGGTGTCTCCATAAACACCTTAAGGCGTGCCGCAGACTACATCTAATTCAAAAATAACTAGCCGATTTACTCCATTTGCCGAAACAAGAGGAAGTGTGTAATATTCAAATTTTGATCCTGTACTGTACAATAGTTAGACTAAGACGAACCTTCTGTTGGTTTCACAAATGGTCCCTAGGGCGAGAGCTATCCAGAAACATTGCCGTACCTTTCTACCACCAATGGAATCCGAGGTACGAGCTCTGAAACCTCTGTTTCTAAAGGCAGTGCTTTGGAATATATTGGTTGCGCACGTTGTCGCTTGTGTACCGAGTAGTAAATTATTTTCAGATCACTTCTAGTAAGTATGTCTACGATCTCCAGGAGAGCAACGACTTCAAACCTTCATCATTCAAATAAGACACTTTGTTACAGCGTGACATTTGCAGGCCACAACACGAAGTATTGCAAATTAATGAGTGATACACGACTTGTGTACAAAATCTACTGACTAAGCAAAATCTAGATGTTGTTTGTGGGTTTCAAACTGAGATTCGGCAAGGAAAATCGCTTAAGACATTAGAAAATATTCGGTTGCGTTATTTACGTTTGCGTGTCTGTGGAGATATGTAACTAAGGATAGACATAATGCTTCATATTATTTCCTCTGTGGCTTATTCACGTTGAAAAATAAGGAACATTTTCGCAGGATTCTATGACCTCTGTAAGTAGTAACATAATTGTACACTTACTACTACAGTACGACGACGACGAGTACACTACAATTAACACATCATACACGCTCTGTAGCGCTAGAAGGCAAATCAACACTGTGAGTCGGTCAAATACCGCTGACCACGAAAGATTGTCAGATGCACCAGCAGTGTCCATCGTTAGCACCGTTATATACGCGCATGGAGCGCTAGATTGTGATATAGGGAACTTAAACAGGACAGGCCAAAATACACGTGGCCGATTAACAACTGTTGGTCGTTTAGGTACAACAACATATCTGCCTGGACTGCTGTGAAATGTATTTTATGTATTCTCCACGATCGTTATTGCGACCTATTATACCGTTTTCAATTGAGAGCTGATTATTAATTGTGACAGAGGGCAGTTCCTTTAAAGAGAACGCTGTCCAAGTGTCAGTCACGATTAAATGTTCCATGTGTATAACAGTACAGGAGTCTACTTCATGTAAAGGTACATAACACTTCATGCAGTAACTCCTATTGAATCCGTGTCTCCTGCGCTAGGAGTTAAACTTGAAATTAATATTTTTCAATGTAAATATATCATAGCATTACTTCCTTGGTAATCGGACTGAGTACTTTTCAACAGCCTACAATTTATGGCCCATTTCGATCCATAAGCACTATAATTTTCTTTCCTAACTTCAAGTCGTCGAAGTATTATAAAACCAAAGATATATGTTTGATTTTTAACACTTCTCAAAATGTAATAAGTTTCTTGTATATACCTAACCAGTAGATTAAAATTCCAAATAGACACCACTTTCATAAACTACTTCTTGTGTGTAATAGGTGTTATAAATCATTCAATGAATATTAGTGTCTCTCATAAAATACTTTAACCTGGTTTACTCCTACCATCGGTATACAAAGGCACGCCACGTAATAAAAGGTCTTAACTCATTCTGTGAAAATGTACTTCATTCCAGAATAGATAAGAAGAGACTGAATACATTTTATAAGATATACATGTCGCTGAACACCGATCCACTTGTTTCACTAGAAGATCATAAACGTCGCAAGAGGTTCCCCAGTTCTCTTGTTGCGATGAAGGCCGTCGACCAGTTATACATAGTATCTGGCAACGTGGTAAAATCATGCCGCGGGGAGTAGGCAGTCAGCCCTCGGCTGACCATTGAAACGTGCATGTAACAAATAAAAGCAAACAAAACACTTAGCGGTTTACATTAGCCAAAAATGTTACCGTAATAAAATCATTAAATTAATTACATAAGCTCTGCCATTTATCTCTATCACCATAAATAACTTTCTGTCCATAATCAAAATATAAAATGTATGAACCAATTGTCTAGCTTGTGGGAGGACATTAATCACTATAAGTGGGTCTCTTGTGACCTTTTTTCGTTACAAACACACGAACAGCAATAAGTCTTTATTAAGGAGCATTAATAAGACTTATTGCCGTTCGTGTCTTTGTAACGAAAAAGATGAATGGGGGAGAAAGCTCCAGGAGCTGATGAAGTATCAGTGGACATGATAAGAGCAGCAGGTCCAGTGGGAATGCAGTGTCTGTATAAAGTACTGTCAAGCGTGGGGAGAAATAGTACAATACCTGACGATCGGAGAAGAGGAGACATTGTTCCCATCTTCAAAAAAGGCAATAAAAGACTTTGTAAAAACTACAGAGGAATAACCCTTATGAGTCATACAGCCAAGATTTTTGAAAGAATTTTACTAAATCGAATAACTGAAAAGATAGAAAAGGAGCTGAGAGAAGAACAGCATGGGTTTAGGAAAGGAAGAAGCACAATCGACCTGATATTTTCTATCCGTCAACTGATGGAAAAAAGTTGGGAGCATAACAAAAGGGTGATAATGGTTTTTATAGACGGACTGGAGAAGACTGCAAGAGAGAAACAAGAATGGGCAGAGTAAGGAACGTAGATATCAGAAAGGAACTTAAGAAAAGGCATATGACTCAGTTAACAGGGAAAGACTCTGGGAAGAAATGAAGAAAATAGATATAGAAGGTGGATACATTAATGTAATAAAGACAGTGTACAAAGGACACAATTGTAGAATCAGAACGTCATTGGGGAACTCTGAATACTTCGAAATGGGACAAGGCCTTACACAAGGAAGTATTCTATCGCCTGCACTTTTTAATGTTGTGATAAAGGGAATGAATAAAGCAGTTAAAGATCTAGTAAAAGAAAAAGACAAAAAGCAAATTTTGGCAAATGATATGGTAATATGGGGCGATAAAGAGGTAGATGTACAGTTACAACTTGATACTTGGAAGGAAATAATGAAAAGGTATGGATCAAAAATAAATACAGATAAGAGTGAAATAATGGTATTTGGAAGAGACAAAGGGATCAACGTAAATATTACTTTGAATGGAGAACCCCTCAAAGCGGTAGACGGTTTCACTTATTTACGGAGTGAAATATCTAGTGATGGAAGAGTATCCAACTAAATTAATATGAGGTTACAGAAGGGAGGCAAATTCTACCAAACAATAAAACACCTGACTTGGCATAAGGAAGTTTCAGAAAAAGGAAAAATCCTTACGTATAAGAGTTACTACCCTATTTTCACCTATGGAGGAGAAACATGGACAAAGACAGAAAGAGACTGGAGCAGACTGTAGGCAGCGGGAATGAAACTTCTCAGAGCAGTTAAGGGAAAAACAAGAATGGACAGAGTAAGCAACGTAGATATCAGGAAGGACCTTAAACAAGAAAGTATGAGAGAAGAAACTGAAAAAAAAGATTAAGATGGTACAAGCATGTTAAGAGGATGTGTGGGCAGAGACTCCCCAAAATTATGGAAGAACTAAAGATGGATGAAAAAGACCTAAAGGGCGCCCAAGAAGAGGGTGGAAAACTGGAGTGAGAATATCTGTGGAAAGGAGAGGTGTAACCATGCTGCAAGTGGAGGAAGAAAAGTGTTGGGAGGATCGAGTCAAATGGAGGAACACCCAGACCCGGCAGTAGCTGGAGCGGGATCCGGGTATATATATGGTAATCCACTTCCTCTCCTCAATACTTGTTGAAGAACATATCACTTGTTCACTTAAACACAACATTTAAGTTAATAAGAAACAGTAATCATTACGTTTTGTGATACAGTAACTAATTTTTGTAGAACATTCAAAGGTGCAAAGTGGTGACCGTGGACAGTGATACGCTGCTCCACTCGCTGAATGGAAGCACTTCTTTCATACAACGCTTAATAAAAACGTGCAGAAAAAGTAACTCAGGGGACAGAGCAGGCTAATCGACTCTTCCTCCACGACCAATCGACCTCCCAGCATTAGAGTTGCGCTCTACCAAAACTACGGCACGGTAATTCTGATACGGTACATAAATGGCGTAGTAAATGGTATTACCACCAGCAGTATTGATAGCACTTGTAGGGAAAGAAACAAATGAGTGTGGAAGAGAGAAACTGGAAGCCGACGATTTCTCTTTCTCTTTCTTTATTTGTTTTCTAGATAATTGGAATCGCATATCGTTCGGTGTTAGTTCATTGTTTATTCTATAGCTTTACAAAATATAAACTGCATTTTATAAGTAATAAAAATTAGTTGATCGCGTAACTTCTGCGCGTTTATACAACCAAAGCAATTATTTCTGATGCAAGTACCGTTTACATTCACAAACATTAAAATAGCTGTGTAATTATTGTTTTTATTTTATTCTCAATATAACGTTCTTGTTATTACTGGTAGAGGTGAAAGTTGTTTATGAACAACAGAAACATGTTTCATATAAATTCGACGAAGTATTGAGTCGATGTTTGATATGTTAACTTTTTGCGTTTCTTATTTTACCTTTCTTTCAGTAAACTGCGTTTTCTAACGCTTTATGGTAAATCGGATTTCTGTTTTCATTTTTTATTTTTATAGCAACATCCCTTTGTTTAACATTACAACATCAACAATGTTCGAATAACTCCTGAATTATACATTAAAAATCTTAATTTTACTATAACTACTGTTTACTCCTAAGTGACAGACAGGTGGATAAGTATGTAGAGCAAAAATGTTCCGGAGGTCACAGGGCCATTTCTATATCCTCACTCAGTGTATAGATGGTTCACCACTTCCGGTATCTAGGGGAACCTAGTAAGTCACTGATCACATGCGCAGATAAATCTATCGAAATGATGTAACGCCTGACAGGCAAGCAGCACGCTTAATATAAAGATAGCGTGGTTACGATCTTAATCATCCGAGGCTACTAGGAAACCTACATTAGTCTACGCTTACCTGTGATATCCCAAGGTAGTTTCACTACTTTAGGCAAGGTTCATTCATTTCGGAACACGATATGCACACAAGACGTTATTTCCTCGAAATCTATCGTGTTAATACCACTTAAGTATTTTGGTTCTTAGCGGCACTTCATCTCGAATGCGAAGAAGCATTCGTGTGAGAAAGCTGGCATAAGCCCTGCAGTTCAGGTTACGATTGGTGAAACAATGGCCAGTAATTTTAGTACCACACCAGTAGCCCACCATATATTTTCGATGGGCCAATAATGCACGTTCTTCGTATTTACCTGGCTTTTAATTAAGAAGGAACGTTCATCGCTAGCAGGACGTCGGAGAAATATTAGTTTTCGTTGACAAGAATTTTTTGGTGTGCACTCTGCATGCAATTCTTGGTGTACGTGTACACGATACGGTTAGAACTGGTGACTGTTAGACTGCAGTGTAGACTGATTTTAGGATCACCAATCTTGTGTCCAAGCTGTCTTGTGCTCACGTGTTGATTGATTACAACAGAAGCGAGAATTGTAGCTTCGTTCTACGACGATTGTTTGCGTTGGGTTGAGACTTGCGGTTTTCTGAAGCGGCACAACAATACAAGAAAACATCAGGCGCTAAGGTAACTTCTTATCAGGATATAGCCCTCTACAGAATTCCGCTGCCTAAGTAGCCTGCCTTGATGTAGTTTTTAATCATGTACCACCTCTACTGCAAGCTACAGTCGTTCAGAAGTACTGCAGTACTGTGTAGAGATCAGAAACGGAGCGAGTACGCATTCAATGTTGCGGGTTGCATATTTCACAAATAAAGGCGTCAGAATAACGTCTACATCTACATCTACATCCATACTCCGCAAGCCACCTGACGGTGTGTGGCGGAGGGTACCCTGAGTACCTCTATCAGTTCTCCCTTCTATTCCAGTCACGTATTGTTCGTGGAAAGAAGGATTGTCGGTATGCTTCTGTGTGGGCTCTAATCTCTCTGATTTTATCCTCATGGTCTCTTCGCGAGATATACGTAGGAGGGAGCAATATACTGCTTGACTCTTCGGTGAGGGTACGTTCTCGAAACTTTAACAAAAGCCCGTACCGGGCTACTGAGCGTCTCTCCTGCAGAGTCTTCCACTGGAGTTTATCTATCATCTCCGTAACGCTTTCGCGATTACTAAATGATCCTGTAACGAAGCGCACTGCTCTCCGTTGGACCTTCTCTATATCTTCTATCAACCCTATCTGGTACGGATCCCACACTGGTGAGCAGTATTCAAGCAGTGGGCGAACAAGCGTACTGTAACCTACTTCCTTTGTTTTCGGATTGCATTTCCTTAGGATTCTTCCAATGAATCTCAGTCTGGCATCTGCTTTACCGACGATCAATTTTATATGATCATTCCATTTTAAATCACTCCTAATGCGTACTCCCAGATAATTTATGGAATTAACTGCTTCCAGTTGCTGAACTGCTATTTTGTAGCTAAATGATAAGGGAACTATCTTTCTATGTATTCGCAGCACTTTACACTTGTCTACATTGAGATTGAATTACCATTCCCAGCACCATGCGTCAATTCGCTGCAGATTCTCCTGCATTTCAGTACAATTTTCCGTTGTTACAACCTCTAGATACACCACAGCATCATCTGCAAAAAGCCTCAGTGAACTTCCGATCTCATCCACAAGGTCATTTATGTATATTGTGAATAACTACTGTCCTATGACACTCCCCTGCGGCACATCTGAAATCACTCTTACTTCGGAAGACTTCTCTCCATTGACAGAGTTAGCGGGGTTCCTTCGCTCCCGCTGGAGTTGCGCGAGTATGACGAGTTCGAGAACTGTGACTCTGCGGTCGCTTAATACTCGTCCACTCGTTCTCTCTTACTGAAGTATGCAGGAGTGTAAGGCTAGTCGCGACTTACTGTTATAACGGAAGATGAGTACACCATCTTGCAGGTGTAAAGTAGCACTGATGAGGCTAAACGACCGTTTTTCGGGATCAGATAGCCTATCGAAGCATGTTTTTGAGGCTGTGGAGAGTCAAGACAAAAACTGATCCAAAGTACAGATCTGCAGATGTGTTCCATTATACGAGGAGTGGCACCTGGATTAAGTTCCATGCTATAGCCCACGCTTCAGACGAAAAACAATTCCCAATGCAAAATAAGTGGTTCTATTCTTATTTATTCCACCTCCACCACGAGAAGGCGTATGTGCTGCGTCAAACGATAATTGGTCCAAATCATCGTTTCAGTTGTATCCCTACAACAAAAAATTCCTCTGTTTCTGTATTCATTTGGTCATGGCAACTTGCGTTTATAGGCTAACAGCGAATTGTGCAGCTTTTGATTCATTAGTGCATTAATCACCATTTAGAGATCGCACTTCATCCTCATGTTATGCTTTTTTTAAATGTCGTTACAGACACATGACGCCTTGCAATTCTGTAGACGTCAACGTAATTGTTAGATATTCTCCGAATAGATGTAAAGTATTAAAATACATTTACTAGACTCTTCGAAAAAGTTTTATCTATATAAATGTGTGTATAAACAGATCAATATTCAAAAAATGTTCAAATGTGTGTGAAATTCTTTTCGGACTTGAGTGCTAAGGTCATCAGTCCCTAAGTTTACACACTACTTAACCTAAACTATCCTAAGGACAAACACACACACACACACACACACACACACACACACACACACACACATGCCCGAGGGAGGACTCGAACCTCCGCCGGGAGCAGCCGCACAGTCCACGACTGCAGCGCCTCAGACCACTCGGCTAATCCCGCGCGGCGAACAATATTCACTGACAATTAGTCATTCTATTGGTATATACACTGACCAACGAGAAAATTATAGCCACCTTCCTAATAGACAGTATCTTCACCTTCGGCACGGATAACAGCGGTGACACGTCGTGGCATGAAAGCAATGCGGCCTCGGTAAGTCACTGGGAGGAGTTGACACCACATCTGCACACACAACTCACCTAATTCCCATTAATTCCGGGGAGGGGGGTCGATGAGCTCTGAGCCCGCGTTAAGTGACGTCACAGATGTGTTCGAGTGGGTTCAGATCTGGCGTGCTCGGAGGCCACCACATCAACTGGAACTCGCCACTGTGTTCCTCGAAGTACCGTATCACAAACCTGGCCTTGTGACATGGCGCATTACGTTGCTAAATATACCACTGCCATCGGGAAACGTCATCGTCAAGATGGGATGAACTTCGTCTGCAGCCAGCGTATGATACACCTTGGCCATTATGGTCCCTTGCTTGAGCTCCATGGATGCCCACGTGAATGTTCCTCAGAGCACAATGCAGCCACCGCCAGCTTGTCTCTGTCCTGCAGTACAGGTGTCAGGGAGCTGTTCCCATGGAAGACCACAGATTCGCGCCCTCCCATCGGCATGACGAAGAAGGTATCGGGATTCATCAGACCATGCAACGCTCATCCACTGCGCCAGCGTTCAGGGCCTATTGTCACGTGCCCATTTCAACCGTAATGGCCGATTGACTGACACATTCATGGGTCGCAGGCTCCGGAGGTATACTGTGTGTTCAGACACATTTGTACTCCGCCCAGCATCAGTGTCTGATGTCAGTTCCGCCACAGTTCGCCGCCTGTCCTGTTTGACCAGTCTGCCCAGCGTACGACATCCGACATCTACAATAAGGGTGGCCGCCCAACCCCAAAACGTCTGAACGTAGTTTCCCCTTGGTTTCGCCACGTGTTAAAGACATTCACGCACTTCACTCCTCGAACGCCGAACAAGTCGTACAGTTTCCGAAATGCTAGTGCGAATCTCTGGGTCATCACAATGTGCCCTCTTTCAAATTCAGATAGATTGCGCAATTCCCCATTCTACACGCGGCTAGCACGCTCACTGATACAACACGCACCGTGCGTGTATCTGACTCGCAGTCATTCATTGCCAATAGAAACTGTTATCGCCTGCACGGCTTCATATTTTATAGTAGGTCGGCGATCATAATGTTCTGCCAGATCAGTGTAATAATGGTCATGCCTAATGATTGCTTGTCTCATTTAGACTTGTCGGACGCTTTGTGACATTTCAGCTTGCACTTGAGAATGGCTATAAAACAGAAATCACGCTTGTGTAAAATAAATTAATAGTAATTCACGGTGGAATGATGTAAGTTTCTTTCAAAATGATTGCGTATGTAGCGGGAGTGCCGTGACTCTGCTGTTATTCTTCCGAAATCGTATACCCGCTCTCCTATCCGAGCGAGTCGAGTCAATTTGTATCCTACAACAAGCTCAGATGATGACTGGGTTGCGGCGGTAACACAGGAATCGGGGCTGTGGGCACACGGCGACGGCCAGTTCGGAGATAACGTTACAAGACTCGATGGTGAGTTTAAAGCCATTGTACGGAGTTCGATTCTGATCTCTAGTACTGTACTACATTTTCCGATATTATAAATATGAGAAAATTGTCCCATTTAGTGTTCTTTTTATTTTAGAGGTCGAGCAACCGCAGTCAAAGTTGTACCTGGTAAACGAAATCTTCCGCACTTGCTGTTAAAATAGTTTTACTAAATGGTCACGACGGGTTTCGCATCAATGGAGACGCTTCTTCTAGTAATCTGTACAAGGAATTGAAACGCTAAAGTTTGAAATGGTTTTAAAAATATGTGTGTTGTACCATGAGGCGCCGTATATCAATGACAGATTAATACTCACAAGTTCATTTTTTTCAATAATGGCGCGACAAAGTAAATGCTACGAGCCAAGTCCCATCATTCCTTGTCAATATTAAACCAATAGTACGCTGAAGCCGTTATCTATGATCAGACTGACAGGGATGGCGCCGCATCTGTAAGTGATCGGAAGCTGGCTAAAACTATTTAAATTTCTGAATCCCGTGTAATTAGATGATCGGAACTAACTAAAAACGCCACATTAGCGTGCCTTAACCTCGACAGAGAAGTATAACAGAGCCTTAAATGTCTTACCATGCTGTACACACCATAGAAATGTGCTCGATGCCAGCATAAACAGTACTGATATATTGCTATTAGTATCCAATCCACTAGTGCGAGTTGTCTTATCTTGTATTTTAACGTCTTGAACCGTTTTTAAAAAAAGGAATTCCTAACGACCATATGACATGTAAAGAAAACCTCACCTTTGTCGTCATAGTATCAGTTCGGTTCAAGACTCGCGCTAAGACCACCTCGTACACGTGGGTCGTAATAACGACCTATCAGTACAGTTTACACTGGCGCCATGCACACTTCTATGATGTCTGTTGCATGATAAGACAAACCAGGCTCTATTATACTTCCTTGTCGAAGGTAAGAAGTGCTAATTTGGTGTTTTTATTTTGTTCCCATAGTCTAATTACGGGAAACAGAAATTTCAGCACACTCAAGTCCAGAAAAAACGGAACACCTTGCATGCCTACAGATAGGACGTTCATATTGACAGGACATGTACATTGTATGTCCTACAGGAATGATAAGCATTTCAGTCATCTCGGTTCAGCACGTGTTCTATTCCCCAGTAGGCACAGGGTCGGCCATAGGCCCTTATAACTTGTTCCATGAATGATGGCATCGACGCGTATGAAGCGCGAATGTCGTCCTGTGGTATAGCCATCCGTGCTGAATCCACCTGGTTCCAAAGTTCATGTATAGTGGTTGCCGTTGGATCATTGTGCTGCACCCGTCGTTTCGCCATATCCCACATGTTCGTCTGGCAACAAATCTGGTGATCTGGCGGGTCCGGGTAAGATGTTGACATCCTGTGGCACGAAGAAGGCACGTGTTGGTCCAGAAACATGTGGTCGTGCCTTATATTTCTGAAAAATGGGATCTGGGGGTGTTCTGCAGAAAGGGTATGGCTAGGGGTCGCAGGATGTCATTCACGTAGGTCATGCTGGTCACAGTGCCCTGGAGATGCAGCAACTGTGGTTTATGGTCGTACCTAATAGCAACCCACACCATGAGGCCTTGAGTTGCCGCAGTACGTCCTGTGAGAATGCAAACCCTGTGATGCCGCTCCCCATGTCTGTGTCGAACCACAATGCGGCCATCATTTGCAAGCAGACAGAACCTGCATTCGTCCGAAACATTATCTGACCCCATTTCTGTCCCCAGTGACGTCGTTCCATACACCTTTGGCGCCTACCGTGTTTCTGTACATTCGTCAAAGGTTGGCGGAGAAGTGTACGACGCACACTAACCCTTGCCATAATAAACGGCGACGGACTGTCATTCCTGTCACCCCTGATAGTGTGCTATTTGTTACACTGTTCCGCTCTTGCACCATAGGCGCGGAAGACACTGGTCTGTACTACAATGCCATTCAGCTGAGGTGTCGATCTTCTCGGGGAGTGGTCTGGGTGGTGCGACCTGACTCATCTCGTCGTGATTTTCGGCCCTCCGTGAATCAGTTTGCACACACTTGTTGCACTGCCGAAACACTTCGTCACAGGAGGGCAACAATTGTCCGGATAGGTGCATCACATTTTCTCATGCCAATATTACACCCTCTTTCAAACTCAATTGATTTGACGGTACGGTTGGAACATGCCTCTGCGAGGCATCCTGCACCTCTACTCGGATCACATGATAAATTTCCTTCGGTTTATATCGACAACGAGAGCGGCAGGCAC
Source organism: Schistocerca americana (assembly GCF_021461395.2). Classification (NCBI taxonomy): domain Eukaryota; kingdom Metazoa; phylum Arthropoda; class Insecta; order Orthoptera; family Acrididae; genus Schistocerca; species Schistocerca americana. The sequence goes on along the minus strand of NC_060123.1, from coordinate 661,004,887 downwards.
ATTTCACTGGTAAGTGTGTTGCGCAGCGATATCGATATTGACCATGAACGCGGGGGCCGGCATGGTTCAAATGCTAATGATTTCTGCAGAACACAGTAATGTGCACGTCCTATCTCTAGTCGTTCAAGTTGTTCTGTTTTTTCTTAACATGAGTGTAGTTTTATGTGGCTCCCTGTCACTTAGAGGTGTGGCGCGATCCCAGTCAGTTTGACAACTGTGAACCGCTTTTAGCGCGCTATTGGTTTAATCTTGACGAGAAACTTTGGGGTTTGGCTCGTAGGATTAACTTTGGGGAGCCATGACTGTTAAAGTAATTAAAGAAACTTGTGAGTATTCAGCTCTGATTGATGTATGATGCTTTTTGATGGGATACAGCTATTTTTAAAACCATTGTAATCCTTTAAAGTTTCTGTTTCTTCTAAGATCAGCGGAAGATGCCTCTCCACCGACGCGAAACCCATCGTCACTTTTCAATAAAGCTATTTTAACAGCCAGTGCGAAAGATTCTACTCAACATGAGTTACTATTTCGCTAACTTAATTGCTTCATAGATAATAGCACGCCAACCTTCTCTTGAGTGATGTACATTGTTTCCACACAAACCATCAACAACAGACGGTTGGGTCAATAATCGGAGTGCACTTTTCCTTGTGTTTTCATTTTCTCACTGTCAACTCCAGCAAGTGGATGTGTTACGTTGTTTCCGGCATTTTCGAAGTGTGACGCTGAAAGCTTCTGTGTCACCACAAGAGTAGAACACGTTCCCCGTCCTGACTGCTTGCGGCGCTGGGATTGCGATCTGCAGATTTGCCGTTATTTGGCGCTCTTTGCCAGCTTGGCGGCAGCGCCTAACGGCCGGCGTGACGCAACCCGCGGTGCGCTTATCTGCGCGGCCTCCCGCAGCGCAGAGCGTCCCATCCCGTCGCGTCCCGCTCTGAGCCGTGATTTACGGCTGCTCCGGCTGCCGTTATTAATGGCAGCTCGCTGCTCGCTGCCGGGCGGCGCTCTCTAAATATCCGAAATGAAAACCAAACTCCGGCTGAAAAACGTTTACGCGGGCAGAGCTGTTCTGCCAGTTAGCTGGCGCTGCTGTATTTGCTTTCCCGAAGGCTGAGCGGCCGAAAACGCCGAGTAAGTGGATTTTGCTCGTCGCGCCGAGCGCCAAGTTTCTATTATGCGCTACGAATGTGTGTGTTCATGTCTGACCGTACGCTGAATCCAGGAATGATCTGTTCCTGTCTGATGTCAATAAACGTAAAAAAACCTAGTAATATGTCCTTGTTTCTGCTGTAGCCGAATACTGATTTATCCCAGATCTTCACTCTGGACTACCGCGTGCATCATCTCTGAATAATTACTGCAACTGACATCCGTTTCAACATGTTGACTACATCCACCCCTTGTTCTACCAGTACCGCTCTCTGTGCGAGTTTCACCTCACCCTCCTTATACTCCATCCCATTACCCGACTAACGATTACTTGATGCATCATAATGTGAGGACCATCGTCTCAAATCGTATTAATTACACAGATCGTAATTTTACAGGTAACGAATAAACGTTTCGCTTTCTAACAGAATGAAATTTGTCAAAATTCTAAACAACAGAACCTAGGTATGTATATCATGATCCAAAAATTGTCATGACTGAAATATTTCCTCAATGCATAAAGGCGTCATTTCTGTTGTTATTGTTTACTTAATGCAATGTGAACCAATTCACTGAACAAAACAAGTTTTGATCCACTCATGTTTTCACATATCACTTGAAAACGTTCATTTTTGTATGACTATGTCCGTAACCTTGTTTCACTTTATTCGGTATCTCAAACTTTATTTTTTGCTTTCGTCGGGTAGACTGCTACGATGCTTCCACACGTAAATCTACATTCATCGTGATTACAAGGTGGCTCAAAATTTCTTAAACGCTGATGTCGGTTGAAGTACCTAATTCGAAATAAGCCTCTTCACGTTATAACTACAGATAGTAAAGCCCAATTTAAGTATGAAAACATGCATTTTCCACTCGAATAACAGATTAATATTCGGACATTACATATTTCATTAAAATGATTATTCATAAAATGCATCAGGTGTCATTACTTACTGAGCTAACTTTCCACTCTGTCTTGTAGTTTTTGCAGCTCTAATTCTCATTCTTCTTCGGTTAGATCGCTCTTTCTCCAGTAAATATCTCTCCGTGATGATCTAACGTGCACAGTTATGCAAACACCATCACGCTGTGAACTGGTGCATAAAAAAGTGAGAACAGATAATAAAAGAGCGGGCTAATAACGTAGGCTCGGAAACGTGTTTTCAGCGTTTTGAACAGTCGTCTGTGATGTATATAATACGATCTGATACGATTCATGTATCTCAGAAATAAATTATTATGGGGCATAATACTAGATGACACGATCTGACTGTACAGCGTTAAGGAGCATACCACAATTTGGGTGGAAACGCATCAAACTTTGTATTGAGCTCTGATGCAAATAATACGCTTTGAAACAATGCTCCTTATGTGTCACATTAGCCGATCCATCCTTTTCGTCTTGTTGTACCATAAATTTCTCTTCTTAATGAACCAATATAATACCTTGGTTAGCCATTGTATCAGTCCAACCTACAGCATTCTTCCGTTACCTCAACTTTCAAAAGCTTGTATTCTCTTCTTGTCCGAATTGTTTATCGTACACTTTTCACACCAGTAAAATGCTATACTCCAGACGAATATCATGAGAAAAGACTTCGTAATACTTAAATTTAGTCTATGGAATGTGGGTGTGGATCAGTTATAACGGGGTACTAGATAATAGTGAGAGAAATGACAGGCTGCTACTTTAATGAGGGAAAGTAACAGAACTTTTTTGGTTATTACGCACCAGGTCAGGATTCTTTGATTGATGTTTATTAATAACCAGAATTTCAAGTAATGTTAGTTTTCCTCTCATGCTCCGTCAGTCCAGTAGTTATAGCCCTATCTGATTTATGTACATATAATTTGCCGCACAGATTGCAGGAAATTCTATAAACTCCACTCTGTTCTAAAGGTGGAATCTTATCTTTACTGTTAAACGGAAGTTCGGCAACAGTAATCCTAGGGTAAAAAGCTGGAGTATATTTCCTGGATTTTAGTTTCCTAGCAAGTACCTGTGAAACCCTACCCACATATAGCACGGAGGCCATTGGCTACCAGTGTGATTTTGTGCTGTCTGAGGTGGATCAAGGAGAGCTGTTATCTTCTGTCTCTTCTTTTTTGGTTTGGGGTACAGATTGTAGGTAGTGCACCATGAAGCTGAGGGCTGCATGTTTATGTGTTACAGGATGCTGGGTACTGGATGGTATTACTGTGTCTGTTGAGATTACTTTCCTGTGTACTTTACATAAATGCTGTTGGTTACTGATGTCAAGAGTGAGGTCTAAAATGTTAATAGTGTCTCCTCCCAAATCCACCGTAAATTTGATTTTACTGGGGTGTGAATTCAATAAATTTATATTAAATGTTAAAAAATTCTTTTTTTCAGATATGCTTTTCTTGCTATAGCCAGTTGGTATTTTATACCCTCTCTATTTCAAACTTTATCAGTTTCTATGCCACCCAAATATAAAAAGCAACTCATCCACTGATTTTAGAGCCGCATTTCGCATCTAATTCCCTCTGTATCGCTCAATTTAATTTTACTACATTCCATTACCTTCACATCACTTCGTTTAAATACGCTGTGCATTCTGTTAAACTGCACTTTAGGTGATTTGCTGTCTCTAACAGAATTATAATGTAATAGATAAACATCAGAGATCGAAATTTTTAGTTCCTTTATGTTAATTTTAACTCCTTTCGAAATACCTCCCAGGTTTCCTTTGTCCAGATTTAATAACATTGAGGATAAGCTACAATCCAGTTTCACTTCCTTTATCAACGTCTGCTCCTCTTTCATGTCCTTAGACACTTCTAATAGCAGTTTGGTTTCTTTAAAGGATGTGAACAATATTTTGCTCTATAAATTTTATCGCCACTACCTGCATAATTTCAAAGAGTATAGAAGGTACAATGTATCGAGTGCAGTTCTGGGCATCATTTGTTAATTTAAGTTTTAATGCAGTTAGCACTCACACGCATTTTTCGTAGATTTCAGCCTCTTTACACTTTTTTTTATTTAAACAGGTAATAGTTTTCGTAACTACAGTCATCATCAGATCTATAAGAGGAAATTAATATATAGAGGCATTTGAGTATTTGTCAAAGATGACACAGTGGATGAGTACTCGTCAACCAGATTAATTAACAATACATGTGACGCTTCATTAATGCAAATATTAGTACTAAAAGCGTTGGCGGTGGGGTTGGTGAGAGATGATTAATAAGGAAATATTTACTGAGTAACTAAATGTCAAAAAGCGTAGTCAAAAGTGAAGTACATGAATCAGTCATTTTAGTAAAATGATATTAGAAAATGTAGTGCAGTAGTTAACCCTTGAATACACGGAGCATGAAATAATAACATATAAAAACAAACCCACTATTTTAAAAGAATTGGCAGTAATGTGAAATACTCATGAAAGACCTGAGAATTCTAGATTAATTCACATATCAGGGTCAAAATTCTCCTTCAGAGATGAAAGGTACTCATCTCATACTCATTTTGCAGTCAGCACGGAGAGTATCATGCACGCATGCCTGCATCTCTGAAGGAACATTGCATCGAACCTCACAAACACTGTCAAATACGGACACTGCGCTAATGTATATAATGCCACAGCCAAGACAGTCCGACGAGACAACTAAATAAATCTCTCCCTGTGAGGGAATCATATTATTGTGCGAATACTATGAGATGCAGGCACTGAGACAAATGTTAGTTTGGGTCTCTCCATGAAGTGCACTCGGATAGCCGAAGAGGCTAAGGCGACCGCTCACATAAAGCGGGAAATCCGGGTTGGAATCCCAGTCCAGCACGAATTTTCATTTGTTTCCAATAAATTCTATTGCTGTGGTGGTCAGGTATTTGCAGCTTGCGAATACCTTTTCTAATTTAGTACGGCTATAAATCGTGAGCAGCGTCCATTCCTTCGGACGTGCATGCATGTCCTACTGAAGGATGTTCGAACTTTACAGACACTGTCAAATACAGACAAAACACTGATGCATTCTATCACATACACCAGCGTGACTCCACGGTCTTAGGCTGCGTCAGATGCCGTCACGAACTGACAGTTGCGTGGATACATATAAGTAGTTCGGCTTGATGAGCTTGTTTTGAGACTGTAACAGTATTCTGAGTAGTTAAAACATCTGACGAAGTCTGCAGCAGTGTAAGACGAAAAGTTTGGCTGAAAATTAGGCCTTGAACTAGGGTAAATGAAACATAGTTTCTGCGACGTATTCATGAAGACGTTCGTCCATGTACTTCAGAATCTTTTAGAATCTAAAATTACAGTCCGTAAACTGCAATTTAACATCCTCAACGAATTGACTATGCTCACTAACCATCGCGTTGGAGTCGTTATACAGCTTTATTTGTAAAGCATTAATGGAAAAACTTCTATCTCTTGTCATAAATCGTTGTTTCTATCAAATTTCACAATGTATTTCTAGTCCTCCAGTTTCAGGTGCTTAACGTCTCCATGTCGTCATTTTTCTCTCTCACAACGTGATAGACATGACGCACTGACCATTTTTATCGTGAAGTAAAGATATTTGTATATCGCACTTGTTTACTTACAAATGACAACATTCCTCTGAATGTTACAGAAATATTAAAATTTCCCCGTTTATTCGTTGTATAATAAATCGTAATGAACCCCAGGGTTCCATGCTAAGTGTTATACTCCTTTTACTGTATGTCAATAATGGGCCATCAGTTTTGTCCTACTGCAAATACCACATCTTCGCTGATAGTCTCTAGTTTTTCAGTATCGACATGCGTGCAGTATCAACATATGCGCAGGACGAGGGTTGAAGCCCAAACCACCCAGAACCCAAGCAATACCAGTTAGTCAGTCTAGGCTCATTAGCCCGAAATGTCGAGAACCCCTACCATCTTCAACCTTAAATGGGGCAAATAACAACTTCTCTCCTTGAACAGAGAGTCCAGGAGTATTAATAGATGAACATCTAAGTTGGACTGAACACGTAACTACAGTGTGCAAGAAGACATCAGCGTCTCTCGATGGCCTACAAAAATATAAAAAGTTCTTCCCTCTTAACCTGAAAAAGGAATTTGTACGAACACTTTTACTTCCAATTATTGAGCCGTGCGGTTTAATGCGCTTTGCCTTGCCACGATCCGCGCGGCTCCCCCCGTCGGAGGTTCGAGTCCTGCCTCGGGCATGGGTGTCTGAGTGTTGTCCTTGGTGTAAGTTATTTTAAGTTAGATTAAGTAGTACTTAAGCATAGGGACCGATGACCTCAGCAGTTTGGTCCCATAGGAGTTACCACAAAATTCCAATTTTTACAGTTATTGATGATAGCAATGATATCCTGCATGGCCTATCTCAAGAAAGCTAATGGCGCCTGGAACTAGTTATGAGTGCCTGTGCTCGTTATATTTCTGAAATTCAACTGTTTGATCACGTTTCACCATCATATGTAGAGTATCCTGGCTGCGTTTCTTTCTCGCTTTATCGTTCAGTTACTTTTTCGAAGTCGACATGCGTGCAGTATCAACATATGCGCAGGACGAGGGTTGAAGCCCAAACCACCCAGAACCCAAGCAATACCAGTTAGTCAGTCTAGGCTCATTAGCCCGAAATGTCGAGAACCCCTACCATCTTCAACCTTAAATGGGGCAAATAACAACTTCTCTCCTTGAACAGAGCGTCCAGGAGTATTAACCAGTAGCAGAAACCCGATTCTGGAATAACCGTCCGGATTATTCTCGAGAACTGTGTAACATCTTCAGCTTCAGAAGACAGTCAATGACATATCTATTTAAACAACTATAATCATAATCATTGTCCCTGTGCCCACTCTTTGCCCTTGTACATCTTTCTTTTCAACGAGATCTTTATTTCCCAGCAGTCTTAGGTGTGCTGTCTCCTTAAATTTCCTTTCGTCATCCCCTTCTCAACAAAGAATGAACTCACCCAGCGCTTTGGGCGAAAACTAGTCACTGCGCATCACGCACCGTATCTTGCGTCGGCTCTAATTCGGATCATCAGTGCTACAGACTGGCTCCTGTACTTTGCTGTGCCGGCAGTATCCTAGCCCTGGCAGACCTGGACATGTGGTCAGTGGCAACTATTCAGAAGTAGCGGGTGAAGCGGCACTTCACCAGTACTTTTACCAAGCCACACTTTAAAAATGCTTGTTCATTTATTTTACCATGTATGCCAATTTTCATTCCCTGTTTTGTACTGTGCGGCGCTCTCTTGCAGCAGCAAGCTCGCGATTCTGACCTGGCAAAGTGAAGTACCCTTCCTTTCTCGCAGCTCAACCTCTTGGGTGGAGCCACAGGTCGAACATAACAGAATGATTTCTGCAGAAACCGTGATTCACATTCTTGTGTTTGTCTCTGGAGCGAGCATGTGGTGAGACAGAAAGAAATTTTTTTCGTGGCTACTTTAAGTCCTAGCAGTGATTGTTGTATGCATGGGCACACTTCTAGTCGTAGTGCATTTAGCACAGTATGTTTTAAATAAGAAACCTGCTTACAATATATAAACACCCTCTTCACTTTGAAAAGACGAAGATGAGAAGGAAGCTTCAAACTGTTGGTGCTCTACTGAATCTTTAGAAATATGTGATACGAAACCGGTGAAACATTCAAATAAATACAATTTCAGAAGAGAGACTTTCTACAATTCAGAAAGAAATTCTAGCACAGTTAATAAAAAGACGTCCATTGTATGAATACAACACCAACAAGTTCGAAGCCCTAAAGGACGAAAGTATTCATTTGGTGTACAAGAAAGAGGTAAATTCAATTGTTGAGATAAGTTTGTACAAATCTAGATACATTTTTCTTTCCCCGGTAGCATTCCACCAAACTTCCCAACAACGAGCCGTCACTGTATGTGGCAACTGCTGTAGCGTCTGGATGCTGCCTTCTGCCACATCAGCTGGTAGCCTCTGTGGTTCTCAGCGTCAGACCACGGTGACAGCGTTCCATAAGTCTGGGCATGGATTTCAACCAAGTGCGAAGACAGCGATGCTACAAATCATTTACATCTGTGATCACTGTATTGTTTTATTGACCTATGGTTATGTCACAACTTATAGACGTCCACGAGGGTAAGATTCTTAAAAAATCATATTTCTGATCTGATCAATATCATTTAGTGCCATAAACTATTAGAATACTAGAGATCCGTGCGACGCAATGGATATGACACCAAACTCATCGTCGGAAGGAGCAGTGTTGAAACCACAGGCATGCTAATCTGATATTAGAGTTCTACGCAATTCTCAGAATTTTATTCGTCACAATCCTGCAAGTAAACACATTGTTTTGTGTTGTTTGTACCTTGTTGACTATTTGCGCTAATTTAGCTAGGGAAACGGTGAAGCAACATGAAATTTTATGCAAGAGTGAGGAAAATATTTATCAAATTAACTGAAGATTTGAAAGAACGTACGGTCATAGTACTCCAGGAAGAACTCAGTTATCTCGATTAAAACGTGGTTGTCGATTGATTGATCATGATAATATCAACAATAATTCATGAAGACTCTTTTCCAGGAAAGCCTTAGACCTCAATTGATGGCGCTCACATATAAAATGCTAAGGGTCAAACGTCGTACATCACAAGAGATTGGAATTCGAGTTAGTTCGTATCGTAAAGTACTAAGCGAACGCTGGAAAATGCATGTAGATGGATCAACGTCTGACCGAAAAACATAAGCAATTTTGACTCAAGATTTGATGACCGAGAAGCATAAGCAACATCTAGAGAACGTCTCAAGAGAACCTCTTGAAGAACTTGACGAATAGTTCACACAAAGGGTCATCACAGGAAACGTGTGTTGGATGAGTAAAACGTCCAGTCTTCACAATAGATGTCCACTATTCATACTCTTGATTCATTGCCAAATTGTTCACTTTCTTCCGATATGATTGAAAACTTTGCGATACAGTTTTTGCTTCGAGCTCAGTCTACAGTTGTCCGCATGGAAAGTTTGGAAGGAACTGCATGAGGAATTCTCAGAAAGAGATCTGCGTTGTGTACTTCAGCACGACAAAAAGACTGCCCACTCATCTCTCTCAGTTCAGCCGAAAGAAAGAAGAGGCTGATGACAGTCATCCGCCAGCTGCTCTCTTCTTCAAACATCATTCCATGTGACTTCTTCTTCTTCCCAAAATTAAACTCAGCGCTGGAAGTGAGGCACAGATTTAATTTTTTTTAAAAGTCATCGCTGTAACTAAAGGACATTATGAAGAAAGTTTACTGGTATCACCGTTCAATTCATTTTTGGGAAAGACATTACCCTCAGGCTACAAATTTTCCCACTGTGTGCACCATGCACTGAGACTGCAGTCCGTATGGCGGTCGCAGTTGGATGTTTGTGCACCAGAAACTATCGAAGGGTTTTGTGAATCTTACTGACCTGCCGTCTTCACTCCAAGTTATTAGCAGTAATAAGCTAGGCGGCTGTTCTTGATCAGGTACATCTTTCTGAAATGCACTGCTACTGTACATCCCTTAGATATTGAAGCTTAATTAGAATAATAAGTGACATTTTGGAAACTTCACAAAAATGCTGCTTATATCGTTCACACTGACGGTGTAGGTAAAAAACAAAACTATATTTACAAAGTCGTGTGCTGAGAACGATCAACGACATACAATCCATATGCATGATCATCCGCATATGCTACAAGAATAATTCTCATGCACGATGAGCAACAAATAACTTTCCTAATAATTAAATTGTCTGTGCTGCTCTCCAAATCGCGACAGCATGTAAGCTTATTGCTGCAGACGGGGTGGGCATCCCACAGTCTGGTGAAGTTGATACCCGGCTTTCTAGAAATATACGTTATTTTCAGATATCTTGATAGATATGCTACAATTCTAGACTGTGAATTCTGTACTATTCATAACTGTGAATAGCTGTGAAGTTGCCCCAGACTTTCGATACACACACACTTTTTTTCAGAATTTTTGATAGATATGCTGTAGTTCTACACTTCTCTGTATATAATTTCAATAATTCTGAAGAATGTCGGAAGAAATACCATTAACAATAATGACACTTTTTGTGCAGATAATGGTTTATGAGAAATGCAATAATGAGTGACATTATAGCAACATAAGAAAAATTCTTACAACAGTTGTGATCACAGTTGTGGATAGATAGCACCCCAAGTGTTGTACCGAAATCAGCCAGTAAACCATCATTCTAATTCGGAAAATTTTGTCCTCAGTCAATACCATGGTCCAACCCCAACATAGCGTTTTGTTGGCGAATTTGAGTTGGCCATTTAAAGTAATATTGTGAAAGTGGGTAATTTTTATGCATTTTTAATGATCTTGGTAACGTAAATTTAAACTGCAGTGAAGTACTACGGACATGTGTTAAGAGTTAGTGGTGCTCTTGTAATTTATCTATGGGAGGCGGAAACTTATTTTCAAGTTTGGAAGATAAACATGATCACACACAAACTGCAGAATATTTTATACTCAAGAGAATACCATGAGATTCTGTTAAAAGAAGAGACAAGAATTATGGTGATATGTCTTTAAAGCTTATTCGTAAAGAAGTACGTGCCAATCACACAACAAAGAACATATTAATAAAGAAGGATGTAAGGTATATTGAAAAAATGTAATCTTTTATACAACTGCTGATCGAAGTTTTGTGCTTTGCTTGTCAAAAGACAATGAACAGATTGACAACATGTATTTATTTCCATAACAGGATCAATGTGTTGGATACATAGGTTCCCACAGCACAGCCGATTGTGAAAATACTTGCTTCTATCCGTAGTTCTTAAGTTGACCATTTATGAATGTGTCACCACTTTCAGTACTTTAATGATTCAATCAAACGGCTACAGCTGTTCTCTCTTTTAATTCTTCTTTTTAATTGCTGTAACTTTATTGGTGCATAAATAAGAATAATTAACTAATGCTTCTTCTGTATTTCATGACTACTGTATTATTTGTGTCCTTGGCTTTGTTATTTTATCCTGTTGCTTGGGGTTTATGAATGTCATCAGATTTCAGTGGCATCTGTATTCTTACTGTTCTGATATTATTTCCTTAATATTGGAAACCACCGTCTGACACATCTTAGACAGTGGGTTCATTCCTCGCACACCATCATATAACCATTCAATTTTGACTTTGAATGTATCTCGGTGTACAGCAGTGATGATGTTTGACCATTTCTGTAACTGTATATTCCTTTTTCTTTATTTTTTGTGTGAATACTATATATGATATGTAACTGTCTAAAGTTTTCGAGAACTCAGTTCCCTAACAGTGCAGAGATCATTATACATGAGCACCATTAAGTTTTTACTGTTAGCTTTAAGAAATATTTTTATTCATATTATTGAAGAATTGATTCATGAACATCTGTCACACAACGTTGTATGGTGATCATGTAATGAATATCACTTTCGTAATGTTAAAACATTACATATCATAACCGCCATGAGTGCAGTGGCATCTGGCAGTCCTCTTTATTGAAAGTTTTCTAAGTACATTCTAATCGTTTTCTACATACACGTCATAATATAAAGGATGGTCAGAAATAGTCTCAGAAGCTTGATTTTGTAATTGGCAGGCTAGGCTGGGCTGAGAAATAACTATTAAGAAAAATTCAATATGTTGCACCGTTTACGAGTTAATTAGATTGAAGTTAGCCAAGCAGGTCTATGCGCATGCTAATTGAAGCGGCTCGCCAGAGGTGGTATTGCCAAACGTGTTCTTCGTTTGCTTTCCTAAAAGCGAACAGGGGGGCGTTACAAATATTGAACATGGGACGGCAGTAAGCCAAAGGCTGAGCAGTCTCGTGCGTTATCGTCTACGCTGTGAGCATAACTGACACTAACTGAATGTGGCGTGCGTCCTGATTAGCTAACTTCAGTGCTAATTGACTGAAACGGTGTAACGTATCGATGTTTTTTCTTAAAAATTATTTACTAGCACAACACACCGTGCAACACCCTTACAAGCAGTTGAGACTGTTTATGACCACCCTGTAAGTCCGAGACTCATGGTTTTCAACCTTTCTGATTTCATAGCTCCCTTTGAGCAATTACGTTGTTTCCGTGGCACACCTGTGTGATACCTTGTAAAGACTGAAATAATAAGTAAAAAAGAGTTACAAATAAAGTGCTACTCACGCCAACGTGACTGATTACAGCTACGCTCATATCCTTCTCCACACAAAGTCCTGATCTGTATTCCATTTTAATGACAGCCGGTACCGAAAACCCACTCTCGCAAAAATAAAAGGTTGCAAAAGGAATCAATACCTAAAGTCCTTTGTGGCTCAAGCTTGGAAACCCCTTCCTTGCTGATTACCAAAATGTTGGCGACGTCACTGATGAAAACTGCACTTGTAGTGAACAATATTATGTTCTGTCGACTCTCTCCTTTTCTACACTATTGAATTCAGAAGGAGAAACATTACTGAAGGGATTTTGAGCCCACTGAAATGTATCACATTTTTCAGGAAAGATTTTTTCAAAAGAAACAAGTTCAGATAAACGCCATTTAATTATAGGAAATGTATCTGCAGTAAGGCTTATCTCTTTACCGTTTATAAAATAACGTGTTTTTGCGCTGGAACCGTGTGAGGATATTCACACACACAAGTTGAACTATATATGTTTTTTTTCGTTTTTTAAATTATTTGTTACAGTGCTGGTGAAATTGACGAATGTCCCAATCGGATAGTTTATAACGAGTAGTTGAGTAACTAGGTGTAGAGCGTTGACATCTTAATTTACAGGCCACTGTGAGGAATTTATTTTAAGGGAATTGTCGCTCAGATCGAACCGTTTAAATATACTCTTATTTTACTTAGAATGAGCAATTCAATCCCACTAGTGGTAATTTTTGTGATTTGATTACTACTTTAATCCTTATACATCTTCGTCTATTGGTTCTGCTTCACGATTCAGTGTATTTACTGTTGAATTTTTTGATTCAGAAGATTAAAGCGACAGAACAGGACTCAGGGACCATAAATGACGATTCAATTTTTGTAAAGCCACTCGCGGGCTATCACTACAGACAGACATATGTAGGTATGAAGTACTGAAAGAATTCTGAAATCCAAATACCGAAGTTTGTCTCCTGAAGCGACACGGGATCATTGGACATACATAGCGATAAGGAAATTACTAACAGAACAAACTGCAATCTGTTCATTCATATTCATCGAGAAACAAACATTTTCTATATAGAAATGGCTTTTCCCATTCACCTTGGATACTCCTCCTTCTGTAGCACTGAAAGGTGCTCCATCAGATGCTTCTTCATAATACTTTGCAGTTAATTCTAAACTACCAATATAATCGTGTATCTTTTGTCTTCAAGGTATTTTCCAAAATGTTTCCATCAAAGCATATGCACATCTAAATGTAGTCATATATTATACCGTTGTGTAAGAAACTAATCATTTAACAGAAAAGCCATTTAGTGCATGTTTCATAGACAACTTTTTTCTCCCTTTCTGACTAGTAAGCTAAATGACCGAAATACGCGTAAAATTACCAGTATTAAACTAATAGTGGTTTTGCTTTATTTTCTAATATATTTATGTGCAAAATTTATCTTTTAAATACATTAATACGTAATCTACTGATTTGCTGATTTTCCATATTCGTTTCACTCTCGTATGTTAATTGCTGTCTGTGCTCGCTCAGAAGTTCTCTTTCTCAAGTAACTGATGATCGATTCCATGCAAGTACCTTGGGGCCCTTTTCAACTGCTGACTGATTAAAAACTAGTAATTTTTTTCGATTATAATGACCTTCAAAGCAATGACAAGTGCTATGTCTTCAAAGTTAGGGTAAAAGAGACTCTCGTTTCTTTTCACATTTTAAGTTTCGACTACCTTCCAGCATATTTACGTAGCTGCCGTCGTTGCTTGTATAAACCTTCTAATTGCGATATGCAGTTTCTTAGTTCCTGTGGCGAAAGTCGATAATTTTCCAAATATATTCTCACTTAGCAGACCATACGACACTTCGATACGTAGTTAATTTATGCACCCGCTGTGCTGGTGTAAGCTGTCACCAGCACACTGGTCGACGAAGAGGTTGCAAGAAGATCGATAATAGGCGCTGAATCAAGCACGCCCATCAGGAGAGAGGCCAAAGGCAGGCTCGCAAGCATTGCGATGCCAGCGCACCCTCCACCACCAGTCTTATTTATATCGGCGCTGCGGACCGGAGGTCCATTCAGTCACAGACAGTAGCCCAGTTGCAGACAGCACAGTCACTGTTCTAGTTGGCATCTGACAGTTCATGTCACCGGCTACCAGTGTAGTGTTTAAAGCAGAACTCATGCTTCACCAGCAGTGAGGCTAACGTGAACTAATACGGAAGAGCTTGTACCACAACAACTTGCTTAAAGGTAAGTAGCTCCTTGTTCTTATGAATAAAGAACTCAGTCAATACATCAGTGCAGTTAGTGTTGTAAAAATTGGATACCAGTCACCATACAACATCCTCTCCCGTGATTCCCCTGGTACAAGACTCTGAAGTGGCAATCAGACGACACCAAACCCGAAAATTATGAAAGTGAGTTATTAATGTTGATTCGGCAGACTATGGTTTACTGCAAGCTTTTCATACTAGTAACGCCACAGAAATATATAATTTCCTCTGACCGAAATGGAAACCAAGACATACTGCATTCTAAGGTTGCAAGCTTCCCTGAAAAGTGAATGACGATTGGGGTTGTTCATGCTGCGTCTGAAACAGGTTTCATAATCTGCACTTCCGTTAAGCTTATCCAGGGCACACACTGTCTGGCTAGAAGTGACTGGCCTTTCGCATCACCCAAGTAATGTGATAATATCTGAGAACACATTCAGCTAAGAAAATCGAAGTAAAAAACATGTCTACATTAAATACTCAGTTAATTTATGGTACAAATATAATACTTGTGCGGTGTTGATATTTTTTTCTGAAACTTTTTCTAAAATGCAGATAGCACACAACTATCTAAATAAGGAACAGTAAACAAGTGAAAATGAACGGATTCCAAAAAGGAACGATCACCTATGAATTAATTCCTAAGGATGAAACAGTGTGAAAATATCTAATAATAGCTAGTCAATAATTCAGAATTGTGCTCGTAATTTTCTTCGCGAAATTCTGCAGAACTATTCAGACTTTGTACAGAAAACTCCAGAACTATAGCAGGCCCGTCAAGACCTCAGAAAAATTCTAACAGCTGAAAGAAAAATGACATCATTAAAAAAATTTATAGAAGTTGTGTAAGAAAGTAATTCAGAAGGAAATGTATATTTCTCGATAGTCGGGTGAAAATGTCACAGCTATTCAGCCCTTCACAATTACGATCATATTTATTTCGCGAAATTCTACAGAACGATCCGATTTTTGTACTGATAGCTCTAGAACTACAGCACATCTCTCAATAATTCTAGAAAAAATATATACTTCTCGAAATTCTGGTGCCAATTGTACATGATTCACATCATTACACCCCTAGAGTGAAATACTGCGCGGGTCACTTCACCGGGGCATTGTTCATGGAAACCCAGCAAGGCTGGAAGTGATATGGGCTGTTCATAACTTTTCTAAATTTGTAAATGTTATAATAACAATATTTTAATAAGTGCATCCTAAGGATGAAATTACAGAGGGACATTCTACCATTCTGTAACTTATTATTTGCCGTCTTTAAGCCGGCCGGTGTGGCCGTGCGGTTCTAGGCGCTTCAGCCTAGAACCGCGTGACCGCTACGGTCGCAGGTTCGAATCCTGCCTCGGGCATGGATGTGTGTGATGTCCTTAGGTTAGTTAGGTTTAAGTAGTTCTACGTTCTAGGGGACTGATGACCACAGGTGTTAAGTCTCATAGTGCTCAGAGCCATTTGAACCATTTTTTTGACTTCTTTTATAATACATAAACAGTACTGAAGTTAAGAGTTTGAACGTGCAACTTCTACCTCAATAACCTTCAGGATCTAACATTCTTGGCTGATTCCCCGTCCGCTAAACGCAGGAGCTCACCGAACCGTTGTGTCGTGTGCAGACACAAGTGGCAGCCTTCCTAGGTCTCAAACATCGATCAGTACTTTCTGTGACGTCAGCTACCTTCTGTAACTCGTATGACGCTTTGGATGATGAAGTAATCATGGCTGCAAGAGCCAAAAACCTTGCAAACGACTGTATGGAGAAGTGTGCAAAGAGGGTAGACTGTATTATAAGGGAAACCTGAAATAGATATCAGTAATTTTAATAAAGGTGTTAACAAAAAAATTGTATAATTTTCTAACAGATATCTTAAGATTCTAACAGATTCGATAAACTACTGCAGACAGAAATTGGAATCTGTAGTATCCTGCCCATTCGTCTCGTATAGGGTGCCTAAAGGATGCTGTATTCTCGCAATGCTATACAAAAGTTCAAGCTAATCACATTAATAGTTTTTATTACAATAAGGAAGATAGACAATACTTAACTTTGAATTTACAATGGTGTCACAAGCGATGGGCGACATGCTAACAATCAAAGTCCTTTGCTGTGTACAAGTTCCTTGTAAGCAATTGGTATCACTGCTATTGTAGTGCTCTTCTAGTACTGTGCTTTAGTACTGTGCCGTTCTGGGAGTCCCCGTCAGGTACGGTCCGTATACTGACCAGCCGAGGCTAGCAGGAGCAGCGCTTTACATTCTCTTTGGCTAGAGGGCGCACCTGTCGTGGTACGGTCCTAATCAGCGCTCCATTGGCCGACGTCGTCTCACCACCTTCTGTTCTCTTGCGTACTTCATTTTCGTTCCACCGCCTCTGGTTACGCCAGAACAGAATCGATCTTTGGAAACGTCACGACCGCGTCCTATTCCAACTGAGCTGTAATCTCCTTAGCCGGCCGTAGTGACTGAGCGGATCTAGGCGCTTCAGTCTGGAACAGCGCGACTGCTACGATCGCAGGTTCGAATCTTGCCTCGGGCATGGATGTGTGTGATGTCATTAGATTAGTTAGGGGACTGGTGACCTCAGATGTTAAGTCCCATAGTGCTCAGAGCCATTTAAACCATTTGTAATCTGCTCGACGTAAGCGGTACGTGAAATGCCATACTCAACTTCGTACTCCTTTTCGTAGGGATGTAGCACCGTACACGAAGATACTCATATACTGCAGTTTCTGGTGTGTCTCGTTTCCTTGATCACGGTCTCTTGTGACTTTTTCATGAAGTCTCGTCAACATTTGTATACATCGTCATGGCTATCTTGAGTTCAGCACTACAAAGTCGTATTACACAAGAGATGCGTATCTCTGATCCCGACGATCTTTTCGAAACCAATGATACCTTTATTACATGTTCGAAACACAGACAATGCAGTCAGTTTATTTGACTAACTTTCTGAATTTACAGAATGGCAGGAAAACTAGCCATTACTCCTTTCATGGCT
Source organism: Schistocerca americana (assembly GCF_021461395.2). Taxonomy (NCBI): domain Eukaryota; kingdom Metazoa; phylum Arthropoda; class Insecta; order Orthoptera; family Acrididae; genus Schistocerca; species Schistocerca americana. The sequence continues at coordinate 660,987,318 of NC_060123.1, read as the reverse complement.
AACATAACGAAAATACCAAAAATGTCTTCCCAATAGCAATCCCAACTTAAGATAGCATCATCACTTTCTTGGTGCCAAACATGTTGCGCTTTAACACAATCGATGCACATTCGATATTCCAATGGTATACATAATACGACTGCACTGTTTGAACCTAAAGTCATTAAAGGCCTTAAATTATGTTTTTACGTTGCTTTTCTTTTTAACAATATCTTTCTAGTGTTACACGTTTTTTCAGTGCTGCAAAATTTCGAAAGTTAAGGAAATACTATTATTTGTGCGATTTGAGCGTGTTTGAAAATTTCGAAGTTGTTCGCATTTTAGTTATTTAAAACTCTGATTTTATCCATGATCAACAGTTTTGACAGAACCTATAACGATTTTCGTACACACTGCAATCCATCTTGTGGACTGAGATAAATTACCAGAGGGTAATTTTTTTTTATAAATACGTAAAATGTGTTTCAGAAAATGTTGTATATAGTTGTAGTCTGCATTAATGTGATTGGTTTATAAACTGACGATATGAGATAATGTCATTATAAAGAGGATGACATTTATTGAACTATATAAAAAACATAAATTAGTTACAAACTACTACGGGCATTCACTTTTTTCAAAATGCAAACGTCACTACAGATATGTGGATTAAGGTCATGACATATTCGATATCATTGATGATGTGGCGCAGACGAATAGCGAAATTCTTGCATAACCCGCTGACGTGTACGAACATCGATGCTGTCGATGACCTCCTGAGTGTCTGTTTTCAGCTCAGAAATGATTTTGGGATTATTGCTGTACACCTAGTCCTTAATATAGTCCCGCAAAGCTGAGTCGCATGCGTTCAGATACGGAGAATATGGCGGCCAATAGAGGCCCATGCCAGTGGACTCTGGCTACCCCAGAGCCACAGTATGGTCCCCAAAGTGCTCTTCCAGAACATCAGACACTCTCCTGCTTCGATGGGGTCCAGTTTCGTCTTGCTTGAACCGCATCTTCTCGGAATCAGGGTCACTTTGGATAATGGTGGTGAAATCATCTTCCAAAACCTTCACATACCTATCGGTAGTCACTTTGCCATCAAGAAATGTCGCACCCATTGTTCCGTGAATGGAAACTGCACACCACACAGGCACCCATTGAAGGTGAAGAGACTACTCGATCGCCGGCCGGAGTGGCCGAGCGGTTCTAGGCGCTACAGTCTGTAACCGCACGACCGCTACGGTCGCAGGTTCGAATCCTGCCTCGGGCATGGATTTGTGTGTTGTCCTTAGGTTAGTTAGGTTTAAGTAGTTCTAAGTTTTAGGGAAGTGATGACCTCAGAAGTTAAGTCCCATAGTGCTCAGAGCCCTTTTGACTACTGGATCGCGAATTGAGTTGTCTCAGTCCCCCAAATGCGCCAATTTTTCTTATGACGAAACCACCCAGATGAACGTAGGTTACGTCGCTAAACCAAACCATACAGTGCATACTAATTCCGATCATACCCCGCGGCCAGTGGTGCAATTAGAACATCCTAAGGCAAACCCCTCGGAAGTTATAACGATTTTATTTCATATTGTTCAAATGTGTGTGAAATCCTATGGGACTCAACTGCTAAGGTCATCAGTCCCTAAGCTCACACACTACTTAACCTAAATTATCCTAAGGACAAACACACACACCCATTCCCGAGGGAAGACTCGAATCTCCGCCGGGACCATCTTATTGTACAATAATTGTCACCTTACAAGTTTATCAAAGATTAGCTGTAAATAAACAGCTCTGTAAGATGTGATATTTAATTACATATACGGTCATAACCATCGTGATAACTGCCGTGCGTATTAGAACTTACTTTCTTTGAAATATGCTCAAGAGCACAAATGAATTACACGTTCTGTAAGTATACAGACGAATGTCAAAGTCTCATAGGTATTTTTTTTACGTATTTCTCATTTGCGACAATTCTTTTCCAAAAAGGAAGTAAGAAAAACGTATTGACCTGTCAGATACCCAGCTTATTTCTTCACATTGTACAGAACAGCAAAAAACCAAATCCTGTTTTTGGTTTTCATAATATAGTATGAAGTACATGTTACTGCTGCGTGTATTACCAGAAATTCTATTTTGTTAAGCTTTCAGCAGTAGTAGTATTCCATACGTATTCGTTATATATCTGAGTCATAAATGACTCTTTTAGGTACCTGTAGTTCGCATTGCGAGTAACTCGAATTTCAATTTTGTAAAATTGACAAAGTAAGTGACTGAAGGTCGTTTCGAACAGCCTAGGACACTGACCGACGTCATACAGTGATTAATGGACCACGTGGCACACACTCTGTTCGCGGTGCACGTGCCAGCTTTGGCAGTAATCGATTGCTGACGTGACTGAACACAAACTGATGAAGACTAATGTGGCAGCTAACCTTCCACATAGTAGACAGGACAGTACGCAACGGCAGTGACTCAGCATAGCATCAGAATAGCTGCAGCGACAGGCAGAAGCTACGCGGCAATATGGAAATTACTGTTACTGTTACTCTACTGACATCGACATAATTATCACGACAGTATTGATTGACGCAGGTTTATGCTATTGAAAATAACAACTCCAACGATATGCTGGTTTTACAAAGTGTTTTATATTGCAAGTAACTATTAAACACATTCAACACAATCGTTAACCAAGATATGTATGGATACAGCAGGCCTGTGTCAATGTATGCGTTTCTTACATGATTTAATTTGCAGTGCTTAAACGAAATAATTCTGTACAACATCTTAACGTGTTTCGTTCTGTACTTATATTACGTTATCTGTTTTCTATAATAAGTGATAGTATAGGAATAATATACCGTTATTCGTCTCCAATCGCCTAAAACTTCTCATATGAAATATTAAGTTTTCGAGAATAAACTCGTAGAGTACTCGTATTGAGTGCATATGTTTCTAAGATTTCCATATAGTTTCTTCCACACTTCTTTTAAATGCAAACTCACACCTTGAAAATTTACAACGTTTAAAAAGCATACAGCAATGTTATAATTAAATGTTTCCCTGAGACATTTACGATAAGGACCGAAGCAGACGAAATGAATTAAAATTTGTGCTGCTGTTGGGACTCGAACACGGTTCTTCTTGCTTGCTTGGCAAAAACGCTAACCATTACACCACCGCAGTACTATGGTCAATGCTGCTGCACGAACTACCTAACCGGAGTGCTCTCCCCAACACAAACTTCAATTCTTTTTCCCTTACATATTGTCACTAATGCCAGGGCATCGGACGTAATGGCACGTCCTTGTGCCATTGGTGATCTTATTGTGAGGCCCTCAGCTTAGGTAGTTCGTGCAGCAATACTGACCATCGTACTGCAGTAATGGTTAGCATTTCTGCCTAACAAACAAAAGGACCCGGGTTCGACTCGCGGCCGCAGAACGAATTTTATTTCATTTCGTCTGCTTCGATCATTTCGCAACGTATTACAGAAAGCTGAGTAATTACGTACATTTATTGTGCATATGTTTGACACGGAAGACATTATATCCGGCTGGTAAGGTTTTGACATAGGCTGAATTAACACGTTAAATGCAACGTTGTCTTGTTTCAAGTCTTCGTCCTTTGCAACAGAGTCGTTTGTTGACACGTGCGACGGAAAAAATGGAGGGTGTTTCCTAGGAGCGTGCAAAACTTTGACAGAACACATAGCATGCTCCACCGCACAGTTTGAGGTTGGGAATCTGGGGTCGAAGAAGCTAGCTTAAGGAGATACTCTTTTAGCAGAATCTACTTGGTACAGTTTCATATTATAGACTTACATAATTTTAGCTCGATGTATGGGGAATGGTGGGGGAGGATGGGATGGAAATAAGGTGCATTATTTAGAGGACTCATTATGCGTAGTAATGTTGTTGGAGTCTCTCCTTTGTAAAGGGATGGTTACCAGAAAGTTTGGTGAACCCTCAGAATAAATGTCAAACTGATTGCATCAGACTGAATGACGTAATCCGTTTGTGCCGCATTTAATAATATAATATGTGAAGAAGTGTTGATAAATACAGTTAATTACTGGACATTTCGTGTATGCCCAAACATGTATGCGAAGAAGCGCATATTTTAACAATATAAATGTAAATGTGACAAACTACTGGCAAAGATAACAGTGCGAATTTTGGTCATTCGCTGTAATACGTGACATGGAGACAGAAGTTCGTGTATGCTTTTTCTTAGTATTTAATTCTCTCGTACACGGCAATTTTAATGTAAACGATCGTGCAGATAGGGAAAATGTTTAAAATAAAACTTTACCACTAGTTTGTTTAGGAATTTTCTCTGTTGATGAGACCAGTCTTTGGCGACAACTGCTTTGACTACTTAATCATCGTTCTTCGGTTGTTCCTACACGCGAGCAGACGGAGAACTGTATGTTCACCGCAACATTTGTAATCGGAGAGTCTGCAGTGGAGTAAATGCCTTTTTCGCCGTCGGTCTTAATTAGCCTGATATGCCTTCCATACATTCTCATTACTGGCGCCTCTACCTGTCGGCCGCTCTATTTGTCGTATGCGCTAACTGGGAGCCAGAGTTGCCATGACGCGAGCGGGATGTGAAAAGACTCGACGGACCACACAGAGCAGGCCGTTGCTCCAAACCAGTTTTGCTGGGTATGTGTGCCCATTGGAGGGAGTCGAACTACGGCTTCATTTCCCAAAGGTAACGAGGTCTTTAATAGTGGAAGTACAGACTAAACAGAATAACTGTAATCAGACTGGCGTCTTTTCATACTACGGGAACCTCGGAAAATCTATATCTGAGTGGCTAGATGCAGATTTGGTGTCCACTTCTTCTGAACGCCAGTGTCATAGTGGATATAATTGAGTTTGGTTGATTCGCAACTCATTAGCAACGTTTTCGTTCGTCCTGAAGTCCACATTTACTTCATGTGTTACTATTATTTATTTTTCTTATTATTAGCCTTTTATTCCTCGGTTAAGCAAGCTGGGCAGGTCAGCCGAGAAAAATAACAATGCAAGAACGTATTTTACTAATACTGACAAGCAAGCACTTACGGGGCGTCGGCGTAAACCTGAAATAGCCTACCAAACGTTGGGAAGGATCTAGAGCAGGAAACTCCTTCAACAAAGCACTAACTGAAAGATACACCACTACGAAAACGGTTCTGAACGCAGTAGTTGTGCATGCAGTCGAAACGGCATCCATAAACGCAAGTAAAGGCCTCCAGGAAGATCACAAAAAAAGAGCGCAAAAACATTTGGGCAATCATGAGATTCAATTACAAGAATGTCATCGGCTAAGAAATATCCATCAAGGAAGTTAACGGCAAAATAGAGAAAATTACACACACAATCCGCAAATGACATGTACTATTTACGGTGACCTCAAATAATAATAATCAGCGTATGGCATTGGTGGCCGGGAGACCCCTTGCGGGGCGGTTCGGCCGCCGTTCCACAAGTCCTTTAACGCCACTACGACGACTTGCGAGTGAATGAGGATGAAATGATGAAAGACACACAACACCCAGTCATCTCGAGGCAGAGAAAAATCCCTGACCGAACCCGGGACCCCGTGCGCGGGAAGCGAGAACGCTACCGAAAGACCACGAGCCGCGGACGTGACCTCAAATGAAAATACGGGAATTGGCTAAACAAGGAGATCTTCCACCTTTTTTATTCCGCTACCAAATTTACGATTCCCTGATTTAGAAGTACCAAAAAAGACCGCAAACTTCTACAGATCAAACACGAAGACGCATATGATAGAGAACTCTTTGGAAGCAGATAGTGACGAACGGACCACAGTGAGATGAGCAACTAAAAGGAAGACGGGGTGCCCCCTGATGGCACAAGCCCACTCACGAACAATTAAAGAAATCTGGGTTTCAAAGAAAGAAAAGTTCCTTTCCATATTAAAAAAAACATGTCATAATGTAGTACTAGATGGCCCCATCCAAATAATAATAATAATAATAATAATAATAATAACAATGAAATATGTATCTTAAGTAGAACGTTCTTTCGTTATTATGTAAGTTAGTGGAAGGGACGATATTAATGAATCATCATTGATGGTAATTTTAGTAACTGCATTTGTTGCTGTTAATCCTACAGTTATGTCTGCGTAAAACATAGTGAAGAAATCTCACCAAAGATATGTAGGTGTGAATGTAGGGATAGTTATGCTGGTGCTGAATTGAGTGTTGCGTTCTGAAACCAAAGGTAAAAGAGCTAAACGATTATGTTAATTATATCATAGAAGTAAAGAACTGTCTTGGTGAACTGAGACAAGTAATATAAAACGTAAACGAAATGTTAGAAATACATAATTGTGTTGACGCGTTCAGGAAAGGAGTGAAGCGTGCGAGAGGATATAGTAAGAGCTGAGAAGAGGTTAAATTTTGGGGAGAAGAGAGTGAAAGGGACAGATGAGGAAGGAAAACGAAGCGGTTGGAGTAGAGTGCTGGGTGGGGGTGGGCGAGAGACGGCAGAACTGGATGGAAGAGGTAGGAGCCCTGATAACACGGAGGGACTTCAGAAACTAAGAGGATTTCGCAAAAAGATTGTCATCTTCAGAGCACATGTTCTGCGTTTCCGGGAGAGTCGATTCTGATGGGATACGAACAGCACGTACATCACAGTGTGGGAATGAAACGCCGCGGCAGATGGAAACGTGTTTTACAGTGATGTTAATCAAGTCACGGGATAGCGATGTGGACAGATGTCGGCAGTATCGCATACACAAGGCATAAAATGGCACTGAATTAACGGAGCTGTCATTTGTACTCACGTGATACGTGTGAAAAGATTTCGACATGATTAAGGCTGCGCGACGGAAATTAACAGACTTTGAACGCGGGATGGTAGTTGGAGCTGGACGCATGGCATACTCAGTTTCGTACATCGTTATGGAAGTAATATTACGAGATAAACAACGTCAGAAGTGTACCGGAATATTAAATTTTAGTCAGAACCTCTCACCACGAACAACGCAGTGGCCGACGGCCTTCATTTAACGACCGAGAGCAGCAGAATTGCGTAGAATTGTTAGTGATAACAGGCAAGTAACACTACATGAAATATCCACAGAAATCAAAACAAGGAGGTACCGTGAACGTATCCGTTATGACAAAGCAACAAAATCTGGCGTTAATAGGTAGTGACAACAGAGGACCGACGCGAGTGCCTTTGCTAACAGCACGACATCGCCTGCAGCGCCGCTCCCGTGGCCTTGACCATATCGGTTGGACCCTGTGCTACTATAAAACTGTGACCCGGTCATATGAGTCCAGTTGGTAAGTGCTACTGGTATAGTTCGAGACCCCACGAAGCCGTGGAGCCAAGTGGTTAACAAAGCACTGTACAAGGTTGTGATGACTCTATAATGGTGTGGTCTGTGTTTACATGGAATGGACTGGGTCCTCTCTCCCAAATGAACGGATCGTTATCTGGAAATCTTTATCTTCGGCTACATGGAGACCATTTGCACCCATTCAGGGACTCCATGTTCCCAATAACTGATGTAACGTTTATGGAGGACAGCGCACCATGTCACCGGACCACAATTGTTCTCGATTGGTTTGAAGAACATTCCGGGCAATTTAAGCGAATGATTGGGCAGCCTAGATCGCCCGACATGAATCCGTGGTACATTACGAGACAAACTGAAAGAATATCCGGTAGAAAGAGATTTTGCAGAGACCAGGACGTTAACACAGCTCTTTTAGAATGATCGCTGATCAAGGAGCGGATTTCTGTCGTCGGGGAATTAAACATTTTGCTAGAAAGTCCCCGCTTTTCAGAGACTCGGTGGCTTCGCTGAAAAATACTATCATGTATCTGTGTCACTATGTTGCGCAGTATTCAGCAAAAGGTATTATGCCTACCGTGATAGTAAGCAACTTAGTCTTTGAAGTCAGCTCGTATCAGCTGCTGAAATCGAATATGATTGGAAGGAAATATCTTACAACGGATTATGAAATTTAGAAGAGTTAGCACATTCAAGTTTTGGTATGACTGGCTGTTATTTATGTGCAGGTCCACAGTGAGGCATATTGATGTTGACACCATCTCAGCAGCATCCAGAATGAGAAGTTAGAGAGCAAGCGATAGCTTCCTACGAAATGTAATACTCTAGCAGATGACTCATGTTTGGCAGGGTAAGAGCAAGTAGAAAGGGATGTGGTGTTTACGGTAACGAAAGACTTGTAGGTTTTAATATAATTAAAAACGGGCGAAAATCCAGGTAGTAAGTGATGTCGGATGCGCTGACCTGCCAAGTTCTCTGAATAGATTGGTGGAAGTGAAACACATTGAGTGGGAACTGACTTACACATTTCGATATGATCGTGACTGTCTTTTTGTAGAGCGTGGGTAGATGAGCCCTCACGACGTTTCTGGCGAGTCACCAGGTACTGGTCTTTCGTATCCCACAATCGATTTTTACAACGCGTAATCTGTCTACATCTACATCTACATCCACACTCAACAAGCCACCTAACGGTGTGTGGCTGAGGATACCTTGAGTACCTCTATCGGTTCTCCCTTCTATTCCAGTTTCGTATTGTTCGTGGAAAGAACGATTGTCGGTATGCTTCTCTGTGGGTTCTAATCTCTCTGATTTTATCCTCATGGTCTCTTCGCGAGATATAAGTAGGTGGGAGAAATATCCTGCTTGACTTCTCGGTGCAGGTATATTCTCGAAACTTCAACCAAAGCCCGTACCGAGCTACTGAGCGTCTCTCTTGCAGAGTCTTACACTGGAGTTTATCTATCATCTCCGTAACGCTTTCGCGATTACTAAATGATCCTGTAACGAAGCGCTCTGCTCTCCCTTGGATCTTATCTATCTCTTCTATCAACCCTATCTGGTACGGATCCCACACCGGTGAGCACTATTCAAGCAGTGGTCGAACATTAACCTACTTCCTTTGCTTTCGGACTGCATTTCCTTAGCATTCTTCCTATGAATCTCAGTCTGGCATCTGCTTTACCGACGATTAATTTCATATGGTCATTCCATTTTCAATCGCTCCTAACGCCTACTTCCAGATAATTCATGAAGTTAACTGCTTCCAGTTGCAGACATGCTATATTGTAGCTAAATGATAAAGGATCTTTCTGTGTATTCGCAGCGCATTACTCCTGTCCACATTGAGATTAAATTGCCATTCCCTTCACCATGCGTCAATTCGTTGCAAATCCTCCTGCATTTCAGTACAATTTTCCATTGTTACAACCTCTCGATATACTACAGAGTCATCCGCAAGAAGCCTCAGTGAACTTCTGATGTTATCCACAAGGTCATTTATATATGTACACGTTATGAACATTTAGACGGCAGTCGAAAGTTTCCCAATATTTTTAAGACTTTTCAAAGCAGAACTGATTATCTGTGATAAATACGTATGCGTTTAAACGAACATTTTAAAAACCAATAAAATAGGAAATCCATATTCTGAGGACCTGGTTTCATCAGTGTCTGGTAGTCCAACATCCCTGGTTCTCTACCGTGGATGGAACGTCCTGTATGTCGCCTTGGAATTTGGCTATGATATTCTGAGATTTATAAAAAAATTTATTAGGGTCTTACAGTTTTGCATTAATGGTAGGAGTTTGTACGTCACCCAAATTTTAAGAGTGTTTGGCGCATATCCGATTCCACTTTCTCAACGCCTGTCTCCCTTATGCCTCAGGTGCATCGCAGCATCGATATGCGAAACGCGTCTCTGAATCCGTTCGATACATTTTGTCGGGGCTCCCAGATACAGACTACAGCTCCAGAACAATACTCTGGTATTTGTTATACTACCGTCTTGTATGCTGTTTCATTTTCAGCAGCAACGCATATTCCCAAAATCCTCGCAACATGTGCAAGTCTTCCCTTCGTCTCCTCCACTTCTAATTTCACATGTTCGTCTTGTTCCCCACCGCTTCCAGAAATCACCTCCAGGTATCCACAACTTGTGAGAGGATTCGTAGTTTTCCACTGAACTTGTAACAGTGTACTATTGGGTTCTCTCTTGGTTCCAGGTATCATTTTACATTCATTCTGTTTTAAAGGTAGGAGCCGCTTAGCTTCCTACGTGGAACTACTGTGCAATTCAGACTTCATCTATTTGTGAGAAGACAGCGACAATGCTTTCCTCTAGACAGTCGTATCATCAGCAAACAATCCGATAATGTTGGTGATTTTACAGAAAAGCGTTTACGCACATGGACAACATCAGTTGTCCCCTTTACGCATCCTTAAGGTATATCTGATGTCACTGTAGCGTCTGTCGAACTTTGACCCTCCAGTACAGCGTACTAAATTCTGATCGCCAGTGAATCTTCTTGCTGCCCACATATTTGTGAAGCTACTAGGTTTGATGGCTTGTTGGTTATTAGTGTATATTGTGCTACTGTGTCGAACGTGTTTCTGGGTTGCAGGATGCAGGAGAGCATCTGTTCACTGCAGATGCCATTTGCAAGGTACCGTATGAGAAAAAAGCACGTTGTGCTGCACATTAGCGGAACTTGATAAAACCGATTGATTCTCTAAGAGAAGCTTCTTCCTCTGCAGTACTAATCACATTTTTCTACCTTCGAGTATTTTCTGAGAAACAGTAACACATGTAGGAAATTGGTCGATACTGAGATTGCCTTCATAAGAGCTGCTGTACTGACTATGTGGTAGCATCCTCCAGTCAGCGCCTGCCTGCGATTAATTAATAGCCCATCGTTCGTTAAATTTTTCGACTTGTCGTACCTGTGAGGCTCATGGTCTTAAATGCAGGCAGGTGGTCGTCAGACTGCAATCGTATCACATTTCCTCTGCAAGAATAATCAGAATATTACCTACATGCATGATCTCGATCAACGGCATTGGTTCGATCCCACCTGCAGGGTTGGATAGCATTTCTGTGACTGTTCATTAGTTCTACAGCTGCAAGGTAAGTGGGGATAGGAACACACAGATCTGTAATTTGGCTCACGCAAAAGAATTTGTGAAAACAGGACGGTTAGTCCTCTCTGACCTCCAGTTGTTTTCTCTTCCACCTCTCCTCCAGGCCCACTCATGTCCACTTCCTTGGTGCGTCCCTCACCACAGCTTCGTCTTGACTTGTCACAAGGTCTGAAAGACTGTGTCCCTCCTGAGGTCCTGTGCCGCCAACTTCCCTCCGTCCTTGGCGCATCCCGGGGTTCGGTAGTAGTCTATACTGATGGCTCGATCGTTTCTGGCCACGTGGACGTTGCGTATACTCACACAGGATATACTAAACTGCATCCCTCACCGGATAGCTGTAGTATTTTCAATGCGATGTCTCTCGCACTCTTGAACATAACCGTTCCTGCAGCGCTAAGGGGGAGGGTGGGGACGTTCCTTTCTCATTTGCTCTCAAACAATGTTACCATCACCATCCCCTGGTCATTGCTGTTCAGGGATCCCTGTATGCCCTGGAACAATGTGGACGCTCGGTGACCTCCCTCTGGACCTCAGACCATGTCGGCATTCCGGGGAAGAAACTCGCTGATAACCTGGCTACCAGTAAAACGACTCTTGAGACTAGTATTCCGGAAAGAGACCTCCGACCGGTATTACGCCGTTAAGTATTAGGAACCTGGAATGACACTCTTTCACCAACCGACTACGGGTGATAGAGACTGCGAATCTATGCAGGTCCTCCATGCAGACCTCTCGCAAGGGCTCTACCGTACTTTGCCCGCTCTGCATCGGCGATAGCTGGCTCAGTCACTGTCGTCTCCTTCGTCTCGAGGACCTACACCACTGTCGTCGTGGTTCCCACTTGATTGAAGTCCACATTTTCTGGACTGTCGCAACCTAACCGCCCTGCAGCGGACACGCTACGCCTACTGCTACGAGATCATGCTCCAGTGGCTGACTTACTTTTACGTTTCATTCGTGAATTGGAGTTTTACCTCTCTCTTTAAGGGAGGACCGCTTCTCCTTATCAGCCCATTGAGCGGCTGGCAGAACACTTTCTTGCCACCTCTGCCCAGCCGTGCTGCGGCAGTGTGGGCTTTGTGGTGGTCCACCCCAGTCCCCATCCTACCTGCTGTTTCACTCTTCTTCCCCCCTCTCGCGTGGCCTGTTAGACTTTTTCATCTTTTCTCTCTCTGAGCTTCTCTGGTCCTATTCGTGTTGCTAGTCTTTCTTATTCAATTTCAGAGAGGAGTACCTCTGGTAAGTGGTGGGTGCTGCGGATCTATGTCCATTTCACTCTGCTTTCGAGGATTTCTGGGTGCTTTCTATAAGTGGCATCTTGCCTGTCTTTGTTCTTCTATCTCCCTTTCTTCTTTTTGTCCCTTATCTGAGCTTCATTGGCATTTGGCAAACGTTGGGGTTTTCTTATCCTGAGTTTTGCGCAGTACGCTACATCTAGTCTACAGTCCCTGAGACCTGTCTGTCTGAGAAAAAAGGGACTGATGACCTAGTGGTTTGGACTCTTTAATCATCCAGCCAAACAAGGCAGTATGGTTGGAAAAAATCTTCCTATATTCTTAATAAATTTCGTACTAGCAGGCTTCGATGAGAGAAACACGTAAGAATTTCGTCCACCGTGGCAGAAATCAGTGGAACAATGACGTCAGGCTTCTGATGCGCACGAAGAGTTAAGCTGCATATTCCAAAGTGAACTACGGCGGCAACAGTGGATCTCAGTGGTGCGTGACACCTGAGGCGGGTGCCTAACAGATGTTCCCGGAATGTGGAAAAATTAAAGTTTCTGAAAAGATAGCTTCTCGTTTTCAGTAGGAGCCTGACAGTTTCTCAGACAACGCTACAGCATATTCTAAGTTCGAATATGTCCACAGATCGGCACCAATTTGGAAAACATCGCTTGTGTGAAACTAAGCTTGTCCTTTTCTCTCGCGATATCGTACGAAGCATGAATGAATGGCAGCCGGCGGGTTCCGCATTCCTAGATTCTGGAAAAGCGTTTGAGACAGTGTCGTACAGAAGACTATTAACAAAGGTCTGAGATTACGAAATAGGTTCTCAGATATGCGAGTGACTCGGAACACTTTATAAGTATTAAAGCCGGTTGTTATCCTGTTCATTCGACATTCGGGTATCATCGGGAGTGTTGAAGCGAACCGCTATAGGACTACTCTTGTTCATTGGTATACGCAAAAGGTCTGACGGATAGGGTGAATAGCAATCTGCTACGATTATCTGATGATGCTATAGTTGTACGGGGAAGTGTCGTCGTTGAATCACTATACGAGGATACAAAATGACTCAAACAGAATTTCCATTTAGTGTCATGAATGACTGCTTGCCCTACATATAGAAAAATGTGACGTTATGCAGATGACTAAGACAAACAACCCTGTAAGGCGCAAATATAGTATCAGTAGTTTGCTGCTTCACATGGACACGTCGACGAAATAGGACGAGCACGAATGTCTGGTAAATGGTCGACTTCGATTTACTGCGAGAATTTTAGGAAATTGTTGCTCATCAAAAAAGGAGACGGTATATAGAGAATTTGTTCAACCCATTCTTGAATACTGCTGGAGCGCTTGGTATCTCCACAAGGTCGGGTTGAAGAAAGCATCGAAGAAATTCAGAAGGCGCGCTGGTAGATTTGATCAGTCCTCCGGAAATCCTCCGTGAACTGAAATGGAAATTCCTGGAGAGAACACGCCGGTCTTTTCGGGGAACGCGATTGAGAAAATATAGAGCAGCGGAATTTTTGCCTGACAACATAAAGATTCTGCTGTCGCCAACGTACACTCTTTGACATAAAACTTGACCGGCGGCCGGCCGCTTCAGAGGCTAAGTCCGCGCCGATCGCGACATGGGACAATAAAACTGGCCAACTCGCTATTTCTCTAAGTCCGGTAAGCTGCACAATCTGGCAACACTGTAGACTGCGGCACTTCCTGGAGGAAAACTTGTCCCATGATGGAGAAACTATAGGCTGATTGCACCTGTGGTCTAGCGGTAGCGTGCGTTGTTTCTGTTCATAATGTCAGTGGATCGAGAGCAGCTGGCATAAAATATTTTTATAGCCTCTTCTGCCTGAATACTGAACACGTGAATGTAATAGTAGCGCAGATTCAATCTATTTCGCTTTCTGACACACCGATATCAAAATTTTGTCCAGTAACCATTTTGCGGCAGATTTCCTGCAGACTGTCCTCCTCTGGACGCCGTAATCGGCAAAGCTCCGGGATCCACTTGCTGGCTACCGGCAGTGGCCGTGGCGACAGCTGCGGCGTTGCACTCCCCCGTTCTTTATCGAAACCGCCTGCTACCGCTCATCGCTTCTGATGATTTAAAACGCTTTATTATTAAATGTTGCTCCACAGATAATTTCTACGATTTCCATTCACACTCAAAAGAACGGAGACAGACGCCGTGATTGGTAAACGGGTATTATATTACATTAATCGGTGAGAGCGGAGTATGGCCCGAAATTAAGTTTATAGACTGGGACGAAATTAAACCACGTCATTACATTCGATCAATTAATAACTGCTTCATACCTCGTTTCTTTTCCTTTCAAAGTCAATTATTTGTGCAACTTTTGGCCAATATTCGGATGTTTTCGTCAAGCCAGAGTGAGCGTCTGTGGTGTAAAGTGTATTACAGTCTTGTTTCATTCCTTATGATAAGTCTATGTGATAAATTGTGTGAATACCTTGCAACGCATGCTCTGTAGCAGTGCAGGAACACTGCACATTTGGTGTTCCATATATGGTTTCATGAACTATTTAACGTTGATCGGAAGTGATATATGACGAACAAAGCTCAAATTCGTATCGTTGACAGTCAATTTGAATCTTTTCAGGAACCATTTTACAGTGAAGCATCTTGGCATTCGGAAAGCAGACATCCATGATATTAACATAATTTACTAAGTTGAAATTGCACGAAGATTGATGTGTAAAGGCATTGTTCAGATTTCGTATAAGGAATTTTTACTAGCAGTTTGCAACTCCATTAATTAAAATTGAAAAGTTGTACTCAGCAGCTTTCATCGAGATTGGAACTGCAATCTCATACAGTCCAAGCATCGCAGCACACAAGGGAACCATTTTTTTTTTTTTTTTTTTTTTCCCCACTGAGCTAACGACACACTGCCGGCAACAAGCCCACGATAGTCATTGCGATATTGCCTGAGCCTCAAAACGCAACCTTAAACCCACAAACAGGTGTTATGTATGTGAAGAACGCCGTTCTTGGAGTCCAGAAATTAAATACACTTTATAGGTGTCTCATCTTACAGTGAATTATATCGTATGAGTCTTCGATGTGGAAAACGAATGTCAAGTGAATTTAGCGAAGTAATGCCGGGCTACACCCGGAAGTAAATGCTCTATCACAGTGTTGACAAATACTTGCTACGACGGTGCCAATTCTCGCCTCTCTTACGAGGCAGCTCTTCAGCGAAATGCTTGCCGTGATTCTCCGATACGGTTCTTCAGAGGGGAGACGCGCGTGCACGTTCGGTTTTCCTGCGGCGTTCTCCCCTGACAGTTTCTGACGTCGCCTTGTGGGCTATGTATACATTTGAGGCTTTCAATCATCATTAATCCAGAATGATACACGTTTCACCCTCCGGCGTGGAAGAAGGCTGTTGACGCTGACATATCATTTCAACGTTGGGAAAGCAAAACGGATGGTTCAGTGTTCCTCATTCAGCGTAAAGCATGTGAGATAATTTTCCGTAACGTTCGTAATCACCTCAAAATTCAATCGAAGTAAAAATACATCGGAAGCGTATTTGAACGGAATATAATGTAAGATATTAAACGCTTTGCTCCTCGATGTCGAATGTATCCACGTGCAATCTTTTGCAGCAACGTATAGAATGTCATGATTACCACGACAATGAAGAAATATGTTGGTAGGGATGGAAGCAAGAAGAGACTCAGTCAACAAATATTCGATTCCTCATGGCATTCATTTCATTTGACACGTAAGAAGAGGTAAAACGGGATATTACTTTCGTTAACGCGAAAGATATACCAGACATATGGATAACGAGAAAGTATGCGTCTTCATACGTTTCCTCCTTGAAATCTGTATGCTCTATTATATACTAAGTAGCTTGATTATTGTTTCCGTAATGTTACGCTCTTGTTTGGCCCTTAAAGATGAACAGGTTCCAAATGCGTGTCTCTGCATGAAAGTAGTTGTTTGAACCCTTCCTGTATTGTTTGTGTTTTTTGCTTGGAATTCATGAAGCAGACCACTGTGCCTTCTCCCCTCGAGGGTTAGGTCTCAAAACTAAACCGTTTTTTATCCAATGGCATAATTTATTCAGACAACATCAGCACAAGACTATCAAACAAAGTCATCCATTTACAGTTGCAACACTCTAACCAGCAGCTGACCGAAGGGTAATCCACGGTCATGGTCCGAAATTAGCAGCTCTCTGCTACTGTGGCAAAGTCCGTACTACATTTTCGATTCCGCAGCACCTGTTTATCTGGTAACGCTGTGTTAAAACAACAGGAATAGTTGCAGAGTTGTGCCAGCATATCTGTCCTCCATTGTCAACTTTATGTATCTCTTTTCTCCTGTAGCGTTGATCACGAGAAGTAGAAGTAAATGAGTGTATTCTGCATAACGTAACATTCAGTATTCCCTTCTTTCATAGCCACTCTTCATGTGCATCGATAGCAAATAGGGATGTGAAAACTCTTGCGAGTGAGAGAATGACAATAATAATCGTAACAAGAACAAGCAAATGATGAATGAAGTTTATTGCAATGCAGAACGAGAATGGCTGTGAAAATAAAAATCTATAAAAATAGGTTGATCATTGAGTTGGCACAATGCAAAATCTTCTTAGCATTTTGTTACTGAATTTAGTTCTGGATGTTTGCAGAAAAAAAGGAAAAGTCGATACTTCTCGCTAGTGTAGTATAATGTGAACCTTAGAACACGACTCAAGCAGGTCTCCAAGTAGCTACCAAGGCAGTGCTGCAGTCTGTTCCCTGACACTGCTCTGATGACGGTTAATGCAGATAGTTCCGATTATGAAATACAAAACGTATTGCAGGTTACTTGTTAGGATCGTAACATTAAATTTGCGATGTAGATGGCACATGAACGTGACGACTATCCAGATTACTTATCAATACAAAAAGACAATATTATTTGAATGGAGCAGGATTACTCAACATGAATTTTGAAATTGGGTTACTGACCGCACAGGTGCTAAACGTCGTCAAGAGTATACCAAGTCCCAATCGCACTAACAGTATGAAGCTCGCGGCTTTCACATTGCTATCTGCGCCCTACTCCAGAGAGCCCTCGGAGGAGCTGCACTAAGTTGCCGATGTAATGGAAGACCTTCAAACCGATAACAGATCACATATTGAAAAATACAAGCGAATTCTCTTGCAGCTTAAGCTTATTGTAACTAATCTAAAATGATTGGAGAGCAACATTGTCCTATTCAAAAAAAGTAAAATGTTACACACTGTTGACGTCAAACGGACATTATATACGTCCCGTCTTGTGTCCTACTCATCTATAATATCCGGTGTACTATCAAAATGATTATATATAATGGATGCTAATGTAATGCATCGATACCAGATGGTGGGTTCACAACACTATTGATGCGAAAATAAAAAAACAGTTCGCAAAAGCGCAGCTGTACTTTTTCGTACGTTTTCACCTCCAGATCTACCACAGATAATGTATCCTGACAAACTTAGTCTTTGTCCCTGTAGTTTTTTCCCTCTTGTTTCAGACCAAGTTGATTAAAAAAAGTACAAATTCGTGACTCTTACAGATGCTTCGAATCTGTTCAGTAATTTTGTCAGTAATTTTGATGTGACTTAAGATCAGTTAGGTCTACGATCATGGCAGCCTCTGCGAACTTGTTAGGACACACTTACATGTGACAGGTATCACCTGATTTAAAATTTACTGAAAGGAATTGATACATCGTTTGCAGCAAACCTGGAACAGCTTTCGGAGGCAACTACCATTTTATAAAGTCACTACAACTACGCTGGCAAGGAATTCCAGCATAAACACTCTCATTGCCACAATCGCGGCTGCAGTATATAACTGATAAACTCGCAAAATGAAAGATGAGACAAGGGGTAGCTTCTGCATGAAATGACCTTGTATTCACAAAATATTCAGAATATTTCATAGAGAAGACAAGAAAACGTCAGGCGAATTTAGCAGAATAAATCTGTCCCACAGCTGCAAATCATTGTTATGCCTACAGGATTGCCAAGTGATGCCTACAACGTTGCAGTCAGGACCACGCTGACAGCAAGAAGAACGTGTTTTCGTAGCCTGAATATTTCATGATAGGATCCAGACATCCAATCTGTCGCGAGAGATTCTGCTCTCCAAATTTTTGACCATGTGCCTACAATTTAGTAATAACCCTCTGATGGCTATTCCCATTGATGTGATTCGGATGACGAGAAAGCCCTGCTATGGGTTATCTATATGTTTACTGAAAGCAAGCGACATTACATAATAGCAGGAAGCCTGTCATATACTTTCAGATAATGTTTCCTGAACCTCAGACATATATCATTTTAGCATCCTTACCCCATCAAAAAGGATTTCTTGTTATTGCATTTGACATACAAGTTACAACTGAAGGCCTCAGGTGTCTTGCTTCCCACATAGCAAACAATGGTTACCACTCTCACTGTCGCATGTCATACCCTAATTCCTTCAGCATCATCTGGTTTAGTTTCGACTACAGTTCGTTATCCTTAGAAATATGTCCATATTTCAAAAAGTATAAGTATCATCTCTATGTAATGTTCACTGCGGGGTTACTCAAGAAGCTTTTCGAATAGAAGCGAAAATCGCTTAGCGGATGAGAACTTTACTTCGTGGTACACCTCAGAACGAAAGAAACAAAATAACAGGAAGAGCAGCAGGCTCTTCATACTGAGCGTGGGCACTGTCAACGCAGCGCCCTTAATTTGGCCATATTCCTCCGAATTTACTTCCCGATAACCCAAAGGCGCTGTCACTACAAAAATATCAGCATATTCACACAGGAATTACTATCCACATGTAATTGCTAGAATACCTTGCTACGTCAGGTATCAGGTATGTGTTATCAGACGCTCGATCTGAGCTGTTAATTTTTATTGAATCAACCTGCTGTGTTAAGGAAATTGATCAGAGTAACTGAATGAGTTTATTATTTTGGTATAATGTATGAAAACCCACTTTTCCCACTTATCGTATCCTAAATATACGTCGACTGGGTTGAGAGGACGGCCGGCGAGGCCGTGCGGTTCTAGGCGCTTCAGTCTGGAACCGCGTGACCGCTACGGTCGCAGGTTCGAATCCTGCCTCGGGCATGGATGTGTGTGATGTCCTTAGGTTAGTTAGGTGTAAGTAGTTCTAGGTTCTAGGGGACTGGTGACCTGAGAAGTTACGTCCCATAGTGCTCAGAGCCATTTGAACCATTTGTGAGTGCTCGGAACCATTAGTTTATAAGTAGGAATGTGTTGATTTACCATAATTTTTTAGTAATGGTCAATTTCAATTCATGATTTTGGTTAGTTTGTATCAAAATCTGATCTGGAAGTGCAGGAACATATTAACTCGTGGCTTCAACTAATCGAGCTGCTACGAGAAATTCATGGTAGAAAGTAATGTTCTTAATTTTGATCTGAAAAAATTAATTTTCAAAGAAGCCATTTGTAGCTTGCATGTGTTTCAATTTGTATTTTGACGGGTTTCTGAAATTCATGGATGAAGGAAAGGTTGCTAATTTAATATGAAAGAATAAGAAGTCACGTTTTGTGAAATGAGTCAGTAGAAATTTACGTGTGAAGCTGATTTTTAGAACAACAGGATTTGAAAGATACGTGGGAATCAGTGAGGCCGGTTTCCTGAATTAAATAAAGGGGAACCAGCATAACAGTAATTCGTGTAGCCATGCTATGCAATCTATACACGAACTGTAAGTATTGTGAAAAATTCTGTGTGTGTATTTATGTATCTTTTGGAAGGGAGGTTTTGGATGGTATATTATTTAATGGTCTCGAGATATTATTAGGAAATCAGTCTAAGTAACTTGTGGAGGTTTTTTTTTTTCAGTTGGAATAACGTGCCGCGCACGAATATGAGCGGAACGTAAATTTCAGAATCGCGACCGCGCGAACTTTCCAACCACGCGAGACTTAGTTAACATCGAGGCACATCGATAAGTGAGAGGTGTTTTTGGGATGAGACAGTGATTGAAGAAGTTACAGAATTTTTCTAGAACTAGTCCGCGTTGAGATACGATCATTGCTTTGTCCAATGGTAATAAGAGTGATAGTGTGTGGCTGTGACATTATGAATCAAGCATTGTGGGCTATCCTTCGTTCCTTCCCGTAGGTGAGACAATGGTTATCTTCGTAAGAAACCATAGGAAGTAGAAATATCTTTATATGAGCTGTTACAAGATCATCTGTTAGGGAATTTAATCCTGTATGTTACTGGTAATACCGTTATTATGTTTTGAGAGATGAAAGTAAGACAGAATGAAACGAAATAGATTGTAGAACGGAGGAGTAGTTGTTATGCAGGTCCAGTTACGATTCCGGTTACTTACGCTTTTTCTTTAAACACCGTCAGGTGATTAACAGTGTACCAAATTTGGGGTTAATACTACAAAATCAAACATTTATCCGTTGTGCATACATTTGTTTATTTATTTCCTTGAGTAAAGAATTTAATTAGTAGTTGCTATGTGGAAGAATCACGCAGTGACACATTTAATGAGAATACACAGGGACCATTTAGCTTTAGTAGGTTTCCGGAACACTTTAGGACCACGCAACTGGTTTGACCTTTATTTTTCTTTCAGTACCCTACCCATCCTCCCTCGTTTTCTATAATTGCTCGAAGGCGTCTGGGAAGTGATAAGGCTAAATTCCTCGAGAGGTTGAGATGATCGTTGATCTCCCACCATGTATTCTCTATATTTTCACACAGAGTTTCCGAATTCCTTGACCCAGGTGGTAACGACCTCGTAAGCTCCGCCCACATATTTTCAATGGGGTTGAGGTCTGGTGATTTTGGCACGAAAGGAAGAAGTTTTATTCTCTGCTGATCTTGGAACCAGTTCTGGACTGCTAGGCTATTATGAATCGGGCTATGATCCTGTAAAGAAATGATCATCCATTAATTTCGAAATTCAGTACTTCTAATACTATGAATACTTAATTTCCATACTGTGAAAAAATTCGACAACTGCAATGGCTGTGTAGTCTAAGCTACAGGTCTATAAATCATTCGGAGGATTCCACAGTCCAAAATACTTTGCTGATAGCTGTTGACAAAAACCTATGCTGACAAGGGGAGGGTGCTGGGACGGAGATCAGGATACAGAGCGAATGGTGGTACAGTTTAAGGCGCCAGTTATAACACACAGGTAGGCCTTCTTTCGGAATATGGTTCAAATGGCTCTGAGCACTATGGGACTTAATATCTGAGGTCATCAGTCCCCTAGAACTTAGAACTACTTAAACCTAACGAACCTAAGGACACCACACACATCCATGCCCGAGGCAGGATTCGAACCTGCGACCGTAGCAGTCGCGCGGTTCCAGACTGAAGCGCCTAGAACCGCGAGACCACTCCTACGCTTTGGTAATGATGAGGTCGAGTGTAGGTTGTTCAATACAGTGCAGCAGTCTGTTGAACTGTTAGACTCGTTGCATGGTTGTAAAGCTAATCTGCTTCGCTTATTCAAAACGATTGATTGCCTTCACTATAGAATTCTTTCTTCTGTACATCCACTGTCAAAGATATATAGAAGAAAAAAATCTGTTTTATAGTGAGATATTCTCTACGGACTTTACACGTGCTCGTTCGCTCAATGTGTTGCATTTACGGAAGGCGGCCGTGGCCGCTGACGTCACCTGTTCACACCTGGTGCCAACGCGGCCCCGCGCTCGGAGTAAACGCCTGCAGTTGAGGTAAATGGCTGATTTCAGGAATGTTAATAAAATAATCTTCCCTTCATATTAGTGAGAACTAAATATCACTACGAGTACGTATCTTTATGTAATGCTCATTGCTCAAGAACAATTCGTGTATGCAACGTTGCTGTTATGACTAAGATCAAGAAATCTGCAAATCGTAACCCAATTCATATATTTGCATGCACCTACGGAATATTAAACATGAAAAAAGTTTGTTTCTTTGTCATATAATTTTTAATCAAGGCAATGCGGGCAGTTGCCAGCTGATATCAAAACTGAATGTAAAGGATGAATAATGAAAAAGATATACAAGAAACAAATCTCGAACCCATGAACAACTGTGTACTATCCTGGAAAAGTGCTGATCCGGCTATCACACAATTTCAAAGGATGAGAAAATCATCCTGTCCACTTTTCGGGGACGATATTTCCTGACAGAAAGCACACTAGGGTGAGCGGCTTTAGGTTGAGACACAAGGAACCTCACACTACGTCACCAGTACGTTCACTCTCCGATTCCTAGCCCCGTCACCACGCACTTCCAATGTCAAAGTGGCTGGCAGAAACCAGCGCGAACGACCTGGGATTTGGTGATACAGGCCTCGTCTCTTCTGTTTGACAGATGTGTTATCATTCACCCATGCCAGGAGGTGAGGAAATGCACTTACGAAGACGTTGAACACATTTTAATTTTACATGTGGACTTTACTGCGCAGTTATATTCTAAGTTACGAGAAGTGACCTGGAGAAAAAGAGTGTATACCTTGGGGGAAATGTTATAGATCATGACTGTAATGTTAGTAAAGTACTGTAAAGTATATTTTATCTCATGCTTAACTTTAAGAGAAAAATCAGTCAAGGCAGTCAACAGTGAAAAGTACAGCATGCCTCCAAGAAACGTACGAATATCGTACTATTTTAATAAAAGGAAATATAGATCGGTTTATTGGGGCAGGCCAATTCGGGAACAAAGTAAGAACAACCAAATCAGTTACAGGTTCGTATGTGCTGCTAGTTAAAAGAGAAGAAATGAACCGATAAAGAAATAATGCCTTCATTGATTTAGGAATGGTTCGAAATGGAAGGTATAATTTTACTATTATAAAAAACTGGCCTGGATTGAGTTGATTAGCTCAATAATCAATACAAATGGAATAAAATGGGAATGTGACGTCTGGAAATAAGTAAGCGAGGACGTCCTTTGTCTACATATCTGCTTCGAATATAGGGTATTAAAAACAAGAAATCCATATTTCGAGAGCTGATAGGATGGACAGAAATAAGACAAACATATTCAGTAAACAAGAGCAATGAGTCTGAAATGATTATCTTAAGAGCAATTAGCACTTCCTCACCTTTACCACTGTGAAAAACATCTGTCTTTCTACTTAAAACACTTTTCTTGTACAGAAGAAGTGCGTGTAGCTCTTACGATATGCAGTTTGTCTTGTTTTAGTCCATACTACCGACTCGCAAAGTATGGAAAACCACTTTCCTTAACACCTTGTATATATATTACAGAAGCAATACAAACAACGGAACAGTTAACATTAAAAGTTAAATTCAATTGTGAAAAGATACGCTGCATCACATTTGTTAACAATTTCCTAATCATTCCAGATTTAGAAACAAAATGAACAACATTTTGCAGGTATTACCCGAAAATCGAGAAGATAATAACACTGGAATGTAAGAACAACCACCAATGGTAATGGCAATGAGAAAAAGTAATAAACATAGGAACACAGCAATAAAAACTGATGGCATTAAAAGTATAGCACTTCAGCCACGCCAGGACCAGAATGAGAAAGAAATAGATGCTTAACAAAAGTAAAGCGAATAAAAGTGCTAGCAAACCATTTATGTTTACGAATAATATTCTTTCAAGTAAACATACAAGTGACAGAAACATAGAAACACACTGCAAAATGGACGATGTGGAGTACTCTTTTCTTTGGAAGTGAAAGACTGAATCTGAAAAAATAAAGTATAATCCGCCTACAGGTAACAGGATACTGAATGTTGTGGAAAATGACCAAAACAAGGTAGACGGAGATAGAAACGAATCGCAGAGTCGTGTAAGAAGTAACTGTGGAGAGAAGCCTAAGAAGAGAAAAGGTAAGTAGGAAAATTTATGTATATCAGTTTTTTATACACGGCGTCTTCCTTACACATACAATTATCGAACGAGGCACTAAGAAAGAGACTAAGATGATGCCCGGGAAAGCTATATTTCACGGCCATCAATATCAAAGCAAGGTGGAGATATCAAAATTATACGTCGGACAAAGTAGATTAGTCGCTTCGATAAGAAGTAGAGCCTATCAAAGTAATGAATAAATCGTAGGAGAAACCGGAAATACTCTTAATTGTTCCACACGTCCACTGTTCACACCTGAAGAAGATATAATTCACCGTCTGGGTACAGCATTTCAGCACTCGGCTTCATAATGGCATTCAGTATGTTAATGTAGGCCTCTCCGTTGAGAATTCCTTCTTTTCTCCAGAGAGGACCTGCCCCATGAGCCGAAATATAGCCCCATACAGCTACAGAGAACCGTCCACTTCTTTGTCTTTCGTTAATATACATTGGCTGGAAGCGTTGTCCTCGTGGGCGGTATACCTAACGCAAAAAACATTTGCGTGTTAATGCAAATATTCACAAATTCAGGGGTTACAATTACTTATCAGATGATGGATGAACTACTAAGATCATGATATAGGGAACTGTTTATATTTATTATTTTGTGCTTACTACAGATGTAATGTCACTAACAGCATAAACTAATAACTTTATAGAGAAAATTTCGTGTCTCACCTGAACAGGGGCGTCGCTACAGGAAGAAAATATTTTTTCATCCGAAAAGATGACTCTGCTCCCGTCAAAGTCGATATGTTGTGCGGCAAAAGCCATGCGGTCAATCCTCTGATAGTCGGTCAATGACTGCTTTACAGCAGCTCTCCGACAATATAATCCGGCGTCTTTCAGTCTCCTCGCAACAGTCTTTCCGCTGCCGGGAAACTGAGATAGCTCCTTCAGGCCACGGCAACTGAGGAATGGATTAGCACGTATATTCTCCAAAACACGATGATCATCTGCTGCAGTAGACACACGGCGCCGGCCACTTCCTCTTTTCCGCCCTATATGGCCCCTTTCCTGGTAGTCTTTCCACCAGCGTCTAGCTGTTCTTGCCGGTACTCCACACTTTTCTCCAGCTTCTGATGCCGAGTAGTTGCCATGCTCAATCAGTGCAACCACGCGCACCCTACTCTCTCGATTCCACTGCGACTGCATTGCGACTGTCGCCCTTGTGACGTTACCATGCGTTTTATAGAGAGAACCATTTACAATTCAGTGGAGAAACAACGACTGACAAAATAAAAGAATATCTTTTTTCAGTTATCTGACACACAAAAATATAAACTTCGTTAAAATGCTTTGTCGTTTCTTTCTTAACAGTGATTCTTGACAATCATTAGGCAAAATATTAAACGATGCTGTTGTTCATTTAAGTCAGCCCACAAATAAGCAATGAAAGATAAATTGAGGTTTCCGTCCCACTTATAATATCCATGTAATCTATTTGACTTATTACTTGAGTAACATGTTGAAAAAACACTGCGCCCTCTTGACACTGCCACTCGCAGCATGTGACGTCATGAGCAGTGGGCCCAGACACGTGGTGTTTGTGTTGACGAAACAGGAACGCTGCTGCAGCCACCGTGGTGTGAAAATAGCAGTCGGTCTTGACCATGATCACATCACTCGACTACCCAGAAACTGACTCCCATTCTCAAATCCAACGAAACTAGTGAAATCTGCGTTACGCGACTTTTCATCATGACAAAAACACCCTTCCCATACGCTACCAGACTCGAAAGCATTCAGTAAATGAATTTTTCGAAATGTATATAAATCACTTCTGTATCTTGTGACGTAAAACATGGGCATTGATACTGCCCACAGTGCTGCTGCCAGCAGGCCCTTCTTCAGAAGTGGTCTTTTGTATTTTCGAATCGCTGCTCAATTTGATGCTCTAAAGCAAGCCAGAGCTTTATGGGTGTCTAACTTACGGTGTGACTAACACACGATATAACGCTTTAGGAATTATCTGAGGCCGGAAACAATGAAAAAATGTGCGTCATCAAGGAATGGGCTGAAATTAAAATCAGTGATGGTCGCATGCGAAACGTTACCTAACGTGACCAGGTATTCTATCAATTACACGTCGGAAGGAGCTCCCATATGAGTACACTGATGCTTTTGTATCAAGATCACATTTTGTTCTATCAGGAACTAAATTCGATTGAAACTGGTCCAACTTCACGGCACTACATCAAACCCTCCGGACGCTCGCTATGGTCAACTTGCTCCTCTTAATATTATTTTGTTTCACTCGGTCTGGAGTGTGCTGCAAATTGAAAGGCTCGTTCAGCGGTTCTGAGCACTTTTATAAGCACGATTTTTTGATTGCATCACGGTAAACATTGCATGTAGATGTTATTTCTCTTTCCTTGATGTATAGCCTTTAATAAAAGGGTAATGAGCAGCAGTAAAATTACGTAAGGCTATGCAGAATGTATTAGGTCAGGAAATGAGACGGTGGTAGTCGTAGGCGTGGTTTCCCATGTGGGCAGCAAAATAACTGCTGCGCAGAAGTAAGAAGGATATGAAATGTTGTCTGGAAATAGAAACAATAGCTTTATTGAAAAATAAAATCTGCTACATCCAAAAATGAATTCAAATATCAAGGCGTATACTCCGAAAGTATTTCTCTCCGTTTCTGCTGTTATTTGATGATGTAGGTAAGCACGAACAGTGGTAATACATGGGCTTTAACCATGATACAAGTCACAGACGTGGGAATATTACTCAAAGGGTTAACAATTAGGTTTTCTGCTCTTTTTAGACATGTAGGCATACCGCCATACCTGTCATTCGGACTGCAATGCATCCGCATCCGTTCGTGAAGAATTCCTGCTAAGGAAACGGAATCTTCTTGCCACTAA
This sequence comes from Schistocerca americana, assembly GCF_021461395.2. Lineage (NCBI taxonomy): Eukaryota > Metazoa > Arthropoda > Insecta > Orthoptera > Acrididae > Schistocerca > Schistocerca americana. Next base: position 660,960,370 of record NC_060123.1, on the reverse strand, counting down.
CGTAGTCAAGGAGTCACAACGTCGTACACCTTTGTTGGCAACTGTGTTAGTATGAGAATGATTTGCGGTTGTGGGGCTACATTGTATCTGCTACATCCATTTAATATTTTCTTGTCATCTCGATCAAATATTGTCGATAATTATCACAGAAGGAGTGGTTTTGAGTTAGGAAACGTATTTCAGTTCAAAATGGTCGCTTCATGCGAAAGGTGGTCGTACTCTTCATGTTTCACGTTGGGAGCTGTATACGTCAGCTACGATTATGGTAAGGGCAGTATTTACTACTGTGCGAACAAGGCACTGCTGCAGTAAAGTGCTCAAATTGTGTAACCATAGCTGCTTTTTTTTTTCATTAGTTCCAGTTGTTCTGCAGAAGCTTGATCTTATCAATTCCTTCCGCTAGTGCTCTTTTTTAAGTTCTAATGACTAAAGGACCAAACTGCTAGGGTCAACAGTCCCTAGACGTAGAAAATACTTACACTAACTTTAACTTATTCGAAGGACAACACACACATTCATGCCCGGGGGAGGACCCGAACCTCCGGCAGAAGCGGCCGTGAAATCTGTGACACGTCGCACTCGACCGCGCGGCCACACCGCGCGGCAACTACTATTCTAAAGGTCAAAACTGAGAGACTATTCTTAGCCCTCCGTATCGTATGTGTTTCGAAAACCTCTCAGGATTTGCGACAATAGTATTCTTCGCGAATGCCAATCTACAACAACAACCAAACAAGCCTAAGTCCCTGAAGAGACTAGAATTATCTGTCAGGGACCCGAATTTGTGTTGTTTACATCATCTCGGTGTCAAACAAGACGGTAACAGTCACTGAAGCAATACACGAGGTTATTATTGATGTGCCCGCAGCTCGTGGTCGTGCGGTAGCGTTCTCGCTACCCGCGCCCGGGTTCCCGGGTTCGATGCCCGGCGGGGTCAGGGATTTTCTCTGCCTCGTGATGGCTGGGTGTTGTGTGATGTCCTTAGGTTAGTTAGGTTTAAGTAGTTCTAAGTTCTAGGGGACCGATGACCTTAGAAGTTAAGTCCCATAGTGCTCAGAGCCATTTGAACTATTTAACACAAAATGACATTAAAAATTTAAGTTATTCACAAGCAGCTAGTTGAGAATATGTATTAACATTAAATGACACGACGAACCGTCTTGTTCTGCATTTGGATTCAAACCCAGCTCATGCAGACTAAGCAAAGATTTCGTGACTGACGGACACTAACAGTCATTCCTGATTAGGCATACAGAGAGTGATAAACCTCGATTTTAGACAGTATCAGTTAGCAAATATCAACTTTAAATTGCATAACGCAAACATTTTTAACAGACACGAATTCCTACCCAGCATCTATTGTCCCTGTTAACGAACGACGAGAGATGTTAAATATTGCTTCTTCACAAGTAACTTACTTGAAATGCCGTGAGGTAAAGCTGTGTGTTGGACACGGATTCGAACCCGGAACCTAATCGGATTGCTATCGAAGCACAGTCAAATGTGACATATCGGAATTTTGCGGCAGTAGCTAGATGTTTTAACTGAAATGACGAGACGAAACATTAATTTTTTCCTTCCCAGGACTCCAACCCGGCACCTATCGCTGTTATATTCTAGAGAAAACGAACGTTAAATATAGGTTTGTTGCACCAGCAGTGACATGTGAGCATGTTTGAATTGAAATAATATGACGAAGAGTTCAGCGCTCACTGGGAATAGAGCCCCACACATATCGTTGTTGACTACACACAAAGATAAGTCAGCTACCGAATTGTTCTCCACCAGCTGCTCAGAATAGCATCTTGAACGTACAGTCATCTCGCAAATAGTTCTATGTCTCACTGGGAGTTAAAAACGTCAGATATCGTTAGTGTTGACAGCGAATGAAAATACATTAAAAATCAAAATTATTATCCACCAGCAGATAGGTGTTCTCATGATAGAGCTTGATAATACATAATTAAATCTTTAGTGCCGGCCAGGATTCGATCCCATTCACACGTAATATGTGAAGGTGTTGAGGAATCTGCAGTTTTGGACAAACAACAAATTGTAGCCGAGCTGTATTGCCACGAAGGGATCAAATTCCGCGTTAAGGGCGGTCTGAGTTGCATTCCCAGTTCAGAACCAATTTTATCGACATACAGAAGCTCAAATAAAAGATGGAATAAGTGTCCTGTGACCATACATAGCGTTTGTGTCGTCACTTGAAATAAATAACTAGTATAAGAAAGGTTACTGGTGATAGAGTTTGTACATGTCGCCACTCCAGACTTTATTGTGGTTCAACCTACCGTCTACTTGGTAAAGAAGGAATATCATCTTTAATGTGAATTTTCAGACCACGCACCCATTATATCTCCTTCACTTGGTGTAGCCAGGAGAGAATGGAATCTGTCTCTCCCTATCTAAAATCATTGACAGAAGTGGGAATCGAACCCAGACCATAGGTATAACAACCTACCATCCGTCCAACAGACCACGAAATCCCCTTCTCTGCGAGTCATTTTTCTATCGTAACGCAGTTGCGCCACACTGGATGAGAATTCTGACACACAGGCTCCCTGTAGTAATTTGCAGCATGTTCAGTAAATTCATTTACCTGGTTGACCGAATAACCATGAACTAGCTGCCTCGGCTACCCAGTGCATACATTCGACTATTTTGTAATCACAGAAATAAAATCACGTAACTGCCACCTACACACAACTGCCAACAGTGTAGGATGCAGAAGCTTAAATAGGAAGTGTTCCTTTCCACTTGAGCTATTCTATTGCGCTATCTGTTACTAGAAAACGTCGCTCAGTCCAAAAGAAAAGTTGTAACTGTTTGTCTCTCAGAAGTCAAGACCTGGCCATATGCATAATCTCACAGTGCTGTGGAATCCAAATGTTCTGGAGGAATAGTTGCCGAGCTCTGGAGCTGTTGTAGCTACGTGTCAGCTTGTAGCATAGATAAGATGTCGCGAGTTCGAATACATTCAGTGCCACACTTAATAAAACGCAATTCTGCTCTCTGCTGAAGTTATCAATCTAATGGAACTTTGAACTTAATTCCCTTCACTTCTCAACCCAAAGTAGTCGCATGTGGAAAAAGGACTAACTACTGTGACATTTTGTTCTGTTCAGGTTTAATAGACAGCAGGCAGCAGATGCATCTCGAAGATGTGTAGGGAGAGCGCATCGTGCCATAATATGTCAGAAAAGTATTTTCTACATTAGCTGTCGTGTGGTAGTGATATTTTATTCTTCTTCAAACTTTGACAGCTTTAACTCAGAACAAGTTTTCTACATGCATGTAATCAATAAACTGCATGTGCATTGTCAGACTGTCATAGGTAACATCAGAGAATTCGCATATATCGTTGATGATTAATTTCTCTCTCATGTTTACTATTGTTTTAACAACACTAAAGGAAACCTTACGAAAATTGTGCACTGTATTATATAAGAAATGAAATAAAACTAACCATGATAACCTTACGACGAAAGTATCTGTACACAAGCATGCCTCTATCGACACGAATTAGTAAAATACTACTCACTTAGATTTTGATTGGGTCTGTGTTTAATTGGTATGCTGTGTCATACTCAAGAGGTATACAAATGTGGCATTTCATAAATGTAGTTACGTATTCCTAGAAACCCAAAATTCGCTTGTCAGCAGCGGAAAGAGGCGTTACCTGTTGTGCAACATTGTAAGTTTTTCAACATTGCACTATGAGCTGAAAGCGTTTTCTTGCGATTTCCTTATTGATGTTTGATCTGACTGCTTGTAGCTCTTTCACAGAAGGGATAAAAACGTTACAGTCAGTGAGACTGGAACTGCGAACCGTAACAGACACTGTTTCACAGGTCAGCACGTTACCACAGAGCTGGCGAGGAGGTACGGGTCTCAGCTTCCTATTTCGAGGGCAATAGTAACTAGAACTCGTAAACCGCTATTTAAAGGTCGAGATCAGTTGCGATTTCCACCTTCAACGACTTTCCTAGGCTGAAAACCGTAAATTTTCAATCTTTTGTTACCCTTCAAGCGATAATAACTCAGATTATTCAATGGAAATGACAGGTAAAATCAAGTGAACTTTGAGGCTTAATTCCGTGCACACCAGGAAGTAACTCGTCGATCACAGAGTTGCCAAATATACGTTGCCTTGTTGCCAAATCTCAGTTACAGTACCAGCAGGAAGAAGACGAACCGATGTGATCCTACAGCGGTCTGGGAAGTGACCATAGCTGGTGTCTCCAAGTCGCGGCTGCTACGGACTGGAATACGTAATGCGTCTGATTCGCTTTCTGTAACTAGGTTTAGGGCCTGGAGCGTAGTTACTAATAATACTCAGAACTGACTGCAAACTGAGCATCATAAATCAGTAACTCTCATTGTTGTTTTTATATTTCTTTCGTAAGTGCACTCAAAACTAAGAAAGTCATTCACAGGCGTTTTCGTGCCTCGCCGATAGTCGAGCACAACAAACAAATAAAAAAAAAAGAATGTGTGTGTGTGTGTGTGTGTGTGTGAGAGAGAGAGAGGGAGAGAAAGAGAGAGGGGGGGAAATAAAAAGCAATGAGAGTGTAAAAAATTGTTGTAAAGAAATTGAATCATGGTATTTAAAGAACTTTTTCATTAAAATGACACGTTCCACATCATTACGAAATGTCGTATTCATGATCTATTGAACAAGAGGTAATCTAATGTAATGTAATCTAATCTAATCTAATCACATCATATTGATGATTAGCCATGAAGAGTCATGATTTACCGAAAGTTTTGCCAATACCAGTAACCAAATCTAAACTTGAAAATAAAAGACGACAATTTTTGTAATAAACCGTGACTCCTATCAAGACCCTTTCGTCCCTGTTATCTAACCACGAAAGATGTCTGGTATACCTCCATTCTGAAGTAACAAAGTGTGCATGCATTTAAAGATGAAGTGCATGATGTGAAGTTCTGTGACGGAGATACGAACCCAACACGTAATCCGATTGTTAACTAAGAAAAATCAAATGTTACGTATCGGTTTTTCTTACGAGCCGCTAGGTGTCTGAATCTAAAATAAGGATACAAACTTTTGTGCCTAAGCGACAATCGAACTGCACACCTACCGTGCATCCACGAATATAGCATAAGTATCAGTTGCTTACTCATGAACAGTAAGATGTGTGCGTGTTTGACCAGAAATAACGACACCTGTTGCGATTGTTGGCAACACATGAACAGACATTGAAATTGCGCGTTAATTTTCACTAGCAGGTCGGTGTGCACTTGATAAAGCTAGAAATGAAATTATGAATATTTTTGTACTGGATCAGGTTTCAGACCCACATACTTACCTTTGGAGACCTAGAGAAGATTGCAGTCTTGGGAAAAGGAACGAAATGACTGAACTATACTGTTCCGAGAGATTCAGATCCTCGAAAGAGGAGATACGAATTCGAATCACAGTCCAGCACCAAATTTTTAAACGTCTCTAGTTCAATCAAGTACAAGTAAAATAAGAGCCCTGTCCCTTTAAATGGCTATCGGTTCATCAAATAAAATAAAATTTGCTAATGTAAGTAAGCTTACTGGCGACTGTATTTCTGTTTACCATGATTTCCGCTGTGTCATTTCCCAACGTAAACCGGCTCTGCCCAGTCGGTAATGAAGGAACATGATGTTTAAGGCGTATTCTGGATTATAACGTCTTTCTCTTGAGGTTACCAGAGGTAAAATAAATATGTTTGTGCCTCTTAAAAGTAAATGCCTGAACCCACGCATTGCACCTGTGATAGCTCGTTCCACATTACCCAGCCCCAGGAGTGTGCTGTAACGGATGATGTGCTTAGCTTACAAAATTAGTCACGGTGGAAAAAATGCGAGTCTATTAAATGGTCAAGTAGAAGCAAGCCTCTGACGCGGAGATTATGCTATTCTCATGTCAGCAGGATGTAAAGACTCTTCTAGGCATCATAGGCAGGATGTGAAGCCATTTTGATTTTTCACAAATTCAGCAAATTTCTTAGTTCGCGAAAATCCACTGTGAAGTGTGAAGTTGCCGGATAATTCGATTATTACTGTTATTATTAATATCATTTTATTCATACCGCTGCTGGAACACGACCGTAGTCTTGAGGTAAAACGCGAGACCAGCTAATATGACGTCTGGCGACCGAAAGCACATATCGACAAAATTTTTATCGCCCCTTTCCTCTCGGTGCTGAAGCTATGAGTGTAATACAAGCGAATCTACAATATCATATTAGCTGGTCTCGCGTTTTACCTCACGACTACGGTCGTAGTCAAGAGTAATGTACTAAGACTGGAGTCAAGACTTCCTCTGGGAAGTGCCGCAGTCTACATGTTGCCAGATCGAGCATATTGCCAGACATAGAATTCTGAGAGGAGCATGACTGTATTGTCCACCTTACGTGAACGACTCGGCGGTCAATTTTTTGGTCTGAGACTGTATCTACAACACATATTGTACGCTTAAGACCCAGAAGAATTTAAAACAAAATGTATTTTTTAAGAGAGCAACGTTAACCATACCGTTCGAAGTATTCATAGTATTGTATACGTCTGTGTAAACGCCTTCCAATGACCACTCAAGAAAGACAAGGATACACAGTCTAGCTTCAATATTATAAATACGCCTCAGTTTGTGGATGGACTCAGACTTAGGTTGATAATAATTTTGAAAATTTAGCAGCCCTGTACCCATTGGTGTTAAACTCGTTTTCAACCAATGATTCCCACAGCTACAGGGATACTACTTGTGATACCTCTTAGACAGAATACTTAAGCAGTGTTATCAGACGAAAAGATCAACCTGACACAAACTGTGGGAAGTTTGTTTTACAACTTTCGTACCTGGATATTCAGCTTTTTCCTATTTGAGATATCTGTGAACGTTGCTGCTTAAGACAATTTAAGCAGAAACTAAATTCCCTCAGCTTCGACAATGTTTAAAGAATCGTCTTATCGGCACTAAATCGTGGTTTGTGAATTGTTTACCGGCCGTACTCTTCCGTATTTTGCCGGTTGGAAGGCGAAAGCTTACTGACAAATTTCACACAGAAATTACTGTTACAGTGTAGTTATGGAGCCAAATGAGTGAATTGCGTATTTTCCGGTGAGAAAGAGCACTGGCAAACAGTCTTCGCTACATTAGGTTATTTAAACTGGTGTCACTCTGAGCTAGACTTTATGGTCAGCGACTAAGTGTAAGGTCAACGTTTCGGATGCGAGTTTGCGACTGCGAAATACTTTCCTATATTATAGAAGCGAATATTAAATTTGAACTAATATTGCGAAAATTTTGTACTTGGACAGCTTAGAATGAAAATACTTCTGTTTATTGCAAAGGGAAACAATAGATTTTCTAAAACACTGTCTGTCATACACTACTTGAAACAGGTCATGTCGACCACATCATGTGGAAGAACTAACAGCAACGTATATCGGAAGGCAGTAAGATCACTTGCCTTTTGGTTTGTCAGTACTCGATAACCATTTCTAGGCGAAGGTAAATGAAGAAAGGCAGTGCGATTTTGTTACCACGTAACGTCTTCGTCAATTACTTTAGTTTTAATGTAATCTACGACTAATTGCTGGTGTTTGATATTAACATGAAAAGGATTCCGTAGACAGGGAAAGAAACTGTTCATGGGAAACTACTTCTATAGTGACCAAAAGGCATTAAATGATGTTCAAGCACTTGAGTTCCAGCAGCGGTATAATTAAAATGATATTAATAATAACAGTAATAATCGAATTATCCGGCAACTTCGCACTTCACAGTGGATTTTCGCGAACTAAGAAATTTGCTGAATTTGTGAAAAATCAAAATGGCTTCACATCCTGCCTATGATGCCTAGAAGAGTCTTTACATCCTGCTGACATGAGAATAGCATAATCTCTGCGTCAGAGGCTTGCTTCTACTTGACCATTTAATAGACTCGCATTTTTTCCACCGTGACTAATTTTGTAAGCTAAGCACATCATCCGTTACAGCACACTCCTGGGGCTGGGTAATGTGACCACAATGGTCTGGTGGAACGAGCTATCACAGGTGCAATGCGTGGGTTCAGGCATTTACTTTTAAGAGGCACAAACATATTTATTTTACCTCTGGTAACCTCAAGAGAAAGACGTTATAATCCAGAATCCGCATTAAACATCACGTTCCTTCATTACCGACTGGGCAGAGCCGGTTTACGTTGGGAAATGACACAGCGGAAATCATGGTAAACAGAAATACAGTCGCCAGTAAGCTTACTTACATTAGCAAATTTTATTTTATTTGATGAACCGATAGCCATTTAAAGGGACAGGGCTCTTATTTTACTTGTACTTGATTGAACTAGAGACGTTTAAAAATTTGGTGCTGGACTGTGATTCGAATTCGTATCTCCTCTTTCGAGGATCTGAATCTCTCGGAACAGTATAGTTCAGTCATTTCGTTCCTTTTCCCAAGACTGCAATCTTCTCTAGGTCTCCAAAGGTAAGTATGTGGGTCTGAAACCTGATCCAGTACAAAAATATTCATAATTTCATTTCTAGCTTTATCAAGTGCACACCGACCTGCTAGTGAAAATTAACGCGCAATTTCAATGTCTGTTCATGTGTTGCCAACAATCGCAACAGGTGTCGTTATTTCTGGTCAAACACGCACACATCTTACTGTTCATGAGTAAGCAACTGATACTTATGCTATATTCGTGGATGCACGGTAGGTGTGCAGTTCGATTGTCGCTTAGGCACAAAAGTTTGTATCCTTATTTGAGATTCAGACACCTAGCGGCTCGTAAGAAAAACCGATACGTAACATTTGATTTTTCTTAGTTAACAATCGGATTACGTGTTGGGTTCGTATCTCCGTCACAGAACTTCACATCATGCACTTCATCTTTAAATGCATGCACACTTTGTTACTTCAGAATGGAGGTATACCAGACATCTTTCGTGGTTAGATAACAGGGACGAAAGGGTCTTGATAGGAGTCACGGTTTATTACAAAAATTGTCGTCTTTTATTTTCAAGTTTAGATTTGGTTACTGGTATTGGCAAAACTTTCGGTAAATCATGACTCTTCATGGCTAATCATCAATATGATGTGATTAGATTAGATTAGATTACATTACATTAGATTACCTCTTGTTCAATAGATCATGAATACGACATTTCGTAATGATGTGGAACGTGTCATTTTAATGAAAAAGTTCTTTAAACACCATGATTCAATTTCTTTACAACAATTTTTTACACTCTCTCTCATTGCTTTTTATTTCCCTCTCTCTCTCTCTCTCTCTCTCTCTCTCTCTCTCTCTCTCTCCCCCACACACACACACACACGCACACACAAACACACACACACACACACACACATTCTTTTTTTTTTTCTTATTTGTTTGTTGTGCTCGACTATCGGCGAGGCACGAAAACGCCTGTGAATGACTTTCTTAGTTTTGAGTACACTTACGAAAGAAATATAAAAACAACAATGAGAGTTACTGATTTATGATGCTCAGTTTGCAGTCAGTTCTGAGTATTATTAGTAACTACGCTCCAGGCCCTAAACCTAGTTACAGAAAGCGAATCAGACGCATTACGTATTCCAGTCCGTAGCAGCCGCGACTTGGAGACACCAGCTATGGTCACTTCCCAGACCGCTGTAGGATCACATCGGTTCGTCTTCTTCCTGCTGGTACTGTAACTGAGATTTGGCAACAAGGCAACGTATGTTTGGTAACTCTGTGATCGACGAGTTACTTCCTGGTGTGCACGGAATTAAGCCTCAAAGTTCACTTGATTTTACCTGTCATTTCCATTGAATAATCTGAGTTATTATCGCTTGAAGGGTAACAAAAGATTGAAAATTTACGGTTTTCAGCCCAGGAAAGTCGTTGAAGGTGGAAATCGCAACTGATCTCGACCTTTAAATAGCGGTTTACGAGTTCTAGTTACTATTGCCTTCGAAATAGGAAGCTGAGACCCGTACCTCCTCGCCAGCTCTGTGGTAACGTGCTGACCTGTAAAACAGCGTCTGTTACGGTTCGCAGTTCCAGTCTCACTGACTGTAACGTTTTTATCCCTTCTGTGAAAGAGCTACAAGCAGTCAGATCAAACATCAATAAGGAAATCGCAAGAAAACGCTTTCAGCTCATAGTGCAATGTTGAAAAACTTACAATGCTGCACAACAGGTAACGCCTCTTTCCGCTGCTGACAAGCGAATTTTGGGTTTCTAGGAATACGTAACTATATTTATGAAATGCCACATTTGCATACCTCTTGAGTATGACACAGCATACCAATTAAACACAGACCCAATCAAAATCTAAGTGAGTAGTATTTTACTAATTCGTGTCGAAAGAGGCATGCTTGTGTACAGATACTTTCGTCGTAAGGTTATCATGGTTAGTTTTATTTCATTTCTTATATAATACAGTGCACAATTTTCGTAAGGTTTCCTTTAGTGTTGTTAAAACAATAGTAAACATGAGAGAGAAATTAATCATCAACGATATATGCGAATTCTCTGATGTTACCTATGACAGTCTGACAATGCACATGCAGTTTATTGATTACATGCATGTAGAAAACTTGTTCTGAGTTAAAGCTGTCAAAGTTTGAAGAAGAATAAAATATCACTACCACACGACAGCTAATGTAGAAAATACTTTTCTGACATATTATGGCACGATGCGCTCTCCCTACACATCTTCGAGATGCATCTGCTGCCTGCTGTCTATTAAACCTGAACAGAACAAAATGTCACAGTAGTTAGTCCTTTTTCCACATGCGACTACTTTGGGTTGAGAAGTGAAGGGAATTAAGTTCAAAGTTCCATTAGATTGATAACTTCAGCAGAGAGCAGAATTGCGTTTTATTAAGTGTGGCACTGAATGTATTCGAACTCGCGACATCTTATCTATGCTACAAGCTGACACGGAGCTACAACAGCTCCAGAGCTCGGCAACTATTCCTCCAGAACTTTTGGATTCCACAGCACTGTGAGATTATGCATATGGCCAGGTCTTGACTTCTGAGAGACAAACAGTTACAACTTTTCTTTTGGACTGAGCGACGTTTTCTAGTAACAGACAGCGCAACAGAATAGCTCAAGTGGAAAGGAACACTTCCTATTTAAACTTCTGCATCCTACACTGTTGGCAGTTGTGTGTAGGTGGCAGTTACGTGATTTTATTTCTGTGATTACAAAATAGTCGAATGTATGCACTGGGTAGCCGAGGCAGCTAGTTCATGGTGATTCAGTCAACCAGGTAAATGAATTTACTGAACATGCTGCAAATTACTACAGGGAGCCTGTGTGTCAGAATTCTCATCCAGTGTGGCGCAACTGCGTTACGATAGAAAAATGACTCGCAGAGAAGGGGATTTCGTGGTCTGTTGGACGGATGGTAGGTTGTTATACCTATGGTCTGGGTTCGATTCCCACTTCTGTCAATGATTTTAGATAGGGAGAGACAGATTCCATTCTCTCCTGGCTACACCAAGTGAAGGAGATATAATGGGTGCGTGGTCTGAAAATTCACATTAAAGATGATATTCCTTCTTTACCAAGTAGACGGTAGGTTGAACCACAATAAAGTCTGGAGTGGCGACATGTACAAACTCTATCACCAGTAACCTTTCTTATACTAGTTATTTATTTCAAGTGACGACACAAACGCTATGTATGGTCACAGGACACTTATTCCACCTTTTATTTGAACTTCTGTACGTCGATAAAATTGGTTCTGAACTGGGAATGCAACTCAGACCGCCCTTAACGCGGAATTTGATCCCTTCGTGGCAATACAGCTGGGCTACAATTTGTTGTTTGCCAAAAACTGCAGATTCCTCAACACCTTCACATATTACGTGTGAATGGGATCGAATCCTGGCCCGGCACTAAAGATTTAATTATGTATTATCAAGCTCTATCATGAGAACACCTATCTGCTGGTGGATAATAATTTTGATTTTTAATGTATTTTCATTCGCTGTCAACACTAACGATATCTGACGTTTTTAACTCCCAGTGAGACACAGAACTATTTGCGAGATGACTGTAAGTTCAAGATGCTATTCTGAGCAGCTGGTGGAGAACAATTCGGTAGCTGACTTCTCTTTGTGTGTAGTCAACAACGATATGTGTGGGGCTCTATTCCCAGTGAGCGCTGAACTCTTCGTCATATTATTTCAGTTCAAACATGCTCACATGTCACTGCTGGTGCAACAAACCTATATTTAATGTTCGTTTTCTCTAGAATATAACAGCGATAGGTGCCGGGTTGGAGTCCTGGGAAGAAAAAAATTAATGTTTCGTCTCGTCATTTCAGTTAAAACACTAGCTACTGCCGCAAAATTCCGATATGTCACATTTGACTGTGCTTCGATAGCAATCCGATTAGGTTCCGGGTTCGAATCCGTGTCCAACACACAGCTTTACCTCACGGCATTTCAAGTAAGTTACTTGTGAAGAAGCAATATTTAACATCTCTCGTCGTAAATTAACAGGGACAATAGATGCTGGGTAGGAATTCGTGTCTGTTAAAAATGTTTGCGTTATGCAATTTAAAGTTGATATTTGCTAAGGAAACGTATGAAGACGCAGACTTCCTCGTTATCAATATGTGCGGCATGTCTTTCGTGTTAACGAAAGTAAATTCCCGCTTTACCTCTTCTTACGTGTCAAATGAAATGTATGCCATGAGGAATAGAATATTTGTTGACTGCGTCCTTTCTTGCTTCCATCCTTACCAACGTATTTCTTCATTCTCGTGGTAATCATGACATTCTATGTGTATGCTGCAAAAGATTGCAAGTGGACAAATTCGACATCGAGGTGCAAAGCGTTTGGTATCTTACATTATATTCAATTCGAATAAGCTTCCGGTGTATTTTTACTTCGTTTGTATTTTTAGATGATTATGAACGTTACGGAAATTTATCTCACATGCTTTATGTTGAATGAGAAACATTGAATGATCCGTTTTGCTTTCCCTACGTTGAAATGATATAATGTCGGCGTCAACAGCCTTCTTCCACGCCGTCAACTGAAACTTGTATCATTCTGGATTAATGATAATTGAGTGTCTCATATGTATCCATAGCCCACAAGGCGACGTCAGAAACCATCAGGGGAGAACGCCGCATAAAAACCAAACGTGCGCGCGCGTCTCCACTCTGAAGAACCGTATCGGAGAATCACGGCAAGCATTTCGCTGAAGAGCTGCCTCGTCAGAGAGCCGAGAAATGGCAGCATCGTAGCAAGTATTTGTCAACACTCTGATAGTGCATTTACTTCCGGGTGTAGGTCGGCGTTACCTCGCTAAATTCACTTGACATTCGTTTCCCACATCGAAGACTCGTACGATATAATCCACTGCAAGATGACACAATTAGAAAGTATATTTAATTTCTGGACTCCAAGAACGGCGTTCTTCACATAAGTAACACCTGTTTGTGTGTGCATTCGGGAGGACGACGGTGCAATCCCGCACCCGGCCATCCTGATTTAGGTTTTCAATGATTTCCCTAAATCGCTTCAGGCAAATGCCGGGATGGTTCCTTAGGAAGGGCACGGCCGATTTCCTTCCCCATCCTTCCCTAATCCGAGCTTGTGCTCCGTCTCTAATGACATCGTTGTCGACGGGACGTTAAAACAGTAATCTCCACCTCCTCTGTGTGTTTAAGGTTGCGTTTTGAGGCTCAGGCAACATCGCAGTGACTATAGTCCGCCTCTGGCCGCCAGTGTGTCGTTAGTTCAGAGGTTCCCTTGTGCTTTGCAGTGCTTGTACTATAAGACATAGCAGTTCGAATCACGGTAGAAGCCGCTGACTACAACCTTTTACTTTCCATTTTAATTAATGGAGTTGCAAACTGCTAGTAAAAATTTCTTATGCGAAATCTGAAGAATGCCTTTAAACATGAACCTTCGTCCGATTTCGACTTAGTAAATTAAGTTAATATCATGGACTTCTGCTTTGCAAATTCCAAGGTGCTTCACTGTAAAATAGGTCCTGAAAAGATTCAAACCGACTTTCAACGATATAAATTTGAGCTTTGTTCGTCATATAGGTCTAACATGTCAGAAGGTTGTTTATGAAGTGCACATGTTCATTAATATAATTCCCTTCTTCTAAATTTTTGCAATAGCATTTAACTGTAGACGTTTTCTAACACCGGCGTTAGCAATTCCTTTCCGTTCTCTGAAACCTTCAAAACGACAAATTTTTCTGGTTTAAATCTGATGACCTTAACTATCACTTCCGATCAACAATAAATACTTCATGAACCCATACATGGAACTCCAAATGTGCAGTGTTCCTGCACTGCTACAGAGCATGCATTGCAAGGTATTCACACAGTTTACCGCATAGACTTACCATAAGAAATGAAACAAGAACTGTAATACACTTTACACCACAGACGCTCACTCTGGCTTGACGAAAACATCCAAACATTGACCAAAAGTTGCACAAATAATTGAGTTTGAAAGGAAAAGAAACGAGGTATGAAGCATTTATAAATTCATCGAATGTAGTGAGGTGGTTTAATTTCGTCCCAGTCTATAAACTTAATTTCGGGCCATACTCAGCTCTTGCCGATTAATGTAATATAATACCCGCCTACTAATCAGGGCGTCTGTCTCCGTTGCTTTTGAGCGTGAATGGAAATCGTAGAAATTTTCTGTGGAGCAACATTTAATAATAAAGCGTTTTAAATCATCAAAAGCGATGAGCGGTAGCAGGCGCTTTCGATAAAGAACGGGGGAGTGCAGCGCCGCTGCTGTCGCCACGGCCGCTGCCAGTAGCCAGCAAATGGATCCCGGAGCTTTGCCGATTACGGCGTCCAGAGGAGGACAGTCTGCAGGAAATCTGCCGCAAAATGGTTACTGGACAAAATTTTGATATCGGTGTGTCAGAAAGCGAAATAGATTGAATCTGCGCTACTATTACATTCACGTGTTCAGTATTCAGGCAGAAGAGGCTATAAAAGTATTTTATGCCAGCTGCTCTCGATCCACTGACATTATGAACAGAAACAAAGCACGCTACCGCTAGACCACAGGTGCAATCAGCCTATAGTTTCTCCATCATGGGACAAGTTTTCCTCCAGGAAGTGCTGCAGTCTGCAGTGTTGCCAGATTGTGCAGATGACCGGACTTAGAGAATTAGCGAGTTGGCCAGTTTTATTGTCCCATGTCGCGATCGGCGCGGACTTAGCCTCTGAAGCGGCCGGCCGCCGGTCAAGTTTTATGTCAAAGAGTGTACATTTCACGTAAGGACCGCGAAGGCAAGATTACAGAAATCAGGGGTCGTACGGAGTGGTACAGACGATCGTTTTTCCCTCGTTCCATTTGCGAGAGGCACAGGAAAGGAAATGACTGCCATGACAGTGAGAAGGGTTCAGAGAAACATGATACTGAGATCTTTGGGGGCCTACAGAACATCTCCGGGGGGCAGCCGTATTAGTCATAATGGGGCTCTGCGCCCTGGACATCAAAATTCGAGAACAGGCTGCGTGGTTCTGGGCTATAAAAGGGAACACCGCAAAGATAGAAGAGATATTAGGCATTGGGGTTGAGGATAAGGGTGAGATAAGGTGAAGAGGCGACCAATTGTGGCAAGAATCCTGGGAAGTTGAAGAAACAGGGCGTAGAACTTTTGAATTTCTTCCTAACGTCAGGGAACGACTGGACATGAGATACTTTGAACCTACTCGAGGACTGATCCATTTTCTCACTGGTCATGGGCCTTACCCGACATATTTGTGTCGGTTTGGGAAGCGGGCCACACCCGCGTGTGAATGTGGTGTATCAGAGGGTGCTCCCGATCATGTGGTCTACGAGTGCCCCCTTTTCAATGATGTAGAATCCACATTACGTGACCAATTACCCGACCATGACACATACCACTTACTCAGACGAGAAGACACTTTTCAAACCATCAACAAATTGGCTGATGAGGTATCACGAAAAGTGTTAAAAGAATACCTGAGGGACTTAGAATAACAACTTGACACATACCAAACACTAGCTGAATCTAGCGCCCTATGCCCATACCGCCTGTGCGTGGACAGGCCGACTTTCCTCACAGTCTGGAATCCGCCGAGTACAGGACTAGGGGGAGTGGGATACGACACCACCGATACATGAAAAGCACCGAACTTGACTTAGATTAGAACTAGTTAGTAGGACTTAGAATTATGAAATTAGTTACTTAGGAACTTGCAGCGAATAATATCCTTGACCTGCCCAGTGTCAGGGGCACGCTCATCGAGATTAGCTACTGACGCACCTGTGACACTGCAGGCAGTAGACATTAGTTAAGCGTAGGTCTTATAATGTAAACATTAATAATAAACACAAATTAGTTGCCCATTGTTATCCAGTTATAGCTGTATCTCACACTCTAAATTCGTAATTAGCTGCAATTAATGTTGGATGAAATTAAAACCCACTAATCAATTAAGGAAGTGGGTTAAGATTGTATAATTATTATAAAGTTGTAAATAAAGACCTTTTTTTGAAAAAAAAAAGGAAATGACTAGTAGTAGTACAAGGTACCTTTCGTCATGCACTGTGCGGTGGCTTGCGGAGTGAGTGCGTAGGTATAGATGTATTGCCTCACTAGCACGGGTTAGGCTCTGTAATAACGAATCGCAATGTTCCCAGCACTACAATTAGAGAATAGTATTCCTTACGTTGCCAGTGGTGTGTGCTGTTGGACACTTTCTCGAATCCGTATATGTGACTGGAGAGAGTTGTCTGGCAGCAGAGCAGCGAGTGGGTGCTGAGCAGTGAGCCTGCGATTGCTGATAGCGCGTGCTCTGAACTTGTACCTGTTGTGTGCCGTAGCACTGCAGTGCCGCCGCTGTACAAGTTAATAGCCTGCGGCGGGCCACACCGGGTTATCGGCGCCCTCTTCGTCTCAGCGATACGCATCTTGCCGAGGGGAGGCGAAGGCCCCTTTCCGAGCGGAGTTAAACACACCACTTGTACAAGAAAAGCTGTGAGTCTGGCGAAAAGACAGGGTCTGTACACTGACCGCGTAGTAGCATCAGGCAAAACTGTAATTAGTATACTAAAGTTGAGCTCGAAGGGGCGATCTATAGCGAATTACTTAGGAGAACAACAACTTCTTAGCCGAGATAGCTATAAAATAATTCTTTGTAGATAACCGATTTTGGTCAAACTAAATTACCACTTTTAGATCTTCAGGAAGGTAATTACAGGGTGACAATTATTGATCTATATGAAACAAAATCGTCACGACTTCTGAACGGTTTGCGTTACGACGTTCGATCTGCAACGTCGAGGTATGAAGGAAATAAGTGTGCTCTGTAAGGTTTGGTATAGCGACGAAGCCCGCTTTCATTTGGGTGGGTTTGTCAGTAAGCAAAACTGGCGCATTTGGGGAACTGAGAATCCGCATTTCGCGATCGAGAAGTCTCTTCGCCCTCAACGGGTGACTGTGTGCTGTCCAGTGTCCACTCACACTGCGATATTCCTCGATGGCACGGTGACTACCGAACAGTACGTGATGGTTTAAAAAGATGATTTCATCACCATTACCTAAGTGACCGTGCTTTCGACAAGATGTAGTACATGCAAAACGGAGCTCGACCCTATCGAAGCAGGAAAGTATTTGATGTCCTGGAGGAGCACTTTGGAGATCGCATTCTGGCTCTGGGGTACGCAGAGGCCACTGGCATGGGCGTCGATTGGCAGCCATATTCTCCGAATCTGAACACATGGCGCTCCTTTTTGTGGGACTACATTAAAGACAAGGTGTGCAGCAATAACCCAAAAACCAATGCTGAGCTAAAAACTGTTGTTCAGAAGGTCATCGACCGCATCGATAGTCCGACACTTCAGCGGGTCATACAGAATTTCGATATTCGTCTGCGCCAAATCGTCACTAATGATGGCAGGTATGTCGAACTTGTCATAAACTTTATACGAATATCTGTAGAGACGTTTTCATGTTGAATAAAGTGCGTTCACGCCGTAGTTTGTATTTACTTTACGCTTTTTCCATATAGTTAAATAATTGTCACCCGGTACAAACCTCTTGTGTCAGCTACACACAGAAGTTTTGCCATTCAATTTCTAGGTACATAAAACATGAGATGAGCGATGTGTTAGCACCTCAAAGTTAAAATTGTTATGTACATCACAATTCACCGAAACATCGTTCCCGTAACATAACACGTGATGCCTAGAACTGTGGCGCCCTAGTGTGTGCTAGCACAAGATGTTCGTTAAACCTCTGTGAGGATCTGAAGATGGTAACTTAGTTATACCGAAACCGCTTATCATTTTATAGTTTCTTATAGCGATCTCGGCTAAGTAGTTCCTCCTCTCCTACATAAAACTGTAATTACTACAGCGACGTGTGGCTACTCTGATCGAATCTGAGCACCGATGTATTCCTCTGGAACCTACTTCAACAGGAGTATTCGAGTTACAACATGTTTGTGTGTTAAAGAAAATATATTGGCGAATTCTGTCTAGAACGTCATGGGGCTTGGCTGTTGATGGTTACTATTACGAGACGTCGATCGCCTTAGTTTGGCACCACAAACATACGACACGATAAATCTGGTCGGCGTGTAGTTGTTTAATTATCCAAGTTCTCCGTGTACGCGACATGATCGTAAGAGAGATGAATTCTATCCAGAAGAACGACACAGTACTGATAGTACGGGAGTATAACAAATTTAGCTAGTGCACTTCAATGAAAATCTTTGGAGGGAAATTTAAAAAACAGTGAGATGATTGTGTTTGTCAGATGAACGCTGTAACAATGTTCAGAGTTCATTCCTTAGTATTTTCAGTCCTACAGTAGACCAGAGCGTCCAGGAATTGGCATGGCAGAGGAACTTCCTCGTTCGCCCTGTGTAACTGTGTGATTGTTTTCATCCTACTGAAGGTGTGACTGATTTTGCATAATAACGCTCCGTATTTTCCTACAGATTTTGGATGTTCTGTTTATTTAGTCCTCAAATACTCGATTCAGTTTCAATATTTCCCACTTCCAGATCCAGAACGCTAACATTTCGTACTGGATCTCTTCTGCTAAGATAGCTCCGGTGGACCGTCCATAACAGTGGTCCAACGTGCGAGGTTAGGCTGAAAAGTAGTACCTCCGAAGATTTATCTCAAAATTCTTAAGGCTTTTTAAATGAAGCAAACGTTATAAACATTCTATATCTTCATCCTTCATGCCTACACATTTGCAGTCCTCTGCCACTAGAGGGCTCCGAATTGTAGTGACTGTGTGTAACTTAACTATGCCGGTGCGTGAGAAACAGAGTGGTATAATTGAGTTTCGAATTCTAAGAGTTCATCGACACATGTAGCACCCTCTCCCTCACCATGACAACGCCAGACCACACATGACTGCTGCGACGCCTGCTGCAGTCCGACGCCTTCGTTTCGCTGTCGTCCATTTTTCCTCCACACGGTCCCGACTTGGCCCCATCCGGTTTTCGTCTGTTTCCAAAACATAAACACCTTCGAGGATTTCACTTCCACACTGACGAAGTGGTGCAAGGAGAGGCGCGGTTGTGGCTCCGTCAACAAATTCAGACATTTTACAGTGACGGTATCAACAAACTGGTCTCTGGTTGGAAGGGTGACTATGTTGAGAAATAAATATGTAGACATTAAGAATAAACATGTATAATGTTAGCAACATTTGTTTTGCTTAAAAGGCTTTAAGAGTTTCCACATAAACCAGAGGCATTACTTTTCAGCACACCCTCGTAAGAGTCCCCGATTACTGCAACTGATCCAGTCCAGAAACTCCTACTACGACTCTAAATTTTATATTTGGCTCCGTATTCTAACCACATCCTACGATAATAATAATCCTCCGTATGAGCCATAATTTCTCTTATCTCATCTTCGTGGTCTCTTCGTGAAATGTATGCTGGTGGCAGTAGGATTGTTCTGCAGTCAGGTTCAAATGCATATTCTCTAAACTTTCTCAGCAGTGTTCTTCGAAGTGAATGTCTTGTTTCCTCCAAGAATTCCCACTTCAGCTTCAAAAGCATATCCTAACACTTGCATGCTGATCGAATCTACCGGTAAGAAATGTAGTAGCTCGCTTCTCTATTGCTTCGATGTCTACTTTCAATTGGAGCTGGTGCGGATCCCAAACATTCGAGCAGTACTCAATAACACCGATCTGCAAAAAAATTTTTTTGAAAGTTGTTTGAAATTTGATAACTGACTTTTATGTACTTTTCAGCGCTGATTTCAAAAATGCAATCCATTTTTTTCTATCACGTCAGGTTTTCTCACAAAAAAGGTAGTATTTTTGGGTGTAATAACGAAATTTAAGCAATTTATCACATTTTTTCTAACTTTATAAAATTTTATATTATTTATAAATCATGTTCTAGACTACATTTACAGTGCACTTCCATTACTCTTTGAGCTCATAAGTCCTTATAATAACGCTTTCGCTTTCTGCCGAAGCTTCTTTTATTGCTCTTCCGGCTGTGGACTCGTTGAGGATCATCTCTTTTTATCATCCAGCAGTAGTCCGCTATCATGTTGACGTTCCATCTTCCTTGATATCTTATTTCCATTTCTTTGATGTCTTGCTGGAATCTTTCGCCCTACTCTTCACTTACATCACCAAGGATTGCAGGGAAGTAGTTAAGGTGTGACTGGAGAAAATAAACTTTAATGCTCATGTTACAGCCCAGCTTCTTAAAGTTGTGGAGCATGTCAGCGACGATTGTCTTGTAGTTTGGATCTCTTTGTTTCGTAGGAAACCGGTAACAACTAATTTAAAAGATGTCTTTTGTTTCCATTTTGTCCACAAAGTTGGTATTTGTCATTACTTTTCTAATGTCTGCTCCGACAAAGATTCCTTCCTTTAGCTTCGCGTAGATTGACGAGGAAACTGTCCACAAAGATATCTGAAACACTCCCCTTCTTTTGGAAATGCCTTAAAAAATGTTTCATCAGCCCCAACTTAATGTGAAGTGCTGGAAGTAACGCCTTTTTGGGGTCCAGAAGCCTTTTCCTCTCAACATTTTTAACCCCTACCTGTAAGTATCTCTCAAGGGCCAAGCTTTCTGTGTCTGCCTTGTATAGCCACTGTGTTGACCAAGCAGCATTGAAATCACTTTTAAATCACCACATAGTGTCCATTTGTGGTCTGAATAGCAGAGTTTGCTTAAAACCAGTCCAAGGTTTTCGTAACGTTCTTTTAAGTGAACCAAGTATCCAACTGGTATAGAAGCATACTTATTGCCATTGTGTAGAAGTACTGCTTTAAGGCTTCTTTCTGAAGATCCAATAAAAAGTCTCCACTCATCAGGAGCATATTCTATTTTGAAACGTGCCATAAGTCCGGGAACATCACTGTAAAACAACAGGTCACCTTCTTCAGAAAAGAAAGATACAAAATCCTTTCCCCTCGATCGATACCAAGAGAAGGATGTACACGGAAACAATATTTGTTTATCTTTCAATCTAGATCCTAAAACCTATGCCGATTCTTTAGAAAGGCCTGGGTCTCTATCCAAATCGTTCAGTTCAGATTGTGAGAATGGAATGAGATCGGATGTGCCACGATGATATCAATCTCTGCCTTCTTCACTATCACCTTGCTGAGCCAATGGCTCGTGATCATCTGTGTCATCCAAAGAATCTAGAGGAGAGGTTGGTACTTCACGTCCATGAGGAACAGAGCGAAAGGCTGAGTGAACGTTGGGGTAAGAAACATCCTCTTTGTTTTTCTAATTGAAACCCCGTACGTTGCAAGAACAAAAATAACAGTCATCACTATGATTTTTGTGCTCTCTCTAAACTATTGATATTCAAAAACGTAAGGACTGTTTTTTACGTTGAAGCCATTGCCTCAGTTCTTCAACACACACTGAACAAACTTTGTGTGGGGCCAAAGGTTTATCTTGATCGCCTAACTTTATACAAAAAGAGGCGAAATACACTTTTTCAACAAAACCGGAAATGTTCCCTTGTTGCTTTTTAACGGTATAGTAACCACAAATGCAGGAGAGGCAATCTGGCGAGTTTATACATCCTCTGTTAGCCATTGTCCATTGCCCATAAAAAAAATTCACAACACAAGAAAACAGTCACTACTTTAAGGCGCTAGCAACAACAACACGTGAACAGCACAGAGTGAACAGGTACTGTGAACTGAAGGGCAATA
The DNA here is from genome assembly GCF_021461395.2 of Schistocerca americana. Taxonomy (NCBI): domain Eukaryota; kingdom Metazoa; phylum Arthropoda; class Insecta; order Orthoptera; family Acrididae; genus Schistocerca; species Schistocerca americana. The sequence goes on along the minus strand of NC_060123.1, from coordinate 660,938,173 downwards.
GCAGAATTTCATTGCTTGGTGATGGCAGTGGAAGGTGCAGAGCGACAGACAGACACTGACATGAAAATACTGTGGTTTCTCCTCACTACTCTTTATTTAACGTATATCTAGTATAAAAGCAGCTAAAAAACAGTTCATGGTGATCCTAAAAACGAAACTTCAAACTCACTAAAGTGCTCAATTACGAAAAAAACTAAAACTAGACAAGCAGTTTGTGAAATAACTGTACGCGATGGAATTTTTTCACTATTTTTTCTGAAATCAGCGTTGCAAACACTATAAAAAATCACTTAATAAATTTGAAACAATTTTTATGTCGCAGACCTGTGTAATAGGTCGCACCAGCGTCCTATATGCGGTCTCCTTTACGGATGAATTACACTTTCCCAAAATTCTCCCAAGAAACCGAAGTCGACCATTCGCCTTCCCTATTACATTCTCGTTCCATTTCATATCACTTCGCATCGTTACGCCCAGATATTTGAACGAGGTGGCTGTGTCAAGCAGGACACTATAAATGTTGTATCTCATGCGCATTAACTTACATTTTTCTACAGTACATCACACCAACTATAAATTTTATCTACGTCCCCTTGAGTCAACCTACAGTCACTTATCTTCGACATCTTCCTGTACACCACAGTATCATCAGCGAACAACCGCAGATTGCTGCCACTCTGTCTGCCAGATCATTTATGTATGCAGAAAATGGCAGCGGTCCTATCACTCTTCCCTGGGGCACTCCTGATCTTACCCCCTGTCCCCGATGAACACTCACCGTCCTCCCTGTCATTGTCGAAGGATCCCAAAAAAGTTCCTGCTGTCAAATTGTGTCCAGAGTGCGGCACACAACATCAGCGACGCCACTGCCCTTCTCGTGGCGTCATCTGTTTTGTATACCGCAAATCGGGACACCTAGCGAACGTTTGCACCGGCCGGCGTGTGTCATCATCATCCGTCAGCACTCTACACGTTGTAAAGCCGGTTTCCACGACAGCAGAAGCGGGCATGCACCATCTCATGTTGCAACTGGACATTAGTGGGGTGACAGCGCATTTATAGTTTGACACCGGCACGGCCTTGTCTGTGATTACTGAGGAAACATACCAGTGCATTATCTCCCGGCAGCTGTGTTCTCTTCAACGCAAAGTGGTGATGTACAATAGCCAGTCGACTCCACCGGATGGGGGTTCAAAAAATGGTTCAAATGGCTCTGAGCACTATGGGACTTAACTGCAGAGGTCATCAGTCCCCTAGAACTTAGAACTACTTAAACCTAATTAACCTACGGACATCGCACACATCCATGCCCGAAGCAGGATTCGAACCTGCGGCCGTAGCGGTCGCGTTGTTCCAGCCTGTAGCGCCTAGAACCGCTCGGCCACACCGGCTGGCGTGGGGGTTCAGATCGTCGTCCGCGCTAAGTATATAAATGCAGTTCGTCAACTAACCTTGTTAGCAACCACCTCCTGGACGACAACAAACATTATTGGTTTGGACAATTTCGCGATTTTTGGTTTTCAAAGTCATAATCAAGTAAATCTAGTTTGAAGTGCACTCCCATTCATAGAACTTGGTAAGTTTTGTGCACAATTCAAACTACAGTAGGTTGAGTAACTCGGTTACATGCCCAAGTTTTCTTAAAGCAACAGGCGGTGTTTAAGTTTTCTGATGTGCGAGAAAGGTAAAGCAGAACTAGATAGATAGCAAAGTGTGAATGTTACATCCCCAGTATCGTCTAGCCAATGGGCTTCACCCATGTTCGTCGTTAAGAAACCTTTATTATTCAACTCGAATTTGTGGTTATTTTAAGTCTAGCTTAATACTCGAGCAAATTTCGATGTGTATCCTGTTGTGTCTAGACAGGACAGCCTAGACACAATGAGAGGAGGCCGAAAGGCACGCGCTAAGTTAAAGCAGAATGGCGTGAGGTCTGAAACAGGATACGTAATGAATGCTATAAAGAAAAGTACGTAGCTTCTGGACTACTTAACTTTAATCCATCCTTTTGGTACATCTGGAGATTGTGGCGATACAAGTGAGACTCTTTAGATACATGCAATGTTACTAATGGCGCCTTGCTAGGTCGTAGCCATTGACTTAGCTGAAGGCTATTCTAACTATTGGCTCGGCTAATGAGCAATGCTTCGTCCATGTAGTCGCTAGCAAAGTCGTCCGTACAACTGGGGCGAGTGCTAGTCCGGATCTCGAGACCTGCCTTGTGGTGGCGCTCGGTCTGCGATCACACAGAGGCGACACGCGGGTCCGACATGTACTAATGGACCGCGGCCGATTTAAAACTACCACCTAGCAAGTGTGGTGTCTGGCGGTGACACCACATATCCCTTCTTAGGTTGGCAGAATTGTTGGTTAAATTGGCGTTGAGCCACTACTTTTCAAAAATAGATCTCGCTGACGCCTACTTTCCGTTTCCTATAAACCATCAGCATAAACAGTTCTTGGTGGTTAATAGACCATTCGGGCCATATTTCAGAAACAGATTGACCAACTCATCCACGGAATCCCCATATGTGTTAATTATTTATATGACTTGCTAATTATCGGGGCCACAAGGGATCAGCACACACGCAAGATATTGTTTGAGCGGCTCCAACCGCCTTGTCTGTATTGTCGCCTCTACAAATTTGTACTTGTGTCCAAAATTAAAGCTGCAAACCTCTATGTCCCCGTACCGTCTCTAATACTAGATATAATAGTACAAAATGTCAACCAGATGCCCGCACGACCGTTTTCTGTACGGAAGATGGCATGCCGGTCAACGGACAACCATGCCAACGATGAAGTCAGGGCACCTGTGAAACGAGGCATGTCTGCAGGGCATCTCCACGTCCACAATCGCCGTGTACAGTCACAGACGGTGCGGTACGGCATAGAGAAGATGCCTACCAGACTCCCTGTGGTGAGGGCCATAGAAAGAAAGGAAACAGCACAGTAGCAAACTGATTTGGTCCGATGGTTGAGTGTGAATCGTTCTGTTGTTTCTAGGATGCGGTGGCAGTTTATGGATACCGAAACTATATCCCGAAGACCAGGCCAGGGCCGATCACGTGTGATTTCAGAAGAGAAGACCGTTATTTGGCTGTGAGGGCACGCCATTACCGCTTAAGTACTGCGCAGCAACTGGCGTGCGAGCTCGCAGCATACACTGGAGATGTTGTACCGGGGCAAACGGTGTGCAGAAGGCTTCGGCCGAGTGGCCTTTACTCTCGGAGACCTGCTGTATGTCTACCTTTGACACGTCTTCACAGGAGTGACCGTCTACACTACAGTCATCAAAATGCCACCTGGACGGTCGAACACTGGACCAAGGTTGTTTTCACAGAAGAGTCTCGATTTAATCTGGAGAGTGGTTCTCGATTAATTCGCATCTGGAGGAAACATCGAACACGATTTAGAGACCCAAACATTGTGAAAAGAGACCAATATCTCGAAGAATCCGTCATGTTGTAGGCAGGGATTAAGTTGACCGCTCGAACACCTCTTGTGTACGGATGTATCAGGAAGGTTCAACTGCTGTCAGGTATCGTGAAGATATCTTGGGACCTAATGTGCGATTGTCGCGAGGTGCTGTGGATCCTGACTTCGTACTGATGAACGATAGTGGTCGACCTCATAGAGCACGAGACGCAGAAGTTTTGTCGGAAACGGAAGATACTGCACACATAGCGTACCCTGCACGCTCTCCCGATTTCAATACCACATAGAATGTCTGGGATGCACTGAGGAGATGGACCGCATCACGCCACCATCCACCAACCACCCTCAAAGAGTCGCGAGCAGCTCTGCAAGAAGAATGGGTGTTCTTGTCTCAACAAGAGGTTGATGACACCAGTCACAGCATGCCCCGTCGTTGGTAGACCCGTATTGATGCCAGAGGTGTTCACACCCCATACCGACCACATTAACCAGTTGTTGGAATGTGTGTGCAAATCCGTTAAGTTAGAAAAAACGAAGAATATTTTTGTCTACTGTTATGCATGTTGCAGTTGTTTGCTTTCCGTATTTTTTTTACTTATTTCTACTTTACTATCACCCTTTTGTACTGTTTTGTGGCAAAATAGACGCACCCTTGCAAATTTTCCTTTTGTTGCTTTAATTCTGTCTAGTGTCGAGACCTTGGGACATACATTACGTAAAGGTGGGCTCCCACCCACACAGTGTGATGTGTACACAACACTGAGTTAACGGCCTCTGAGAACCTCCAAAGAAGCACAGTCGTTTCTTGGCAAAGTAAGTTGTTATGCCAAGTTTATTCCACTGTGGCCCACATTTCCTACCTGCTTCACCAATTAAGAAAAAAATGTGGCAAGTTTCTGTCGTCAGAGACGTGCCAGACGGCTTCAACGCAACTTAAAAAGTGTCTTAGGTCGGCCCCGTTATTTAGCGGAAGTCCATAGCAGCAGGCGTTTAACGCTTGCCACTAGTGCATCGGGTTGTGGCGTTGTTGCCCTTGTAACCCGCCAATACGCTGACGCCACGGAACAGCCTATTGCATTTGCTTCTAAAACAATAAATGAGGCGCAGAAAGATTATTCGCATATTGAGAAAGAAGCGTTGGCTATCATATATGGCATTTTGTGGTTTCACACACGTCTGTAAGGTACTAAGCTGTAAGGTAGCAGATTTTGCACCTTACATGATGCTAAACCAGTACTAATACACCGAATAATCATTGATAATTGGCCCACCGGTAGGGGAGAATGGACACAGAAAAGGAAGTTGTGTGTGTCATGTCACACTAACGGGATGGCCGCGGCCGGTCTCCTTTGTCGGCTGGCACTTCAGACCACCAAAGACGTTCGGAGAGGCTGGGCCATCACAACAAGAAGCGAGAAGGAGCTATATGCGAAAGAGGGAAAGACGATTTCTCGCCACAGTGGACAATTTGGGGAAGACTGTGACGGGATTGGCGCAGAGCGCGTAGAGATACGTGTTAAAAGTTTGGCGGCAACAGTAAACGCGGGAGATTTCTGTGTCGTGATTGGTTACCAACGCGCACCATGCAGCGAAGAACGACCAGGTTTGCAAAAACTCTGAAGGAAGACTCTGGGGCCGGCTGTGGAGGAGAGCAATCGCGGTGTCTGACTGCCCTACTTGGAGAGCGTGGAGAGAAGTAGGTTGGAGAAGTTACCGGCATTGAGTCCAGTGGTTACTCTCCAAGTCTGAATAGTGTAGAGCATACGACTCCACACACGTAGCATTATCTGTTCCTCTGAGAAGAGAAACAGATTTGTACTAACTTGTGGTGTTCATATGCAATATAAAGTGTACCTTTGCCGCCGCGCACTTGAGTCGACCAAACTACTCTTGGCATATGTGCAAGTAGCTTGAGTATTGACTAGTGACGGACTCCGAAATTGAACACTTACGCACAGGAGTTTACGGGCGCAAGCCCCGTCCACGTTGGAGATTAAAGCTAAGCTCGCTCAAAGGAAAGACGGCATCACGACGTTGGCTGGGCCGACTGTCGTAATCATCACGGAGAATTACGGTGATATTAGCAATCATCAGCCAAAGTAGGGCATTGTAATTTTAAATTAGTTCGTATTCCGCTAGCTCTTTGACTGGCGCTCTCTGCGTCTGTGTCCGTTCAGGCAGAACTGCAATAGAGACACTTGCGGGTTCAGTGTTGACTTATGTAGCTAGGAAAAGAGGATACATTGTGCCAATGATAGTCTAGTTAGGTTAGCGAGTGTATTGTATTGTCATGTTATGCTAGAAATATTGCTCATCCTGTTCTGAATAAATCTTAATTTGGTATCATACGCTAATCACCGCATTATTGATTTCTTAGCTAGCAATCACGATATTTTTGTTTAATAATTAGAGTGTAATGGTGATTTCGACGCAAATGATACTGGGGCATAACCGCGCGTTTAAACAGAGCCAACTTAAGTCAGACAGCAACTCAAGGTCGACTAAGACTACCAATAGATATTTTTCAATATATCGATAATGATACAATAAACCCCCCCGTGCGTTGCAAAGTTTTGTCCGATCACTGATCACAAGCCCCTTATTTCGCTGTTCATGTCCCATTTGAAACGCCCCGATAAAACGGCGCAGTGGCTACAGTGAGGACCGTTCCTCCTACGTAACTGAACCTATGAGATCCTTTATCGGCCCACTACTTAGCTCTCCAAAGCTGGCCCATGCCGTGAGGCGCAGATGCCGACACTGACAGGCATGAGGCGCTGTTTTCTCCGTTAGACGAAAATGACACATCCTTCACGAATTTCCGATTGTGATGCATGAAACATCACCAGAAACGGGCCATGATCCACTCCTCGACAAGATGATGTCTGCTGTACTGTGGAGGGGACAGACATTTCCCTGAGGACACAGCTGACATTTAAATATCTTCTTACTGAATTGTGCGGTAGTGGAAACGTCAAAAAGAAGTTACAGAACAAGTAGCGAAAGTAAACAAAGTGGCAGGGTGTTTAAATGATACTATACTGCAGGGAAACAACAGTACACCCTTTTAAACGTTTCCAGTTAACTCAAGATGTATAGTTACAACAATGCATGTGGAGTGCATGACACGTTTCAAGCGGTTCTGATGTACCAAGTATCGACCTATGCAGCAACTCCCATGTTGCTACGTGGTGTAGCTTTAACGGGCGGCACTGCAGGCGCTGACTCTATCATCCGGTCAATCGTACAGACGGTGAATACCGCCCCGGGATTAGTTATTCCACGTCTGCTCCACCTGGACACGCCGAGCTGTAAGAGTTGTTGGTTAATGAGCCGCACGCATTACTACTCGTCCCATCATGTCCCACACTTGCTCGGTTGGAGATAAGCCCGGAGATCGTGTGTGAATTCTTAAGGGACCAAACTGCTAAGGTCATCGGTCCCTAGACTCACACACTACTTTAACATAATCTAACATTCTAAGAACAAAACAGACACCTACGCCCGAGGGAGGTCTCGAACTCCGGCGGGAGGGGCCGCGCAGTCCGTGACACGGCGCCTCAAACCGCACGGCCACTCCGCTTGGCCCGGACATCATGCTGGCCAGGGAAGTTGCTGCACGTCTTGCGGAGCACGTTGAGTTTCACGGGCAGTGTGTGGTCAGGCATTCTCCTGTTGGAACAACAAATTATCTTCTTGTTACAAGGGCGGCAAAAGAACGGGTCTAAGACCATTGTGCACTTAAACTGCTGGCTATCGTCCTCTCAAAGAACCCCAAAGCTGAACGACAGTTGCAGCTTATCTCACCTCCGACCATAAGGCTTTGTGATGCCAGTGTGTCTTGAACGAATGCACTCAACGAGACAGCGCTCTGCAGGTATACGTCGTAAGTGCCAGCGGTCACCACCTGCGCGCAGGCAGAATCACTTTTCATCGCTGAAGATCACGGCGATCCTCTGACGGCACCGGTCGAGCCTTGAACATCGACGATGTGGTCTGAGCAGGATGTGCGTGCCTGTATCCCCACTGCTAATAACTGGTTTGCAACAGTTCGAGTTGACACGTCTGGGCTCAAAGGCCCAATTGTGTGTATTGTGGTAGCCGCTGGTGCCCTTACAACACGTCGATCATGGGGGTTTCTGTGCTGCGTAGACAGACAGAACCTCGTAGAGGTGTGTGAGAATGTTCGCGTGACCATTCATACCAGCGTCGATGAACAAGTGACGCAGCCCACTCAACTTGCGTAGGAATTCTCCAAAAGAACCTTGGCAGCACTCGGAAAGCCACAATCTGAACTCTTTCGGGCTCTCTTAGTAGCCTGTAGGAAGCACGAGTGCATCTCCGTGACTTGGTTGCCTTGTTGCTTCAACTGTTTGCACCACATTAAGCCTTCTTTCCGCGAGCGTTCCCTACTAAAGGGTAGATATGCCGTCATCGGATCAAAATTGACGTCGTCTTTTCATGAGTACCAATTTTCTTCCGGCAGTGCATTTGGAAATACAAAAAACGAGAATGGGGTTCAAAAAAATGGTTCAAATGGGTCTGAGCACTATGTGACTTAACATCTGAGGTCATCAGTCCCCTAGAACTTAGAACTACTTAAACCTAACTAACCTAAGGACATCATACACATCCATGCCCGAAGCAGGATTCGAACCTACGATCGTAGCGGTCGCGCGGCTCCAGACTGAAGAGCCTAGAACCGCTCGGCCACTGCGGCCGGCCAAGAAAAGAGGTAAATGCAAGAAAATACAAAACAACAGGGAGACCAATTAATAAGTGCTGTGACAAGACCTGAAACGCTAAAAACTAAAAGACTTTCGAAAACCAAGGAAATAAAAATTTTACGAAGGATTACAAGGAAGACACTGAGAGACAGAGAAGTGAAAACATTATAAAAGGATGTAAAATGGAATCCATTAAAGAGTGGCTACATAAGAGAAAGGGTGAATGGAACGAACGCATAGACAAGATGGGTGAAGGAAGGTTGTGGAAATCATAAGAAATAAATCAACAGCTGGTACAAAAAATATAGGCCGTACAAGGAAAAGATGTGATAACCTTATGGCAGACTGAGACGTACTGAAGGAAACAGACTGTAGCCTAGGTAGAAGAAGCAGACTTAAAAGAAGAAGATCGTTGGTAGAATAATTTCTCATTCGTCGCTGTTCCGCTTATATAGTTCCCTTATGGCGTCACGTGTCTACAGCGCCACAAGACATCTATCCTTCCCGCATTGAATAACAATGGTAATGATTTGGCTCATCATTGTTCTTTAAAGAACCGATATCCCATCTATAAAATCATTTCAAACTTCTGGCTACCTTACAAATGACCATATGTGTTAAATATTTGACGTTAGGCATGTAAACGAGAAAAAATTTAGAAAAGGTTTCAAATTATGTTTCAAGTTAGTTTTTAACAAGTGAATAAGTGAACTGAGTTTCTAATGCTGGATGAATATTGTATGGATACTTCGCTCAAGACACATATACAGTTTCTAAATGTAAATGTTAGTTATTCACGCATATCAATGTTTATGACTTTACGTTTCCTAAACTGTGTTGTGAAATTATATAACTTTCCACGTATATTCACTGATGTACGTGGATACTGTCTGCAAAATACGTTAAAAATAGAATTAATAGTAAAGAAGTAATAAATTAGAATCAGCTGCCGAGAATTCTTCCGGGTTGTATGGTCGTGGTCCATGGAACTCTTCTATCCCTGACGTTTCGTCCAAAGCTACGTTCCACATCTTCAGAGGTGCTCCTGGTTGTGCTGAGTCTTGCACAACCAGGAGCACCTCCGAAGATGTCCAACGTAGCTTTGGACGAAACATCAGCGACAGAAGAGTTTCATGGACCACAGCCATACAACCCGGAAGAGTTGTAGACAGCTGAAACATTCGGTCGTTAAAGCCTTCATTGTATGAATAAATTCAATTTTGACGCGGTAGTTTTACTGAATGAACAGCGAAAACGAAGTAGGCGATAAACTTCGTGCCTGCCTTCCTTCATTGTGTGTGTGTGTGCGTGTGCGTGTGTGTGTGTGTGTGTGTGTGTGTGTGTGTGTGTGTGTGTGTGTTTGTGTGTGTGAGGGACGGGGGTCAGTGAGAAAATGTTTCGCAAAGGTCTGATGTTATACATAAAGTCTGTAAGATCATGATGTGCTCTAATTCTCAAATACTGAATGAATATAATGTAGGTACTTGACACTGTGGGTGATGCTGCCTCAAGATATGTACACAGTTTGTAACACCAATACTTGTCTTATTGTGTTGAATCTTTCACATAAGATTCATTCACCATTTATACGAAATATTTAAAATAAAATTTCTTTTGTTGTTAGAAGCTGTTTGAATGGGCAGTCTGTAACTGGGTTCGGAATCCAAGCCCCAGGACAGTGACTTACAAGGAGAAGCCACCTCGTTGGGATCACGGATTTACTTCAAGATTTGTACACCTTTAGTAGACCACCTAAACAACATACTGTGTAAGTAGTATGGTGCGCTACTCTGGCAATTCCGAGAAAATCGCAAGAGAAGTGAAACGCTTCTATTATGCAACTGATGCTGCACGTTAGAGTTCATGGTGGTCAAGCGGTTAGCGTTGATGTTTCGTTAAGATGAACGTGTATGAAGCTACGCTTCGACACCCGCTCAAACCTTCATCTTTGTAGTACAAGTGTGAATTCTGTGATATTCAAAAAAATTGCTCCTACACTGCTCGTTCTTGGTACATTAGCTACGTCTCACCGCTACGCAGGTTAACTGCCAAATGAGGCCTGCCTCTGCGTCTGCAGCTCGAAGCGTTGAGGTGCAAAGTAGCTCCGGGTACCTTACCAGATGGCATGTATAAATGATATTGCAAATAGCGAGAGGCATACATTTTCGGAAAAACTCTGTGTGTTCCTTCATTTACTTGCCGATAGTTACAAACCGTTTGTTCTAATAATTAAATTTAATTAAAAATATTAAGTAGTCCAATAACATGAAATTCACTAAAACTTCATGCAAACGCATGTGATTTGTTTTAATTATGCCATATAAATTAAATAATATGACCAGTGATGAAAAAAATAAGGGTTAAAATTTAAGTTTGAGTGGCAGTCGAACTGCCGCCTCATACACATTCGTCTTATGTAGCTCGAACGCTGACCTCTTTTTTTAATCTCATTTTGTTCATTATTGGCCGTTGTAGCCTATTTGTTCTGGGAGGAAGTCCCATGACGCTTGTTCAAGCTCATAGTAGGTCCATTTATTCAGTTTTTTTATTACACAGAGAAGCTACTCTTCTGACCGAACACGCTGAGCTACCCTGACGTCTTTGTTCTAATGATTAACCACTTGACCACCATGAACTATAACGTCACGCGCCTACGCAAGTTGCATCAGTTATATAACAGACGCGAGAAATTTCTCTTCCGATTTTGTTGGAATTGCCAGAGTAGTGCGCCTTATTACTTGCACATTATCTGAAGATGTATATCGTTTGAAGCAAATCTGTCATCCCATAGCCGTGGCCTCCTATTGTTAGTAATACAGATATATGAATGCGTGGTGTCTGTTCATTCGTACATGCTAGCAAGAACAGACACCATTGTTAGTAAAACAGATATATGAATGCGTGGTGTCTGTTCATTCGTACGTGCTAGCAAGAACAGACACCATTGTTAGTGAAACAGATATATGAATGCGTGGTGTCTGTTCATTCGTACATGCTAGCAGGAACAGACACCATTGTTAGTAATACAGATGTATGAATTCGTGGTGTCTGTTCATTCGTACAAGCTAGCAGGAACAGACACCATTGTTAGTAAAACAGATATATGAATGCATGGTGTCTGTTCATTCGTACATGCTAACAGGAACAGACACCATTGTTAGTAATACAGATATATGAATGCGTGGTGTCTGTTCATTCGTACATGCTCGCAAGAACAGAAACCATGCATTCATATAATTAATACTACACGATAGGCTGTGAATCCACAATCATTATTGCAGATGCACATTTACGTTGGACCTCCAGTGGAAATCTAAATCTAGCGAGCATGAAGGTCATAGAGGGAGACTGCAGATAAGTGGGGTGGGCATGTGGGTCGAACGAAGTGCGTGTCCAGATCGACACCGCATCTGCGACTAACGCTGTGTGGTGAAGTGGTTAACGCGACATGCTAATAGCAGGAGAGCCCAGCTTCAAGTCACGGTCCGGTACACATTTTCACTCGTCGCCATTGAGTCCGCATAAAGTCCAGATGCAGCTGATATGATCATTAGCTTCCCTTCCCTTTCCTTTCTTCCCTCCCCCAACTTCCACTTTCAATTTACATAATTAGTAAAACAGAAGAGTGTCCAATCCATTGTTTCCATTGTTATGCGTGAAAGCTCCTCGAAGGCTGTCGGTATCCTTTTGTTTCGCTCTCTTACACCCCGTATATCTGGAAATAGTCAGCATCCACCCCAATAACAACCTCTGGTGAAATATGTTTTGCACATGACTCGCCCCCACAAAACACCTTCTCCTGTAGCATGATGTGCGCCACACGGTAGGGGATAAACACTTGGAGATGAATTAATAGTTAGGGTACACTGCTTTTAGTGTCTTCGACAGTTAACGTTTGATGCATAGGCCACCCGGGAAGTAAGAGAGGCACGCCCGGGTTCTCGTTTCCCTGCTCTGCGAGGCCAGCAGTGCGTTTTCATTTGCTTGCCGCCCCCTCCGACCCGACCCCAGCAATTCTGCCTCCGGAGACCGCCCCACCCACACTCCAGACAGCAGCCGCCCCTGGCCTGCCAACTGCGGTATTAATTCTGAATAATTCCGTAGGTAAATCAAGCACGTCCGAGGCGAGCAACTTCCCCCGCCGTGCATTCGTTGAGGTTTCGTCCTTTCTGCGAGGAAGTATAGAGTCTGAGTTCCTTCTGCTACAGTGCCTAATATCCAGACGCTGGAACTGAGAACGTTTCCATTCCACTTACAGAACCGCGATGAAAACGAAATGTTATACGTACCACATCCGATAAACGTCCTACAGCAAATAACATTTTCGTATATTGGTGCATTGCACTTGCTTTCCACTCGATTATTATTCATTATTAACGTCCATTGACGGAGTACGTGTCAGAATTAGCGCGCCAGCTCGGAAGTCAAATGTTTCGTGACAGTTTATCACTTCTGACGATACACCAGTGCGTTTCTGAAATTGTTGAACAGAATTTATTTCCGAATAACCGTTCATGACTAGCTATTAACGTAGCATTAACTATGAATGGTCGGCTAATAATTATTCGTAGAAGTTGAAATAACGTTAAGATACGTCCAAAGACAGGTTTTAGCTCAAAGTGGTAGATAAACATTGCCCACCACAATATCTTCTTCATTGCTATTGTATTTAGTTCCTGATAAGATACGCTTTCCCTCACCCGGCGACGAGCCATACATTCTACCTCCATCTCTTTCCCCTATATTTCTATCAATAACAGTTACCTGAAAACAGTTTTTCCTTTGCATGTATCCAACCCGGTCTGTTTTCCTTTCGCTTATGTACTTGAAGAGCGAAATCGTTTAGTATGGACTTTTTTTTTTTGTAATTTCCGTGCACCATATTCATTGAAACTCGCCCTTATGTAGAATGTGCAGGCAGATTTACAACTAAGACACATTTTCCTCCGTAGAAAGGTTCCTATAGAGTGCCCATTCACTAACTGTATTTTTTAAATTCTACGATTGTGAAATATAACCTAGCTACACATATAAAAACTGCTCATAAATTCCTTAACGAAGTAGAAGTACCTGTCAGGTAGCAATGATTCCATTGCATAATCTTTCCAGTTTTGTATTATTCCTTACTCTGCGTACCCATTAAATTACTCTATTTTCCCCACAGCCAGAGTTCAAAGCTTTCAAAATGTCTGTCCTCTTTTTTCCCAAGTTTCTGCTACATACAGGGAGTAACAATAAATTATGGTCAAGCTCTAAAAACATATGTTGTTTGTTGTTTTCGTTTGATGCAGCTCTCCATGCTTCTCTATCCTGTGTAAGCTTCTTCATTTCCGAGTAACTACTGCAACCTACATCCTTCTGAATCTGCTTAGTGTATTCATCTCTTCGTCTCCCTCTACGACTTGTACCCTCCACGCTGCTCTCCAATTCTAAATTAGTGATCCCTTGATGCCTCAGAACATGTCCTACCAACCGATCTCTCCTCCTACTCAAGTTGTGCCACAAATTTCTCTTCTCCCCAGTTTTATTCAGTACCTCCTCATTAGCTACCTGATCTACATGTGGTGTCACCGCCAGACACCACACTTGCTAGGTGGTAGCCTTTAAATCGGCCGCGGTCCGTTAGTATACGTCGGACCCGCGTGTCGCCACTATCAGTGATTGCAGACCGAGCGCCGCCACAAGGCAGGTCTAGAGAGACTTCCTAGCACTCACCCCAGTTGTACAACCGACTCTGCTAGCGATGGTTCACTGACAAATTACGCTCTCATTTGCCGAGACGATAGCTAGCATAGCCTTCAGCTACGTCATTTGCTACGACCTAGCAAGGCGTCATTATCATTTGCTATTTATTTTGTGATGCATGTACCGTCAGACCGATGTTCACCAATTATAGATTAAAGTTAAGTATTCCAGAAGCTACGTACCTTTTTCACTAGACTCAACTCCTTTACCTGTTCCAGACCTCACGCCAGCCGGCGTGAGCTTAAACGCGTGCCTTTCGGCTTCCTCTCCTAGTGGCCTGGCTGTCTTGCCAAGTCACAACACTATCCATCTGAACTTCAGCATTCTTCTGTAGCACCATATTTCGAAAGCATCTATTCTCTTCTTTTCTACGTTGTTTATTGTCCATGTTTCGTTTCCACACTTGGCTACACTCCAAACAAATACTTTCACAGAAGACTTCCTAACACTTAAATCTATGCTCGATAATAACAAATTCCACTTCTTCTGTAACGCTTTTCTTGCCATAGCCAGTCTATATTTTATATCCTCTCTACTTCGACCATCATTCGTGTTAGTATTTTGTAACCATGACTTATTGAACTGATAGCTCGGTAATTTTCACACTTGTGAACACCTGCTTTCCTTGGGATTGGAATTATTATATTGTTCTTGAAGTATGAACGTATTTCGCCAGTCTCATACATGTTGCACACCAGATGGAAGAGAGTTAACATGGCTCCCTCTCCCAAGGCTATCAGTAGTCATAACGGAATTTTATCTACTCCTGTAGCCTTGTTTCGACGTAGATCTCAGTGCTCTGTCAAATTCTTAATGCAGTGTCATATCTCACATCTCATCTGGGTCTACGTCCTCTTCCATTTCCATAATATTGACTTCAGACTCTCTACACACTCCTTCCTTCTTTCTGCTTTCCCTTCTTTGCTTAGGACTGGTTTTCCACCTGAGCTGTTCATATTCATACAGGTGGTTCTGTTTTCTTCGAAAGTATCTTTAATTTTCCTGCAGGCGCTATCTATCTTACCCCAATGATATGTGCTTCTACACCCTAACATTGGTTCTCTAGCCATTCCCGCTTAGCCATTCTGCACTTCCATTCACTCTCATTTTAGAGACGTTTCTATTCCTTCTCATCTACTTCATTTACTGCAGTTTTATATTTTGTCCTTTCATCGATTAAATTCAATATCCCTTATGTTACCCAAAAATTTCTACTAGCCCTCTTCTTTTTATCTACTTGATCCTCTGCTGTCTTCACTATTTCATCTCTCAAAGCTACCCCTTATTTTTCTACTGTATTTCCTTCCCCTGTTCTTGCAAAGGCCTAATTCTCTCTCTGAAACTTCCTACAACAACTGGTTCTTTCAGTCTATCCAGGTCCCATCTCCTTAAATTCCCACCTTTTGGCAATTGCTTCTGTTTTAATCTACAGCTCATAACCAAAAAATTGTGGTCAGAGCCCACATCTGCCCCTGGAAATGTCTTACAATTTAAATTCTGGTTCCTAAATCTCTGTCTTACCACTAATAAATCTACCTGGAACCTTTCAGATTCTACAGGCCTCTTCCATGTATACAACCTTCTTTCATGATTCTTATACCAAGTGTTAGCTATGATTAAGTTATGCTCCGTGCAAAATTCTCCAAGCGGCTTCCTCTTTCATTCCTTATCCCCAGTCCATATTCACCTACTACTTTTTCTTCTCTTCTTTTTACTAATATCGAATTCCAGTCCCTCATGACTATTAAATTTTCGTCTCTCATTACTATCTGAATAATTTCTTTTATCACTTCATACATTTCTTCAACTACTTGATCAACTGCGGAGCTAGTTGGCATATAAACTTGAACTACTGTGGTAGTTCTGGGCCTCGGTCTATCTTAGCTACAATAATAACCCTGTATTCACCTGACCATGTCATCGGTCCCATTCTATTAGGGAAGGATGGGGAAGGAAGTCGGCCGAGCGCTTTGAAAGGAACCTGACCTCACATATACAGGAATAAAGTGTGGTACATGGACATGGATCCGGAAATGCTGCCGAGCGGTTCTAGGCGCTACAGTCTGGAACCGCGATACCGCTACGGTCGCAGGTTCGAATCCTGCCTCGGGCATGGATGTGTGTGATGTCCTTAGGTTAGTCAGGTTTAAGTAGTTCTAAGTTCTAGGGGACTGATGACCACAGCAGTTAAGTCCCATGGTGCTCAGAGCCATTTGAACCGGAAATGCTCCATTGCCATGTTAGAGCTCATTTTCTGTTTCTCTTCATAATCACATTAATCGTGGGAAACACGCAGAAACAGAAAGTACCAGTATTACATGAATGTCTTTTTACATGAAATGTTCAGAAGACCCTCTTCGTCACGTTCGGTTACTGACATCATTGCTCTACTGACATCAAGCAAGTAGCATAAAATGTATAGTGTTAATGACAGTCTTGGTTTCTGGTACAGTGCAATGGGCTTGTCCTCAAATGCGGGGTTGGTAGATGCCTATTTGCTGTACGGATAGCGGATGGTAATGGCCGTGACTCTGAAAGTTTGTGTCGGGAGTGATTTACAGAACGATAGTGCCCCTACAGTGGGAAGTTTGAAGCAATTGATCGTCGTCTTACGCGCATGAGAAGTTTAAGCATATTACCCGCGAGTAGTGGAGAAGTAGAAGGACCGGGATACCACAATCGGGCGAACAACTTCTTCACGCAGTTGACGAAACCCAGGCGTCAGCGTAAGATAATTAGCTGTAACAAGTAACGTTGACCACGTGACTGGAGAGCGCTACATGAGAACCAGCTACATCGGAACCATGTACAGCGTGTGCAGGCAGTATCAGTAGATGAGTTTCCTGTGCGGTTGCACTTCTACGAATGATTCATTCAACATTGTGTCAAACCCGACTTTAGCATAAATGCGCTGTTCAAGTATGAGGCTTCGCTTCAAAAGTAGATTTTTGGTGTGGTAAAGAATTGTAGAATCTGAGCTCTAAAATGGATCCATGTCCGTATAACTGTTTTCTTCCTCTATGTGTGGCTGTTTCCTGAATGTGATATAATTTGTTGTTACATCGTTATGTAACTTCACTCCAAGTAAGGCTATTTGCATATATATTTGTTAGACTTGTTCATATTGTTCCTGTTTGTTACGAGAAAACTTTGTATTATACGGAAAGTCTCTGTACCATTTGCTGTTCTTTTTCATATTTCTCTGATACATCTATCTGTAATAAACATGATCTACATCTACATGATTACTCAGAAGTTCATAATTAAGTGCCCGGCAGATGTTTCATAGATCCACCTTCAAGCTTTCCTCTGCCGTTCTACACACTAACAAAGCGCGGGAAAAAACGAACAAACAAATATTTCCGTGCGAGCTCTGATTGCTCTTATTTTATTATGACGATCAGTTCTCCTTAAGCAGATGGCCACCAACAAAATATTTTCGCAATCTGAGAAGAATATTGGCGACTGAAATATAATGGAAAGATTCTGCCGCAACGAAACACGGCTTCATTTTAATGATTGCCACCCCCCATATGCGTAACATATCCGTGGCACTCTCTGCCCTATTTCTAGATATTACAAAACGAGCTGCCCTCGTTTGAGCTTTTTCGATGTCTTCCCTCTATCCTACCTGGTTGGTTAGTTGGTTGATTTGGCGGATGGTACCAAACAGCGAGATCATTGCTCCCATCAGATTAGGAAGGATGGGAAAGGAAGTCGGCCGTGCCATTTGAAAGGAAACGTGCACCCACTTGCCTGGAGTCATTTAGGGAAATCACGGAAAACCTAAATCAGGATGGCCGGACGCGGGTTTAAACCGTCCCCCTTCCGAATGCGAGTCCAGTGTGGTAACCACTGCGCCACCTCGTTCGGTTCCTATCCGGTAAGGATCCCACACCGCGCAGCATAATTCCAGGAGAGAATGGGCAGGCGTAGTGTAGGCAGTTTTTAGTAGAGCTGCCACACCTTCTAAGTGTTCTGCCGATAAACTGCTGTCTTTGGTTTGCTTTCTCCACAACATTATCTGGCAGTAGCTAAATATTTAGTTAAAAGCACAGCCTTTAGATTGGTGTGATTTATCGTGTAATCGAAATTTAGCAGATTTCTTTTAGGAATCGTGTGTATGACTTCACATATTTCGTTATTTAGGGTCAAGTGGTACTTTTCCCACCGCACAGATATCTGGTCGGAATCATTTCGCAATTGGTTCCTAGGTAAGAGAAGGTATATATGCTTTTCCGCCGCCATAGCCCCAATTTGCATATAAATTCCTACTCCCTCAGTAACAAAAGAATATTATCTAACAGCAATAGCTCAGGCTTATGGTGGCTTCAGCGGCGGTGAGCGCCTAAGTGTGTGGATAAGGGAAGCGAGTTAGTTGACCGGCGCCATGGCGGAGTGCGACAGGTCGGCACACACTGTAGGCGGCTGCCACATGTAACGAAAATACACGCTACGGCAGTGGCTCGATTGATTGTGTTAGCCATAGCGACCGAAATACGCAGTCTGAAAATAGAAAACGGATTGCGTGCTAGGGGGCGTGAATAAATGAAGCGTGGTGCTGCGAGAGTGAATGGACGATACGTTCAGTGGGGCACCGTACCAAACAATTTCAAGGTTGCCCAGAAGCCATATGTCCTCGAACTGGTCTGCTTCAACAACCACTTCTGTGTTTTAATCTTGTTGCTGAACAAGGTCTAGAAATAAAAAATAAATAAATAAAAAAACATTGCACCACCTTTCAGTAGTTCTTTTGCTTCCAATATCGACGTTTAATCACAATCTCTCGACAGTGAAAGGAAGTTTACATAAAATTCTGCCTTCTTTTCATCACATGAAATAAGGTTCAAATGGCTCTGAGCACTATGGGACTTAACATCTGAGGTCATCAGTCCCCTAGAACTCAGAACTACTTAAACCTAACTAACCTAAGGACATCACACACATCCATGCCCGAGGCAGGATTCGAACCTGCGACCGCAGCGGTCGCGCGGTTCCAGACTGAAGCGCGTAGAACCGCTCGGCCACACTGGCCGGCCATGAGATAAGAGACCCAGTTTTTTTATCTCATTTTCCCACCACGTAGATCATAAATTCATTCGTGTGACGTTGAATAAAACACTAGCTTTGTAAGTAGTTAGGTTAATGTTTGACACCGTACATCATTTATGTGTTTCCCTTTGGGGTGGTTCGGCGTTCACGCAGCTCTCATATGACTCGGACGTTATAAATTTCACTATTTAGTACAGTGCTAGTTACTGCCTGTGTAGGCCAAATGCAAAGACAGTTCAGTAAATCAATACGCCTCAGTATTAGTGCTACGAAATCAACCCCGATACAGGCTTAGCCTAAGTCATATACTCCATGCCAGTTACGCCCGTATCTGCACCTTTGTGGGAATATAGCAAAGCATATAGCATTTATAGAATATAGCATAGACGAGGGCTAGTAGGAATCCTTTGGTAACAGAAGAAATATTGAATTTAATTGACAAAAGGAGAAAATATAAAAATGCAGTAAATTAAGCACTCAAAAAGGAATACAAACGTCTCCAAAATGATATCTCACTGGGGTACGATAGATACTGCCTACAGGAAAATTAAAGAAACTTTTGGAGAAAAGAGAACCACTTGCACGAATATGAAGAGCTCAGATGGAAACCCAGTTCTAAGCAAAGAAGGGAAAGCAGAATGGTGGAAGGAGTATATAGAAGGTCTATACAAGGGCGATGTACTTGAGGACAATATTATGGAAAGGGAAGAGGATGTAGATGAAGATGAAATGGGAGATATGATACTGCGTGTAGAGTTTGACAGAGCACTGAAAGATCTGAGTGGAAACAAAGCCCAGGGAGTAGACAACATTCCATTAGAACTACTGACAGCCTTGGGAGAGCCAGTCCTCACAAAACTCTACCATCTGGTGAGCAAGATGCATGAGACAGGCGAAATACCCTCAGACTTCAAGAAGAATATAATAATACCAATCCCAAAGAAAACAGATGTTAACAGATGTGAAAACTACCGAACTATCAATTTAATAAGTCACAGATGCAAAATACTAACGCGAATTCTTTACAGACGAATGGCAAAACTAGTAGAAGCCGACCTCGGGGAAGATCAGTTTGGATTCCATAGAAATATTGGAACACGTGAGGCAATACTGACCCTACGACTTATCTTAGAATCTAGATTAAGGAAAGGCAAATCTACGTTTCCAGCATTTGTAGACTTAGAGAAAGCTTTTGACAATGTTAACTGGAATACTCTCTTTCAAATTCTGAAGATGGCAGGGGTAAAATACAGGGAGCGAAAGGCCATTTACAATGTGTACAGAAACCAGACGGCAGTAATAAGATTCCAGGGACATGAAAGGGAAGCGGTGGTTGGGAAGGGAGTGAAACAGGGTTGTAGCCTCTCCCCGATATTATTCAATATGTATATTGAGTAAGCAGTGAAGGAAACAAAAGAAAAATTTGGAGTAGGTATTAAAATCCGTGAAGAAGAAATAAAAACTTTGAGGTTTGACATTGTAATTCTGTCAGAGACTGCAAAGGTCTTTGAAGAGCAGTTGAACGGAATGGACAGTGTCTTGAAAGGAGGATATAAGATGAACATCAACAAAAGCAAAACGAGGATAATGGAATGTAGTCGAATTAAGTGGGGTGATGCTGACGGAATTACATTAGGAAATGAGACACTTAATGTAGCAAACGAGTTTTCCTATATGGGGAGCAAAATAACTGATGATGTTCGAAGTAGAAAGGATATAAAATGTAGATTGACAATGGCAAGGAAAGCGTTTCTGAAGAAGAGAAATTTGTTAACATCAAGTATAGATTTAAGCGTCAGGTAGTCGTTTCTGAAAGTATTTGTATGGCGTGTAGCCATGTATGGAAGTGAACCATGGACGATAAATAGTTTGGGCAAGAAGAGAATAGAAGCTTTCGAAATGTGGTGCTACAGAAGAATGCTGAAGATTAGATGGGTAGACCACATTACTAATGCGGAGGTATTGAATAGGATTGGGGAGAAGAGAAGTTTGTGACACAACTTTACTAGAAGAAGGGATCGGTTGGTAGGACGTGTTCTGAGGCATCAAGGGCTCACCGATTTAATATTGGAGGGCAGCGTGGAGGGTAAAAATCGTAGAGGGAGACCAAGAGATGAATACACTAAGCAGATTCAGAGGGATGTAGGTTGCTGTAGGTACTGAGAGATGAAGAAGCTTGCACAGGATAGAATAGCATGGAGAGCTACATGAAACCAGTCTCAGGACTGAAGACCACAAAACAACAGCAAACGCCGAGGCAACGAGTATTTAAATGATTATTACTTCATGAAGACATACACCTTTCATACTAGCTGAATACTGGCGGAGAGATGATATGGCTGCGGGATATGTACGGCGAAACCAAACTTCTTTCTTTTGTGTGTGATATTGAACACCAGACCATCTGAAGTACGTCTGACACTTGAAATCTAGATTTAAATACCTGTATTATTAATATTTTGCATTCGCTTTCTATGTGCGTTTCATCTTGCTACAACAGCAATAGCTGCGTGGGATTAGCCGAGCGGTCTAGAGCACTGCAGTCATGGATTGTGCGGCTGGTCCCGGCGGAGGTTCGAGTCCTCCCTCGGGCTTGGGTGTATGTGTTTGTCCTTAGGATAATTTAAGTTCAGTAATGTGTAAGCTTAGGGACTGATGATCTTCGCAGCTAGCTCCCATAAGATTTCACACATTGGAACTTTTTTTTTTTCGAATAACAGCAATACAGTACATTTTGACGGCATACAACCACTTTTCTCCCAGGTTTCGTCCCGAGAACAACACAGGATAATTTGCAGTATGAATAGAGAGTTTTCTCACAGGTTAACAAAGCATTTCTGTCTATTTGCTCATTAGACCATTTTTACCCCGATAATACGTCAATAATGTCCATCCGTCCAGCATTTTCCGCGCGTGCGAAACATCTGCGTTATTGGTGAACGATTGTACAATACTCTCTTGGCGAACACAGTTCTCTTGTCCGCAATCAGGATCTGCCACCTTCAGAAGCGCATGTGAATTAAATTAATAAAAGAAGTTTTCAATGGTTCGTATTGTAATAATAGCGGTAAACTAATTTCCACTGTTAATTAGTTTCCCTGTAGGGTACTGTAGTTAATCAGTCAGCCATAGTAACAATGACATGGTTTGATGGTGGTGCACTTTGCTGAATTGATTAAAATGTGTACGTGGTTACTATTGGGCATGCCTGGACTGCTAAATCAGCTGTCCGTGAACAAGTGAAAATCCAGATAAAATGTGTATTTGGTTACTATGGGGCATGCCTGGATAGCCTGTTGGTAACTCAACTGTCCGTGAACCAGAGAAAATCCAGATCCTAGCCTGAGTACTAGGAAAGGTTTTCAGTCGTCACCTTGGATGCAATCTATACCACCTGACAAAAAAGTGAAACATACAGTAGTAAAGGAGGGAACTTCAGGTGCTGAGAGGAAATGTGTCATTATTTCACTGGCTGCAGTATCGAATGAAATGTACAAAGAACTTTGCAATATGAGCCAAATATAACTACGACATAGCTCCGTCTCTGGCTTGGATGCATGTACTAATTCGGCTGGGAGGGATGCCAAAGACGCTGTATCCTGTCTTGAGAGACGTTGGCTAACAGCTGTTGTAACTGGATCCTGAATACCGGCAACAGGACGCAGTTGACGCCCACACAGATCCCACACAAGTACCGAGCGGGACGACGCAGTAGTTAGCACGCTGGATTCGCATTCCGGAGGACGACGGTTCAAACCTGTCTCCTGCTACCCTGATTTAGGTTTCCTGTGATTTCCCTAAATCACTTCAGGCAATCGCCACGATGGTTCCTTTGAAAGGACTCGGCCGATTTCCTTCCCCGTCCTTCCCTAATCCAAACTTGCGCTCCATGTCTAATGGCCTCGTTGTCGGTGGGACGTTAAACACTAATCCCCTCCTCCCATACAAGTTCTGTTGGGGAGAGATCTAAATCAGTGTCGGTCAGACAGTTCATAGAGACATGTGGCATCTGTGGATGACCACTGTTCTTTTGAAAAATTGCACCACGATGCTTCCGCATGAGTGGTAACACGTAAGGAAGCAAGATGTCCGTAATGTACTGTTGTGACACCAGTGTTCCCTCACGCACTTCCAGCCATGAACCTGGCTCATACTTGATGACTTCACACACCAGACCGCCACGAGTAACTTCGCTGTACCTCTCCAAAACAACGGAAGAATGGCACCATTCCTCACGTCGCCGTCATAACCACCAACCATGATCACCCGTGGTAGAGCGGTCGCCGCTAAACACAACGCGACGCAACTGGTCAGAAGTCCATGCTTTCCAGCCATGACACCACCCTTTAGTATTGTGGTGTTGACTGCAGCTTACGCATGGGACAGTAACGCCCCAGCCTGGCTAATGGCATTCTCCGACAAATGATGTCGGATGACACAGAATGTCGGATTGATCCACTAGCCTACTTGTTACCACGTGGCAAGCGCAGGTATGATGGGGTTACGACGTAGTTGGTGCACAGGGTGGCGATCTTCGCTTGTGGTGGTGAGATGTGGTCGACGAGGACCACGACGATGACTATGCCTGCCCTTGTGTTCCCATGCAGTCTAAGACCACGCACTGTCACGTCCGAATGCAACAAAAATTTCGATATTGCGCGATTCTGGAAAAACAGAGACTCAGAATGAATCCCTTAAAAAGGTCTGAAGTGCTGATAACATTACCTCATACAAGTACGTGGTATCTTTGTGTTCTTCACTGTGATCACTCAATATCTGAAGCTGTTCATGTTTCTCTACCTTAGCAGGAAAGTGACAGCATTAAACACAAACATCACTAATAAACGCTAGCCACCGATCTACACTGAAGCACCAAAGAAGCTGGTATAGGCAAGCGGATTCAAATACAGAGATATGTAAAAAGGCACAATACGGCGCTGAGGTCGGCAACGTCTATATAAGACAACAAGTGTCAGCGCAGTTGTCAGATCGGTTACTGCTGCTACAATTGCAGGTTATCAAGAGTTAAGTGAGTTTGAACGTGGTCTTGCAGTCGGCGCACTAGCGGTAGGACACAGCACCTCCGATCTAGCGATCAAATGGTAATTTTTCTTTACGACCATTTCACGAGGTTGCCGTGAATATCAAGATCCGGTAAAACATCAAATCTTCGAGATCGCCGAGGCCGGAAAGGCATCCTGCAAGAACGGGAACAACGGCGACCGAAGGGAATCGTTCAACGTGACAGAATTGTAACATTTCCCCGCAGATTGCTGCAGATTTCAATTCTGGGCCATCAACAAGTGTCAGCGTACGAACCATTCAACAAAACATCATCGATATGGACTTTCGGAGCCAAAGGCCCACCCTTGATGACTGCACTGCACAAAGCCTCGCATGGTCTCGTCGACACCAACATTGGGCTGTTGATGACTGGAAACATGTTACCTGAGTTGACGAGTCTCGTTTCAGACTTTATCGAGCGGATGAATGTGTAAGGGTATGGAGACAACCTCATGAATCCATGGACCTTGTATGTCAGTAGGGGACTGTTCAGGCTGATGGAGGCTCTGTAATGGTATGAGGCGTTTGCAGTTGGAGTGATATGGGTCCCCGTAAGCATCACTTGCATCCATGCATGTCCATTGTACATTCCGACGGACTTCAGCGTTCCAGCAGGAAATGAGATACCCCACACGGCCAGAATGACTACAGAGTGGCTCCAGATACACTCTTCTCAGTTTAAACACTTCCGTTGGGCACCAAACACTCCAGCCATGAACATTATTGACTATATCTCGTATGCCTTACAGCGTGCTGTTGAGAAGAGGTATCCACCCCCTGGTACTCTTACGTATTTATGGACAGCCCTGCAGGATTCATGGTGTCTGTTTCCACCAGCACTACTTCAGACATTAGTCGAGTCCATGCCACTTTGTGTTGCGGTACCCCTGCGTGCTCGCGGCGGCACTGCACGATATTAGACAGGTGTACCACCTAACTTGGCGCTTCAGTGTAGCTGTAACAGGTAATGGCAACTCTAATCACTTCCATACCCGCCGATAGTGTGCGCGTTTGTGGACTTACATTAACAACCTGCCATGCCTTTCGGGTGCTTCACCTCTTTTTGTCAGACAGTGTATTACATCTGGTGGATCTCCTTCATTGTAAGGTGACAATAATCTGGAAGAAATCAGCACCTGAAGCTCTTGTATTGTTTATCATCGGAAGCAGATATTAATCCTACAGAAGTAACACTGTGTGCGGGAGTCAGTACAAATACACAACAAAGATCGCGAAGGGCTGTTGTGAAAAACTAAAAGTTATATATTGTATTTAGGACATTATTATGGTTTCCTAATGAGGATTTAGTGTCGCTTGTCTTCTTCCTTGGAGGAATGATGTAATACGATAGCCTCCTGACAGCAAATTAGTACATTAAATCGACAAGCAACTGTTCAACATGACAGTACATCAGGAATCATAGAAGAAGAGGATGGAACAGAATTAGAGGCTTTCTGCCGGATATAGTCCGAAATGAAAAGACTCTGTCGTGGGGATCATATAAAAAGTGCTGAAAACTGGCAATGGAGAGCAAAACAGAGACAGTTTGTTTCAGTTATTTGCTCCATGGATCACTTCACGACGAACACCGAGATGGGGAACATCTGAACTGAACAAATGTTGCACATAATTCTAAAAAAATTTTTATTTAATTTCTGGTTGTTGGTTTCGGTTAAATCATCTTCGTATCAGAAGGTGATGAGCTGACAGCTTAAGCAACAGTGATCAGTGGCTATCTCATACCGGGGACCAGTCAGCTGCGTAAAAGAAAGAAACAAGTTACTAGCTCACAATATTGCGATTCAAGGAATCTTGAACCAAAACCAGTAACCGGGAATAAAATAAAAAACAACTTAGACTGATTCAGGATTAATATAGTTAATATTCTTAACTGCCTAACTAGAAGCCCTCAAGATATAAGTCTGCACCCTACAGGCTTCTTTTCGGCAATGAAAAATTTTTGATTAATGTGAGTGTTACCAGTGTCCGTAGGACACATGAATACATAACAACTTAGTAATACATAATCACTTAGTGATTGGTATGTCCCCGAAACTGACAGTTATTCTTCTATATCTGTACATCAAGCGCCAACTTATGGTGTACAAAAGATGATGCCTCGTGAAGCATCAATTCGTACCCATCCTCTTTCATTCGCGATTGGGGTGCAAGATGAGCTATTGTCAGTAAGCATCCGTATTGATGTGAATTTCTCTGTTCTTCCCCATCACAGTCTTGCCACGATATGTTCATAGGGGCAACTAATATGTTGTTCAGTTCTTCTTGCTGATTTTCTGTGATAAAAGCAACTGAATTGGATGAAAGGCTTATATTTATATCCTTATGCTACAGAATCAGTAGTGAAGGAAATGTAGGATCTTTGAGGAGTACGAAATAACAACGACTAGCAAGGATTTGAATGGGTAGAACTCTTTTTTGGTCAACAGAAGAAGAGGAGGGCAGAGGAACAGAAATAAGAGGAGGGGGAAGTTGACGACGAGGAGGTTGAGAAGGAGGAGGACGAGGAAAGAAAAAAAAATGCAAAAATGAAGAGAAACGCAAAATGGTACCACAATATCGCTAGAATGTACTCTACTGGCCATTAAAATTGCTACACCAATGACGTGCTACAGACGCGAAATTTGACCGACAGCAAGAAGATGCTGTGATACGCAAATCACTAGCTTTCCGGAGCATTCACACAAGGCTGGCGCCGGTGGCGGCACCTACAACGTGCTGACATGAGGAAAGTTTCCAACCGATTTCTCATACACAAACAGCATTTGACTGGCTTTGACTGGTGAAACGTTGTTGTGATGCCTCGTGTCAAGAGGAGAAATGCGTGCCATCACGTTTCCGACTTTGATAAAGGTCGGATTGTAACCTATCACGATTGCGGTTTATAGTATCTCGACATTGCTGCTCGCGTTGGTCAAGGTCCAATGACTGTTAGCAGAAAATGGAATCGGTGGGTTCAGGAGGGTAATACGGAACGCCTTGCTGGATCCCAACGGCCTCGTTTCACTAGCAGTCGAGATTATCCGCATGGCTGTAACGGATCGTGCAGCAACGTCTCGATCCCTGAGTCAACAGATGGGGACGTTTGCAAGACAACAACCATCTGCACGAACAGTTAGACGATGTTTGCAACAGCATGGACTATCAGCTCGGAGACCATGGCTGCGGTTACCCTTGACGCTGCCACACAGACAGGAGCGCCTGCGATGGTGTTCCCAACAACGAACCTGGGTGCAATTATGGCAAAACGTCATTTATTCGGATGAATCCAGGATCTGTTTACAGTATCATGATATTCGCAACCGTGTTTGGCGACATCGCGTTGAACGCACATTTGAAGCGTGTATTAGTCATCGCCATACTGCCGTATCACCCGGCCTCATGGTATGGGTTGCCACTGGTTACAGGTGTCGGTCACCTCTTGTTCGCATTGACGGAACTTTCAACAGTGGACGTTACATTTCAGCTGTGTTACGACCCGTGTCTCTACCCTTCATTCGATCCTTGCGAAACCCTACATTTCAGCTGGATAATGCACGACCGCATGTTGCAGGTCCTGTACGGGCCTCTCTGGATACAGAAAATGTTCGACTGCTGCCCTGGCCAGCACATTTTCCAGATCTCTCACCAATTGAAAACGTCTGGTCAATGGTGGCCGAGCAACTGGCTGGTCACAATACGCCAGTCACTACTCTTGATGAACTGTGGTATCGTATTGAAGTTGCGTGGGTAGCTGTACCTGTACACGCCATCCAAGCTCTGTTTGACTCAGTGCCCAGGCGTAGGAAGGCCGTTATTACGGCCAGATGTGGTTGTTCTGGGTACTGGTTGCTCAGGATCTATGCACCCAAATTGCATGAAAATGCAATCACATGTCAGTTCGGGTATAATATACTTGTCCAATGAATATCCGTTTGTCATATGCATTTCTTCTTGGTGTAGCAATTTTGATGGCCAGTAGTGTTGAATATCAGAAGGAAACCTCAGAGCAAGACCTTATAAATGATATAGTAGGGAAGAAATTTGGAGAAAGAAGTTTACGGTGGATGTAGAGAGATATCAGATTGTTATCGGCAGTGGATCAACAAAGGAGTTAGGGATACACGACAGAGGTGAAAGTATCCATTACGTAACGATGAAAGGCGTTGAACAGAAAGCCCACCATCACTTAGGACACAATAGCGACTGGATTGCATTGCACGCATGGAGCAACGCGCGGATGACGGACAGCGAGTGCTTTCATATGTATCAGATAAGGCCCCGTGGGCGAGCAGGGTGCGTGCAGAAAGCCGAGAGTAATTGGCAACGAGCTGCGAATCACCCTGCCTGCTACGTAACAGAGGCCCACTTCGCGCTGTACATCAAGCTCGGAATTACGTTCCCTCTTAACTGTTTCGCTAAGATTAGATCAACCGCTGAAGAATGTATTAGGCGCCCAAAAGCCTTTAAGAGCCCAGCAGAGCGAGGCAACAATAAGATCCAATTACTGCCCTTGTCGCAACGATATTCCACGGCGTTATTTCGTTGAAGGAATTACTGTGTTGGCAGAATTTAATTCTTTACGTTCATTAATACAGCAATGACCTGCTACATCTTCATAACGACGCAAATATTCAAGACAACTAAGAACACCCCTTGAGGAAATTAATGTTTTAGATCTATGGAAACAATCGTGTCCTCCATTCTATTGCATGTGGTAGTGAACCACATCTCAGTTTTAAGGTAATTACCCAATTTCTTTTTACTTCAAACAACAGAAATATGATTCGTTCGGTTTCATCTAAACCTATTTATTCGTGTTGTTCATTTCTCTTTCCTAAATAGCCTGTTAATCGTCATTTATTTGCCCTGCCTTTCCTCCCTGATTTTAGATCTAATTTCTTGCGTCCAAATCCTATTTGATAAATACATTTAACTCAGGGCCTCTGTACTGTTTATTTACTTATCAAGGAGCACCCCCCTTGGTGGATCGCATGAAGTTGCGCAGTGGTTAAGACCTATGGCTTGAATTCAATAGGACAGATTTTCAACTTCCCGTCTGACCTCCATATTTAGGTTTTCCGTCATTTCCTCAAACCACTTGAGGCAAGAATTCAAAGTAAACCTAGTTCTCCATGAAGAAATAATTTGTCAAGACATATGAGATTTTTTCTTCTCGTGTTATTATCTGGTACCATGATAACTATTTTCTTTCATTTTGTAACAAGTAAATTACGAAGCTTGGAACTTTAATAGTGGCAACTATTTATTTACAGCTCGTACAAAATACATATATGTTTCAAAGTCTTCCTGACCTTCAAAGTAGTCAGCAGCATCGTGCATAACCCGCTGACATCGATGTGAAAGTCGTAGGATACTCTTAGCAGTGCCAGTTCTGTTGCCAGTTCGAGCGTCGCGGTCTATTGCCCGAAGACTTTGTAACAGTTCTGAAGCGAATGCCGTGAAGTGTTTCCTTCAGTTTAGAAATCGAGTTGAACTCACGAGGGCTTAAGGCAGGGGAGTGCAGTAGGTGGTATAGCACTTAGCATCCCCATCAATCAAAATGTTAGTAACAGCTTGCACTGTACGTGCTTGAGCATTGTTCTGAAAAATTAACATGTCCTGCAGAAAGAGTCATCACTTATCTCTCTAAGGTTGTCGTGGGTTGTGCACCAAAAATGAACAGCGTAGAGGCAGAAGTTATGACACTTTCTGCAGGACCTGACCATCATTTTGCAGGATAATGCTCAAACACGTACAGTGCAAGCTGTTACTCATTGGTAGAGCACTTGCCCGCGAAAGGCAAAGGTCCCGAGTTCGAGTTTCGGTCCGGTACACAGTTTTAATCTGCCAGGAAGTTTCATATCAGCGTACACTCCGCTGCAGAGTGAAAATCTCATTCTGTTACTCATTTGTTTGATTGATAGGGCTGCTAAGTGCTATACGACCTACTGCATTCCCCTGCCTTAAGCCCTCGTAATGCAACTCGATTTCTAAACTGAAGGAAACACCTCACGGCATTCGCTTCAGAACTGTTCGTCGGACAATAGACCGCGCCGCTCGAACTGTCATCACAAATGGCACTGCTAAGAGTATCCTACGACTTCCACATCGCTGGCAACAGGTTATACACTATGCTAGTGACTACTTTGAACGTCAGTAAAACACGTAACTATTTTGTACGAGCTGTAAACAAATAGTTTCCGCTATTAAAGTTCCAACCCTCGTACACAAGCTGAAGTACCATTTTATTTGAGAAGCGTTGTTTACCCTTTTCTGACGTGATATCTTGCGCACGACGGATGAAGGACAACTGCCAGATTCCACTCTCCTCGTTTTCCGGAAAGCGTTTGACAAGGTGCCGCATTACAGATTGTTAACGAAAGTCCGAACATAAATAACAGATTTCGCTACCCTTCAGTGGCTCGAAGAAACCTTAAGTAATGGAACGCAGTACGTTGCCATCGAAGTCAAGTGTTCATCAGAGAGAAGTGTACCGTCAGGAATGCCCCAGCGAAGTGTTCTCTACACACATAAGTGACCTGACTGATAGGACGAGCAGTAATCTGAGAGTGTTTGCTGATGACGCTGCAATATGCGGGAAACTATCGTCGGTGAGTGACTGTAGGAGGAGGGAGCATGACTTGGACTTTCTATCTGGTTTGATGAATGGCGGCTGCTCCACATGGGCAAAAATATTAAGTTAGTTCAGATGAGTAGAAAAGTACTCGTGACGAGCTACTTGTCACAGTCACGTCGATTAAATATTGAGACGTGATTTTGCAAAGCGATATGAAATGCAACGAGTATTTACACTATGTGACAAAAAGTATTAGGTGCATTGTATTGCCACCTACTGCCAGGTACTCCATACAAACGACCTCAGTAGTCATTAGACATCGCGAGAGAGCCGAGCGGGGCGCTCCGTGGAGGAACCGGCTTCGAACGTTGTCAGTTTTAACTCAGATTCACAAAAGACAATTCATATTTCTTTCAAATTTTAGCTGAACATGTTATGCGAGCTCCATGTACCCATTCTACGCCCGAAGGTAATGAAAGCACCATAATAAGTTGACAAAATAGGAGTTAATACCGCAAAATTAAGTCCATGATGTCTCATTCTCTTTACCGCATTAGTGTTCGCTTTATCAAAATTTCGATTCTGACAGTTCTAGATACTTCAGTAGATTCTCATTGTCGTCGTTTCTGTGCGATGTGAGGAAGCTTCTAAAACGGAGGCTGAAGGGAGCTATAGGCTTATTTTCAGAAGATAGGCTTCGTGAATATTTGTGCCCTGGTTTCATAAAAATACATACGTGCGAAGAGAGATTATTATTCAGAATAGAGTATCATTGCTTGCGTTTGTGCTTGTATTTGTGTGTGTGTGTGTGTGTGTGTGTGTGTGTGTGTGTGTGTGTGTGAGAGAGAGAGAGAGAGAGAGAGAGAGAGGGAGAGACGGGGGCGTGGGGCTTAAGGGAGTTTGTGTGTGTATGTCTAGAACATTGCCTTTGTCATTTAGACGAAGATGGTTCTTTCTTTGCTAATACAGAAACATTATGTGACCAAATGTAGCTGGACAACTCTATACATGATCTACGTCTGATGTCAGGACATGAAACACCACAGTATACACAAGTTACAGATCCTGCCCACTGAATGGTTTGTAGTGCAATATGTTTTTCGGTCCCAAGAAAAGAAAGTGCGTCCTATCGAAATTAACAGTTTATGGAAATGTGATGATTGAAGCTTGAATTCAATAATGGTGCTCTGTGTTTAAACGCGGACGAAAGAATATTCATGATGAAGGACGATCA
This sequence comes from Schistocerca americana, assembly GCF_021461395.2. Classification (NCBI taxonomy): domain Eukaryota; kingdom Metazoa; phylum Arthropoda; class Insecta; order Orthoptera; family Acrididae; genus Schistocerca; species Schistocerca americana. The sequence goes on along the minus strand of NC_060123.1, from coordinate 660,906,336 downwards.
GGCCAATCTTCATTTGTGACTGACGAACCCATATCAAGCATTGAGGGGAAAAAAACAAGAGGACAGACGTTTCATTACTCATGGACTGAGCTTTTGCTTCCTTGAAAATTGACAGTCAGTTCTTTGTCAGATTGTTAGTGGTGAGTTGGGCTATAGAAAACTGTGTGTCAGGCGGGTCCCTTCTCCATGATAATGATTGCCCACATTCTGCTGCGTTGACGAAGTGTTTTCCTTTGACAGTTTAGCTGAGAATATGTTTAACAGCCGCCTTATATTCCGGACATGGCCACGAGTGAAATTTTTCGTAAGTAGAAGTGTTTGGGCGGTAAGCACAATGCAAGTGGCAACGGACTGAAATAGGGCGTTAGTGACTGTTCCAATAACTTGGCAGCAAAGTGAGTATGTAGAAGGCTTAGGAGAGCTTTTGGGAAATAATTTAAAAAGGCAAATAACTTACAGAACTGTTTGGTACAGCACTAAATGCAATATATCTTCAAGTTTTATTCATAAAATTTCAAAGGGACGATGTCCCATCGGTAATCAATTTCCTACCAAAACACAAGACATAAGTTTTGATGTTTGGTAGAAATAGTAACAATTAGGGAAAGTTTGTCTTTGAGGTGGTGGCTTGCGATATGTAGTCCTGAATGGTCTCTGAACTGTAGTAGTGGATATGGATTCATGAAACCATAAACAACAGTGCGCTCTGATGATGGCTGTTGGAATAACTCATTCAGGCATGCCACCTAACAGTGTTAAGCGGGAATAAAACCTGAAGATATTTTGCATTCACTGCAGTATCAAACATTCTGTAAGTTATTTACCCTTCTCGCAATTAAAGGTTACTTTTGTATGATTAATTTATAAACACCCTATAGCTGTAAGACCTGACATTAACTGCTACCATGTTGCCGGTAGATCGGAAAGATATCAAAGTTTCAGTGTGACACAACTAACATCTAAACATTCTTCACGCAAGAAATGTTGTAATGGAAGCAAAACGGATCGCCTTCATACTTGTAGTTGCGTGTGTGCCGTCGAACGAACAGACTTGCGTGGCCCGATGCTTTCTACCACGCACTGTTCTTTAGCTGTTGCTGTTATTTTCGGCAGTATCTCTAAAACCTTAGAGTATCGATCACGTTGGTGCAGTGATAAGTGACTTGCCCATTACTCCGGCAAAGTCAAGCTAAAATCCGTTAAAAGCATTCTGCTGTGAGCAGTGAGGAGTACTCGCATAGTAAAGTTGGTAAGACTTCTGCCAATGAGAAGCGAAAGCTCTATTTTTGGAACCGGTCCATTATCTTTGTCGAAGTTTCAGAACAGCTTGCAGTCTCCTTCGTGCCAGTTTTGTCATTAAATAGAATCACTCCACACGAAACCATCGTTGGTTTCTAGTACTATATTTCATTCATATTCATTTTCATATTTCATTTTCTTGTGTGGAGTCGTTTCATTCGCCAGACCTTCTTTAGCAGTGCTTTCGCTAAAGCTTATTTTCATGAACACAACAGCACCACTATTACTACTACTACTTATGTATACCTACTACAGGAGGTAGACGAAAATATGGGAACACCGAAAGAGCCTTATACGGTGTAAGAAAACCTCTGGCGTTCAGTACACTTTCCAGTCGTCTCTGAATGGATATATATTGGTCTTGTATAGTTTTCAAAGGAATCTTACACCATTCTTTGTGTGAAATACCCGTAAGTTCGGCTAAGGACGATGGAGATGGGCAGCAGTCGTGGGCCCTTATCTCCAAAGCAGACCACAAAGGCTGAATAATGTTAAGATCTGGCCCCTGTGGTGGTCATAGGAACTGGGAAAATTCATCCTCATGCACGCAAAACCAGTCCTGAACTATGCGACCTGTGTGAAAGTTTCCACTCGTCTTGGAACACAGCATCACCATTAAGGAACAAAAATATTGTGCCATTGGATGGATCTGAACAACCAAAATGGCCAGACTATCCTTGGTAATAATGTGACCTTTCAGAGTAACCATGGACTCATGGGATACCACGATATGGCCGACCAAATCATCACCGAAACACCACCATGTCTCATTCTTGGGAGGTGAATTCAGCCAGAAGTTGGAAACAGTGTGAAACCGGAGTCATCCGACAAAATGACTTTCATCCATTGCTCCAAATTCCAAATTTTAGGGGTTCGGAGCCACGTATTCCAGTTAGGGGGCCGGCCGCGGTGGTCTAGCTGTTCTAGGCGCTCAGTCCGGCACCGCGCGACTGCTACGGTCGCAGGTTCGAATCCTGCCTCAGGCATGGATGTGTGTGATGTCCTTAGGTTAGTTAGGTTTAAGTGGTACTAAGTTCTAGGGGACTGATGACCACAGGTGTTAAGTCCCACAGTGCTCAGAGCCATTTGATCCATTGAACCATTTGAATCCAGTTAGGGTCGTTGGGATCACTGATTTGTGGTTCTGGAACACCAGTTTGTGGAGCTCCCTTCGTGTTATTTTTGTACTCACTGTGTTCGCAAGTCCGACATTCATTTCGGCAGTGACTTTGGCAGCTGTCGCCACCACCCTTCGATGACCGTCTGTCACGATCACTCTCAATTCACCTCCGTCCGCGTTGTGACTCAGCGGATGATGATTCTCCACATTCCATGTATACGGTGCGTCTTGAAACACCAACCACTTCTACTACCTTGGTCACGGCAACCCCGACCATACGAGCACCAACAATTTGTCCACTTCCGAATTCGCTCAGCTGCGACAGAACGCACTCACAACTACAGAGAACACTGGTCTCGCCACGACTGAGACTTGCAGCGTACTGAGGATGTTGCGCAGGAGCCATTCTTGGTCACATGTAACAGTGCCACCTGCATGTTTGAGTAACATGTACATTTGTAGGGGGCGTTCAAAAAGAAACGAGCCGGAGACTGGAATACGCAAACCGGTGACAGGAGGGTAATATCGTGGCGTGTATAACGAGATGTGACTCCGACCATAACTTGGAAGTTCACAGCCCGTCGCTAGAGGGCACGCGTGCACGTCACGTGAGTATACAGAGCTGGCAGCAGCATGCATAAATCGACCAACGCCGCCAGTCGAATTGCAAACAGTGACATGGAGACGTCAACATCAGAAGGAGTTGAAGGAAAGGACATTCATCGACGAATGTCACGTGTACGGCGATGATGCACGGTCTGGAGCACCACACTGCATTACCGATGACATCGTCCAGCTGGTGGATGCACTCATTACCCAGGACCGCTAAGTGACAGTGAGAGCCATTGCCGCCGTGGTCGGATTGAGCGCCGGAAGTGTTCACACCATCATGAAGGAACGACTGCACATGCGCAAAGTGCGTGCCCAATGGGTGCGCCAGTCTTCAACCACACCAGGAAGCATGCCGAATGGCCCACTGTCTTGCTCTTCTGCAGCGCTATGCTTGGGAAGGGATTCCGTTCCTGGCACGAGTGGTGGCTGGAGATGAGTCATGGTGTCATCACTTCGAACCAGAGTCAAAACGACAAAGTGTGCAGTGGAAGCATCCAGGATCACCACCACCAAATAAAGCTTAGGCCATCCACACGAGTGCAGGATAGGTTGTGCTGACGTTTTTCTTTGACCAAGATGGCCCCCTTCTGATTCACTTCCTGGCGTGATTTCCAGGAAAATAGGAAGAGTTCTGCGTAGACGAGGTATAAGACCGATTTTTCGTCCTCCTGAGAAAATTAAGGAGATTATGCTGCCTGTTAAAGGCAATCTAGCCCTCAGGGTCCCTGGAGTTTATAACCTACCCTATGAGTGCAATTATATATCTCAGACGGTTCGTACCGTTTCCGACCGCTGTGCAGAACACCAACGCCATATTAAAAATAGAGAACTGGAGAAATCGGCAATTGCGGAGCACAGTCTCACGAACAAACATAAAATATCGTCCGATGAAACAAAAATTCTGTCCCATGCCTCCACATACTGGGACTCTCTTATTAAGGGGGCTGTTGAAATGAGAATGAGCCAAAAGAACTTCTGAGCTGTGCATGGAAACGAGCGCTTAATGCAGAGAAGCAGCAGAGACGTTCCTTCCAAGGTTTACGTTCCCACGGAAGCGTTGGCGCCATCACCGCACACAGTGACACCGTCTGCGACATTAGTACGTTATCGCCGACCAATCGGAAGCCGTCCACGGGCTATAAAAAAAGCCTACCACAGCAGCTGTGAAGACAGTCACCTCCTTACGATGGAAGTAATCGTCGAAAGCTCGAGATTTTATCCAGAACTCACGCGGCAGGATTACCGAGAATGTTTTACATAAAAGTAATGGACAATGGTCGCTCTTTTTAGGACTTCCCTTGTCGGCAGTGGCATTAATAATCCAGCTTTGTCCCGATTAGCAAATTGATAATTCCGTAATGCCTCAGGATTTGTTCTAACAACCTTTCTTTTCCACTCAAAATATGCTATAAATTTCTGTTTCCCCAATTCGGTTCAGTACCGCTTCATTAATTATCGGATCTACCTACCTAATTTTCAGCAATCTTCTGTAACAGTACCTCTCAAAAGCTTCTATTCTTCTGTTGTCTGTACTCTTTATCTTCCTCGTTTCACTTCCATGTGTGACTACACTGCAGACATTAATCCCAGAAAACATTATCAAATACTTAATTTTGCATTAATTTTTAACATATTAAATATTTTACTCTTCTCCTGAAATACTTTCCGTACTATAGAGAGTCTGCATTATATATATATATATATATATATATATATATATATATATATATATATATATATATATTCTTCGCTTGGGCCATTGTTTGTTGTTTTATTGCTCAAATTGCAGCTTTTAATTTTTCATTTCCTATCATAATTCATTCAGCACCACTTAACCCCACTCATTCCAGTACCCTAGTTTCACTTTTGTTTATGTCCATTTTATAGCCTCTCTTCGAGACACTACCAATTCCATTCAGCTGAGCTTTCCTTTTTTTTTTTTTTTCTTTTTTTCATATCAGAGAGGATTCCAGTGGCACCGCCAAATTTCGAAGTGTTCTTTTCTTTTCTCTGAACATTACTTGCTTTTCCAAGACCAACGTCATGTTGTTATGCCGGCCAGTGTGGCCGAGCGGTTCTACGCGCTACAGTCTAGAATCGCGCGACCGCTACGGTCGCAGGTTCGAGTCCTGCCTCGGGCATGGATGTGTGTGATGTCCTTAGGTTAGTTAGGTTTAAGTAGTTGTAAGTTCTAGGGGACTGATGACCTCAGATGTTAAGTTCCATAGTGCTCAGAGCCATGTTATGATGGCCACCGTTGTCCCATGCAACAATTTCTCTCTCTCTCTCTCTCTCTCTCATATATATATATATATATATATATATATATATATATATATTATTTTCTATTTAATGTTACGCCTTCTTTTTTTAATTTGATCTTCATGTGAACGCTCGTGTTTTCATGTGATTAGTAATTCACAGCATAAAGACGTTACTGTCATTAAAAATTGCGAATCAGTATTTGTTAATTAACATTTCAAATTGACAATAAATATAGAATTAGAAAGATGGTTTAAAAAGAAGTTCCACCTAGGAAATATCTAACTTGGAAAGTTGTGACTAGGAACAGTTCGGCTATTATCGTACACAGGAACTTTTTTTCGAAATCATATTTCATTTCTGAAAGCTGTAATGGAATATTCTTCACACTAAACAATACTTTAATCCGTCGCTTGTCAGAATTATAGGACTCTGTGCTTTAAGAATAATCTTGTGCTGATAGTTTTATATTTTTCAAACTTTTTGAATCCCGGTTGAACATGAAACCGTAACATGTAAGGAACCTATTTTTGTTACAAAAAACTTCTGATGTGTCTGTAAACGGTTGTAAATATTAAAATAAAGGACGTACAAGTTGCACATCTTCTTAGTATTACGGCTCCACGCAGTGAGAAAGGTAACTAAGCAAAATATCTCAATAACTTTTTTAAGTTGGGCCTTTGAACAGTACAGGTCTTAATCCAAATAATAGTTTAACCTTTGATGTAAAATTTATCACACACATAGTAAAACATGTCCATCTCTATACGGGCACAATTCTCATATGCCCAACCGTCACTAATGTGTCACTGAAAGAAGACTTCTTAGAGGGTTTCTTGTACATCACTGAATGTTTTCAGAACACATTTGTTATTGCCTTAAACAGGTTGTTTTTCCATAGAGTTTTAATTTTTT